>NC_142089.1:56118129-56720629 GCF_054644295.1 Miniopterus natalensis | reverse complement strand
AGGTAACTCCATAGCAAACAGTAGCACTGTTCTGGTCAAAGACACAGACTGTGTGGTGAGAATGACAGAGAGCAGAGATGGAAGGGTGTCTGTCACCCTTCAGCTCCTGAAGCAAACTGTCCTTCCCCTTGGTGTACAGAGAGAGAAGCAAGGCCTGCTTTAGAAACAAGAGACCTGGCCCGGCCAGGCGGGGCTCAGCGGTTGAGCGTCGACCTAGGATCCAGGCGATCGGGGTTCGATTCCCAGTCAAGGCACATGCCCGGATTGTGGGCTGCAGCCGATCAATGACTCTCTCATCATTGATGTTTCTCTCTCTCTCTCCCCCTCCTTTCCTCTCTCTGAGATCAATAAAGATATATTTTAAAGAAAGAAAGAAAGAAAGAAAGAAAGAAAGAAAGAAAGAAAGAAAGAAAGAAAGAAAGAAAGAAAGAGAGAGAGAGAGAGAGAGAGAGAGAGAGAGAGAGAAAGAAAGAAAGAAAGAAAGAAAGAAAGAAAGAAAGAAAGAAAGAAAGAAAGAAAGAAAGAAAGAAAGAAAGAAAGAAAGAAAGAAATAGAAAAAAGAGACCTGGATAGTCACAGTGCACTTGGTTTAATGCTCTGTGGCCACTATCCTGAGATTTCTAATAATTTTATTTTTGGACTAGGATTTTACAACTCATGCTGATGTGACAAGGGCACATATGTGTGAGCAGAGGAGATAAGTAGGAGCGTCTACGGTTTCTTGGTGTTCCATTTGCATAGAGTTCCTGAGGTCCCATGAGCACTGAATTCCCACGGAACCCGATGCCTGGGAGCTCAGTAAGACTCAGGGCGGGTACACGGTCAGTGAGCTCCGTCTATACCGGAGGAAGGGCAGGAGGAGGCCACTCACAGCCCTCAGAAACCTTGCTTTCTGTTCAAAGCACAACTTGATTTAAATGCAGAATGCAATGGCATTCTAAATGTACATGTTATTTAACAAATGGAAAAAGAGCCCTATCATATCCTTCCTTCATTCATGTTGCTTCCTTGTATTACCCAACCACTTAGGCTGAAAATGATGACATAGAAAGAAAGGGAAAGATGGCAACCCAGGGTTCATTTTCCTTTCGAGTCTTTCCAGCCTCATCTGTCAATGACAGAATGCTCGCCCATCAACAGGTGAAGTGAAAACAGGTGAGTTAGTTTTGTGCAGCATTTCCACTATTCTGGTAGGAACAAAACTGAATGTGTGTTTGAGCTACAAAACACAAATTGCATAATTTCACTATTCCTATGTATGAATTTAATGTTCTTATGTATTTTTTAAAAATAGACATTGCACAATAAAAAGATAAATGGTAACATATATGCTAATAATCTAAAATTTTAACTTTTCTTTACTTAGAATGACATTAAGTAGCAAATTAAAAACCCCATGAAAGTTGAGAGAAAAAAAATGGGGCAGAAAGGGTCAAACTTTTATTTTATGATTTTTATTTTAATTTAATTTTATTATTTTTAATCCTCACTTGAGGATATGTTTTTATTGATTAGAGAGAGAGGAATGGAGGGGAGGGGAGAGAGGGAGAGAGAGAGAGAAACATTGATGTGAGAAACATCGATCAGTACTCACTGTGACCGGGGATTGTGTATGTGCCCTGACCAGGAACTGAACCTGTCACTTTCTGGTGTAGGGGACAACACTCCAACCAACTGAGCCATACCAGGGCACTTTCTGTTTTAAAAGTGACTTCAGCAAGCCGTCTCTCAGGAAGCTTTTCTCCACCCCAGAAAGCACCAAAACACATTTCAATGCACAGAGTTGAGTACTTTCTCCATCTGGTGTCATTTCCCTTTGATATTAAGATTTGCTCCTTAACTAAACTTTCTCAGAGTGGAACAGCAGCTCAAAGCTTGAGGGGAGATTATTTTCTGCTCCCTACAGGCTCTAACCAAGGTGTATCCAGACCAGAGCCACCTGGCAAACATTGGGTAGGCACATGGCTTTAAAGTTTAACTCTACACAAACAGTGCAGTGCAGTCCAGGGCAAGGTCCGTAAAGATAGGATCCGACAACCTTGCCTTTCAGTGTCTTGATAGCTCTGAATCATGGAGACCTTTAGGTTTTGGCCTCCATGGGGAGATTTCAGAGAGATAATGCTTCTCCTCTTCGCCTCATTGCCTGTAGCCAGTTGTGTAACCAAACTGTTTCCTCTACAGAGCTCCCAAGCACAAAGCCTTGGGAAGGGAAATGCTATAAAAGGCAGAGGGTACATTTCACCTGGAAGGCTGCATGAGGGCTGGTGGGAAGCCTTGGACATGAAATCAGAGCTTTCTTCTTATCAGTTGTGTGGCCTTGGGCAAGTCACTCACCCTGTCAGTTTCCTCCTCTATGAAGTGATAGCAATGATACATATCCTGCCTGCCTCCGGAGATTGTTGTGAAAAGTAAAATAAGATCATTTCATGGGAAAGTGCTTTTTAACAGCAAAAGAAAGCCCAAAGTAATAAAGTATTAAAGATGAAGGGTCGTGGGAAACATTTTCAAGTTAATGTTTTCTGTCACTTAATATTTATTAAGTACCTACCATAGCCCAGGCTCTATTCTAGGGAATGGTGAAATATCCATGAACAAAATCAGACAAATGCCTGTGTAGAATTTCTAGTTTGTTAATCAAAGATGGTAATAATGAAAAAAGTAAGAGTGGAGCTGCAATTTTAATTGGATGTCGTGGCAGATTGTGACAACTTCGGCTCCCGGTGAGTCATATTATCCTGGATCTAAACCCCTTGCAATGGACTCCGCTGCTCCTGACTTGCTTTTAGGAGCCCAGGCCCTGAGAGGCCTTGAAGCTTCCATCTCACCCTTTTGAAAGATTCATGCTATCGTGTGAGGAAGCCCAGACTAGACTGTAGAAGAACAAGGTTCCCCATGAAGAGAGAGCCCCGATCAACAACACCCTTGAGGCCCTGCTGTGAGGGTGAGGCAACCTCACAGCCTCTGGTCCCAGCTGAGCTGCCAGAGGATCGCAGCTCATGGATAATCCCAGTGGACCCAGCTGTCCCACAGAATTATGAGAAAATATTCATTAGTGTTTCAATAAGGAGGCCAGAGAAAGCCTCCCTGCAAAGCTGATATGTCAAGAAGAACAGAAGAGGGAAGCTGCTATGGACTGAATGTTTGTCTTCTCCAAATTCCTGTATTGAAGCCCTAACCACAGTGTACTTCAAGATGAGGCCTCTAAGGAAGTAATTGAGGTTAAATGAGGTCATGAGGTTGCGCCAAGGAAATGCCATGTGAGGGCATAGCAAGAAGGTGGTTGTCTGCAAACCAGGAAGAGAGTTCTCACCAGAAACCAAATTGGCCAGAACCTTGGTCTTGCACTTCTATCCGTCAGAGCCGTGAGAAAATAAATTTCTGCTGTTTACGCCACCCATCTATGGTATTTTGTTATGGCAGCCGAGCTGACTAAGAGAGAAGCCATGCAAACACCTGAGGGAGAGCATTCCAGCAGAAGGAACCGCCGTGCAAAGGCCCGACGCGCAGGGAACCTGAAGGCTGTCATGCTGGACCAGTGAGGGCAGACCTGGGACAGGCCCTTGAAAGACTGTTTTTCACTTTCAAACAAAGGCAAAGTCTGTGTAGGGTTTTGAGGGGCAGAGTGACATGTTTTCAAAGGACACACATCTCTGTCCCAAGCCTTGGACTCTTTGAGGACTTGTGCTCTTTGACTGCTCTCCCACCGGTAATTACCCCTCTGCGGAACCGGGGCTAGACAGAGATGAGGGAAGGGAGCAGAGGGCGCGGCAAGAGCAGGAAACAAAGCACGGACTGAATTCTTTCGTGATAGGAATCAATTCAAGTACATCTGGTTTACCTCAGCACTTTGCACATTGCCCGGTTTCTATAAGGCAGGAGCTAGATTATTTCTTGAAGAAATGAGTGAACTGGCCTGAGCATCTCCTCCTTATTCTCACCCAGTCCTCCCACTATCATTCCCCTTTCTTTGCTGGTACAACTGGATTCTAAAGGGAATCTTCCAAACAGAGTGGGTACACTGGAGGGTTGATCTTTGTGGTAATAAAACAGTAAAAATCTGCTGTGTTTAAGCCCTGCCCATCTCATGGGCTGTTTCTAGTTTTTAAAATGTAATAAATTAGTAAAAATGTAATAAAGTTTTAAAAATGTCATAAATAAATGTAATACATTGAGCTTCCAGGTAAAGCTGAGAGCTCACAGGCTCTCAGATAACTGTGTACATCTCACCGCTGTCTATCTCTAGGTGTGGATTGGGATGGCAGAGTTAACGGTGCAATGGAAAGGTTGTATGAGTTCTGTTATCTTCTAAAAGCTCTATTCACTTTTTTTTTCCTTTGGTTGGCAAAGGGGTAGATGAGTAAACAAAGGAGCTCAATGCAAGCCTGGATGAAAGTACCTTTAAAATAAGCATTCTGTTAAAAGTGCAAGTGTACTTTGCTATGGCCAACAGATGTATTTCCGAAACATCGTATGTACCCACCTTTTTTACCCCCAAGTCCAAGAAGAGCTAACTAACCCCGATGAACAGAAAGATTCTTTTTGTTTTGTAAATGACCATCCCCTTAGACATACATTTTGCATTTTTGAATCAGGTATTTAAAAAATATGGTACACAGACAAATATATATTCATATTTAAAATGAATTCTTTAAAGGAAGCAATGATCAACTATTTGGGAACATAGAGATAATTTTTATTCTCTTGAATAGATTAGAAAGGGTTGAATACTTTCATCCCCAATGACCAATCATAGTACAAGTTTCAAGTTAACCAAATAGAAATAACAAAATACTGATCAGCCCAGTGAAGGGTGGCAGAATATGCCATCCCAAAATATGTCACTTTGGCATAAGGATTATTTTAAGCTGAAGGCAATTGAGAAAAAGCACATACAAGAAAAGCTCTCTGCCTACATCTATTTGCCCAAAAGCAGGATTTAAATTTGCAAAGGTGTACTATCTCTCCTCTTTACCAGAAAGAAGTTAATCACTGTAGACATCTCTCGACTCTTATCAGCTCAGAGATGGCACCAGCGGAATCTACAAAAGAAAATTTGCTAAAACTAAACCATATCTACTATTAAATTCCTCATATATTTGCATTCCCATAATTTTCCACCCCTGAAGACCTCAAAGTCCTTTTGCCTTGTCTTTTCACTTCTCTAAAAATTTATTGTTTTGTTGTTGTTGTTGTTAAAATACTATATAAACCAAGTTCTGACCACCTTGTTGAGTACTCATCTCTGGGTGCTCCCATGTGCAGGCACAATGCACTTGTTAATAAACTTTTGCTTTTCTCTTGTTGATGTCTTTTGTCAGTCTAACTTACTGGTCAATGAACCTAATATGGGTAGAAGGAAAACAACTTTTTTCCCTCCCCTCTACCAGCAACTAATTCCTTTTTCCCTGTACAGCTAGAATAGTCAACATTTTTATGGAAGATCTAACAAATTAGCCCAAGACAGAGTTCCTTGCAGCTGTTCTTTGGAAATCTGTCTTCAGGCCTTTGGCCAGATGGGTCATTGGGTCTGACCCAAGTTTAGAGAACTACTTAGAACTACTATTCATAACCAACCAAAGAGGGTTCTTTTTCTTTTTAATTGATTTTTAGAGAGGAAGGGGGAGGGAGAGAGAAATATGGATTGAGAGTGAAACATTTATTGGCTCCCTCCTACACACTCCCTACCAGGGATCAATGTGCCCTGAGCAGAATCGAACCAGGAACGTTTTGGTGCACTGGAGGATGCCCACTGAGCACCTCACCAGACAGGGCCAAAGAGGGTTCTTAATAATACAAAGTGTGGTTACCCTGATTTGCTAAGCAAAATAAGCAAATTAATAAATGTATGAAATGCTGCTTGTGAGACACTAAGTTCCCAGTGACTTGGCTTTGCCAGCTTTTAAAGGAGAGAAAGGCACACTTAGTTTCTACTTGGGCAGTGTTCATTTCCTTAGCTCTAGTATAACATTACATTTAAATAGTTTTATATTATTTATTTAGTTTGCTATGAACACAACTCCCAAATACTTTAGAAACATGAATGAAAACAACTGAAACATATTAAGCACTCGTGGCAGACATCGTCCTTCGTGTTTCTGTGTTAACTCATTGAATCTAGACCCCTGCACTGTGAGGTACATACTATTATTAACCCCACCCATGCGGAGTAACTTGCTAGTGAGGCAGTGCCAGCAGCTTGAACCACAGCCACCAGGCTCTGCAGCTTCTCAGTTCTGGTGACAAAGAGCAGGTGGTTGAACTGTTGGTAGAAGGCTCTGTTTATACACAGGGAATTAAGTCTGAGGCCAAGAAAATTAATTTAATTTCTACAATTAGGATAATTTTAGCAAGTAAGAACTCAGTAGAAGTAGCGAACTTTACTACCTCTTGTAATGTCCCCCAAAGCAGCTGCCACAGAGCCTGGTTCGTTGCAATTGAGCACACATGTTATTTACTACCTCTTCAGCTCTGGCTGGTGGAAGAACTGAGGCCATACTTAGAATGTGTCATTGGGCTAATTTTACTCTGTAAATAATAGAATAACTGTTTACAGTATTTTAAAACATCCCTGGCTTTTTCCAGGCCTCCTCCGAGCCTCTTACTGCTCCATCCACAGACTTTCTCGGGCACTATGGACCCTAATTTTAGTCCTGGTAAATGAGTCGGCTCCTTTGTTTATATTGATTGTATGAGTTGTGTTATCTTGTAAAAAAGCTCTACTCACTTTTACAAGGGGTCAGATATTTTTCAAATGACAATTCATGTTTTGGTTCAAATTCACTCCACCAAATTGAGCTTACTTTAGGTACAGTATTACAACAAATTACAATGAGTGAGGAAGGCCAAAAAAAAAAAAAATCAAAACATTCTGGAGGTTTTGAAATGCAAATCTGGAGGTGAGGGGAGTACAAAGGTACCAGCAGGGGTGGGAATGTTAGCTTCCGAAACTTTCTTCATTCTTTCTTCTAATCAGTTTCTTCCATGCAAAAGTGGATTCTTTCTACCCACGGCCCGCAGATTATCTGACTCCTGCCCTAGTTCAGATGGTGGAGTCCTGACCGTCAACAGAAGAAAGAGATCCAGTAAAAATAAAGGTCAGGATGATGCAGGCGCCAGTGCCGCCTGGGTTGGTAACAGCTTGAGCATCTGTCTGAAATGCCATGCTGGCAGGAAAAGTCACAGCTGCCTGCAGGGCCCAGCAAATGTTAGTGTTTTCCTGCACCCACCTTTCTGGACCTGTTGAATGTCACTCTCCACCACATTTACTCTGCGTCAAATAGCTGAGACAGAGCTTTCTCATTTCTGAGTAAATGACCATGAGTAAAGGCGGCCCTGCCTTGAACATTTAGTGAAGGAGCATAATTACATTACCTTGGGTGTAGTGCCCTTTCATGACTGCTAGACAGCCTACCAGAGGAAACAAGTTGTAACGCTAAGTATAGATGCTGAGACACATCAAACACTTCTAAATACTAACGAATGAAGGGAAATCTTAGCTTGGGGCAGATTTAAGTAACTGGATGTCAACACAGGTTTCAAAACCTCCTTCTGAATTGCTGACAGAGCACCAGCATCTGTCCTGTAGTTGGTGGAAGAGCATAGGTCTGGTTGTGGGCCTGGCTAAGTTTGAGACTGTATCTGCTGGCTACAATGCGGAACCAAAGACAAGGTGTCCTCTCTGAGTCAGTTTGTTCGTCACCTAAATGGGGCTAATGCCTTTCTCTTAGTGGTCTTGTGAGGATAACGTTAAATACACACATTGACTGATTCAACAGTGTCCCTATTTCCTGGTGCCTAGGTGACCTTGGCAGATTGCTTAACCTCAGTTTCTTCATCTGTAATATGGGGATAATTCACACTTCCCAGGGCTGCTGTGACAAGTCAGAGTAAGACAAGTGCACATCTAGCAGTCTGAGCTATTCTACTGTCCAACTGCCCAATGTCTTCTTCCACCTTCAGAAATGGAAACCTGAAGCAGAATCCCCTAAAATATAGCAGTTTTAGAATTGGTAAGTGGAAGGTGTGGTCTTGAATATGCACTAGCTACTTCTCAGGGAGAAATGAAAACACTGTCTTCAACTGAATTTCCTGCCTACCGTGATAAGTTAATAAATGTACTTATGCACTGTTCATCTCCAGGGCACTCTAGGCACTGCGCTGACAGTCTCACAAGATCCTGGAGAACAGGAGAGGATGAGTGACTTAATCACCACCTTCAAAAAGATGAAGGGTTATCATCTGGATGGTGGCCAGCTGTTTCCACCACAACCACAGCCAGATAAAGAGCCAGCAGGCCTAAGTTGCAGGCAACATTTGGGTGAAGCCATGGAGATACATTTGAAGAGGTTTCCATCCAGGCAGTACTTCATGTTAAAGTCCTGAATTATGTAGCTATTTATAGTTTTCCAGAGGCAGATTGAAAGAAATATATCTCTTTACAGTATCTACACACTTTGGCTTAATACCTGGGTAGCTCCTTGGGGCAAGTCTTCTCCAGAAACTACTCCAGGCAACTACTTCATGCCAGGCTATTTGGCAATTTCCCAGGAACATTGTGAAAAGGCTAGAAATGAGCAGGTTATCCCATGGTTGAGTGAACTTTAAGCAGCTAACCCAGACCCAACTTGAAGGTTAAACAATGAAATAGGGTTGTTTAGCTACGCAGGCCTGTGAAGGGAAGTTATAAGACCTCCAAAACTCAGGCTTCTGGGAGGATACGTATCACCGCCACCTCGCAGAGCAGTGGACAATGGCAGTTTGACTATCACCCTTCCTGCGGCTGCTATGGTTGCCAGCAGGAACAAACAGGGACAGAGGGACATGGAAGTTGGTATAAGCCACAAGCACCAGCAAAACCCCAATTCCCCCCAACTAGAGCTCTGCAAAAGGCTGATGGGGAGAGACAGAACCCAATGGTGGTGATAACTGGTCACCAGCACATCTTCTTCCAAGTCCCAGCTCCTGACGACAACCAGCTGACTTGTTGATAAGTGTGTTGTTTAGGACAGTGCTGCTCCAATTTTAACTTGCCTGTAAATTACCTGGTTATCATCTTGTTAAAATACAGATTTTGATTCAATAGGTCTGGGGAGGAATCTGAGACTGCATTTCTGAGAAGCTCCCAGGGGCTGTCCCTGCAGGGCAGCTTGAGTAGCAAGGCCTGCAGGACTTGCTGCATGGATCAGAGCCCCATCAACAGAGGCTTAAACAAGCCAGCTTATTCCCTCTTCTGTAACCTTGCTCCTGGAAGTCAGGAGCCCAGGCTGTGTCTGTGCTGCTGCTGGGCCATGCCTGGCCTGCACGGTCTACACTGGATTCATTTCTTTCTCTGCAGTTTAACCAGCAGGAGCAGGCAGGGGACGGCATGCCCTTACCTTTAAGGCCCCAATCCAGAAATTGCACATTCCACTTCTGTTCCCACTCTTTTGGCTAGAATTTAGTCACATGGCCACATCTAGCCTCGAGTAATGTTTTAGACACATTTTATTCTGTGTTCCCAAGTGTCCACTGAAAATTCCATGACCAAGGAAGGAGAGAGTGCACATTAGGCAAGGCTAACACTCTGTCACAGTTGAGAGTAAAAAAAAAAAAAAATAGCAGCAGAATGTTGTGTATTACTATCTGCAAGGCACAGTACCTTAAATAAATCACCTCATTCAATCTTCACAAAACACACCATTGGTAGACACTATAATCAGTCCCATTTAGGGATGAAACCGAGGCTTAGAGAAGTAGCTTGCTTTGGTCATACAGCTTAGGCAGAGGCAGGATTCAAATCCAGACACTCTTGCTCCAAAGCCTGGAATCTTAGGAGTAAAGGACAGAGACAGAGACAGCAGGCAGTTTGTACCATCAGGGGTCTCACAGCAGGAGGGAGGGCAGCAGATCTTGAGTCTGAGACAAAACCTGCAGGACTGCCCTGGCTCAGCTGGTTGGAGTGTAGTCCTGCACAACCAAAAGGTTTCGGGTTCAATCCCTGGTCGGGGCACATATGGGAGGCAACTAATCCATGTTTCTCTCTCTCCCTTCTCCTCTCTAAAAATCAATACAACAAAAACAACAGAGCCCAGCCGGGCGTGGCTCAGCGGTTGAGCATCAACCTAGGATCCAGGCGATCAGGGTTCGATTCCCGGTCAGGGCACATGCCCGGGTTGTGGGCTAGGCAGCCGATCAATGACTCTCTCATCATTGATGTTTCTATCACTCTCTCTCCCCCTCCTTTCCTCTCTCTGAAATCAATAAAGATATGTTAACAAACAAACAAAAAACAACAGAAACCCCGCAGGATTGACTAAGCAAAAAATTGTGTGCATTTCCACAAGATGATGCTTACCTGGGACAATTTATATACTGTATTTTCGGGGGCAGAAGGATGAAGACAGGAAAGCTACCCTTCAGAGCTTTAAGATTTGAGCTAAGGGGCTTACTCCCCATGCTAGCAGCATGTGACTGTCACCAGGCTAGGCCAGCTTGGAGACCAGGGTTTGTGGCCTGCGGTTCTTCTGACCCCTCCCCGGCAACAGGCCCCCTCTGAACACCTGGTGCCCTCATCCTAGGAGAGCCACAGCTGGTCAGGACTAGACGGGGCCACTTCTTTGTGTGGCAGTCACAAGTTAGAGGACATTTGAAAACTGTTTTCCAGGGTTTCTTTTTTTACCCCCCTTCTTCTCCTTTTCATGAAAGGGGCTTTTTGTTAGTACAGCCTTTGTTTGGGGATTCAGTTGATAAAGGGACCATTTTATTGGAATGAATTACTGACGCAAGTGCTGCCAGAAATCTTAGGGAGAGGACAGCACTCTGGCTTTTATTCAGCAAGGTGAATGGAAACAACCATCGGGCGTAGGTCTCAAGGGCACTTTGGACTTTGCTGCCATCAGCAACTTGTACTTTAGCTGCTGGTTAAAATAGAGTCCAGGGGAGGCGGTCAGACAAAGTGCTAGCAATCATATTAATAAAACATAAGGCACCTTTTTTCCTTTATATATATGAAAAATGTCAAATGGTCAAGACTTGCAGGCCAGGACTTATATAGAATGAAATCTTTCTACCTATTATTAAACTGCCACTACTGAGAATGGGGTCCCTGTAATAATTTCAGCTCAGTTTTCTGAACCCCTGGAAAATACTCTCTGCTGAGCCAACTGAATGCTGGTTAAAAAAAAAGGTCAAACAGGAAAAGTAAACCAGATTTTCTCAGGCTTTGTGGGGCACGCACATTGAAATATACTTTAAAATAATTTTCTTCAGATGGTGCTCAAGGGACTTTGAAAAAAGATAAGAAATACCAGTAAGCCAAAACTTGTACATTCTAACTTGTGTTCCCCCATGTCTGGTGCGTGCAGGGCCGACATAAATTTGTGAAGACACGTGAGTTGAGAGTATATTTAGGCCCATAATCTAATCTGCTGTTCTGTTGAGACTCCAAGACGCAACACATTTAAAGTCTGTTAGATGAATCAGCATTTCTTAGGAAACCGTTTTCAAAATATTGCTACTTGCAAACAGTGGCAAGGAATGCAGCATTTAAATCAATTGACCGTGAACTCTTCAGAGTTCAAGGAAATCATTAGGGGCTGATAAGGTCCATAGAAGTCTGGGCAGGAGGAAAGGTACCCCTTGATATTGTTTGAAGGCATGTAACACCAATCAGTTCTAAGTGACCGAGCCCCAAGTATTGATTAAAAGACAGGTGCCCACAGGCAGCTGGCAGTGGTCAAGCTTTGGGAGGTACAGACTCCAGCTCCTATAGTTCTCTCCTCCCCTCGGAGGAGCATGGTAAGCAAGCTGTGGGTGGCCTGCCACTTGTACCCTTCAAAAGCAACATGCTCTTGTTTTAAGAAAGGAAAACAAGCCTCCTACTCTATAAAGCAAGGATCATAAGATTTGGCCTCTTCACCTCACAAGCAAGATGGTAGGACACCCTTCTAAAAATGCTGTACCAATTTCTGGTGGTGGCATTACTGAGCAGGGTGAACAGTGCCCGGAACAGCTAGTGGGAGGGCAATGTCCAGGCGTGTTTACGGCAGAGCTTATAAGTGCAAAACTCCTCTTTAACTAAGTCTGCCCCATCCCAGCCATTACTCATTCACGTCGATCCTGTATTTCTGTGTTACAATTGTAATCAATCATTTGTATTAACTGCACTGAATCCCCCATTCCTTGAACTGGCTAGGCACAGAGTAGGTGCATAATCAATACTAGGAATTATATTAATGAATGCTGATAGAAATGGAAGATACACACACGACAGAGAATTTGCTTATCCCCCCAATTTACCACTGTCTTCCGTCTGATTTTCTAAACTTGGGCTTTTTAATAAGAATCTGTTCCTCTACATCCAGTCTTTTAGGAGAGGGAGTGGCCAGGATGCTGGAGCTGGGGTCAGTTCCTAATGGAGCGACTGTGGCCGAAGGCTTTTCGATTGGAGATGATACGCCTCTGAGTACTTACAAGCTGTACAGCAGGCAAAGGCTCATCACCACTTACAACAGGCCAGTACCCCCAGAGTTCAGTTATCGCCACTTGCAACAGGCCAGTATCCCCAGAGTTCAGTTCTTGGGGGAAAAAGCAAGGATGTGAGTCCATCTTTCCATATTCTCTACAAAAACCCTTCAAGCCATCATAAAGTGTGATGAGAGAATGTCCCAGTGTTTCATTGAGTGAATCGAGTATTATATTGAGAGAATACTACTTTGTCCTTCAGAGTGCCAAATGTTTCTTTTCTCTTGAAACACCATTCCCATAGAAAGGCCTATGAAATGCTTGCCAACCAATACCTAAACAGGTGGCAGGGAATTTTCTGATTTTTCTGAGATGGATTTAGACACTTTGTAAGTTAGATAAAGAAGGAAAGCTATCAACTAAAATGGACATTCTGCCAGCATTTCCCTGGGCATGACCCCTCCTAGTCGCAGACAAACACAGGAAATACAGCCTGTCACCGAAATGAATAGGGAAAGTTAGGAGTTTTCCAACCCAGTGAACTACGAGTCCTTCCCGCCCCCTCCCCACCAGTGAAAACAGGGCAAGAAATTAAATAATACTTGCTGTGATTTTTGTGTTATCTTCCAAAGAGTGATAGTGGAAGGTTGTTAATCATTAAGCCATTAAAAATTTTATGTTGGTTGTAATCAGATAAATTTATTTTCAAAAAACATTTTCTATTTATTGGTAACCTTATATTATGGGTAGAAAAATGCACCATGTAATCATAACTCCAGACTATGGAAAAACAGCTATTACTAAGGGGAATGCTACTTTCTATTACTTTTTTGTCATTATTTATTCTTTAAAAACAAACAAAAACCCCAACGAGCTACACACCTTTACTGCATTCTAGACTTTTAAGAGTGTAAAATCTATAAAATGGGATTCTCAGAAGCAGTAGTACCAGTCAAATATTATAAGTGCTTATTTGAGGTGCTTTAAATTAAAACAGGAAAGAAATCAATATTTTAGCCAATCTATATTTAAAAGTTTGGACCTGATATGTCTTCAGTGGTCTGAGTTAAAGCAATATTGCACCAATTAAGCAAAGTAAATCAAGACACCTCAATAAAGGTGATACAGTAAGAAAATGTCAATTTAATCATTTACTTTAGCAGGCAAGCAATTTGTAAACATTCAGTAGCGGCAGCATCCAAGTTACAAACAATTTAAAAAGAAACCAAGATTAGTGATTATAATTTTTGCTTCCCTTTCCCCAAAAGAAAAAAAAGAAACGATTTGGAAATGAATGACTTAAAACACTACAAACATGGAACATTCAGTTATGTCTTCTATCAGCCTTCTATGCATCCTCTCTGTGTTTTAAAGATGTGTCTACTCCTAAAACGCATTATTTTGCAATAACTTGTACGTGAGCATTTGCAATCTAGGGAGTTGTCCCCTGCACATGGAAGTGCACGTATTATCCCAGTTTAAATCCCATTTGCAAAGGGAACATTTGTGTCTTGATTCAATGCTTCTTTGACTTCTAGTGGCAGGGTGTCAAAAAGGTGATCTTCCACAACAAGCCCGCTTTTCTTGAGCAGGCGACACTGGCCCAGCTGGGCTGGCAGGCGGTCCAAGCAGTTGCCCTTCAGCTCCAGCTGGGTGAGCTGGGAGAGCTGACCAATTTTGTCCGGGAGGGAGGAGATGCAGTTTTGCCCCAGATTCAAAGTCCTCAACTTAACACATTTAAACAATTGTTTTGGCAGAAAGTCCACTTTGTTCCCAGTGATATGCAAATGCTGCAGGTTCTGAAGCAATCCTATTTCTATTGGAATCATTGAAATGTTGTTGTAGCTGACATCTAAGCATCGGAGTTTCTGTAAACTAAACACTGCCACTGGTAAGGACTCGAGCTTGTTGTTGGAGAAATAAAGCGACTCCAAGTTCTTGACGTGAGTAATGGAGGGAGGAATGGTAACAATTTTATTATGCCATAATTTTAAACAAGTCAGTCGTTTTAGGTGCTGGAAACTGATGATCTCTTCAATTGTGCGTATGTTGTTTGATTTTAAATCCAGTTCCTGTAAATTAGAGAGGCTGAAAATGGCATGTGGAATTCTCTCTAGCTCACAGTTCTGGAGCTCGAGCTCAGCGACATTCATCATCTTCTTAAGGCTGTTCAGTACCAAGAGTTTAGTGCCGTCATTATGAATGACTAACTTGGTCAGATGTGGAGCCACATCTGTAATGTTGGAGGGAACTTTGGTCAAATTGCTCTTCACGTTGAGAATCTTAAGGTGCCGCAACTCTCGGAGAGATTCAAGTCCTATCATCTTATTGTTTTCAGAGTTCAAATTGCCTATCAAGTACAGCTCTCGCAGGTTTTTGAGCAAGTAGACCCAGGCAGGAATTTCAGCCACGTCGGTGAACTTCACGTGAAGGCATCTCAAGTGATCGCGGAGGAAGCTAAAAGCAGTCTGTTCTACTTTTGCAGGGCAGTGGCAGAGGTGAAGCTCTTGGAGATTAGTCATTTGAGAAATCTTCGCAGGAATTTTAGCTTCTGGAATCAGTTCCAGTTTGAGCACGTCCAGGTCCGTGAGGTCAAAGACAGCGTCAGGCACCCCTGACAGCATGAACAGGTGCAGCTCCTGCTTGTCCTGGGCGTTGCGTGACACATGCTGCCTCAGTTTTTCAAATGTCCACTCGTGGTTCAAACTAATTTCCCTAAGTTTGTTTTCACTGACTTCCGACAAGAACACACCGAAGCGCTTGGAATACAGCTGGTCGTACTGGTCTACCATGTGCAGAAGGAACGCAAAATCGTTTTTGACATCGGGAATGTCGCTGAAACTGCTCTCTTCTCGGACTTTTTCGAACGAGTATTCCTTCAGAGGTATCCTGAATAACCAGAAGAGAGTGTAGAGGCAGATGAAACCATACACGCAGATGATGGATATGTAGCTGATGAGCAGCTTTTTCAGCATATAAGCCATGTTGTGGGTGCACTCGAACACCTCATAGCCGGTCAGGTGCTCGACTTTGGGCTTGCAGACGTGCTCGAAGCTGATGGCGTTGACAAAGTTCGCGGTGTAGCAGAGAATAAAAATGAACTTGGCAGTTTTGATAACTGTTTGGACCACGTAGAGTTTATAGATCAAGTCACTGTCTTCCACGTGGGCGCGGAACTTCCTCACTTTCTCAAACAGGGCTTTGGCCTGTTCGCCGTCTTTTTTATCCAGGATGGTCATGCTGGGGACTTCGACGACGGGCTTCTCGGCGGAAAACTTGAAGCCGGTTTTGTTGATCATCGGGGTGCTGGCGCTGGGGCTGCCTTCGTCACTGCTGGTGGACACGTGCTTTGGTAGAGTCTGGGCACCTGTTATCCTCTGCTTGTTTTCCTCCGAGTCCTCGCACGCCGTCTCAGACAATGCTTTCGTAGTCCAAGGAGATTCAAAGCACTTTCCTAATATTGAAACGAAGTGTTCTACTTTCGAGCACGTTTTGGGATATTTGAACCAAAAGTTGCTACTGACCATGAGGATAATAGTATGTATAAGAGCAAGGTACGGAAAGTACTTGGAATACCACGGAAGGGCCAGATGGTAACACATCTGATTAATAAATACATATTGCTGAAAATCCAAGTTTGTTTTTCGGCCTGTTGGATCTCTCTTCTCTTTCTTTGCCTCCTGATTTGGAACTGTGGAATCTGGGTGAGGATATCTGGCTCTGAGAGGTATGTCAGGTGTCACAGCAGATGTGTCAAAGGAAATGTCACTTGTCACCCGCCCGTATTGGTCTTGGTCAGTGGCTGCTTCCATCTTCGGGATGCTGGTGGTGACGTCGACATTTCCTGGTGGTGTCTGTGCCTTTGAATTTACAGGAGATGGCAATACTGGCAAGCAGACCACCTGATCTTTGGTAAGTTGCATGGTTCCTGCAAAGATGGCCACCATCAACATAACGACAGCCAGGTAATCCATGAACACGTCCCACCATGGTTTCAGGATTCGGTAAGTTGGCTGAATGTCATTAAGTGAAGCAACTTCCGCAAGGGTAAACATTCCTAGAAAGAAGCAAACAAAAGACATGATTACAGAGATGCAAGTGAAAGCATTAAACGAGAAGAAAAACTTTTACTTGCTCCAAACTAAGTGTTCTCATCCTTTTAGTCAAGATAGGTATGGTTGAAAATAAACTAAAAGGAACATCATTGAGAAAAATGGGGGTTTTCTGTAGTAGCTCTTTTCTCCTAGCCCAAGAGGAGGGGGAAAAAAAAAAGGTGGGGAATAGATTGCCTTCTAGGTAAGAAATGATGACAGTTTGCACAGGTCTATGGTGGTTAGAGAAGAAAGCGGGGAGTAGAAATTTGAGAGCAATTTTTTTAGGAGACGGAACTGGAAGGCCTGTAACTTACTGGACCCTGAAGGATATGAGAACAGGATGGCATCTGCTGTGGACTGGACTGATTTAAGGTTGAGACTGAAGTTTTGAGGTAGAGGGGTGGGATGATTTCTATTTTGTACAAGCCAAAATTGAAGAGTCTGTGTATACCATTAACTCTGGATAGCCTATGTACCAGGCCCAGACCTACCACTTACAAATGGTGTGATTCTCCAAGCCTTATATTTTTCATTGGTAGCAAGAAGATGGTAACTTCTAAGGGTTGCTGGAAAGCTTAAATTAAGACATGATTGTAAAGCTCTTAGCAGGACCTCTGGCCACAAGTATTTGTTAGCTCTTTATGTTAGCTCTTACCACCCTGGTGGAAATGTCCCACGGATGGTTGAAATTAAGGGTTTAGAGTGTAAGAGGAGTCTTAGTCTAGGTATTTGGGATTTATCAATATATGTGGCTGAAACTCTGGCTCTTATTGTAGCACTGATAGAAAACATGTGGAATGAGAGGAGGGCCAAAGACACAGGTGGGTGTGGAATGATCAGTGATGGCTCTAAGTCAGGACTAATGAGACCTCTGATCTCTGCCAAAGCTGGTGACTCCAGCAGTGATGAAGAGAATCCTGGTGCTGGGACACTCAAAAATGTGGGTACCATTCACTGACAGCTGGCAGCATTACAGTCCTGAAATTAGTTATACAAATAATGCAGTACAAGAACAATCATTCTGGAAGTAACCAAGAGAAACACAATGCTAACAGTGGCAAGTAATGGGAATGGGCTGCTGTAATCATGGATGGGAAACAAATTGTATATTCCTGAATCTGGAAATTTCAACTTCTTGAAAATCAACATTACCCCATTCTGCTCTCTCAGGAAGTTCTCAGGTTCCAATAGTCATATATAAAATGATTTATAAAACTAGTAAAAAATAAACAGATAAAAAACAAGGAGAATACCCAAGGTTCGGGGAATGCATTTATTTCTTAAATAGATTTTTTTTCTATGTATGCAAAACTTGTCCTGAGTGCTGTGTTGAGAAGGATTCTGAGGCTCACTCTGGCTTCAGTGGGAAACAGTATTATGATTGATTACTAGTGTCTATCCTTGGAATGACGAAGTGGAGGGTGGTGTGATTAGCACTTTTATTCTGCATGTTCTCTCTGTCTTAGATTAAGTCTCCAAAAGCACAGACTGTATCTTATTTTTTCTGAAACTTTCCCACACAACTAGTACTGTACAGAGCAGGTGCACAGTATTTAGTAAAGGACAACAAATATCTATTTCATTATAATAGCAATTCTCATATGATAGGTTTTTGTGGGGGTTTTTTGTTAGTGAAATACCTTTTATGTAATCAGGTAAACACAAGCCCAAGAGCTCCAAACATATCTAAACTACTGAATGGTATTTATATTTTCTGAAAATTACTAGAAATTGCATTTCCAGAGTTTAGGACATACATATGAAATGCCTGGGACCTAGTCTTTGTAAAAAATTACCAAGGGAGTAGGAAAAAGAAATTCTTGTACCTCAGTAGGGTAAGTGGCAGATAACATCCACACAGGAATCTTGTTTATGAGTGGCTTGGGAATTTAAGCAGGAAGGAAGGCTACTGGAATGCACGGTGGGCCAAATAAATGAGAAACAGTTCAACCACGTGCCATGTGAGCTCTTTAAGTTCCTGTCTAGAAGCACAAAACACAGCACCCAGCCAGAGGTTACAGAGTGACTCTTGCTTCAGGTACAGAAAATGCAGAACACACCTCAAACAGGTTTATTCCTGGCTAAAAGCTTCCTACAGTCACACCAGGGACCATGATCTTAAAGGTCCATCAGTGTGGATGATAGAAAAAAACAGATTTCTTTTGGTACATAATACTTCTTTCTAACAGGATTTTTCTTTACTCTTCAAATAGCTGCATTAGGCTGCAGAGAAACCAGGATATGTTTGGGTTGGAGGATTGAGGGAACAGGGAATTTTAAAAGTCACTGTACTGAGGATGTTGGTTACTTGTCTTTTTATTTTTTTAAATTTATCTTTATTGTTGAAAGTATTACAGATGTCCCCTTTTTCCCCTCCACCCACATCTGCCCCACCCCCAGGCCTTCCCCACACTACTGTGTCCATGGGTTATGCATATAAGCATATAAATTCTTTGATTAATCTCTCCCCACCCACCCAGCCACCCCCGCCTTCCCTCTGAGATCCCTCAAGTCTGTTCCATGCTGCTATGTCTCTGGGTCTATTTTGTTAATCAGTTTATTTTGTTCATTAGATTCCAGATGATTGAAATCATGTGATGTTTGTCTTTCTCTGCCTGGTTTATTTCACTTAGCATAATACTCTCCAGGTCCCTCCATGCTGTCCCAAAGGGTAAGAGATCCTTCTTTTTTACAGCTGCACAGTATTCCATGGGGTAAATGTCCCACAGCTTTTTTATCCACTCATCTACTGATGGGCACTTGGGCTGTTTCCAGATCTTAGCTATTGTAAACTGTGCTGCTATGAACATAGGGGTGCATAAGTTCTTTCTGATTGGCATTTTGGTTTCTTAGGATATATTCCTAGAAATGGGATCACTGGGTCAAATGGCAGTTTCATATTTAATTTTTTGAGGACCCTCCATACTGTTTCCCATAGTGGCTGCCCCAGTCTGCATCCCCACCAGCAGTGCACTAGGGCTCCCCTTTCTCCACACTCTCACCAGCACATGTCATTTGTTGATTTGTTGATGGCAGCCACTCTGAGAGGTGGGAGTGTGAACTGGTGCAACCGTATTGGGAAACTTTTGGGTTAATATCTACTAAAACTGTACATATACATAATCTATGGCCCAGCAGTTCCATATATTAATCAAAAAACATGTACAAGAACATTCATAGCAGCACCATTTGCCACAGCCCTAAACTGAAAGCCATCCAAATGCCCATCAAGAGTAGAATGGAAAATTTTAAAAAATGTGGAATATTCACAAAATGGAATATCAGGCAGCAATAAGAATGAATGATCTGGTGACATGGACATGGTATGTTCAGTTTATAAAATGTGAGCTGTTCACTAAGGCTATGAGCCTTTTTGGTATGTATGCCTTAAACCCAATAAAAAGTTTCAAAAAGAAATAGTAAAAGAAGCTGCGGCAGCAGAAACAGCTACACTAGGAATGTGCTGTGACATCAGACTGAGGCTTTGCCTCACCCCCATCCCCAGGCACAGCCAGGCTGGCTGGGGTCACAGGTCAGGGAAGCCTGTGACCTTCCTTTGGCGGCTTCACCTTGCTTTCTATCTCCAGGGCCCAAGAGGAGAGGCCTGCTCTCCCTGGAGTCTGAGGGACTGAATCTGTCACAGAAAGAGGGTGCAGAGGCATGCATACACAGCATACACAAGCTCTGGCCACTAACAGCTGAATACATTCAGATGGAGGCAGAAGTGGAAAACACTGCCCAAATTCCATCTGACCTTCACATTACTTGAAGACACCAAAGCATTATTATTTTCCCTTGACAGATAAAGAAATAGGCTCGCAGGAGTCAAGTTGTAGAAGTCAAATAATTAGTGGTGGAGTCTGGGTTTACAATCTCATCTAAGGCCAAACAACATGTTCTTTCTACCAGATTACATTGCATCTCTTCTTTACTTGTCATGTGGGCAGTGCTTTAAGTTTGCAAATTATTTTTCTATAAAACATCTCAACTGATTCTCACAACAACTGAATGAATTACACACGGCTACTGCTGAACGGTATGAGGAAACCTGAGGTACAGCTTAAATGACCTCCCTGAGCTAATTAAGTGAGAGCTAACGGAATCTTTCATCTAATCTCTTTATCACACAGTCATCCAATGGCTGTTCTGTTGGTTAAGGACTGGCTGTTGAAGG
Organism: Miniopterus natalensis; assembly: GCF_054644295.1. Classification (NCBI taxonomy): domain Eukaryota; kingdom Metazoa; phylum Chordata; class Mammalia; order Chiroptera; family Miniopteridae; genus Miniopterus; species Miniopterus natalensis. Next base: position 56,699,920 of record NC_142089.1, on the reverse strand, counting down.
ACTGACCTTCTCACTGTAGTCCTGAGCTTTGAGGACACAAAGGAAAAAAGTTATGTAATCATCACCTTCCCTAGGGCAACCTTTCAGGACATTCGCTCAGAATTCAAGAAAACCATGAACCATGGTGGGAAACACAGAAATGATGTAACCTAGTCCTTCCCTCAAGAAGCCCCCAGTCTATTGGGTGATGACAAGAAGTGTGCTATTTCAACCCAGTAAGAAAGTTGCTCTAACCTGGTCAATACAAAGTGCAAGAGAGGCACAGGACAGGGCAAACTCAGGTCTGCATTTGGTCACTGGGAGGCTTTCACTGAGAGATGGTTTTTAAGCAGAGACCGGAAGGAAGGGGACCTTCATGGGACGATGGGGAAGGCAAGGAATACAACTTTGGCAGAAAAATGGCAAGTGCCAAGGCATAGAGTCAGGAAAGAAATTATGTAATATAGAAACTATGCATAATTCTAATGTTACCCCACTATATTAGTGTAGTATGTCCTTGTACAGGTATCACATTTTACGGTCACACCAAGAGATGGGAACCCAGGCATGGATAATTTACCTGCAGTCTTAAGGAGGTGCTGGGGCCCTAAGGCAGGAAACCAGTCCTTTTCTGCAATGTCAGCCACTGACAAGCTCTTATCTCAAACATGGGACTTCAATTTATGTGTCTGTTATCCTATTTGACCGATCAAAAACTGAGTAACAACTTCCTACCCCCTTGGGAGTATTTCAACCAGCAGCTGAATTACAGACGCAGTAGCACATTGAAAATAAAAGTTGCTTTTCAGACAATGTGTACGAGTATGTGTACAAAGTACATTAGATGTATATCCATATAATATAGTGTATTAAGTACAGTATGATCCTCAAGGGACTTTCTAATGTGAAAGTCAAGGAGAGAGGAGATCAGTATTTAGCTTTCCAAATCCTGTATCTTTAGTGAATCAGGACTCAGAATGACTATAAATGGTTATTAGGGTATCTTTTTATTTATTTTGTTAACCTGAGGAAGGCATATTTAGGAACTACTAGTTGCAGACACTCTGGGTTCTCCTTTATAGTATGTCTGTTGCAAAGAACTTAAAGAATTAAATTACAAGCAAGTGGATTTCACATTCCAAGGCTTCTCTGTCTAAGGCACATATGAAAACCAGCTTAACATTCCTGTAAGCAAACATTTCTCATGGACGCTGAGGACGTTTTTTGTACTACAACCGAAAGGGGGAAGTTATTGGACTTTGGATGGACAAAGATGAATCAGAAAATCAGAGATTGAATCTAAATTCTTTTATGATATATAATTCTATTTTCTTATCTGAACATATGGCCATTAATAACGGAATAAACCAATAACCAACAGTCAAGTTCAAAATCAGATGCTATGATGGTTAGACAACTCCATGAATATACTAAAAAAACACTGAATTGTATACTTTTATGGTATGTGAATTATATCTCAATCAAGCTGTTAAAATTTAAAAGCTAGATTTCAATCTTTATTTTAGTGCTTAAACTGCCTTTTCAACAGAAACAGGTTAGTAAAAGGTAGATAGGGCTGTAGCCTAATTGCAGATATTCATGCCAGACTACATGCTAAGTTCAAATATGTTTTTAAATGATTGCTATGTTGTTATAATTATATTGAACTGGTTCTGAAAAAATTTTGTTAGCATTTTATTTATCCTCACTGAGTATGCATGCCTCATCTATAAAATCTTGACAATAATACCTACCCTACAGGGTCATGTATTGAAAACACCCAGCTCAGGCTCTGCCGCAGAGCAAGCCCCCCAAGATGTTTGCTGAATTCTGAAAGCAGAAAAAGGATCTTTGAGGAGAAAAGCAAGCCATCTTAATCAGTCTTTAACTGATGATGATTAGGCCAATTTCTTGAATTCTGAACTAGCATGTAGCACGCACTATGTTCATAGAAGTAATCTGGAGATAATTGGTTGACAGTGAAACTGTGTTCAATTTCATTAATTCTTTCAAAAATATTTCAATTAAAATTACTTTTTTTAGGAGGTGGCAAAGTATACTAGAAAGAGCAGAACTTTGATGCCAAAGAGACCTGGATTCAAATCTTCTCTTTGTTCACATTTATTAGCAGTGTAAATGTGGGTAACTTAGTGTCTATTGGAAAACATATTAATGAATTTATTATTAATAAACAGCAAAATTCTAGCATCGAAACAGAAGAATATGATTAAATATGTTAAAACTTAAAAAACAAATCAGTCCCACCTGCACTAGGAGGTTGTCTTCAATACTCCTATTAAAAAAAGGAAGAAAAAAATGGCTTTGAAATGATACTTAATGGAGAGTTTAGGGTATAAAGAAGGAAACAGCTTGGTTAATCTATCGAATACATAATTTTTTCACATAGGTCCGAGTTCCCTACTTAATCATATACCAGTGTTCATTTTCTTTCTACTGTGTTCTGTAAAAAAACAATCAACGTTTTATGCCAAACTGAGCAAAATGGGAGAAGACCCGAGAGACAGGTGAGCATCAAGTTCTCTAATCCTTCAGAGTCAAAGGAGAACACGTTCATAGAAAGGCAGTAAACCGCACCTCCCTCCAGTGAGGTGACCCGTTCTCAACATCCAGTACAGACATGAGCACAAACACACCTACCGCACTCAATTCAGATCCCAACGACGCACAAGGTGAAAAAACAAGTGCTTCAGACGCAAAATGAGAATGATTCGGCTTTTTCCAAAAGAGCTCTGTATTACTGGTATTAAGTACACTTCAGCAGCTATGGATATTATAATCATGCAAGGTACTCTTATAGCTGATATATTTCTATATACAAATGAAACAATTCACTAGTGTTACTCCCTTATAAAAGATTATGAAAAGATTATACTTTAAAAAATAGTTTTCTTTTAACAGTACTTTGGTTTAGATACCTCAAAAATAACTGAAAAAACATTTAGGAAAAAACACCCCAGATTTTACAAAGCACTTCTTATATAAAATCTATCAAAATCGGATTCCACATCAGGCAAAATGCACCCATTTTGCTAATCCTCAAAAGCGTTTTATAAATCCACTCAACACCTGAAAGTAGAGGACTATAGAAAATTCAGAACTTGTGAAATATAAAAATAGCTTTACGCAAAGTATATTCTATTACTTGTATTTTAGTACATACTTGGGATTTCTCCCGGAGAACTGTTATTCATGGAGCAAATCTACTTCCAAGCTAAGGAATATAACTGGAAATACATCTTAGATCTAAGGTAAAATAGCATAGGAATTAACACAAATGTATTAATAAACTGTTGTGAATTTTCCTTTTTCTTCTCAATTCTAAAAGTGAAGGCCCACATTTCAGAGATAGAAACTGAGACGATGCAAAAGAGCCTCTAAATCAATAGCTTTCACATTTTATTCTGCACAAGATCGGAGTTTCTTCTACAAGTTATACTGGCATTCCCTTCCTCAACCATGAAATCTGGCCAACAAGATTTCACAGATGCTTCAGTGCCTACACACTCCATTTAGCGTACCCCCTACTAGAAACTTCATTTCATTCCACAAATATTTCCTGAGTATCCTCTATGTGCTACATACAGGTTCTAGGCATAAAAAAGGGAAGAATAATAATAATACTAATAATGATAAAAAAAATCATAGCAGTCCTTAAGGAGAAAGCAGCGAAGAGAAAACACAGACAGACATGGAGATCATGGTGGTGGTCCTATTAGTTCCCTAAAAAAAGAGCTGGCAGCTAAGGGACCTTAATTAATAAATGCTCCAGAGAAAGCCCCAAACTCACAGTGAAGCATCTGGTCAGCCCCTTATAATCCTAACTCCATCCAGTTTTTGAGGCAGCCAACAGGAATCCTAAGAGGAGCTTTTCATTTCTAAATTCCCTGCTTTCCATCTGTAAGATAAACATCTTAGACCAAACCTGACCATTTTCAAGTTTACTTACCTTTAATATGGTTTCTCTAGAGTACGACTGGTACATGTCTGCACTGGAGCTACAAAAAGTGAACCAGAACAGAGGTCCCTGACATGGTCCTGGGGAGTTTGCCACATTCTCTGCCAAACATCTTTGGGACAGAAACCCATGGACATCCGCTCTGCATACGGACCACCGAGAGCCTCCCAGTCCTTACTTCTGGTTTGTGAAAGTTGCTAGAAAGCACCTGAGTACCTTGCCCTGTAAGGTGTGCTCATCTTACTAACCTTCAAAAAACTTCTCAAAGTTAGTAAAAGATATTCCGATATTGAAACAATATACCTTGGATAGGTAGCATATTTAGTTAAAAAGTCTACTTGGCAGTTACTAGGAGATCCTAGCCAGAGGACTAAAAATGAATGCATTAGACAATGGTTGCCCCGACCCTTGCTGAACTGAGTTCCCCCGTCTGTCTCTCTGTCTCCCTTTCTCCCTCCACCTGGGTCTAAATTCCTAACCTAAAGGGAGGAGAGTTTGTTTTATCTGCATGTCCTAGGGCCTGGCACAGGACAAGCACTTAATAAAGGTCTGTAATAGAATAAATCAGGCAAACCTATCACAGCATTCTAGGAGAGTGCTCAGAAGGCACTGAACTTGTGAGCCAAATCTTGCCACTATCCATTACAGTGACATATAAGGTCATTATTAATTATGCCAAAGTCAAAATGATCGGCTCTGACGGGCATTCTTCAATTTCCAGATGGACAATACTATACAACTCTTTTTAATAGGTTATTCTGAAGGTAACTCATTCTGATAGACCATCTGCATGCAATTGCTCATGATTAAATATTCTACAAGAAAACAAAAAGAGAAAGGTAAGTCTGGGCACACCCTCCCCAGAAGGTAAGACCAAGATCTGACCAGCACCATTTCAGCACACAGCCAGGTGATGTAACAGGCCTGGGAGGAAGACCTCCAAAGAGCAGACTCCCTGAGACAGTGAAGCCGCCAGAGCCTCAGGCCTTCCTTCTTGTCCTCACGAAGTTTTCTGCCCTTTCACACAGGCAGTGGATGCAGAATTTCTGACCATATCTAACCGTGTGTGCAGTTTACTGGAGTCAATAAACACTTAAATCAGAACACCGTATCCAAGTGTTGAGCAAGTGCCCAGAACCTGGTAAGTGCTCAATATATGTTAGCTGCTGTTATTACTCATTGTGTTGAAAAAGCTGTTTTATATATAAGAATCCAATAAAAATTCTTCTTGACCACTGGGTACTAAGAGAAGTTTGTCTTTCGTGAGGTACTGTGATAAAGAGCCATGGAATCCAGATGTTTTCCAGTTACTTTTGGCTTCCAAGACACTCAGCTAAATTTTATACAGACATTACATGCGTTAACCCTTAGCCCAAGTCTTCATTTAATTATTCACTTACTCATCCCTCCATCCTGAAATATATACTGTACACTCAAGTGTTAACACAATGCAAATTCCTGGACAAGACCTGGTGAGTGAGCAAATTGATACATATTTCCTTTCTCACAGACTGCATAGTGTAGGGGGGGAAAAATATTCATTAACTGAATATATAAAATGATCAACTGAGAAGAGGTACCAAGAAGAGGAACAGGGAGAGGCAGGTTATCTGGGCTGAGGGAGAAGATTCAGCTTCGGAACCCCTCTTCTTTCAAGGCCCTGCACCTATTTTCTGCTTTTTTTTTTTTTAAATCATCACCCAAGGATATGTTTGGGGGGGGCGGGAGGGAGGGGAAGAGAGAGAGAGAGAAACATCGATCAGCTGCTTCCCATATGCGCCTCGACAGACGGGGGAAGAAACCCGCAACTTTCTGGTGCACAGGACGATGCTCCAGCCAACTGAGCCAGGGCCGCACCTACTTTCTGTCTGTGACTTTGTATTCCTTTTCTTAAAGAGAGCTCTCCAATTTCAGACCCCAGGAAAAACCCAGACCATCCCGCTTGCACGGTATTTTTTTTTTTTTTATAAAATATATCTTTATTGATTTCAGAGAGAGGAAAGGAGAGAGAGAGAGAGAAACATCAATGATGAGTCATTGATCAGCTGCCTCCTGCACGACCCCAGCTGGGGATGGAGCCCAAAACCCAGGCATGTGCCCTGACCGGGAATCGAACCCCGATCGCCTGGATCCTAGGTCGACGCTCAACCACTGAGCCACACCTGGCCGGGCTGCATGGTATTTTGAAGGCAGATAACAGATTTTCCTCCAGTCGGCTACATCAGGGAGGAAGCCAGGATGACGATGACGGAGTGAGGTGTGAAGAATGCAAGGTAGGGAGGACCAGAATGTCCAAAGGCTCTGTGGGGAGGGAGGGAATGAGGGAGTGAGGGGGGAAGGGGGGGGAGGGAGGGAAGGAGGAAGAGCGTAGGAGGGCACAAAGAACATGTGAGGGGCTGAAAAGGCTTACGGAGCGAGATGAACGTGTGGTAGGAGATGACGCAGGGCCCTGCAAACCATATGAAAGTTTTTGATGTCCTCAATCTAAGGGCAGTGGGAAGCGATTGATGTCTTTTTAGCTGAGATGGGAGGTAGTTGAAAATCAGATTTGTGTCCTTAAAAGATCACTGTGGGCCTAGTGTAAGGTTAGTGAGATTAGGAAAACAGCTATTGCGTTACTCTGGGCAAAGGATGGGAGGCAAAGACAGGCTGTGAATGGTGAAGGGAGTAAGTTCGTGTATTGATGAGCTAAAAGACTAAAGAACTAACAACAGGACTTAATGGATTGTATGGGGAGAGTGAAGGAGAGAAAGGTGTCAAGGGTGACTCTTAAGATTCCTTTTAATTCTCCATTTCATTGTTCCATACCCTTGTGCTTTTATATCCACTTACATGGTTTTATTGAAACTAAATCTTTCTCCATAAGCCCTTGGAATACTTTTTTTCTCACACATCTTCCTGAATCACTTTTTTAAAATCCCATTTATTTATTTATTAAATATATCTTTATTGATCTCAGAGAGAGGAAAGGAGAGGGAGAGAGAGAAATAGAAATATCAATATCAATGATGAGAGTCATTGATCAGCAGCCTAGCCCACAACCCGGGCATGTGCCCTGACCGAGAATCGAACCCTGATCGCCTGGATCCTTGGTCAACGCTCAACTGCTGAGTCACGCCCGGCCAGGCAAAAAATTCCCTTTTAAAAGTAGGCAAATTGTATCTACAAGTCATCATATGCTTGGGTAGGAAATCTATAAGCTTAGAGAAAAACATTACTTTAGTGCAGTGATTTTCAACAGGTGTGCTAGAATTTTAGTAATCAGTTTATGTGTGCCATAAGATGAAAAAGGTTGAAAATTGCTGTTTTAGTGTTACCAGTACACAGATGATCAATAACTATCTTTTTACAGTACATCTGGAGAGAGGCACACTTTTGAAACCAAAAATAGTTCTGTCTTCATCTACGTTTCGAGAATGTACACATACAATATGTTGTACTATACATTATGTGCAATATTATCAAAAGGAAGCCAGCATATAACACCATAAGGATTCTACAAAGTCTGAGATATTCATGCTAATGAAGTCTGGTTTCTGAAATACACCAAAACACAAACTAGAGAAAAACAAAACCAAAAAAACCCTTCATTGTACCTTTTAAGGGAGATAGGAAAACACAGCACAGTTTCACTCTTTACTGTGTTATCTTTAGGTCAATATTTAAAGGAACTTACATATTAATATACCCAAGCAGTGGGGGTAGCAAAGATATAAGGGGTAATAGCATGAGAACAAAACCAAATGTTTTTTTTTTTTTAATATATCTTTATTGATTTCAGAGAGAGGAAAGGAGAGGGAGAGAGAGAGAGAGAAGCATCAATGATGAGAGAGTCATTGATAGAGCCCGCAACCCGGGCATGTGCCCTGACCGGGAATCGAACCCTGATCATCTGGATTCCAGGTCAATGTTCAATCGCTGAGCCACGCCCGGCCGGGCAAAACCGAATGTTTTAAACCTGTACAAAGATAATCAAGAAATGGCATAATTTATGCACAAATAACCTAAGTCTCTTTTTACTGAGCTAATAATCTTAAGTAGAATTTTAATTCTTAACAAGTTGGGAACATAAAGGATAAGAACGTGACTTAAGGAGTTAGCCTGCCTGTGTTTTCATCCCTTCTCCACCTCTTACCAAATAATGTCTCACATCACTAGCCGTGGAAACTTGGGCCTTCATTTTCCTTATCAATGAAATGGGACTATAACACCATTGTCACAAGATGCACACATCGCCCAGAACACTGCTGAGCACACAGCGCACATGATCACTGAATGTTCGCACCCCGACTACTCCCCAAACGGAGGGAAACTCAGGACTTGGAACGTGGCAGCAACAGGAATTCAAAAGGACCATGAAGGCTTCAAGGGGGAAAAATTAATGAAGAAAAAAGAGAACAGGAAAATCAAGAAAACCAACACAAGAGGGGACTTGAAGAGAATAAAAGTATAAATCAGTCAATTATGGCAGAGATTAAGGACAATCAAAACGCTTAACAATCATTAATGACCTTTGACAATATAATCTCTGTAATAGTGGAATTCATTATTGGCATTAGAAACCACCTTCTAGTTAACTGAAAATTCCCCCAATGGGTTAGCCATTTAAAGTAATACAAACAAAGCCTTATTTTAGAATTAACTGGTAAATTGGTAACCGTGGCTGAGTATCACTTTTGTCCTATTACAAAGCATTTGATAACACAAAGGCATGTTTTATTCATATTCCATTTACCTGCTCTTGTTTCTAAAGGCTTAGCATCTATTTGGGTGGCTCCTGTGAAAATTACAAACGATCTTTAGAAAAACAGGTCTGGTAGGACATTTAACTGAAAGCCCTGCACTGGCTAAGGTGTGCATGGTCCTTTCCCTTTCTCCAAGTTACAATGAACTGGTAGAAGTCTCACAGAGAGCCACAGTTATGTTATAACCTACAACATCTCCCTCAGTTATTAAGAATTAGTGGAGTGGTAATACTGAATCATAACTGAGCAGCCTACAGTTTGTAAAACCCCTAAACCTTTCTGTCTTGGGAAGGTACAACAGAAATAAGTACAATGTATAATTTAGTATGCTGTTGCTTACTGTGGAAAATTTTGGATATTTATTTTCTGATAAGCCATGAAAAAATTTTAATTCTGAAAATATGGCCCAAGATAATAACATTTTTGAAAAAAATGAGTTAATATGCAAGTGCCAATGATGCCAATGTATTTATTTAAGAGTCTGCTATTTTAACTGTAGAGATAATTAACAGTGTTTCCCATGTCCTGGCCCACAGAAAGGAGGACATTTATACAGGCTCGTGGGTAAACTAATGAGAGTGAATGCTCCACCCAAATCAACGGAGGTTTCAGCTGGTACCCACTCCTGACATACCCGTCAGGAATCCCAGACTGAAGTATCAGGTCTAAATCTTCGAAGTGATAGAATTTATCCATCTGAGGTGTGATAATTTTTGGAGTGATTAAATGTTATCTTCCTCTCTTCCTCAAGAGAACCAAAAACAGTAAAAATATTCTAACAAGACAAAATTTGCTCATTTGTGTGATTTTACATGCAACACCTCAGAACTATAATTATAATAATGTCTACTTTCTTGATGAACCAAAATCGTTAGGTAGAAGCTGCAAATGCTAAGAAATATTTAAGATTGAGCGTGGCCAGCTGTTCCTGCATTGATTTATTCTCAAACACCATATATCGTGTTAGTTATTAGGGACTTGTAACTGAAGATAACTCATCTTGCCCATCACAGACTTCGCCAAACCAACCTTTGTTGTCATGAAGCCATCGAGCTCATGTCATTTACATTTTGAACAGATATTTGGCTTAGGTAATGTGATGTTAATCTATACATAGGAGAGCAAGATAGATACAGTCCTTGCCCTCCCAGACCTTAAAAGACCTTTCCATGCTTACCTTAAGTACTCTGGAAAGGAGGGAGCATGAACCACTATTCTGTCAAGAATTATTTAGGGTCAACAGTCCTAATACATCCTAATCTAAAATGACAACCAAGTAAATATATGAATGCCAATAACACTATGATAAGCTGAGATGAGCAATATGCAATAAAAGCAAACATATAATTCAACTTCTCAACTGGAAAACTTTTGAGAGTGACAGATGTTAAATGAGGTGGAATGCCAGGACACGGTATAACTGGGACCCTCCCAGGAACACCGGGAGGTAACGTCACCCTAAGTACAGGCCACATGAGTTAGAACTTTCCGATGCCATTATGTAAGACTGATAAACAGAAGTCTACACTTTTTTAAGGCAAATAATATGTAGACACATCCTATCTTAACCATTTCACAGCTAGAGTCAGTTCAGAATAGGTGATGTCTTAGTATAGTCTTTTCTGCTTTCGGACTGGAATCTGACCTTTGATCATGATTGCATATGACAATTATTTTTTAGTAAAAAATTTAGAAAAGAGATGAAATAGACATAAACCATGTAAACAGCACTTTCCATACTTGTCTACATCATGATAAAATTAGAAAATGGTAATATGAGCACCGTACAAAGTGGGAAACTGCTGAAGCTGCTCATGGCTGGAGTGTCCTGCACTGTGGGCAGAGCAAACATGTACTTACTGTTACTACTGTGCCATGGCACACGAGCCAAGAAACTGACCCAAGTTACGCAACACACTGATAGACGATGTCTATTTACACATCTGAGAGTGAAGGATACAGGATGGCAGGAAACAAATGATAACTCCCCCGAGACGGAGAACAGGTCAACAGGACCTTTATGAAGATGGTGACAAAATGATACCCAAAGTTGTACTGAATGTGAAATATGAATGACAAAAAAGGGTAGAGGAAAATTCCTTGCTACAAACATTAGTCTGCAGACATGCTTATGTATCCAGTGGCCACAAAAAAATTAGCTGAGGATAAGAGCTACAAACTGCCCTGGATGGCATACTTTCTGGAAGGAAAAGATAAGAAAGTAAGAGGTGTCGAATCCTATTACCTGCATATGGCAACTGCAAAAACCTTTCAGAGCCAGTCCAGATGGGTTTAAAAGAAAATAAATCGCTCGCCCTGGCCAGTGTGGCTCTGTTGGTTGGGCGTGGTCCAGTGCACCAAAAGGTTGCTGGTGCCATTCCCTGTCAGGGCAGATACTGGGGTTTCGGGCTTGATCCCTGGCAGGGGGGGTGTGCAGGAGGCAGCTGATTGATGTTATGCTCTCACATTGATGTTTCTCTCTTCTCTCTCCCTCCCTCTTGCTCTAAAAATCAATAAACTACTCTAAAAAAAAAAAAAAAAATCACCCATTTCTCCCAGTATGACTTTTTAATCAACAGTTTTCTGTTCCTGTGATAAAGACTACTTAGTTTCCTCCAGAAACCATTCTACCTTTCTACTTTTTGGGAACAGACACTTGCTACCATCATCAGCCATTTTAGATGGGAGACGTCCAACTACAGATAACATTTCCCAGCCTCATTTGCCACCAGGTATAGCCAAGTAACTAAGCTGGGCCAACAGGATGTGAGAAGAAGTGACTGTCCACGCCTGGCAGCCTCCGTCCACAGGCCGCTTGAGCTGGCTCCCTTCCCTCTCTTTCCCGCTGGCAGAAACGGGGAAGCAGGCACCAGCGAAGGAACCATGTGTGAGGCCGGCCAACCCATGGCGCTCACTTCTGGACTGTAATCTGAGAAAAAAATAACTATCTCACTTAAGCCATTTTATTCAGGAGTGTCTGTTACAGCAGTGTAGTTGGTATACAATTAATAAAATTTTGAACTAAAAAATGCCCTTTTCAGTCAGAGAAAGACAAATACTGTATGATTTAACTTATAAGTAGAATCTAAAAAACAATATAAACCAACAAACACAATTGAAACAGACTCATAGATACAGTGAACAGACTGACGGTTGCCGGAGGGGAGTGGGGTTTGGGGCTGGGTGAGAAAGGTGAACGGGTTGAGAAGTACAGATTGGTAATTACAGAATAGTCATGGTGTTGTAAAGTACAGCACAGGGAATATAGTCAATAATATTTTAATAACTATGTATGGTGCCAGGTGGGTACTGGAAATATCGAGGGGATCACTTTGTAAAGTATATGATTGTCTAACCACTATGTTGTACACCTGAAACTAATACAAAAGAAAAAAGAAAAAAATGCCTGTTAAAGATCTGGATAGACTCATTTTGTCAATTCTTACCTATAATACAAGAATTTTCTTAACTACTAAGGACTTATAATGGAAAATGTAAACATAAAATAAATATCTTATATTAACAAAATAATAAATTAATCAAAACAATTTATAAACAAAACATTATAACTTATTATTAAAATAATAAATTAATGTACTTACTACATTATCAGTAATATAAGTAAACATAAGATGATATAATAATACTGTAAACTATAAAAAACTTAAAGGGTAACACACCTGTGAGAGACAAAATACAGCTGACAACTAAGGAGATGATTTTATTCAGGCTGTTACAATAGAAAGAAAAGTCATCAATGAGGGCTGTCTCAAAGACAAGAAAGGGCCCTGGAGTTTAACATGGGATTCATTTGAGAGTCTTATGGGAGTCAGGAAAGATGGAGGTGGGTCTTATCTCAGATTATTTGAGAGCAATGTACCACTTTCTGGTTTCCAGAACACGAAAGGGTGGGGAATTTTCCAGGGGTAAGGCTCAGAAAAATGCCACATTGTGAGGTCCAGTTTAGAACAGGGTAATAAGGAACCCATGAATGGATGAACAAGGGGGGCAATGAGTTCAGTGTTCCAATTTAGAAAGAATTCTATCCCCAATATAAAAGAGGGGCTGGAGAGAGGAAAGACTTGAGGAAGGGAAATGAATGAGAAAGCTACATTAACCAAGATGACTTCCAGGTCAACTCAAAATTTCAGCATCAATAGCTACACTAGGTGTAATAAATTTAAGTAAAGGTGTCTGGTAGTCAGTTAAATCTCAGGAGGGAGGGTCTAGGATGGAATGACACACGACTATCAGGACATGGAAGATGAGGTCACCCAAGGAGAGACCTACAGAAAGAAAGGTCAAAGAATCCTGGGGACTCTCTCAGGGAGCGAGAAGCAGAAAAGGGCTCAGGAAAGGAAATGAGGAAGGGGTCAGAGGAGAAAGAGAACTCTGTCCTGGAAACCCAGGGGAGGAGCGGTAGGCCGCACCACGAGCCAGTCAAGGAAGCTGCAGCTGAGTCACTGGAGGCTTCAGCCCACACGCGAGAGTAGTGCGGCTCCCTGCGGGGAGGGGTTAAGTGGCAAAGGGGGTGTTCACCCCGAGCCTGATACTTGCTTGAGGAGAAAACAAAGCAACAGCAAGGAGAGGCAGGCCTGAAGGCAGGGCCGTCTTTTCGGATGGGAAAGGAGTGAGGAGGTATGAGTTGCAAACAGCAGGGCGAGACAGTAGAGATGTTTTTCATATGGCTGTGTCTTATTTTGAGCATAAAGTTAAATCATATACAACTAACATGTTTCTAGTAGGAGCTCTAACTCAAGTATGTGGCATGCTGTTATGACTAAATAAAGGTACAAAGATTAAAGGATTCCTAATTCCACGGAAATTCTTAAACAGAGGCTGGATATATGTTGTTTGCTTTTTCCCTTCAGTAAGTTGGTAAATATTAACCTTGCTAACCACCACAGTACTTATCCAATCATAAAACTTTAAAGGGCGCTTTTTGGGGAAGTCTAAATTTAAAAAAAAAAAAAAGGAAAGGTGCCTCGCAAAAATAACTCCACAACCCATATAACTTTGAAAAAGAAAACAGCACACGGACATGTGAGTGAGCAGCTCTGTGTGATTCAAGTAATCCACACACTGTCGGGCTTTCTCACCCGCTGAAACGCCCTTGAAGGTCAAGCATTAAAAGAACTCCAGTTAGAGCGCACTCCGAGGAAGACGGTGGGGAGAGAAATATTTATTATTCCTAAGGAGAGCGCTGGTGACCTAAAGCAGCTTCCTTTACTTCTCACTTCCCGGCGCAGTGCGAGGGGGAAAGGTGAGGCAGGGAGGGGAGGCGGCGTGTGCTGCGGGCGTCCCTAAGGGGTAACCTCAGGCTCTGCCTCATCCTGCAACCCCGAGGCTCTGGCACATCCACAGGGAGACACAGGAAGAAAACGAGCCCTTATTGAGTAACCCAGCGCTCCCGGACTCGAGCTCATTAAACTGTCACATCCTCCCCCAGCAGAGGCATTACTGTTCTGTTTTTTTAAAATCCTAATCCCAGGATATGTTTATTGATTTTAGGGACAGAAGAAGGGAGAGAAAGAGAAACATCAATGTGAGAGAGACATCGATCGGTTGCCTCCCATATGCACCCCGACCGAGGATCAAACCTACAACCCGGGTATGTGCCCTGACTGGAAACTGAACCCACAACCTTTACGGTGTACTGGGCAAAACTGCAATCCCCTGAGGCACCTAGCCGGGCTTGCTGTTCTGGTTTCACTGAGAGAGAAGTTTAGAAAGTATGAGTTTGACCAAGATCACGCAGTTAAAATATGGTAGACCAGGACTCAAACCCAGATCTGACTGGCCTAACAAACCCATACCTACCTCTTCGGCTTGTTTTAAAGATTACCTCAAATTAAATTAAATCCCACCCTGAAATTTTAGGAATCATTAGGAAAAAAATCCTTAAGTGAAGGAGACAAAAAACCTTGGTGTTCAAAGGCTGCCTCAGGACACAAGGAGCAAAGTCTAAAAGTGAAATCGCAATTTACAACCTGAGTGCCATTTAATAACAGTATTACCTAATGCCTTTATCATCATCTCCGTTTTTAAAAGCACTTGCCGGATTCCAACCAACCCGATCCTTACAAACTGCCGAGAGACCAAAAAATAAAATAAAATATATATAAAAAAATATCAACTTTTTTTCCCCTTTTAGCCAAGAAATTGTTGCGACAAGAAAACAGCAGAGTTGAGACTAGAACTAGATAACTGCATGACATCAAGTGCGATAGAACAGGCCTCCATGAGCGTTATAATTCCACAGTTTTACTTATCTTCAGAATGAGTTGTTAACGAAGTCAGACCAAATATTCAGTATAAGCTCTTCTTTAAATTTAGGTTATGAAGATTTCCGTTTTATTGTGAATTCATTTATTATAAACTGTAACTGTAATTGTTAAAGAGTAAATGAACTGGGACAGCCAGTTGATAAGTGCACAATATGTACTGATTACCCATTGCGAGCAGGACACTGCCATAGCTATGCTTTTAGGAATATTAAAGGCGGGGCTGAGGGACTTAAATCAGAGCTAAGATTCTTGCTAAGTCACAATTCTACTTAGTCAAATAAATTTTCTTTAGTGATTCTGAAAAGCACCACGGACACTCTCACACACATGCTCTGCCTCTTAAATTAGCAATGAAAATAACTGGCATTAGAGAAAATATTTCAGTTATTTTTAATTATGAAGCCATTGGTTATACCATCAAAGCCACCATTACTGCGTCCTAGTAATCTACACCTCCAAGGCCACCTTCCATAAGCTATGGCATGGGAGGAGGTAGTGTGTCGCTTAAATGACTCGGGATTTTATTCATTAACAACACAATTACAAGCAGAAGTAAAACCGGGCCCAAATTGCACAAGCAGCACAACTAATAGTAATTCCACTGATATAAATTACAGGCCTCCTCTCAATCAGAGACGGCCATCAATCTCATACAGAGCTTCCTGCCCAGTAAAATATGCTTTAATTGGTTTTCTTTCTGTTGTTAAAAAACACATTGAATGAGCTAGCCCAGGCAGCAGCATCATGGGAATTACAGACACTTACAGACACACACACACACACACACGCACACCCGCAAGCACGCACACCCCATTTTAAAGCCCAAGTGAGTACATCTAGTTTTTAAGGAAATACTAACAAGGATCAGGTTGAGGGTATTTTCCATTGATTTAAAAATAAAGCATTCTATTCTTAAAAAAAAAATAAATCTCAGAATTATAGAAACAGGAAGCGGCAGCTGGATTTATCATCCTTCGTTTCCTCTGAGAGTTGCAGCAAGGAACTCCCCATCGAGAGAGCAACGGAGGGGCCAGCCTCCTCCTGCCGGGGCCACACCACCCACATGCTATTGCCGTTACCATGCTGCTTGGCCGCGTGAGAATGAAATTGCTTACTTGATCTTACAAGGCTTTCTGTGCCCAGGCCCTACATGTGATAAAATGAAAAATCTAACTAGAATTGGAACACACAAGCAGAATTGCCCCTGCTGTCAGAGGGGCCAGCTCTCAGCCCTCCGGCAGGCCTCTCCCGGAGGCCTCAGGAGGATGAGGCTTTCCCTGCGGGCTTCGCTGCCTCATTCCCGTGGCTGTGTCGGCAAAAGGGGAGAGATCAGACTTCTTTCAGCCACTAGTGATTGCAGCTGAAGTGCTTTATCTTTTTCAGCCTGTTCTCTAATCTGTGAGATGGCAATGAGACCATCTACTTCACAGGGGTGTAATAAACAGTGAGATACTGAATGTGAAAATACTTTGTAAGTCACACATAAATAACGAGAGACCAGAGTAACAGCAATATATGCCCTTGTAGGAGGGGTTTCAGCAATTCCAAAGCTTTCACAAACATTTTCATTTTGTTTGATCCTCAAATTGATGCAGTAGGATAGGTGATGATGGTGCACCATCATCATCATTTTCATCAACACTATTACTCATGTACCATTTTATAAATGAGCTAGTCTAGAAGAACATAATATGAAAACTGTGTCCTAAGTCCTTAGCAAGCATCCAAATCATTTGAAAACATCTCTGGCAGCACATGAGTGGGAAGTACTAGACTGGGAGTTAGAAAAGCTGTTCACATTTCAGGTCTGCTGATCCGGGCAAGTCCCTGAACCTCTCCAGGCAATATGATTCATCCGTTTGTCACCAGCCTGGTGGGAGACAAAAATAAATTAGACCTGGTTCCAGCTCTTGAGGAGCTCACTTGGAGGCAAGGGTGGGGGATGGAAAAAAGTGACATATAAACAGATTAATTACAAAAAAGTATTTACTTAAAATATAGAGTATGAACAAAGTGCCGTGGGATCACAAAGCAGGAAATGACTAACTTTGGGGGACTCATGGAAGAATTCCTCTCATTTGTAAACTGGGGGGGGAAGAAGGAAATCAGAATACATATTTATCAACATTCTTCTAGAGGCTAAAACTTAGAGAAAACTAGGCTTAGAGAGACAGCTCCTTTTACACATCTGTTTATAGCCAATACTTCATTTAAAATAACTTAAATATCTTAAGTCCTAGAAAACTGTATTTCAGAAAACTCGGGGGGGTGGGGGATCACAGATTTTCCAGAATATTATTTTTATACAAATCATACTTGTAAATCTATGGACCTTTCTGGAATCTGGGTCTACAGTTAGCCCTTTGTGTAGTAATTACGAGAGCAGATCCTAGAGCCAGACTGTCTGGGTTCAAATCTTGACTCTACCAGTTACTACCTGTGCTACTAGGCAACTTTCTTGATCTCTCTATGAAATGGTGGTGGTGGTGGTAGCAGCAGTAGTAACAGTAGTAGTAGTAATAATAATAATGCCACCACCTACTCATAGGGTTTTTGGGAGGATTATATGAGCTCATATATCCAAGCACTTAGGACAGTTCTTAGTACAAAATACAGGCTGATTTTGTGACTTCTGAAAGTGTAATACTTAGAATTTTTGGACTGCTTTTCTAAAAATATTTTCTTAAGCCTGAAAGTTTCTGATTTGGTTTCATTCCACAATTTCCACTTTTTAGAAATGTATGCAAAGTGATGAAATCTAGGTTGTCTGCTTCAGAAATGCACTTCTGCAGAATTTTGGAAAATGTAATACACTAAGTATGATTTAAAAAAACTTATTTCCAGTGGCAAATACAAAGCTAACACAGGCAATACAGTTTAAGGCGATAGGATCAAAACTGTTTACATTTTAGAAAATTGTAGGCCTTTACAGTGGGAGTTTTGAATGCTATTTTGGAAATGAAAGAAAAGCAGAAAAATGAAGGGGGAGTGATGCCCATATTCCCACAAAATTTCTATTGTTTAGTTTTATATTTAAAACACACTTTATAGTACTTTAAAATTATAAGCATTCAAGTTAATATAAAGATGAAATTTAGCCCCTCAGCAGAAACTATAAGCATTTAAATAACAGTCATTTTCATTTTTCTCATTGGATTAATACAGAATTTTAGCAAATTATTTTGACTGTTAACAGTATTTTATCATTATTATATAGTAACTGTCAGGTGAAACAGATTGTACCCAGGTAAAAGTGAACTTCTGTAAATCAAACTGAATGTTTTAATTGGCAGTGTTAGCAACACTCACCAAACCAAAAGATTCTGCATTTAATATTTAATATATTCAACATCATTCATCCACTGGCTCTCAACCAACATCAATACTTACTGACTCTTGGGGCCTGTGGTTTTTATGTTAGTCAATAATGCTTAGGTTCAGGCCTCAAAATTAATCATTAAAGCCTGCCGCTGCAAAAAGTGTTCACCAGAACCCCAAAAGAATAGAGGGAGAGGCAGGATATTTATCATACTCTTATAATGTTCTGGAAAGAAGGGGGTACTTTTCCTCAATAACAAACAGGTTTTCTTTGTGACTATTCTTAATGCTTTATAACATATCCATAGGAAATGCAGCAAAATAATTCAAGCTGTAATTTACTGTGATTTAAGTACGCACAATGGGAGTTTTTACAAGGACTAGTTCAATTATTTAGTACAACTCCTTGAGGCAAATTATTTCCCTAATTTCACACAGGTGAAAAAAATTTCTCAGAAATGTTAGGCAACATTCTCATAATGTCACAGAGCTAAAATCTGATACAACAGGAAGCAAAACTAAATACACACACACGTTTGGGAGGTTGTCCAGGTAATCATTTTAGAGAAATGTAAGAAAGGAAGGCATTCCAATGTTTCTTGAACAGCATATTAGATTAGCCTACTTAGTTCTACTAATCAAGAATTACAAATGGTATGATAAAATAAACTTATAAGTGCAATGTGGACATATGCTCAAAAATTTAGGAATAAATTTTACAGAAACAGAAATTTTAGGCACTCCATCCACAAGGTCAGAAGACAAATCTCTCATCTAATCCTTATAAGCAGAATTAATTAAAAACAAAAAGTATAGAAATATTTTAGTAATTTTATACAAAAGGTTTATTTAAGATTGGGTTCAATATTCAAATAATTCCGTGCCACTTATGTTTTATTATGTACTAGGAGCTATGCTCAGAAAGCAGATGAAGAAACTTCTTTTATCCCTTATTTTCTGCCCAATTATATTGTGTGACCTTCTGGTATATTTAATGTAATGATTTCTATCTCCTAGATTACCTGGGGGCCACCAACTATTCCAATTAGCAAGTTTCCAGACTGTCCTGCCTTTTACTGTCTTTTGCAATAAAACATCAAAATAATGTAGCTAGGCCATGTACCAGGAGAGATGTTGCTTTAGGCTCATACAAAAGAGAATTTAACAGTTAAACAATCCTTCTAAGACAACTTTATCATAAACATGGCTCTAAAAACATCAGGTTGTTCCAGGAGAAACTATATGCAGAGTCAATCCATTTTCTGGAAACAATTATTTCTTTGGGTACCCAAAGTTCTATTTCTAAAAGAAATAGTACAGTTCTAGGAGAACTCTAGTTCTGACATTGACTAATTAATTATTGGATCCGAGCAAAATGGCAATTAAAATCTCCAGGCCTCAGGTTCCTTATCTGTAAAATGAGAAGGCTGTATTAGAGTGTGTCTTCCTTCCTGATGTAAAATTCTAAGATTCAATTCACACTTAAAATCTAATCTCAAATACATACTCAAAGCCAGTTGCCTTCCACCCTCAACCCAATGCTGGGTTAGCTGCTCAGAGTACCCAAGCCCCCATACTACTTTACTCTCACAGTTTATTGTAATCATTAAAGAATTACGTTGTGTTTACCCAACAGACTGTAAACTATTCCAGAGAAGAGATTGTGCCTTATTGATCTCTGTATATCACCTAATTGCCTAGTATACAAAAAAATATGCAATATGTTTATAGAATAAATCCTTTGAACTACCCTATCAAGCATTCATTTGGTTCCTCTTTTGTTTGGGCCCTAAGATTGAAGTCTGGAGTTATATCAAAGTTCCCTGCCATAAAGTACTTGAAATTTAGAAAAAGGACAATTAATATATGATGATGATTAATACTACAAGTTTAATCTATTTTAAGTTATAAATTTAAGTGAGTTATAGTCTATAGGGAAAAAAACATGCTCTTGAAGATCTCCAAGATCCTTGGATGCTTTAACATTTTGTGACCTTCCTTGCAGTCTTACCATTTTTTTCCTTCCCTAGTCCTTCTATTATGGTCATAAATCTGCGTCATGCTTATTTTTAATAATTTAGCTGTTCAGGAGAAAAAGTGATCTCAAAAGAGTAAAGAATGACTCAGAGCTGGAGAAGACCAAAACACTTGAAGATATGCAACAGAAAAGAAGTTAAGAAAGGCTAACAAAAAATTTTAATGGGTGGTGTAAGTTAAGAGTGAGGTTACATCAGGCCAGGGCAAGGAAAAGATATGTTTTTTGGCCTGAAAGTGTTTGGCTTTCATGTTCCAAAACAAAATTTTATGTAGAACTTGTCTGATGCTTGATATTTATTTTTCTTGTTCATGCACATCCCTGACAGTTAGGAACAAGAGGGAGTGAAGGCTGTTGGCACTTGTGCGTAAAGACATCGTAGAAGACAGGAAGTCTGGCACCTGAAGGATGGCCAAGAAGCCCTCTGGGACAGATCACAATAGCCTCTCTGCATGAATAAATGCTGACAGGTTGGTATGGAGGAGCTTGAGTTACCCACTCTTTTGTGTTTCTTCTAAAGTAACACTTTAATCAAGATGAGCTGGGCGTACATTACAAATCCAGATTCCTGGTCTCCACCCAGACCTATCCCTTTCTACATGAGGCCCCATTGGTCTGGGAAAGAGCCTCTGAAAGGCTGGAATGCAATGAGCAGCAAAGCAAACTAAAGGCAGCCTGGGAGCCCCTGCAAGCAAGGCTGAGCTGAGATGACTCAGCAGGTTAGAGCCATGACCCCTCAGTTCTGGAGTCATTATTCCAGTTCTTATCCAGTGGCTACTGCAAAGGCACATGCATGGATTGGTCTTACTCCTGAGCCCATCTGGGAACAGCGTGGCATGGCTATCACAACTTGGCCCAATATATGGGCAGGGTTTTCTGAAGAAAGCTGGCCCCAGGTTTTGGTCAACAACCAGCTCCCAAAAGTTTGGCTGAGAACACCAATAAAAAGGTCATGTTCTACCTTAAATTCTGTTTTTTAGAAAGGGCACAGAAGTTGGGGAAGGTAGAAGAAAGAAGATGGCTGGGAAGTGGGATTGTTCCAAAGCTATGAAATTACTCAGTACTAATAATAGTAATAAATGCCCATCAGTGATGACAGTGACTTGACTTTTTTCTGTTTTTCAGCAGCTGCAATGTGTTTCCTTCTAGTTGAGCTGAGTGTCGCCAGGCAATATATGCTGTATCCTGCTAATTTTTACCCTATAGGTTTAGGGTAAAATTCACCTTTGGGCTAAGTTAAATACGCTACCAGATATTTGGAAGGCAGTACCGTGTGGCATTTTTCTATGAAGAGGATTTGTTCCTTTCATCATTGTTTAAGTCAAATAACGATTCATATTATAAAGCCTAAAAGTGGTGCCTGCAAGAAGCTCCAGGTGTAGAAAGGGGAAAGGATGGCAGCCAGTGGAAACACCAGGGAAACCTGGTGGCCACAGAGAATCCGCTCCTACTCCATCCTCAAAGCCTTGGCTAAGGCTGCAAAGAAGGTGAAGAAGGGCAATCACGGTGCACAGAGGCCTCATCTCCCTTCCGCACCGAATGCCCCTGGTGGGCAGGGCCAGGTTTGACCCACTTTTGAAGACCCCCACAGCAGGTGCTGCAAGGGGGCTTTTATTCCCTCTCCTCGTGCTATGAGACTGGCCCCAGGAACGGACCTGGCCTCTCCCTGCTCCTTGGGGCCTGCCCGCCCGCAGGCCGGTGAGCTCTGGACTCCCCGGCTGGCGGTAGGCGGCGTTCCCTGCTGGCTGCCAGCTTCCGCTGCCCTGCTGCGCCGGGAAGAGCGGCTGGGCTAACACTATCTGATTCAGGGATGAAATTTCAGAAGGCCCATTTGGCGGCAGACCCAAAGCCACGTTCTCCAAAAAGGCATGCTCGGTCGTACAGACGATATGCTGCTGTCCATCAGCCCGACTCCTTTATCTCTAAACTGCTTTTGAATTTGTGCAAGGAATGAAGGAAGGATTACTTATGGGCCCCCTTAAACCTCTAGAGTGGGTGGATCTCCTTGCCTTGTATATCTTACAGCTTTTAGAGACTATTTACTGAAGATATGTATGCAATAATGTGGTGAGAAGGAAACTAAAATAATCTGGTCTTATTTGTTTGTGGGTGGGTATGTGACCATATCTCATCCAACCAAATTCTTGGGAAGGTAGTCCAAAACATGGTATCTAATTTCTGTGTGAATCCTTAGAGGGCAACAATTCATCTCAAATATATTCAAAAGACAAACAGCCTTATCAAAAATATTATTGGTGGCTTAGCACATGGAAATAGGCATTTGACCTATGAGGATCATTAACCACCTGGAAAGTTTCTTCCAAATATTTTATAAGCCAAGTGACATAGGTGAAAATTTAACCCTTAGGATCATTTCTTTGTGTGTGCTAAAATAAACCTGAAGGGCACCATGAAATTTCTTCAAAAGTTCTTCCCCATTTTTACAGCCAAATATATTACACTATCAGTCTTTATAAAAGGGCTATTAAAAACCTTCAAAATGAAGTGTTCCCATGTAAAAATTTAGGTAGCTAGCCATTTGCTGCAACTGAACAAGCCAGTCATAGGTAGAATCATAACAGCAAGGATATTAGACAGCTAGCTAGCAGAATGACTTAACGTGTCACCATTTTCATTCATTCTCACAACTACCCTGGGAAATAAGTGTTGTCATCAACCTGAAATTAGAGGAGAAAACTGTTCAGGGGTTTCACCTCCTGGCCCAAGATTACTGAGTTAATTAATAGCTATGGCACTGGGACTCAAACCCAGGTCTTCTGATAATAAAGCGTAAGTGCTTTCCATGAAGTCATGATTGTGGAACTGGGAAGCCAAGGTATCCACATCCTTCCCTGCAGCTTTACAGGGACCTGGGACCCTAGGGGTGGTAAACAGAGCTCCAGGTACAACAAGCTAGCTCACTGAGTTCGGATGTCCCTGACCTACATTTTGTATTCTTGCTGAGTCTTTTTTAAGGAAGAAAAGTGAACTTATTTCATTTCATTTTTCTCCCTGCCTCCCTCCCTCTCCCTTTCTCCCTCCCTTCATTCCCCAGGCCTGACCCATAAAGATCAGTGGGCAGCTGATATCTCAAAACAGTTTCACATCCCTTAAACTATAGGATGGATGCTCCATTAACTCCAAAGAGAATCTGAAGGACCAACTTCCTTGAAATCCCCGATGTTCAGGTAGTCATTATAGCTGCAACGAAAACCTCAGCTGAGCCTGGGGAACTCCTGAAGAACCAAGCTATGGGTAAAATGCCTCTGGCCTCGACAGAAGTGTGGGAGGCGGGTATGAGAGATCCTTCCAGTGCTCAGACAGATATCTCTACTGTCAAGTTTTCACCCTGCCCTCTCACTCTCATTCTTTTTTCTCTGGTTTGTCCTTGGTGTAACAGCAACAAGCTTGAAGCCCGAGTAGGGGAAAGTTGGGTGGTCTCAGGCTAAACTGGGAATTCCATGATGATAATTATTCTTAGGGGTGAAAGCAATGAGCAATCAGAGCCTCCCAAGGCACTAGACCCATTAAATAAAATGACAAGCGGATGTTAGATACCAGAGTTATTAAAGGAATCTTAAAAGTATACTTATGTTTTGGAAGAAATCAATTCAGAGCTAACTGTAAAATTTCTGGGTTCAACTGGAGGTATCAAATTAGTCTTAAGAACTCCCTCCAAGGGAAGTAGCAGACTGAAATGTTCATAGAAAAAGAGACTACTTTTTTATAAATCATGGTTATCACCACAGTTATGAACATCAGCACGCCCCCCCCCCCCCCAAAAAAAAAAAAAGCAGCAGAGGAAATAATGCCAAATTTCCTCCAAGAAACCCTCCTTCTTATAACCAACCAACCAGCAACACCAGAATCCTGAAAAGACACATTTCAATGCAGGTAACTGTGCTTGTTTGTGGAGTGAGAGGAGATAAGATATCTGATACCACACTTTCTGGCTAATCCTGCCCTTTCTCTCAGAGGTGAGAACAGTGCCACCTGAGTGGAAATTACACCTGGCAATGTGATACTGTGTACGTTATTGAAAAGGCATCCATTATCAGCCAACTTTCATTCTAATCAAGTACAGGGCATAAAGAGTGAGGGCGGAGAATTAAAAAGATGGCCTTATAGAGGAAGCGCTTTTCGGAATTTCTTCTTAACAATTCAAGCAACTTTCTTCGTGATGAAAAGCTCAGAATCAGTTCTTCCTCTCTGCAAACACAAAACGATACGACCTTCCCTGTGCTGTACCCAGCCCACCACCCCACCCAGCGTAATGGTTGAGACCAGGGCCCAGAAATCACAAGGTGGGGTAAAAGTTCTGGCGCTGCCCTTTATTAGCTGGACGGCCTCCAGGCGGATTACTTAACATCTCTGTCCCCTGCTTTCCTCATCAGTAAGGTGGAAGAAACAGCGTCCACCTCAGAGGCTGTGGTGAGGTTTGGAAACTCCATGCATGTACTGCATGAAGCACAGTGCCTGGCACACACAATAAGCATTCAGTACATTTAACTTTGATGATGATGATGATGACGATGGTGATGACATGGGCTTAACCGGACTGTGGTGAAAATGAGGAACTGGGGACTACTCAGGGACTATGCAAAAGCCGTATGTTATATGTTCCCCATGGCAACCACACAAAGTCCACTAGAGAAATGCCCTCTTATTCTGTGGGCCCTGAGTCTCAACTTGGTTTTTCTTCTGAGTGGCTATAGCAGCTTATCAGAGGGGGGCAGGCTCAAAGGACCAAAACCAGGACAGGAGAGATACAGAGGAACAGAGGGCCTGAGTCTGGGAGAAACTAGTTTGGGGCAGCTCTGAGAATGGGGTAGCAGCCAACGGTCCACAATCATGGGGTTTAGAACTTAGAAATAAAGTAACAGGCTCTTCAGACATGCACATTTTGTGAATATGCTAAAACTCTCTACCACCTTTCTGTCCAGGTCCCTTTAGCATGGAGCACTTTCCAGAAACTGTCTTCCTCTGAGTTCCTATAGCACTCCTTCCAATGTTTATGGCCACTTTTGGCATTGAATTGTCTGGAAAATAACTATGTCTCCATTCGACTATAAGTTCGGGGGTGTGGGTGGGGGGTGTGAGTGTGTGTTACACACCTGTGTCTCTCTTCCTGATCTACCTGTGCCCGAGGGCCTAACTCCACCATGGAAATATTCACCTGGAAAGTACACAATAAAATGGAAGGCTTTGAGTGAGCCGGTGCTCTAGAGATACATGTGACTGTACTAAAATAAACACACACAAGTGCAGAGAAAAGGGCACCGAGCAAAGTAGCATCTTGTCTCTTCCTCTGAAGGCTTTACTGAAAAGGCTGAGTCCAAGAACTTTAGAGGGAGAAGATTAAGCTTTCAGCAGTCCTAAGTATGGAAAAGGTGACAGTGTTCCTCCAAATAGAAATTCAATGAAAATAACAAACCATAAAATAAGTATAAAGATAAAAGCAAAAATCTGCTTTTATCCCCATGATAACGGCTTTGATGTATATTTTTAAAGCAGTGAATATCAAATTCTTCTCAAACATTTTCCGAGTGGTGCCTCGGCTTTGCAGGTGCCCTCAACACATGTTTGGTTTGCCTATCTGGTAATCGAGCTCTCCCTGGGCACCAAAGGGTTCCCTCAAGATACAGAGAGGCAGGAGTGGAAAAAAAAAAAAAATGAAGTCAGGCAAGGGCAGGAAGGTGGAGGGGGAAGAGGGAAGAAGGAAGGCGTCAGTGGGAACCCTCAGCGGGAACAGAAGGGGGGGGCAGAGATGAGGAGAGTTAGAGATCTGGCAATGACGCAGTTAGAGTCCTGCTGGCTCAAATCTACAGAGAACCTCCAAGATGATCTAAACCCAATCTTCTTTCACAGGAGAGAAATTATAACCCACAGATGACGACCTACTCAAGGCCCAAACTGCCGGTTTGAGGCAGGGCTGGAACTGAAGTCAGGTCTCCTGGCTACCCCCTTATTGCTCTTTCCACTCAGAGCTTCTTTTTGACACTCCAGGGCATCGGGGATGATAAAGGCTTAGGCCGATAGCTCAGGACTCAAGCAGCCATGGAAAGCCCTGCAGTTTCCCCGCCTCAGAGCCGCATGTTGACAGAGTCAACAGAAGAGGCAAGGGAGGTGAGGCCCCTGGCTGTCACACTGTTTCTGATGAAGCCATTTGGCCTGATAGGATTCGCTGGATTAGAAATGTATGGTCACAGTCTGTTTCCCAGCCAGGAGGTAGTCTGGCTGGATCAGGCTCAGGATGGACAATTCATGACATGAAAGCACAGGGCACAAGAATTATGCACCCTCTGTATTCCTTGCCCACCTCCTGCTCCCACTGGCCACTGCAGAAAAAGCAAAACCACCACTGGATACCTGGCTTTGTAATTTCTTGGTTACTAAAAGTGTATAATTGTGAAGAATACAGAGTGAGTATAAGAACAGCCTTGAAGGGATGCTGCTGTGGTTTTATTGGCTGTAACAACAAGATGGATTTTAAAATGCTCCCGCTCAGAGCTCTGTGTGGTTCATGGACCCTTTCTCGGTTTAATTACAATTCAGACTTCCTGAGCTAAAGTCTTTCTTTATAGAAATCAGCTTCCTTCCTCTGAAAGAAACTGTGTGTAAGTACCGCTATGCTTCGGGTGTTAAACATATATATATGGCTCCTGACCGGGACAAAGTTTTCTTTTTAATTGTGGGGTTTTTTGATGATGTACATAAGTCACTCAGCCTCATTCCTGCTCCATATACCAAATTCCTACACAAAATCAGACAAATGAAGAGGGAAACAGATGATGGCTCTTTTAACTTATATCTCTTGCCCTCTTTCCTCCTTTGAATCCTCACCAATGCATCCTACTCAATAAAAATGCTCCCCAGGGAAAGCAAGTCAGAAGTCAATGAAACACCTACTAGCATCACAACATCCCTCCTTCCAGGTTCTCACCTACAAGTCTTTGGCCATTCCGTTCCCTTGGCCTGGCAGCTTTCTCCCATTCACCTTGTTAGCTCCCCCTTTGTCTGCCATCGGCACCTGCAGGAAGCCTTCCTCTGAAATCTCCAGGCCAATAACCCAGTCCTCCTCGGGAAGCTTCCCGATGCTCCCAGGTATCCTGTGCATTTCGACCCCTCCGCACCTTTTACAGTGACCTGGTTTTGAGTCTATCTCCTTCATTAAGCTGTAAGATTCTCCAGGGGAGGGATTCATGTTCCTTTCCCCAGGGAAACAAATACAGCACCGGACAGGTACAGGGGTACAACACACATGCAGTTGTAAAGCATTATCACACACATTTTTAGCTGGATTCTTAAACTGACACATAAGCAGGAATTGTTGGTTCTCATTTTACAGAGAAACAGAGGGGTTCCATAGGCTCCCCAAAGCCACCA
Organism: Miniopterus natalensis; assembly: GCF_054644295.1. NCBI lineage: Eukaryota > Metazoa > Chordata > Mammalia > Chiroptera > Miniopteridae > Miniopterus > Miniopterus natalensis. The sequence goes on along the minus strand of NC_142089.1, from coordinate 56,672,194 downwards.
GCTGTGGCACTTTCTGGCTCCCAGGTTAGATTTTCACTGGACCACGTTATAATCAGCTAACTATATAAGCTGCACATAGAAGATAAAAGAGAAAGCACTGATCCTCTGATGCAGGCATATACATAGTAACCTGCACAACCAAAGAAAAGACACACATTTTCAAATACAGGTAAAATCACTGTTCTGAAAGCAGGAACACTTACCAGATATGGAGATGGAGTTTACACTAATTCTTTTCTCAAGGACCTTGTCATCCTAAAGCTCTGCAGGAATGTCTAGTGGACATGAATTAGATACAAACAAAAGTTCATCTGGTTAAACAGGTCATGAAACAAACTACCTCCGGTTAAACTGCCAACACTGCCTCAGACATCAGAGCTGGACACAGGACAGCTTCAGTGGCTGCCAAAGCAGAAGAAACTCGGAAGTGGTAGATCCACCATCAGGCTCAGAGAAGCAGCAGCAGGCAGGAGCGGGGGCAGCTGGCAGGATGGGGTTGGTCTGGGTCTCCGACCCTTCATGACCCCCTCAGAGCTCCTGAGCCTCTCCGCTGAGAAAGGCAGTTTTCAGCACAGCTGCACCCTAGAGTAGCATGGGGCAGCCTCTAAAAGGCACCCCATGCTGGGCCGACCCCATGGGCGCTGACTTAGCTGCCCCAGGATGGCCCTCACTTGTGCATATGAAGTGTTTAAAAGCTCCTCTGCAGTTCTAGTGTGCAGATGAGTTAAGATGACAAGCACAACTGGAATATCTTCTGGGCCCTTCCTTTTCCATGTGTCCATCAACGTTGAAAGTACTTAGGTGAATAGCCGCTCAGCACTCTGGCAGTTGTAGCAACTGCTTTTGAGTTACTTAACATCAACTTTTCTAGAGATGGAAGCAAAAGATTCCTCTACTATATACATCCCGGACTGAGAGATTTTCCAGCCTTTTCTGCTCAAATGTTTCCAAGAACAGGAAACCTGCTACCTGAAAAGACGCTGAAATCGTAAGCTTAGAACAGATGAATGTTACAGTCTACAAATTACATCTCAGTAAAGCTGTTTTGTGTGTGTTATTTTAAAAGGCACTTTGTTTCCTTTTGGGACCAGCACTTATTACAAGAGAGTGCTTTTGAATTAACTTGTGAAATGAGCCTCACTGTACATTATACCTACTAGGGCTAGCTTTGCTCTGGGGCACTCAGACTGCAGTCTAATTCCTCTCCCCCTTTCCTTTGGATTCGGGCATACCCAGGTCTGAATCCACTTACTAGTTAAGTGACCCACAGAAAATGATCTCTAAGTTTCAGTGTCCTGATCCACAAGAAGTGACAGTATCTCTTTTGCAGGATTTCTGAAGACTAGAAAGCACCTAATATCTGGAACACTATCCGATGCTCAACGAATAAGGCTTCCCTCTCTTCCCTTCCCCATGCAGGGGGAATGCAAGTCTGCCCCCAAGACCCTCCTTTTTTAGGCTAAACATCCATGATGTTTTCCACAATCCACAGTCATTTAATGATTCCTCAGCAGGCTGTGGTTCTTCCTTCTTCTCTGTTCCAGTTCACATCCTCTGAGCTCCTTAATTTTGACAAATGTTTGTGGTGGTGGCACTCCCACAGCACCAATTGATTCCGGTACAGTGAATGTGGTGTACCGTCGACTGCTTTACTGGCTCATATTAAATGTTTTACAACTTTTAGAATTCTAGATTTGCTCTCCCAGTATCAGCTGCCGTGGGCACTAAACCATATAGTACAGAGATCCAGCCGCAGTGCAGAGAGGACGACTCATCTTCATTCGGCCCCTCGGGTGCAAGTATGAACTTCAGGTGGCAATTCCTCCCGTTATCTGCTGTGCCAGGAGAGGTGGCCTCTCATTTACGACACCAGGACAATGCTGTCCGTTCACTGTAGGCCTCCAGGGCCAGGCACACACACACCAGGCTACCCCTTTCCCCATCTCTGTCATATCTGACCGGCCTTTTCATCTGCGGTTCTGGTTTGGCAGCATAAAACTGCAAAAATACAAGATTTTGCTAAGGCAGACAGGTTCAAATCATGATGCTCCCTCTCAGAGCAAGCTGTGCTCCTCCGTGAAAATGGAAATACAGTACCTTTCTATGGAAATGAAGTGGTATGTACAATACAATGCACAGTTCAATGCCTAGTACATCCACGGTATCCAAAAAGCAGAAGAGTAGTTACGATCACCACCACTGTGGTATGAATTTCCCATTCTTAGACTGGACTATGTCCTGAAAGCTAATCTATTTGGCTACGGTCCTGACCTGTCTGCTTACTTCTTGCCATCTCTGTCCTCCGGGGGAGGTAAAACCTGATCCTCATGCAAGAGCTTTCGCCACCCCTGCCTTCCTCACAGCCTCTCTCTCTAAGCCCCAGGGCTTCTCAGCTCCTATCAGCACCTGCCTGTATAAAGTGAGCTGGGTGTCAGGAGACCTGCATTCAGGTCCTGCTTGGCCACTAGCCGTTTCCCGTCTGTAAGATGATGACATTAGACAACATGATCTCAAAGGTCTTTTCCTGACCCAAAGTTTTATGCCCACTCCCACATCTCGTGGCTAAGCTCTACCACCCTTAATGCACCCCTCTGCCTTCCCACTTACCAAGTGGGAACCCTCAAGTACTGACCCCCTCTCCACACTCCGACTTCTGCCCAAGCCCTGGAAACATACTACTAGTGGCCAAGTATTTATAAGAAGCCACTTATGACACAGATTTTTGGAGGCTAGTTCGGAAACGTAAAATTCATGTATATCATATCTATTTGAGAATATATCTGTGAACTACTTTCAGGTTATATTAAGATTATAATGTCTACTAATGATCCCAACAATTACCTATCAGGAGAAAATGTAATACATGCCCTACATGAAATGTTTAATAAGCATTGCTTGGCATCGCTTTCTTCTCCTGGGGTTTCCCATGGAAATGCTATACCACAGAGCTAGGGATGATGCTCTGGAGTGTCGGACTCAGGGACATTCTATCCTGGGCCTTACACATTATACACGGATATAAACTGCTTTAAAAAAACAAGATAAAGACATCACTGAAATCATAAAAAACATTAGGGTGATTATTCATGTTTTAAGAGCTCTTTTAGGACATCTAAAAATAATTCAGCTTATAAAAGCTCAAGGTCTCAACTTTTCAAAAGCTCAATTGCTGTGTGAAATGAAAAACATCACATATGAAGAGAAACGTGTAGCTATGAAGACATTTTAAATACACTTAAAAATCACGTAAGTCAAACCTGTTCATACAGAAAATCAGAAACTAAAGATAAGCCCTCCCCAAATGAACAGATACATCTTTATATACATTTTTCAAATCAACATTAGAAGATACATGTACTACATAGAAAAAAACTTCACTACACATATTCATATACAGTTTTATGAGCTTGCTCAGGGCTAACTCAAAGTGCCTTTGAAACTCAAGCAGATATTTGGGATAAAATAACCTACCTGTGAATTTTTCTAAGTCATTTGCTTATTTACAATGATAGCTTGAAGAAAGCATATCAAATCTGCCAAGTTTGTAAATACATAGACATTTAAAACTCTCATCAAATTAGAAAAACAAGCAAGTTTAAACATCTAACAGGCTTCATAATATATACTATGAATATTAATAGGCTTATCTTTTTTGGGTGTCAATATAAAAGCCCTGCATATACTCCCAGTATAATCGGTTATATTTTTAGAAATACGTAATAATTTTGCTTTTCAAAAATGTTCCCTATATTATCATATATGTTGTTATTAACTATCCAGCACACCTGTCTGTCCTCAGAAGAGCAGTACATGAGTCAGTTAACACTGTTCACCGCAGCCACTGAAACACCAGCCCGTTTGCTCGCTGAGTGACGGGTGGGTGGGGCAGAGGGCACACGTGGGTCCTGGGCTAACAGTGAAAGAACATGAACACAGTGCAGAAAATACATCTTCTTCCTTTTTCAACTGCATGTTCTTTCTGAACTTGACAGGACTTTCTGCAAGATGAAAGCCGAGAGTTTCCTCACCTGTATATGGAACAGCTGGTACCCTGACAACTTTTTAAGTGGATACTCAAATTGCTTTTATGAAAATATATTTATGTCACTCACATCCACATACTGATAAGTATAACTTATTTTTCTATAATTCAGCTGATTTAATATTGAGCTGATAATGTACACGGACTTTATTTTCTTGGCTTACTCTGTTCTCAATTCACTTTCAGTCAATTTATGCCACCATACTTGGTCACACTACCTACTTCTGAACCTAAAAGAATACGATTCTGTCTAATTTATTAACAGGATTTAATTTACCTCTTTCTAAATTTCTATCTAAAATACTGTTCAAGGTCCCATCTGAATTTCCTGTTTTGAAATTTAACACAGAGACCAACAAGAATCAGATACTTCTACTGTACATTCCAGTCATCTTCTAAGCATTTCCTTTCAACTCTTGTGCCCTTGATGCCAAGAATGCTATGCACTTGGCTGACTCTGAGACAAAGAGGAAAAAGTGAGATGGCATGGAGATACGGAGCACTCTGCTTTCAACACGTACCGCTCTGGTGAGAGTTATGAGAGACGGGGTTGGCACATTTAAATCTTAAGTCCATTTGGAAAGAACCAGTCAAAACTCAAAAAAACAATTATTTATAAATACTACCACACAACAATCCAAATTAATAATTTCTTCCAGATATAGATCTAACAAAACTCTTATTTTCTACAATGCTTTATAGACAAGACTAAGGAAACAACTTATATCATCTGATTTATACTAAGACTGCAGTCAACAAAAGGTCTTTAGTCTAAAAACCAAGCGCATGTTTCAAGGCAGTATTTTACACTAGATATTAATGTATCCAAAACAATAACCCATTACAGTACAGATGGGTTTTCCTCTTATGAAATATCATTGTATCTACTCTAGGGAAGAAATGTATACCTGGAAAAGATAGGAGCTTTCTTACCAAAGCCTGGAGCATCTATTTCCAGTATTTTGTTTTATTTTGAGATCATACTGTACTTTGTTCTTGGGGCAATGTGCTAAGTCTCTTCTCACAATTCTATTCTACCTTTTTTTGTTTTTTTGCTAGTTACTTGAGCAAACAAGGCCAAATTTTAAGCATAAAATTAGATGCTTTCTAGAAAGAAAGAAAAAAGCAATAACTCTATCTGTGAAGTAACGGGGAGTTATAACATGTTCTAGCTCACTGACTAGCTTTCTGTTCTTTGAGTATGCCAAGCTCACACATGCCTCAGGACCTTTGCACCAGTCCTTCCCTCTACAGGGCTGTTTTCCCCCCAGACCTCATGGCTCATTTGTTCTTACTGTTTAGGCCCTAGCTCAACTATCACCTCTTTCCCATTAGTCCCCATTCTAATGTCATCACAGCTTTTATAACTATCTGAAACAATCTCGTTCGTGTTTTTGTTTCCTTGTTTATCCATAAGCCAGGGCCTTGTCTATTTTATTCACACTATAGATAGTCTTACATCTAGAACTACGTCAGTCATATAGTAGATGTCCAACAATTACATGTTTAATGAATGAATAAGTAAAAGCAAAAAATTAACTAGATGGCAATGAAAGAGCATAAAGAACACGTAATTTCAAATGAACTTTGTCTCATTGAATCTTACCTTTCTGTGGTGAAAGGAATACCAGAGACAGTCTACCTTGATTTCAGAAGTCTTAACAAAGATGAACACAGTAGTGGAGAAAATGATAATATCAATCCAGGGACAGCTGTGCAGATTCTTACAGGCTGAATCACCGCACTCAAAGAGAGCTGAAGAATGCCAGGGTTTCTTTGTGTACTTGGTCCTGTCTTATCCTACACTGTCATCAATGGTTTGGACAGAACAAAAATGTTTAGATTGCACACAGCTGTAAAGAAAGCAAATGGGCTAGAGGACAGGATTAGGTATCAGAAAGATCTCCACTGGCTGAAGGGACAGGCTAAAACGAACCAGATGATATTTAACAGGGATCAGCCCAAAGCCTAAAACACTTATATTAGTGAAAATTGTTAGTTATTGTTTTATAAATAACAACATTCCCCCAAAAAGTTCAAGAGGAGAGAGACAGAAGTTCAGGACACCTGGCATAACAACAGGTGCACCTGTGAAAAAGGTTCAGTTTTTATCACTGACCATGAGCTTCATCTGGAGCAAAAACATGGCTTGGCCACCAAAGAGCCACTACAAGAATGTGAAAATAACAATGCAACATATCAGGGAATTTCTGAGAACTTATGATGTGACATGCATTACACACAAAACTGGAGTTGCAGGGATAAGAGACCACAGGTCTAGTGTGGGAGAGAGAAAACCCAGAATTACCTCAGAGGGTAGAAAGGAAAATGACAGAGGGGCAAACTGTAAGTTACGGGAACAAAGCTTAGCACTACGCCAGACAAACAGCAAGTCATAGTAGCAGTGCGGGGTACTATTATTATTATAAGAATCTGTATTATTGTTGTTTTATCAATATTATTAAAAATAAATCCACCTTGACAGATCTTCCTTAGAGCAGAATTCCAATTAAGAGATGTGGAAAGAATGATGGAAACACAAAAATCACCAAAAGGCAAAGACCATATAATAATTGTTGCAGCTAAGAATCACTGATGGATGCTAAAATTAGGAGGCAAAAGTGTGATGAGAAACAGGATTATTTGCATCATTTCAAAGTATCTCTCCACAAGATGCTCATTACAAAGGGAAAACCGGCAACTTTACAGTGGAGAAACGTGGCAGACACCACCCTGACCAAGAGATCAAAATTAACATCACAGGAAACAAGAAAACTTATCAAAATCATGTACCTCTTGATAGGATGGACTGGGGAGAGCATGTCACTCCTGTGGTATACTTGCTAAAAACACATAATCCCAATCTAATCATGAGAAAACACCAGAGAACCCAACTGAAAGACAGTGTACAAAATAACTGGCAGATATGCTTCAAAAGTGTCAAGGTCATAAAGGACAAAAACTGAGGAACTATCATAGAATGGAGGAGATGAAATGCCATGGAGGACCCAGGATTGGATCCTGAGCCAGAAAAAGAACAGCAAAAAAACCCCAAAACACCTGGGAAAATTCAAATAAGGTCTGCAGATTAGTCCACCGTATTGTATAAATGTTAATTTCCTGGTTTCTGTAACTGTTCTATGTTATGTAAGACGTCAACATTTGGGGAAGCTGGGTGATGTGTATTTGAGAGCTCTCTATTATTTCTGTGATTTTCCTTAGGTCTAAAAATATTTCAAAATAAAGTATTAGAAAAGTAGATGTACCTGAGCCAGGAGCCTGAGATTCTGCTAGGAGATGATAAAAAGAATGAGAGGCTGCCCTGCACCTGAATTTTGGATACTGAGACTCCTAGCCCAAGCTGTACCAGAAAGACTGAATGGAAAATGGAGTGTGTACACAGCCTGTGGCCAGAAATACCAGAAGTTGGTGCTGACCAGCTAAGTGTAGTAAGAACTACTCCGAGCTGAAGTGCACGTGGGCAATAGTAGAACCTGTTCTTGATGACTCAGCTCTAACATTTAGAGCATCAATGAAAACACTGTTTTGTAACATGGAGGTCCCAGGCTGTAGGGTGTGGTGTGCAGGGGCTCTTTCTTGAAATGCTTCTGGAGTCCTTCTGCCTTTTATATATATAATAAGCTCCTTATTCTTAATAGTTTTTGGTTTACAGAAACGTTGTGAAGCTACTACCGAGAGTTACAATATATCTCACCCTCAGTTTCCCATTCTTAATTAACACCTTACAGTAGTATTACATTTGTCACAATAAATGAACCAAAAGCCCATGCTTTACGCAGATTTCCTGATTTTGCCTAGTGTTTTGTTTTCTATGTCACAATACTACCTTATATTTAGTAGTCCTGCTTGGAATTATGGAAGACCCCAGAGGAAAAGTGTCATTTTCATCAGGTCACATAAGGAGAAAAAATGAGCATGACTTATCACTGTTGATGCTAACCTTGGTCACCTGACTGAGGTGATACTTGTCAGGTTTCCCACTTTCCACACCTTCCTCTTGGGAGACAAGTCCCTATGCAAACCCTACACTGGTGGAGTGGCAAGCTATGACCCATCCCACCGAGGATGGAATAGCTACATAAATCATTTGCAACTTTTCTGCACTGATTTGTCTGTTCTCCCTCATGATTTATTTATATTAAGCGAAGTTACACAAGTATTTATTTTATACTTTGGGTTACAATTCATTACTGTGTTATTTTGTTGCTCAAACTGTTTTGGGCTTTGGCTATTTCAGTTAGCTCCTTCCTGGGCACCTTTCATGGACCTCCATCATTGTGGATTTTTGTGAGCACCTCCTTACTTTCCAGCACTACCAGATGCTCCAGGGTTATCTTTCATATCCCTGCCCCAGCTCTAGAATCAGCCATCCTGCAACGAGTCCTGGTTCCTTTTATTAGAGAAAGGTATTTACTGGAAACCAAGATCTGGGTGCTAGGTATGCTTGTTGCTACTGGGGGGTTGCTTCCAGGCTCTTTCGGTTGACAGAGCAAAGAAGTATATGTGTGTATACTAACCTATGTGTGCACATATTGATAAATACGTGCCCATTTGTATCTATATTAAGATCCACATGACTTCATACCGATATCTCTAACTAATCCATTAGTACACGGATCATTCCTCCCCTTGTTTATCTGTAACCTCCCATTCCACAGAGAGGAACCTGGCTCCCACTCTCCACCATCCATTTACTTAATTATTCAGTGCAATATACATACACTGGTTTCAGAATCATTAACCTGTACCCTCACCCTCATGGGAAATAACTTTTTCAACTAGAGTTGATAAAGTGCTTGTGTGCAGTTCCTTTGTCCCTAGTCTTTCAGTCTCTGCTCATTTCCAGTTACTTAGGTCAGTACCCGTTTGTCCACTCCCTTCAGGGACTGTATTTCAGACATCTGAAAAACAGATTTCTTTGTCATAGTTTGAACTCCATCCTGGGAATCCTCCAACCCCTTAAAAGTCATGCCTCCCCTGGGGCATTTCTGACACCTTTTTTTTTTGGTCTCCTCCTGAGGCATCAGACCAATCATCTCTGGCTACAGTTAGTCCAGCCATCTCTAAGAATTCTCTCCTCCTCTCCAACGTGTGGCTTCTAGTCTTTTTAGCCAAAAAGACGAAAGAGATGAGTTTTGTTAGCCTTAAAATGAAATGAGAATAAGCAGGTAATGAGTGAAGCCCTGACATGTTTACCTATTCCACCTATGGGGAAGCCTACATGCCACTGCACAGGGCTCCCTGCCCTGCCCCACATTTTTTTTTTTTTTTTAAATATATCTTTATTGATTTCAGAGAGAGGAAGGGAGAGGGAGAGAGAGAGAATTAGAAACATCAGTGATGAGAAAGTCATTGATCAGCTGCAGCCCGCAACAAGGGCATGTGCCCTGACCCGGAATCGAACCCGGATCGCCTGGATCCTAGGTCGACACTCAACCGCTGAGCCATGCCCGGCCGGGCCCCTGCCCCACATTTTAAATCAATGATATTGCAGAAGCAGTTTCAACTGTACCAAGCTTTAGAGGTTTAGAAAATGGGAGAGAAGAAGAATGAGCTATAAAAACATCCCAACAGGATGAGCGACGGACCAAAACAAAATAGATTCGATTTAGCAGGGGTTGAGTTAAACAATTCAATTCAAAAAACTCATGAGCGCAGTTCAGGCTAGACCTGGCTTAACAGCTACTGCATCTATGAGAAAGACTTGAAGGTTTTCATAAATCAGGACCTTATCATGTGGCAAAGATGAGACCTGGCCACCAAACAAACATTACCAGGACAGTGACCAGGGCGGAGGAGGAGATGGTCCCGCTGATCTCTGCACTTATCAGATCCTATCTGCTATTCTGCGTTCAGTGTAGCTCTGGTGATCAAAGTCCAAGCGTGACACTACTACCAGGTGAACCAAGGCTGAGAAGGATCTAGAGAAATTAACCCAACAAGCATTTAGTGAGAGCTACAAGGTATTATAAAATGTGCTAGTACCCAGAGGTGATAATGATGAAAACAATCAGCTTATCACATTACCAGAGTTTTTCAAATCACTTTTTATAATTTAATTAATTTAACCAGATAACTTTGTTTCTCAGTGACTTGTCCAGATACCTGAGACCTCCAGATTTCCACCCAAGTGACCAATCATTATATTCAACAGGTTAAAATTAATCACTTCTCCCACATTTTATACCATGTTTCCACCCATTTTTCTTTTTTTCCAGAAATAAACTTTAAATAAATATCAAATTGGTACACACCCGTCATTATTTGGCATAACTTTTAAAAAAGTGACTTTTTGATTATGAAATAACAAAGAGAAACTGAAGAGTACAGATACAGAAAGAGAAAAGAAGTGAAACAAATCAGATAATCTGTTAACATCTGTGGGGTTCCCCACCCCTTTTTCCTATGGATAAATTTGTGGTTTTCATTTCATATTGAAGTTATCATGTTATAGATGCAATATCTGAATTTGACCTGAAGCATTTCTCCATTAAATAGGCTGTGTTACTGTGAATTTAAGGACTGTGACTATACCATGTTTTGAGATTAAAAAAAACACCACAAAACACAAGAAAAATGTTTCCTCCTCTGCCCCATTTTAAATCATTTATTGCGAAGTGCTTTACAGTTTCTAAAAAGATGTCCCTGTCCTTGTAAATGATGCTAACAGAAAAACAGAGGCAGCCTCTTAATTGCGACTAGGATGCAAGGAGCACTTATCTGATTGGATACGCAGAAATTTCACTGAGTGCCCTAGATTACAAGAGCTATCAGATCCTTCTTCCACTACTTAAAGCTTTAAGAAGAAGCTTGGACCAAAAAACAAAACAAAACAGTCTTAACTGTGACTGCGATCTCACAGGCAGTTGCAAATTATTAGCCCGCCTGGACCCCTTGGGAAGAGCCCCTCTCTGTTTAAGGCAGTCTCTCCCGCTCTTCAGAGATTAAATGACTGGCAAAAAGAGAAATCTTAGGATATTTAAGTTCCTACTACCTGCCACAGACGAGGCGCTGGACTCTAGAAAATGGAAGAGGGAATTTCAAAGATTAACAAAATGCACCATGGATGAGGCCTGGCATGGAACAGATGCTCTCCTTAGCATCCTTCTCGGCTTGTCCTTACGGAGAGAAAGGCATAGGAGGAAAAACACAAGTCAGTGAGGTAAACTATCTCAACAAACCAGGGAGATTTTAAATTGTGAAGACCAAGAAAAACAGCATTTGTCTATATGGCCCAGAAACATCAGGTTATGCCTAAAGAACACTGATGAAAAGGAACCTGGGGAATGAACTTCAATGCCTTTTTGCCTGATCTGCCTCCACAGCCTGTGGGTTGAAGCCAAGATCCTGGCAGAGACAGACAGCAGGTCTCCACACACGCGGCCTTCACGAACGCCTTCGCTGATTCCACCTAAGTAAAGGGTTAAGGAGAAACAGTAAAAACCAGCAAGAGCAAAAGAAGGATTCTCTGGGGGGCAGGGGGGGTCTAGAAAAATGTTTCTTAGTGTACATATATAGGAAACATTGCTTTCTTGCCCTTTCCAAATCCCCTAACTCAAAAACATCTTCCTCCACGCCATTTAATCCTCTGGTACTATCGTTACCAGGATGCAGTGATGCCATTATGAAGGTAATGTATCCCAACAGAGTCAGAAAATCAATTATCAAGACAAAAATAAAATGGAAAGCAGAGGGATATATGTGTCAAGACAAAGTTGCTATCATTTTTTTAGAAGAAAGATGTGTTTCTGGGCCCTGATGCTTCTTTCAGGACTAATGACCCATGCACACATATATGCATATTTTAAAATACAAACAGCGCTGTACGCGGCATTTTAGCCAGGAGGGACAGCATGAGGAACGGCACACAGGCGGGCTGAGTTCACTGTATATTTAAGGTTAAGGTGCCTGGTGTGATGGCAGCAAAGAATTCGTACTCAGTTGTCACAGAAAATAAAGTCGAAGGGTTAAGGTTCAGGTAAATTTCAGAGAACACTGGATACCCAAGAGAGTTTGGTTTTCTCTGGCACATGAAACAGAGCTTTAGACAGTACAGTCACACCATGATATATGAGATATATAGTGGGGGCCACACAGGGTGGGGATAAGGGAGGAGAGACACCAGAGATGGGCTGGGAGGCTGTTACCATCACCCAGTTGGCGATGAGGCCAAGCGTGGTACCAATGGGACTGCGGCGGAAAGAGCAAACGCAATGTTTCAAGAGGAGAAACGCTGGTGGGCACTGTGATCGTCCGGGTATGGCAGACAAAGGTGAGGAAAGCTCACTGACGCTGAGACCTGACAGCATACGATCCAAGTAAGCTATCCTTGTTATGAACGATCAGTCGCTGTGCACTTCTCTGGGCCAGGCCCTGTCTGTGAAGTTTTATAAACCTAATTTCTTTCTACAGTCACACAAACTCTAAGAGGAATTATTACTCTAGTTTACAACGAGGAACCTGGGGCTTACAGACATTAAGTAGCTCGCTGAAGGCCATGCAGCTGAAAGCGTTGAGACCTGAACCCATGTTTGTCCAACTTTACGGCTCTTATCCCCATGATTGCTTTCCCTGCGTCACGGCCTGAAGAAACAGAAGCAGCCTGCTCTTCCCCACAAATCCTTACCTAAATGCCCCATACACCTGATACCTATCCTTGCTTCCATCAGTTTACAGTGTAACATCACATATATGATTTCTGATCTTTGAATGCAATATATGTGACACTTAGGGGCTCTAACGTGCTGAACAGATGTTAGGTATTATTTTATTATTATACGTGGGTGTTTTCCTTCAGTGACTAATGCCAGGGAATAGAAACTCCATTACACAGAGTCTCCCTCGTCTACAGCCCACCCCAAAGATGAATTTACTAAGGCTTACTGTGAGATTATCTCCTTTAGACCAAGATTCACAGAACAAACGAGGCATCTGTGTTCACACATTTGGGATTCTTGCGGAAAGGCCCGCCTGCAATTTTAGGTGCAGGCTGGAGTGCGACGGACGCTGTTCCGGCAACATGCCCTCCTTCCTCCAGCAGCAACGAGAGAAAAAAAGGTTAACATGAGAGACATTCTAAACTAGCTGGTTTGTATTCCTATAAACGTTACCTACAAAGTATTAGTAATAATGAGTAATCAAAATGGATCAAAGCAGCCACACTCTGCCAGGCTGGGATGCCCTCCCTCACCCGGAGCTGGCACGGGTGCCTGGCTGGACTTTCAGAAAGCAAGCAGCTTTTCTAAAGTCCCTTATGTCTCTGCTGACAGACTCACAGACGGCTACTGCTGAACAGACCTGAAGGGTTATTTGACAAAGGAGGTAATTAAGGCCCTAAGAGACCAGTGCTCAGCGCTTTGCATTTTCTGCCCAATCATCAATATTCCAACTGCACCACTGCTACAGTTAGATGCTGTGAAGCATACAACGGGTGCCGCATTAGCCTCTTCTGGTTTTCCTTTCTTGTCTCCCTGCCCAGCGGAGACCCCATGGCTACCCATTTTAACAGCGGCCTCCAAAGGCGCAGAATCCACAGCCCAGGCCAAGTCCTGCAGGAGCATCTCCAGCAAAGGCTTTGCGGAGGGGGTCCCGCACCTGTGCCAACTGGATTCCACCCACCTCCCAACGGCATGCTGTTCACCTCACCCTCTCTTACCACCTCAGAGCGACCCTGTACCTCAGAAACAGCTTCTTGCTCCCACTGGTCCCTTCCCCTTAACCCCCACTCAGGTTTGGCTCTCCCCCTATTCTAAAAAATAAAACTCTCACATCTTAGTAAAACTGAAAAATAAATAAATCCCAATTTTGATCCTTCGACCTCTCCAATCTGCCCATGGCACTGCCACCAAAGGTAGTTTTGGAAAGTACCTTCTGGAACAGCCCTTTAAAAACTCCACTGCCTGCTAGATAAAGCGGGAAGTCACCTGACTGGTGGTCGAAGCCCCTCCACTCTCTGCCTCCAGCCTTTCTCATCTCTCCACATTTCCTCATCTGCCCCGAGCTCATCACCAAACAGAACCCATGCTGTGGCCTGGGCTCAGTGTGGGGCTCTTGTCATTGCTGGCGCTTAGAATACCTTGGGCCACCTCCTCTCAGCTCCTGTGGAACTGTCAGCTATTTTCCCAGGCCTGGCTCAAATGTCACTCTTTCTAAAAGAACTGCTGTTACAGTAACACATTAATTTCTGTCTTGCAACACACGCTTATATTTGTTCATGAATTCAACCAACATTTATTAAACACTTGGACACCGGGTACTCTGCTGGAAGTACAAAGACACTTGGAGTCTGAGACACAAAGAGTCAAATAGTGAAAATTTTAAGTAGTAGTATGTGCTTTTGGAGGTGCTGTACCTTCTCTCCTCCCAAGAGGACTGTGCACTCCGAGGACAGGGAATGAGGCCCTTTCTTCGGTGTCTTCCTTGTCACGTAATACATCTGTGGGCTCACAGAACGCGCAAGCGACCTCAGTGACAGAACAAATATTAACGTACTGCAATTTATCTGCTTATCCTTGAGAAGGCTGCCATTAATTCTTTTACATTCCCAACAACCCAGGTGAGAGCATGGCACGTAATAGTCACTCAATAAATCGGAGGAATGAATGAATGGAAGAAAGAAAGAGAGAAGCAAACAATCACGACAGCAGGGATGTCTGCCTCGTTTACCTTTGTGTCCCTGGGGCTCAGCACAGGGCTTGCCCCCTAACAGGAATGTAACAAACATTTAGCAAATAACCACAGCCCCTGTCCTGAGGAACTTGTCTCTCACAGTCAGGTTTCCAGTCTCATCTCCTAGCACTCAGCTGAAGGAAGCGCTGTGGGCAGGATTATAACAAGAAATGGAAGTCCTGGTTCCAACTCTGATGGAAACGAGACCTGAGCTTCACTTCACCCTCCCTGGCTGCTGCCCTCGTGGGCAGAACCTTAGCACCCGAACCTCCCGAGACATTACTTCATCACCCGTGCAGGAATGTGGATAAACTGCTTCCAGACTGAGGCTCGTGAACACCTCATAGAAAGGCTCAGAACTGCCAGGGCCAACTCCATCTCTCAATTTACAGACAGGGGGACCGGCGGCATGGCCTTGCTGCTCTGAGCCAAGGCCCACTGGGCCAATGACAACTTCATTCAGTTATCAATTTGGAAGTGAAAAGCAGAAGCTAAAAATAAAGTTCAGTGAAAACCGGTCAAGGCTAATGGGATGGAAACCACAAAGAATTCATGCCTGAGGGCAAGGCCCAGGGTTCGGAGGGAGAGATAGCAGATAATCGGCACCACACTGGTCAGAACTCTGTAACCTCTCGCTGTGCCCCTTAGAACTGCGCTAGTATCTGTGTCCTGGACGACACAACTCGCTACACAGATGCCTCAGCCTCGTGCGGATTCAAGTTCTTTCTTGAGAAAAGGGAGGTTCAGATTCAGTTCCATGTATATAAATCTTATTTCCCTGACAGGTAGGAATGTTCTCAAGAGAAAAGTGGTGGTCTGGGGTCTAAATGCAGCTTGCCACTGTGTACGGTTAAAAAAAAAAAAGTCAGCATTTATAAACTGGGAGATTTCACATTAATATCTTTTTTTTTTTTTTTTTAACTGGAAGATCTAGAAGCCTGGGATCTACAAACCTTTTGATAGTAACAACTACAGCTGTGCTGCCCCTTTCAGAACCACATGCCTGCCAGTCAACCCCAGTTCCCACCCACTCCTAATTCGTTGATACTCTTACTTGCCTGGCCTTATGACTACCAGGGCTTGGTATCTATATTTATGTAGTCAACCTAAAACAAAGCCTGAGTCTCATCCCTGACTTCACTCAAAGTTTTACTTACCTTTTAAACATTTCTGAAACAATTTTCCAAATCACCCCCTTGGGTATTCACTCTAATAACCTGTTCATCCTACTGAGACAAAATCCCACCAATCCCACACGTGTTCCGTGTCACTCAGACCGCTCACGTCCTCTCTTTCCACATGCCTACTATTACGAACACGTCCTCCTCAGCACACCTTGACTCTCCTCTTCATCCTACTCAGCTGGCGAACCAAAGTTCTTGATGTAAATCTCAATCTCTGCCTGTTCTGCACCCGAACGGGGGCTGCCGAACACGGCTGGAGAAAAACACAATCATATCGACAAACAAGTTCCATTTGAATTCATGACCCCTGACCTCGGGGGGGTCACAGGTGAGGCTGGCAAGCCCGCTGCTTCCCTAATCCATCACCCTTCCCGGTTCCTCAATCACTATTTCATATGTCCTCTCTTTAGAAATCTCCTCCTCACCCGCAGCTGAAAGACCGTTCACTTTCTATTTCGCTGGGCAAACAGGAGCAATCGAGGGGGAATTTCCAGGCACGTGCACGTCCACTGTGACCAACCTTCCTGCACTGACACCCATCGTCTGTCTTTCCTTCTGCTTCTGTGAATGAATTCTCCACCCCCACCTAAAGCAACTCCTGCATCTGTACACTAGATCCCAGTTTGTCTAACACCCGCACCACCATGCTTCCAACAACTGTCTCTGTCTCTCCTGTATCACCATCTTCCCCTCACCGCTGGGTTCTCCCTGTCAGCAAACTGCACGATGTAGTTTTCTCTACCTTTAAAAAATGTCCCCTGAACCCCACAGCTTCCTCCAGATTCTGTTACTCTTCTGGTCCCCTTTACAGGAAAATTATTCAAAAGAGATGTCTACACTCATTCCCATTCTCTCTTTTTTTTAAAATATCCCTTTATTGATTTCAGAGAGAGGAAATGAGAGGGAGAGAGAGAGACAGAAACATCAATGATGAGAGAGTCATTGATCAAGAGCCCACAACCTGGGCATGTGCCCTGACCGGGAATCGAACCCCGATCGCCTGGATCCTAGGTCAACGCTCAACCGCTGAGCCACGCCTGGCTGGGCCCATTCTCTTTAAAACCCGCTTAATCAGGCTGTCACCCCTCCACTCCACCAGAACACTCCAGCCGTGACCCTGGCCTCCGCACTGACCCTCGAACACACCAAGCACTCCTCCTGTCCCCGAGCCTTCGCCTAGGCTGGCCTTCCACTCAGCACGCCCTTCCCAGAAACATGCACACGGCCCCCGCATCTCCTCCACCCGGCGGCCCGGGCCACCCTCCTCTCGCACACACATCCTGACGCTGCTTAGACCCCTTCCTGTGCTTTATGTTTCACCGTAGCCCTTGCTTCCACATTACATACTCTAAATTGGGTGGGTATCCATTCCTCTCTCGTCTCACGGGCTTTCTCATTATTAAGTTTCAACTACGATAATGTGTGTAGACTTTTATTTTCTCTGACCTGTGGACATTTTAAGATCACAGAATACTCCCTGAATCAGCCAGAGGCTAATAATTTGAAATACATAATTCGTGCTCTTTGGCAGTCTCCTTTCTGTAGGGAGACATGTCTACAGCTCTCCAACAGGTGCCCGGGAAGGCTGGTAGGAAGCACGTTAGGTTCATCACTTCAACACAGCGATGGGTCTCAGACATCTGCAGAACATCAGCAGAAATGAGGTCGTCATTTCTTCACCAACTGTTCAGGAAGGGAGTAAGACAAGCACTATATTTTGAAAAAACTATTCTAGCAAATGGTTCTGCTTTGTTATTGTGTGTGTGTGTGTGTGTGTGTGTGTGTGTGTGTTTAACATTAGAAAGAAAAAACCGCATTTTGGAAATCTTATCTAAGGAAATACGCCAAAACCTAGCAAAAATATGGCACATGAAAATCTTCATTACAGGTAAGAGCATTTTGCATCACAGCAAAGCACTGCAAACAACATGATTTTTTAAACGTTTTTACCGATTTTAGAGAGAGAGGAAGGAGAAGGAGAGAGAGAGAAACATTGATGAAAGAGAAATATTGATTGGCTGCCTTCTGCATGCCCCCTACTGGAGATCGAGCCCACAACCCGGGCATGTGCCCTGACAGGGAATCACATCTGGAGTTCCTGGATCATATAGGTCAATGCTCAACCACTGAGCCACGCCGGCTGGGCTATATTTTCTTAATTTTAAACTTTAGTTACACATTTAAATTATAAAAGCAATATGATAAATTTTGAAAAAGAGAAAATACCTTAATGCTAAAAAAAGAAAATATAGAAAATTTTGACACGCACATATATTAACACAAAAAGGTTCAATTCCACATGCTATTTTGTGAACTACTAGGTTCCATGATCTGAGTTCACATCCTGTTCCAAGTTTCCAGCCATCCCTAACTTCCTCTGGTTTCAGGCAATCTTCTCTACTTGATCGTTCCATTTGTGTTGCCAAGTAGTTTAGAGATCTCTAACCAACAATTTAAAAATATATACAGAAGTAACAGATACCTTAAAATGTTGCCTCTTTTCAACAGACAAAATTATATACAAATACCTACCAATATCACTTTTTTTTATGTGAGGAATCTAAAGAATACATATTTCCTTTACCACCCATCACATTTTTAATTATAAAGGAATGATATACTCATTTTACAAATGCAAAGACTGAGAAACGGAGCAAGTGGTCACTGTCTCACTAAAAATTTTTCAGTATAACTAGAATTTTATATAAAAAGTTGGAATAATTTTGTTTAACATAAATTCAACCATTTAGTCAACAAATATTTAGATGTCATTGATGTAAGGCCTCTAGTGTTATACAGAAATGTATAAATACATAGTTCCAGTCCTCAGGGAGCATATGGTCTAGCAGCAGTGATACAATATGTATATCTGTAAATATCACTAGGTGAGTCAACTGGGGATGTGACTCCACCTTATCGACTTACGTTCTCACCATCTGGCAGGGTATGTGACACATACAGCTGTTCAATAAATACTGGCTGGATAGATGACTGGATGAAAAATGTCACAAGAGATACAAAGAGCAATAAAGGAAGGAGAAATCCATTTGGACCAAGAGGATCAGAGATAGAAATGAAGCTAGAAAAGAGAAGAGGCCCAAGATAGGCAGATGAGAAGGAGAGATTCATATTGGAACAGTCGGAGCCAGCAGGTAAGAACCTACTTTTCCTTCTGTGGGAGATAAAATGCCATTGAAGAGCTTTAAACAGGGTAATAACATGATATATGTTATTCTTGAAAAAAATTAGACATTCTACATTTAGGACAGCAAGTGTGGATGTCAGTTCAGAAACTACTGCAACAGTCCACTCAAAAGGAAATAGAGGTTGGAGGGAGATAGAAAGGAAATATATTTAGGGTATCTGGTTGGCTGGGCAAGAGCTGCAGCTGTAAATTCCACTTTCTGATTTAGATTCAACTGATATTTATTAAGTTTTATACATATGGCACCAAGCCTGAACTGCTGTATACTCATGGGACAGTATTACTGCCCCTCATATCATGAATGGAGAGACTAAGTCTACATCAAACACTCAACAAATGGTGGTGGTGGTGGGGGGGGGGGGAACCAACAAACCCAGGTCTCTTAATTACTAATCTGGTATCCTTCCTGGTTTATGACAAATGTTCAACCTAATGAGATTTCTCTGTATTACGGTCTAGAACTGGAATACAAATCTCATCACTCCAATGCCAATATAATTTGCATGCAAACACTTAGCTTCTAATGGTCCTGGAAAATCAACTTTTCCATTTAGATTAATTTGACTCCAATATATCGTTCCCCTCTTATCCAGTTCCCTGTCCCCACAAACCCACACACTGACTACTAACATTCTCACCTTACGCCTCACCAACCTCCTCATCTGCAGAATGACAGTACCAGACCTCAGAGACATGCAAAACACATAGAAAAGTGTCTCACACAGCAGATACCTAATAAATGCTAATTATTACACCCGCCCCTTCCAATCCTGTCTTTGAGAGTCCCGTCCACATCAACTCTCTGGATTGCTCCAGGAAGAATTACATGGCTCCTCTTCCCTTTTTTTATAATTTGATTTTGATATTTTTCATATTCTCATGTATGTCCTGGCTAAAGTACACACGTCTCTACTGCCAATTAGAATGCAAAGGAAGTATTATACTTATATTTTCATCCACCACAAGGCTAGCATAGTGTGATGCGCATCGTAGATCCCAATAAATAACTACTGAATTCACTCACGTATATTCTAACTAGTAAATCACTATTTTAAAATAAATTTGCTGGGAAGATGATAATAAGACACACATCACTACAGTAAATGTATGTACCCCAGTACCACATTTGATAAGTTCGTCTCACTCACCTATGGTTTAGGAAAAAAGAAACAATTCCTTTCACACAACACTATACATAAGGTAACATCACATTTACTAAGAAAATATTCCTTTCAGTTGTAATGTCTTGGAAGTGAACCATACCACCTCGTCCAGCTTCTTAACAACTTCCACATCCCCAGCAGAATCATCTGATGAACACGTCCAAGGTCGGCTAATAGCAGACTGTGGGCCAGCTGTAGCACGTAATAAATATTTCCTTATATTAAGTCAGTCTTCTTATAACTTCTACTCATTAATTCTAGCTCTGCAATTTATATTAATAAGGTTTCTAGCCCAAGGAAATTTATAATTGGAAGCATGGTCTTCTAAACTGCAAGTTGCATCTTCTCTCTACAGTTAAAACCAAAGGTGAGGGGAAAAACAATTTATAGCAGGAGAAAAGGTTTCATTGCTTACTTCCTTTCAGCTGAAGTGATGCAAATGGATGTCAATGGGCTGCAGATAAATGTGCTAGAAGAGCAGCAGATGCAGTCTAGCAGGCAAACGCAGCGGGCGGATATGCAGCAGGGAGGTACTGAGAAGCGCACACAAAAACAGAGCTGGCAGTCAAACAGGTGCGCTTATTGGGCAGCCTGACCCCTCACGGGCCACATCACATCAAAGACTTCGATACTTCCATATCTTCTCTCCCCAAGAAGACCAGCTTCAGGCTGTACATGGTTTCAAGCTAGAGGATATTAATAGCTGACCATTTTCCCATTCTCTCTGCTTTATGTAAAATGAGCCCATGTAAACTCTCAGCAGGTTCAATGCATCTCAGATTCAAATATAATCTAGAATTTGAAAACGGAAAACAAACAGAACACCATGACCTAAAGGATGGGATCGCTATTTGCATAGTGAAGCAGCCCCTGCCATCTGGGCAAGGCTTTCTTATATTATTTGCTTATCAAGGAGTGTTGCGACAAGGTCTTACAGATCAAAAAGGCAGCCTTGGAGAGTAACTGTTCATAATATCTGCTGAACACTCTGTTTTTCTAGCCTTGCAGAACAGATCTAAAGACTGAAGAGCATTATTATATCATTACTGTCTCAGAAAACCTAAAAGGAGATTTTTAAGAGACCACATTCATGAACTTCTTTAAAAGTGATATTGTTTAGCCATGGCAAGTATATAGCACTGTATTATTAGTACATAATACTGAAGATAAGAAGGTTAATCACTCAATTAAAAAAACCCATAGTGATATTATTCTGAATTTTTTTTTCCACTTTTGGGTGCCTATTACGGTCATCATTCACACAAACAATCGCCACTCCCACCTCCCAATATGTTCCTGCCGGCTGTGCTCACGCTTCTCTAAAGAGATCAAGCTCACTGATGTTAGGAGATGCGACACATCTCAAGATAAAACAGAAACATACTTCCTTCGTTTCAAATATTGCTAGGATTTCTTCAGCTTAGGAGCAAGGACTGAGAAATGTTCTGTTTCTAATTAACTATACCTAGGTTATTTGTGAAGAGTTTCTGTAAAACAATCTAGCCACCTATCTATGTTTACAGTGACCGTCAGACCCAGAAAATATCAAGCCACAAATGTCATTGCTGGACCCAACCGGGTTAACAGTAATGAACCTACATGGAAAGATATGAAGCATAACTGATCTCTGAATTAGGAACAGACTATATTGGCCAGATTAATGCACAAATTATCCTGGAATTCAGAATACACTTGCCTTAAAAAAACCCAAAAAACTTTTTTTAAGGAGGGGGTAAATTACAAGAGTTACTTTTCTACACAAGGCCACAAAAAACTTATGAAATGATGACAATAAGAGCAGTAAACAGAAAGTTTTTACTCTTTGCAAGGTACTGTTTAGGCACTGTTTACTTAAACTTCATAACGATCTTAGAAAGCAGGTACTATTACTCTCCCTGTTTTACAAATGAGGAAACTGAGGCCTAAGAAGCTAAGTAACTTAACCAAGGTCAAACAGCTAATTAAGTGGCAGCTGGATCTTAACATGGGTAACTCTAACTCTTTAAAAAAGCCACACAAAAATCCTTCTAAAATGTATTCTTTGTGAATGTTCCCTTCCCTAGTCGCCCTCTTTGCGGTGGCCTGAAGCAAACCCTTGTCAGTATTTAACTGACACCTCACAGCCAACCCAATTTGAAAACTGCTCCAGTCCAGTACAACCTGATCCAGTAGCCACTAACCAAATGTGGCTATTTAAATTTAAATCAATTTTTAAATTAAATTACCTAAAACAAGATAAAATGAAATTTTCAGTACTCGGTCACATTACCCACTGCTAAGTGCTCAATACCCAAACTTCAAGTGTCAGTGGCTAGCATATTAGAAAGAGCAGATAGAAATATTTCCGTCTTTACAGAAAGTTCTATTGGATGGCTTAGCTGTCTGACAAACTTTTCCTGTAAAGGGCCAAAGAGTATATATACTTTAGGCTTTGCAGGCTATACAGTCTTTGCAGCAATTACTCAGCTCTACCATTGTAGTATAAGGCAGCCATAGACAATACACAAACAAATGACTGTAGCTATGTTCATCCAAAACAGGCAGCTGCCCCACAGGCCAGCTCATTAACCCTTACTATCCTGTCACTTATCTTCCTTAAGCAGCAGAGAGAACTGTATAGCAGGATTACAGAATCTCCCTGTACTCTCTGTGGAGAGAAACTTGTGTCACGAAAGATGACACTTTCCCTTGAGCCCCACAGTGATTTTAATCCTGGTGGTCTGTGAACCACAATATGAAAAAGATTTCTAGCCTTTTAAACACTAAGTGGAAGGGGTGGAGAGTTAGGGAATAAATTCCCCTCTAGAAGCTGTAATCTCCAAACCACAGGGAGAAGCCATCACTTAACCCCAGTAGCCCCAGGGAAGTCCAAGTGTCAATTGAGTAGATGAGAGTTCTCAAATGGATCCAGCAGGAAAAGAGCTCTGAGTATCAATAAAAAAACAAAAAAAGAGACTTTATTTTTTATTCTTTAAAGGAAATTGACTGTTTTGCTCTCACGTTACAAATTACTTTTGCTTCCATGAGTTTCATGGTAACTCTTCAGTAATGACTTTCATTGTGGATTTATGTGTTTATGTGGTTGGTGTGTTTTGTGATATGTGGTATTATCTTCTTAGAATGAGAATTAGTCATCTTATCGAAAATAAAAATTTTATCACTATTCTAAACAAACAAACAACAAAATACCCTAAATGGAGAATATGATCTGTGGTCCAGGAGACCCTCGGTGATCTGCCACTTCCCTGCTCCCTCCTCTGGTCTTTGCAGTGCCAGGGTGTCCTTCCTCAACCACAAAACCGCCATAAGGCATTTGCAGTTAGGTGTCCTCTGCCCAGAATGTTTTCTCTCTCTCCCCCTCCCTTCCTCTAAGATCAATAAAAAAAAAGAAAAAAAAGAGAAAAAAAAGGGGGGAGGGCATTTGAATTTTAAGTCAAAAGATTCTACTTGGCTACTTAATATATAAAATAACATTACTTATAGTTTTACTTAGGTATTCTGTTAGCCTTGTAATGTTCTTGCGAGGTAAGGATGGGATAGATACTGCCCCCACTTAATACTGAGAAAGCAGCCAAGAGAAGTTGCCTTGTCCACACATACCCAGATCAACAACAAAGCTGAAAATACATGCACCCTCCCCACTCACAAGTTCTGCTGAATCATTAGGGCCAAATGATTCAAATTCCACTTGTGAGATATTCCTATTATAGAAACTACTGAAATGACAGTCATGGCAAAGTCTTAGTAGAACTAAGAATTAAATGGATATATAAATAAATATTCTCACTAACCAATTCAGCTAGTCCCCTATTCTACCAACCTCTCAACATCTTCAAACTATTGCATAAGGCAGCAATTTTCAACCTTTTCCATTTCACGGCACACATAAAGTAATCACTAAAATTCTGAGGCACACCAAAAATATATTTTTTGCCGATCTGACAAAAAATAGGTATAATTTTGACTTATTTATACCAAATAGCTATTGTGTTTGCTGCTGTCATTTTTTACTTGACATCTAGGGAAAAGGGGTCCGTGCCCCTGATTAAGTAGTCAGGTACTGCAGGTTTAAAAATTCTTGTGGCACACTGGCTGAAAATCACCAGCTTAAGGCATTGTTCTTACTTTCACCCAGGAACAGCGGTGACACTCTTTAAATGACCACTTTTGGCTACGAGTCAAATTAAACATCTACAATTCATACTAGTGCATACTTCATCACTCCTAGATGATGCTGGCATTCTACGCCAATACATCCTGAGCGCGGGAGAACACAAACAAATGGCAATGTGTGGACACGTGGCCCCAATGCCACTGGGCACGAATTATTTTTGTTAGGTGATAAAGTCACTACAGTATAACAATAATCCTCATTACTCTTAATGAGACACATCCAAGTATAACACCTCTCTCAATAAACAAAAAATAGTTTCATACTTCTCAAGGAGCAAGGAAGAAAACCAGATTCATCACCTAGGGGGCCAGGGAGTAGGCCATATAATCCTACTCCCATCTTATTATAGATGAGAAAAATGAGACCCAAAGAAGTTAAAAAGATTTCCCTAAAGCCACAGCTAGTTTTTGGAAGAGCCAGAACTAAAACCCTACTCTCTTGTCTCCCAAGTCAGAGTTCTATATTTACAAGCTTGATAATCCATGTAAACTGGGACCTTTCCCTCCTACTTTTTCCCTTTAGTGATCTTTTTGGTTTTGTGTAGAGGAAAATTAGTCATTAAACAAAGTCCCCCACAAATATCTGAGTGAACTGAACCAAATCTGGATATGACTTATCCTCATGAGAAGCAAATGCTTAATACTTAAGACTTAACCCATTTGTGAATTTTGGTTTCCATAGTGATAAATAACATTTACTGCTACATGTGGTCTGGCTTACATCTATGAACAAGCATTTCCTGATGAATGGCAACTCCCACAAGATATAATTTTCCAAATATTTTAGACAGCTGATGAGGAAAAAGCATTCCCCATAGAATAGATTAATAACGGATTAGGTCATTCAGCACTGAAAGGCACTCTCAGTTTGCTCTAATATACCTGATACTCTGCCCTTATAAATTTGTTTGAGAAATATAAGGATAAACATTTGGGCTTTTTAAAACAAACCTGATAGCATTATGTAATCTAGGACTGTAAGAACCATGCCATAAATTTGATTCAACTGTTTAAATCAAGATAGTTTTCAATCCTACAAAATGACAAAGATGTATTTCACATTTTATTTCTTCAATAATTAGTTTCAGCTTTTATAAGATAGAGAAAACCCTCCCCTACCATACTCAGCATACTTGGGACATGACAATTATGTCAGTCCATTTTTTAACCTAAACATGGAGCATTTATGTTCAATAATCACCTTGTCTTTCACTGCTTCCAGCTGTCTTTTGTGGGGGGGTAGTTCAGTATTTCTGGAAGAACTAAACTTATCAAAAATACTCAAGATACTAGGTCTTTAAAAATACAAGAGGAACCTAAGAAGGGTATATATATGCAATTATACATTTAGAAATATTTTTTTCTCCTAGCATCCTCTGCCCAGAAAGCTGCAACACGAAAACTGGTTTTGACCTCTTTTCTATTTTGCAACTTTGTGTTGACAGCCTCGAGGTGTTATTGAGTTAGAGGGGAGGGTTCAAACAGTTTTCAAAGGGGACAGGTTGAGTTAGTATCTTGATGTTCTCTGGATCTCTATGATCTCTCCCCTGTATGATTACAGAACCCTGTCCACACTGTTTCTAAGAACCTTTCAACAAAATTGCCTTTGGTGAGAACAAGACAACTGTTTACAGTCTGGGCAGAATGAATACATCTAGGAGCATGGTTGTGATATGGCTTCAAAACTCACCTTTATTCATCTTAGGTCACAAACGATTTCCACCTACAATTCCCAAAATTCTATCCCAATTTCAACTCTACACTAATCCTCCCCCAAAACTGTGGAAAGCAAATTATTGTTAATTAAGAGTGACACCTCTTAAAAGTATTCATTCATGCAAGCTTTGAACAAACATCACAGGCATTTATTATTTACCCAACAGAGTGCAGGAGGGAAGTAGTGGCCTGTGGTTATGCATATTGATCTAAGGGAGGGGTCAAGTTGGTGGAGATAACAAAAACAGACCAGCACTCACTTCAGGGATATGTAGTTGCATTAAATAAGCAGACAGATCCCAGAGGAAAGTTAAAGAGCTAAATACACATACTGTTTGCTTTCTCCAAAGGACAGCTGAGAGGACAGTATATTTGATCGAACTGGATATATTTCTCATAACATGGCTATCATTATGAAAATTCTCAGACATGTGGAATGAAGAAACCAAAGCTGGGGAAAGCAGACAGGTTGCTAATGTGTCTGGTATAGGATATGATTGGGTTGGCTCATGTCTTGTCTCTTCTCTACCAAACAACAGAGTAAAGTTCTGGTCACTACAGTAGAAGGACCCCCATAGAGTACAGAAACCATCAATAGCTAACTAACTGCCTCTATCTCCCACCCAACCAGGCAGTTTCAGACCTCATGTCTCGGCAAAGAGTGGTATGGCCTGGAATGGATATGCAACATCTCCGAAAGCATCTGGCAGAGCACTGACTACGTTCCGCTTCCAGATAACAAGGCTGTCTGTCCATCAGGCACCCAGGGCAACTGGGTTGGATGAGCACTTACCACGAAAGCGCCACGTAGTTCAGAAGCATGCCAGTTACTGTCAGTAGATACTTTACATTGAAACCATAATACCTGTCCCCAAAGAACTTGCATTTAGGTTGGAGACCTAACATATTCTCAGAAGAGTGATTATGTATGGACCTAAGACATATTCCAATTTTTAAAATATAAATTTGAAATTCTGCAACAGATCGCCATGTACTGAGGAAGAGATCATGCAAGGAACTGAGCTATACTAAGTGAACAGAAATATAATGGCCCTAATGCCAAATGAAGGTAAAAGCCGTAAGTGCCCCAAAGGAAAACTGGAGAAATACAAGATAGTATTTGAAGGCAAACAAGCAAATATAAAGAGGACGAAACAAAAATACAAACAAATACCTCATAATATAGTCAATGGAATTTTACTATAGATAAGAGCCACTGGAGGTATGAGTCACCAGCATTTTCAAACTGCAGATCACCAGGAAGTTTTACAATAATTCACTGACATAGATATTATAACTCAAGAGACGATAGTTAAGGTATCTTGTTAGTATTCATGTAAGTAACAGAAAAAAACAATAGTATTCATGGGGGGAAAAAAAGAAACTATTCCTATCAGAAACCTAAGTAATTATGCCCTATGTTAATCGATGTAAATGCAAACATTCTAAGCTTTACATTCTATTCAAATATATTTTAAGTCTAAGAGTAAATATACTTTTTAGGAGTGGTAAGAGGATATCTCTTGGATATCTCAACCCTGAAAGACCGTTATGTAGAGGTACTTAGAAGAAAAGCACTTCTGTGTTTTTAATTAATCATTAATGAGGCTCCAAACACCAATTCAACCTCAGGTAATCATCTACTCACTTCCTTTAAAAAAGTACAAAAAAGAAACTCTGCTACATTATACTGCCCAGGAGACTGTGACAGTCAACCCTAGATATACAGAGATAATCGGACTCTGTAAACCTAAGACAGCTGAAAGAAAAGATCAAAGAGATTCGTCATACTAAATGCTTGGGGTCTGTACTTTCTAGCAGTGGCAAATGAACTTTCCTTCACTACCCTTTTATCTGTAAACAACTTACATAACTTAAAGGAAAATTTTGCAAAAACATAGGAAATCTTTAGTAAAATTACTAATAATTTAAGTACTTTTCTTAACTTACACAACTGAAGTCAGGAGACACTTTAGTGGCCATCAGTTTTCTAGAAAAACTAAAGGGCAGGCAAACACAATTTAACTTCTAATTTAACTGACTAAAGCACCCAAGATCAAGAGAACAACAAAAGTTCTCAGGCCATCGGAGCAGAGCCTTGACGCTAAGTCTGCCACTGGCTTCTGTCTTCGTCACCCCATCTCTCTCCAATCCCATACCCAACTCTGCATCAACATGGCACCTTCTCCACGTCTCCCACACTAGAATTTTTAAAGCCATCTTCAAGTGTTTTGTCTCTCAACTCTCACATCCAAAATGTTGCCAAGTCCTAATGGTTCCACCCCTAAAATCTCTTACACTGGCCTTCTCCCCCTCACTGCCTAAATCTAGACTTTAACCCAAACTGAACTCCCTGCCATCCATCTGCACCTATTGGGCCTACCCTCCACAATGCTACCACGACATTTCTTCAGAAAAAGAAAAGCAAATCATGACTGCCCCCCTCCCCAGGTTAAAATCCTCTGCTGGTTGCAGATCAAGTCCAATCTTCCCAGGTGTGCACAAAGCTGCAACTACCGCTTCAGGTGCAGCCATGGCCACACACTGTGAGGTCCCTGCCACACTCGACTTGTACCTGCAGTGAGCAGGCCAAGGGAGCAATGACAAAATCTCCACCAAAATAATACTGAGTCAACATGCATACATTTCCCAATTCCTGCTGCAAAGACTCAGAGGGGTGAGGAAGGCTTCTTTTTAATACCGAGTACACTGGTTTAGAGCATTGCCCAGGAGCCTGGAATCCTCCTAGCCTGCCTCTTTAGAGCTGCTGTGATAC
The DNA here is from genome assembly GCF_054644295.1 of Miniopterus natalensis. Classification (NCBI taxonomy): domain Eukaryota; kingdom Metazoa; phylum Chordata; class Mammalia; order Chiroptera; family Miniopteridae; genus Miniopterus; species Miniopterus natalensis. Next base: position 56,643,246 of record NC_142089.1, on the reverse strand, counting down.
TAGGCAAGGTACTTAATCATGCTGAACCTCAATTTCCTTTTCTGTAATATGGGAATAAGAGTAGGACTGACCTCATTGAAATGCTGTGTCAATTAAAGACACAATCTACACTGCTGAGCACAATCCCTAGCATACAGTTAGAGCTCAAAAATTAGCTCTTTATTACTGGAAGAGTTAATTTGCCTTACCTGGCCAGGATTTAGGTGAGGTTATTTACATAAACGAACCTCACTGGCACTATGGCATAATACCTTTCTTTCATTTGTGGTAGTTACTGGAGAGATTAGGCAGATATTTTTAAAGAAATCTGCGTAATCTGAGGAGGTCTGTTAGCTTTTAAGAACTTAATTTAGGGATGCTTTATTTTTCAACTGACTTTTAGAACAATTTAAAATATAAGCATTAGCTTCTAACTCGTATATTTTATGATTGTAAACTCTTGGTTTGTCTGCTATATTTGAGGTTACATTTTCTTCAAAACTAGTGATAAATACTTTGTGCCAGACACCAAAGGCCATTCTTTGGCTTGGTTGTGCTGGTAACTTAGCACCTTGAAATCTTACATTTGGGCTCATCTTCCCCCTTCTCTTCCTCTCTTTGCTTATCATAGACAAGAACACCATTTAATAGGTTCCTGAAAATCAGAGATTGTTTAGTTGCTTCCAATTAAATTCTGACCTGCTGATATCAGTCCCTACAATGGGGGCAGCTATATTCTCTCAATCTTTCCATCCTTGAAATCTTAGTAATCTGAGTCACAATCTGTATCTTTCAAGATTCCCACATGGTGTATTTCCTTCTTAAACAATAACCCTGAGAGTCTAATAAAACTTCATTTTTAGGAAGAAAAAAAAAGATGTTCTTCTACATTATTAGAGAAATGTAAAAAATCACAATGAGATACCACTTCACCCCTGAGAAGATGACTATAATAAAAAAGACAGATAATAACAAGTAGCAAGTAACAAAAAGTGGAAAACAACCCAAATGTCCATCAACCAATGAGAACAGATAGATAAAATCTGCTATATCTAATTTCAGTTTTGCAAGATAAAAATGTTCTGGGAGATCTGTTTCACAATAATGTGAATATAACACTACTCAACAGTACAATTAAAAATTTTTGGCATATCTATACAGTGAAATATTATTTGGCAATACAAAGAAATGAAATACTGACACATGCTTCAACATGGCTGACCCTGAAAACATTATGCTTGGTGAAAGAAGCCAGTCACAAAGGACCACATATTGTATGATTCTATTTATATTAAGTGTCTAGAATAAGGAAGTCTACAGCAACAGTTAGATTAGTGGTTGCCAGGGGCTGGGGGGCTGGAAAGAATGGGGAATGGAGTTTCTTTTTTGGGGTGATAAAATATTCTAAAATTAGTTATGGTGATAACTGCATAACTTTTTGTATGTATTAAACACCACTGAGTCACATACTTTAAATGGATCAATTGCATAGTATGTGAATTATATCTCAATAAAGCTATTAAAATTATATATGCAAAAAATTTAAATAACTTGCTAGGTCCCTAAATACATTCAACTTTGGGCTCTAACTCAGCAAGATTTGCAAATATTTTTCCTTTAAATTAAGTATAAGAATATGCTACACTTAAAATCCTCACTGCCCCTCTTCCCCCCTCACCAAGTCACTCTTGCTATGCTCTTACCATACACCCTCCTCAAATTTTCATGCTCCAGAGTTACAGGGCTGCAGAGTCACCTAGGTAACCACAAATAGCCAGAGACTCCTAACAGAGCCTGTAAGGCCTCAGTCAGACCAGAAAACCAGGCTTCCCCATCCCTCTCACCGAGAAGGGGCTTTGTAAGATGCAAGGATAGTCTGGGAGGCTAAAGAGAGGTAGATAACCAGGGGTGATTCAGAACACCTCCGGAAACAATGACCTGGCTATATGTTTGTGCATGGTCTGTGTTCGGCTCTGAGCACTGTAAGCAAGTGTTCTCAAATGGGGGTCTAAGGATCCCTAGAGGGCCACAAACACATTCAAGAGCCTGCGACTTCTCCAAAATAATCTCTCAATTTTGTGTTTTTGTTTCAGCGTTAATCTAAAAGAAGGTGATATAAATACACAGTGGACCATCTGTATGGCCCCTTACCAATACAGCACTGACATTTGCATTTTCGACTGCAGGGGCACCAAGCAGTCCTCATCAGCAACAGCACTTACGATGTGCTGGCAAGCAGGCATGGCAATGATAAAGGTCCATTTAAAACACTTATCAAGTAAGACTTTGATTTCATGACACCATGGAATGACAGGCAGTAATATATTAATTGCTAACAGCCAATAAGGAAAGGACACTGGCAAACTTGATATAAAAATCAATATAGTCACACCAATATAGTCAAATAGCAGTAAGGCATTCATAATAATATCTTCATAATGGCATGGAGGGAGTACAGAAAGAGGTTTTATTTTAGTGGCTCAAAAGTTACAAAGAGGAGGCAATGAGAAGAAAAAGTTATTAAGTTCATGTTTTCAAAATAATGTGAATGAGTGATTTCTATTATCAACTTATTTCTTTCTGCAATCTGACACTTAGCTGCATGCTGAAACTTTAAAAATTTTCCACATCTGTAATAACTAAAACTAACAAACATTACATTTCTGTTTCTGATTATAGTAATAGTTGAATTAGATATATGTTTGATGTTGACTTCAGTAACTCTAGAATGCTAACTTATCTTTGAATGTACAAGAAAGACATTTACAGCATTAGCAAGAAAATTAGAAATCATTAAAACTGTAATTCAATGACTGGTAGAGTTCTGGTCTGATGGTCCTGAGACAGCAAGCAAAGTCTTCAAGTCCATAATGTGCTTCTTAATAACATGTTTATTACAAACAAGTATTTTTTGCATTACTATTATCCAAATCAAAAGACTCATATGCATTAAGTATATATTAGGACCCAAGGCAACAACTTTGTATGTTTAAAAAAATCAACATAGCCTGGCCGGGCGTGGCTCAGCGGTTGAGCATCGACCTAGGATCCAACGGTCAAGGTTCAATTCCCAGTCAGGGCACATGCCCGGGCTGCAGGCTTGATCCCCAATGACTCTCATCATTGATGTTTCTATCTCTCTCTCCCCCTCTCCCTTCCTCTCTCTGAAATCAACAGACATATTTTAAAAAATTAAATAAAAATTAAAAAGATCAACATAGGTGATTTAGTTTCAGCAAAAGAACATTCATTCATCATAGTGATACCATTGTAACTAGCTCATTATTAGTAATAGGAAAGGAACAAAAGGCCAGACATTATAGGCATGTCATTTGGGCAGCTTCACCAGGAAGCTCCAACTTTACACTCCTCAGGGAACCACTGGTCCATTCCCTGCAGATCACCAGGGGAAGGACTGGACAAAGGGGAGATGGACGCATGTGCAGAATGGGATGACGTAGGGAAGGTGCCTGTCAATCAAACCTGGGAACAGAGATCCTTGGCCGGAGGGGGCAGAGCCACTGCAAGCCCGTGAAAATGTGGGAATACATAATTCCCAAGACAAAAGAGTCCTGCTTTCTTGGCTCTTGGCTCTCATGGCTCTCTTGCATTTGCCCATGTTCCCTCCACAGACATGTGGCCCTGCAGATGCCACATGCAATGGAATAATGGACTGATGGACTGGAGCTGGAAACACAAACTAAGCTAGACTGATGCTGGACTGGACTGTGTCCCAACATGGAATGGAAACTCAGGCCAAGGGCTTTAATCCTAGCCCTACTAAAGACATAGCTGGACTTCTTCCTTGGCTGGACGAAGGTAAATAGGACCTTGGAAACTCCAGGGTTTAATTCCACAAAAATAAAGCTTTCCACAATATCTCATCCACCTGTACGAATCTCAGAAAATTCCTTTTCTCATGACATCACAAGAAGCCTACTTCCCCCCAGCAGTAGTGGGGACAGGGAGTGCTTCCCACTGATAACAATTGTAATTATTTATTTAGATGTAATGGTTTTTAAATATTGTTTGCATTTATTTGTGATTTTTCAAAGGTTTTAACAGTTGCAGAACAATAAGCATCTTGTTAGGACTATAAGGAAATATAATCCTTAATTGCCATTTGTAAGTTTCCCACCACAGAACAAAGACCAGGAATCAAACCACATAGGGAATTAAAACTGTCCAAAAGCACCTGATCGCACATCTGCATTCTAAGCCCACCAACCAAGCCCCAAGCCCCACTGATGACAAGAGCTTCTCGCCAGTGAATGCAAATAAGGATGGGACTACAACTCTTGGAGGCTGCCATCATTAACTCAATATCCCCTTGGCTCAGTGCTGTGTAGCCCTTCCCTTTGGATATTCCCATCCCCAATCCCCTTTTTCTTAAGTAAATTCAATTTTCCTTTATCCACCATCTGAGATGGCTATTCAGCCTGCCTGCATACCACTGACTCTAACCTTTCACATATTATTTCATGTTTGTACATATTTAGTATGATTAGGAAAAACTAATTTATTTTAACAAAGGGAGTTTGCTGAAAACTTAAAGAAGTGCATGTATGGCTATTGGATAAGCACTACTATAAGTAATAATATGGGAGTTATTTGGAAGATGTTCATTCATTCAAAATACATTTGTGATCCTACTGTGTGCTAGGCACTAGGACAGAGTGGGGAACAAGGCAGACATGTCTATGACCTCATGGGGCTTGGAGTCTATTAGAAAAGACAAGTAAATGTAATGAGTGAAATATGGGGGAGGTCCAAGGAAACAAACAGAAACAAAGAGCAGGGGGGTTTAGTTTAGGAATTGGAGAGGCCTTCTTGAAGGATTATGACACTTAAGACAAAAAAGAAGACAAAGGAGCTAACCAGACAAAAGTGAAGCAACAGAGGGGTAGAGTTGTAGGCCTCAGACACGCCCTGAAGGCTTGGTGTCAGGAAAACAGCAGATTAGAGGAACAGAAAGAAGTTCTATGAGGCTGTAAATGAAGTGTGTGTCTTAGTACAGTGTGGGGAAAGGTGGGGCACTGGATGTAGACTGGAGATGGAGGGAGGGACTTCCTCTTGCAAGGTCCTGAAGTCTTCTTAAGGAGCCTGGCTTTTAACTCCTTATGAAGGAGTTCTGAGGGCAATGGAAAGTCACTAGAGGAATTTTTGTCAGTCCTGACATAGTGAGTTTTGTTCCGTAAAACACCCTAGGCTTCAGTGTGTAGAGAGCACTGGAGGGCAGAGGCAGGGAGGAGAGCTGGAGGCAGCTTTAGACATGAGGGGGCCACACTGGAGCTGCGTACTAGAGAAGCAGACAGGAGAGTTTCAAGAGAGATCAGATACAATTTGAGAATTTAAGTTTAAGATAGAATTGAGACAACGTGGCAATTCACTGTGGTGGGAGTTAAATGAGAAGGATACATTACGGAAAATGCCCCAGTGGTACCTGGTGGATGGTCTCGCTCACAAGATGAAGAACTGCAGATCCTTGAAACCTGAGGACCGCCTGCATTCAAAGACTGCGTTGTACAATTGTTTGAAAAAGTATTTTTGTTTTTCTTGCAGTTTCATACCTCTGCATCTCTTATGCATCATTTTTTTAAAAACAAAAAAAAACAAACAAAAATACTACTGACTTGCATAATCACTCACACCCACAGGCGGCAATATTCAAAACAAGTCTGTGTCCTTTTTGGAAAGTCTTGGGTCAAAGACAAAAATCAGAGAACAGACAATTTTTTTCTTCTTCTTTTTTGTTTTTTAGTTTTGGTCAAAATCCCAGAGCGCCCCGGCCTCCAGGCTCCTCAGACAAGTCTTTTGATCCTTACTAACTGACATGGTGCTTCCAGGCAAACCCAAGAGCTACTTAAGACCTTTCTTTGATGGGACAATGGGCAACAGCTCCAAGAAGGCACTCAGGTTTAAGAGGTTGCAGCTCTACATTTTAGGCCCCAGAAACAAGGATTTAAATATCAAAAGAAATGGGAACTCAAGTTCAAGTGACCAGTGCACCTGGCAGGATTTAACTCCACATTAAACCTCTCCATGAAAATTTCACAATTTTCTAAGAACAACCAACTCTGGGAAAATATTCCCACCACCCACCCCCTCATGAACACTTTTAATATGTCAAAAATGCTTAAACACTGGAACAAAGCAATTTTAAAATCTCAAAGGGTCAGAGCAACTGGAATTAGTTTAAGAATGCATTATACATGAAAGACACCAAAGCTGTACGCACAGGGCATCTTCTTCACACCAAAGCACAAGAAAACAAAGGAAGAACTAAACTAATGCAGACCACAGAAAACATCACATGAAATCTGCGTCTGGCCCGGCCTACGGCAGAAAACTTTCAAATGGGCTTGCTCCCTGTGGGCTCCCTAAAAGCAAGAAGTGGAAAAAGGAGAATCACAATCATGTTAAATATCTTGAAAGTGAGAGGCAGAAGAATTTTATTAATACTCCAGGTTATTGGGATTACTATGGAGGCAAATGGAAGCCGAGGGCCCCAGAGCCTCCCTCCCGTTTCCACACAGCTTGGCCCATTACCCACTCACAGAACTGCACCATGTTCACTCTGGATCTGCCTCTGCCTCTTCCTCCAGGGGCCACACACAGTCAGACTATGTATATGGGTGAGCATTTATTTTGTTTAATCAACAATTGTGTTATACTTACTACTGTATGTGCTAGGCACTGTTCCTAATGCTTCATAAATGAGAACCACTTAAGCCTCAGACCAACCGTATGAAAAAGCCACTATGTTCTTGTTTTACATATGGCGGCTCTAAAATTTGCCCAAAGTCAGCTAGTAAGTAATACAGCAGAGATTGGGCAAATCTTCTGACTATAGAACTATAAATATAAAGGTTATTTTAATTTTCTCCTTTTTTCTATATTGCACATTTTCTTTAAATGTGAATTTATTGCTTTTATAATAGCAAAAATCTAAATGATCATTTTTACTTTAAAATAGCAAAACAAAAATATAAATAAAAACAAGGCTTTGAATACATATTGTATGAAGTTACAGAAATAAACACCTCATCTGCCAGAAGCCAAGGGGCTAGACCAGATGATCTTCTCTGAATCATTTGCCACAAGATCTTTAACTCTTACGCTCTGTTCTCCATTACACAGGCCGTAAGGGCAGCGACTACAAACACGGGGTCTGGAAAACTGGGATCTAGTTCCAGCTTACAAGCTGGATAACCTGGAACAAGCTGCTTAAGCCCTATAAGTCTCAGTGTTCTGATCTGACAAATGGGTATAATTATATCTGTCTCCTAAAGTTAACTCAGGTAAACCACTTAAAAACATAAAAGTTCCTGGCTTGGAGAGAGAGGTCAAAACAATGTTAAACACAGAACTAAACTGCCCCGATATTTGCCTATTTAGATTATTCCTGGGCAAGAGCAATCAAATAAAACAAGGATTTCATACAACCATCAAATGTGGACAAAAGAAAGAATCCGAGTGAGAACACAGTTTTTCATCAATGCCTTAGTAAGCAATTAGGGCTCACAGGGAAGAGACCATCTTTGAGCCACAAGAAATGCACCTGTGTCGAGGCTGGAGTCATGGTGCTGCGTTGGAATGAAGGAAGGAACTACAATGTCAGGGGCCGTGTCTCCTTGATTTGCCTTTTTTTAAAATATGAAGAGTTATGCTTCACAGAGCAAGTTACTTCACCTCTCTGATTCTCCATTTCATTATTTATAAACGAAAAATCATTGAATTGAGTGGCCCCAAAGATTCCTTCCTGCTTCAACAATCTGGATTTGTTTAATGGTATAAGCAGATCTCTTTAAGTCACAAGGTATGGGCAAATGAGATTCCCTCACATTTTTAAGTGACACCATCATTCTGTCAAGCGAGTGGGTCTTCAAATAGCGTGTAATGAAGGAAGTATTAATTAATGTTGCCCCTGTAGTACCTTCAGCAATTCCCCAAAGTTATGCTAAATGTGCCTGTCAAAAAGAATGCTTTCTGGCCCTAACAGTATTCCGCTCTCTCTCAAACACAGCGTTTGCAAATAGGAGCCCAGCTCGAAAACAGAAACTTAAGTAGAGGGATGCTACCGACAGATCTCTACATCCATAACCCTTTGTATAAGAGCATTTGCCTCATGTCCAACTCCCATGTAGTGTTTTCACGACCATCAACTACGAAGCAGGAAGTGCTACATAGTAAAAGCCGACGGGAAAGCTGAAGTAGCAACATCAAGGTCTTCAGGGCAGCCCCTGCGCCAAATCCTCAGGACACAGAGGATCGATGGCTGCTCCGTATCACACAGGAACAGTAAGGCTACCTGAGGAGCGCAGGGTGTCCCTGGGCACCACCGGGAGGCCCCAAGGCACGCGTAGTAAAGACAACAATAAAAGGATAGAAAATAAAGGCTCTAAGAGAATGAAACGGAGGGCAGAAAAAAAAAAGGGGGGTCATAGATTGAAAAGCTCCGGAACCATTAAGAAATAAGCCGAGTGCTTTACATGCATTAAATTCCCACGATAAGCCTCACATCATTTTATCTTCATTTTAAAGATGAGCAACCTGAGGCTTAGAGGATTCAGCTTATTTTCCTAGGACCAGACACAGCTAGTAGATGGCAGGGTGGGTATTTGAATATGAGTTTTTCTAGCACAAAGCCTGTGACTGAATGGTACAGACATACTTGGCAACCTCAGAGAGCATCTCTGGCCCACCTCCCATGGGAGATCTCTAGTCTCTCTAAACCCTTGGCCAAGGATGGAGAGCCTCTCCAAGATGCCTTTAGTGCTGGGCCCTGGACGGTGCTGGTGTTACAGTCCCGTCTGTATGGCTCTGAAGTCTGTCTCCCTGCAACTCCCACGGCCTTTATCCCAGGAGATCATCACATCGGTAGCAAATGAGGCTTCCTGCTAAAGCTCCTATCATCAACTAAAAGAAGGAATGGAACATGTTAGAAAAAGTTCAAGGAAAATCTCAAAAAATCCTATATATGTATTTTTAAAAACAGGACTTATAAGGTAAAGAGCCTTGGACTTAGCCAATTTACTACCGAGAAGAAGGGCCTGTCTTTGGCTAGTTATTTCATAGAGGATGAGATATATACATATATATATATACATATATATATATATATTTCCATTAAGAGAGACGTCAGAGTTGCTCTAAGTTTTAGCATAAAAGATTTAGTTGAAAATATTATTGATCTGAAAGACATCAGAGAGTGCAGAGGTTTTTATTTCCTCCAGAAAAGTTTGAACTGTACATTTCCTTTATCTTGAAATGGTTTAGATAAAGGCCTGCCTTAAGTAGATTTGTTAGCTTTCTTTCCCAGCACTCATGAAAGCTTACTTAGGAATGAAAAGCTCATCTGATATGTGGCCTTCAACTTTAACTACTTGCCTTTGGGTTTCATCCATAAAGTGGGAATACTACTTGGTAAATAGTATTTTAAGACTATTGTAAATATGTTGCTTTTTGGCCTTACTATTTACTGCCCCCTAAAATATATGATTTACTCATCTAGAATTAAACACTAAAAGGCAGGAAAATTTACCCTAGCAAATATATAAAATATTTCATATATTATATATTTTATATGTATTTATAAAATGTACATTCATTTGACAATTACATAAATATCTTAATGCTCAGTATTTTTACAAGGTACTGTCAAAATCATTTTTGCAATTTTAAAATTTTCACTTCACTGTTTACAATCAACCTCCTGAAAGCACACAATGGGACTCAGCCTCTTTGTTAGTGCACCACTCTAACATCCAGCTCTCCCACTGAACTGATCACAAGCTCATTACTTCTTTCAGAGAGTAAATGATTCCAGAAACACATAGAGGAAGCATCATGAAATGAAAAGAAAAGGCAGATTGAAATTAGTAGCCAGAGACCTTTTCCTAAGAGTAGTTATTAAAGCATTATGGTTTACATTTATAAAGCAAAGATAACCTATTACACTATCATTTCTTTGGGGGCAAAATCTCAGGGTTGCAGATAATCCTTTTCCCCTGTATTGAAAATAATGACAGGATTATTTCTTTCCTCTATTCACAGTCCTTACCCCTCAAATCATTTCTCACTTAAGTAATTTTCACAGGAGGAGCAAAAAGGCTGACAGAAAGCTATAATGTAGACTTTGACAAGTTAAAACCAGAGTGAGGGACCAATGGCAGCAAGTCAAAGGCATCAAGGCCAACACAGGTAATGCTTAGATGAATGGGCTAACACAGTAACAAACCCATAGTATTTTCATCATTGTTTCTTTGCTATTATTTTCATGTATTAAGTCTCTCATTCAAATAGTAGTAAAAAAAAAAAAAAAAGTCAAATTACCCTTACTCCCCACACCTTCTAGTCTACTATAACTTATAGTCTACTATAATATAACTTATACTACATATACATCCTTTAACATTTTAAACTACTCCTGCCCGGCCGGGCGTGGCTCAGCGGTTGAGCATCGACCTAGGATCCAGGTGATCAGGGTTCGATTCCCGGTCAGGGCACATGCCCGGGTTGTGGGCTCCATCAATGACTCTCTCATCATTGATGTTTCTACCTCTCTCTCTGCCTCTCCTTTCCTCTCTCTGAAATCAATAAAGATATATTTAAAAATAAAATAAAATAAAATAAATAAACTTAACTACCCCAGAAACTTGATTTCTGATCTCTCTACCTCTTGTAAAATACCTAATATTAAAATATTATAAAGAAATTTATCATATTTGTTTATATTTTTGCATTCCCTTCAAAATTTGTGTATATTGTAAAACCATTTCAATAATCAATGTATTGTGAACAAATTCTTTTTTTTACACTTATCTCATTTTTTCCTAATTGTTTTTGCTTATAGCAAAATGCTTAATTCTATTAACTTCAAACAATATGACTACTACTTCATTTCTTGTTCTAAATGATGTTTCCTGGCTTTAATAATAAGATATATTGAAATGGAGACAGACAATTTTTTCACCTGGAAGTAGAGAAAAAAATACTTTTCTAGTAGGTAAGTGGCAGAAGAGAATTGTCCCAATTTCACAGGCTAACAAACTATGGTATTTTATAAAATTTATGACTTTCTTAAAAACATCAGACAGATGAGTTGGTAATAAAACCATTTTTAAAAATAGACATTTCACCTGTCTGCACTTTCTTAAACCTTAAATTGGACTGTTTACATGAAATCAGAAATAAATTCAGAAGATCAACAGCAAATTCACAATCAACATCAAAAGAACAGTAATGGTAATTTTCTCTATTATTTCACAAGGGGAACCGAGTTTCCTGAACTCCAGACGGATCAACAGCCTCAATTTAGTTACAATCTCTTCACTTATTACCATAGACAGTCCCCCTAACACCCGCCCAAAATGAGCAGGTTTCGTAACCAGCAAACCAAAGAGCTGTTAAACGTTTTGTGTGAAAAGCTATACTTTAAACTAGTGTTCAAGTGTTCTTAGTGCGCTCGTTTCCCGAAAAACAGTTAAAAGGCATAAAGACATTCTACATAGACAAGATCTTAATTATGCAGCAACAGAGGGGTTTGGTTAACTCCGTCTTAAGTGGAAGCCTAAGTCAGTTGCATGGTTCACTCTCACTGTGCAGGCAGAGAAGGGACAGGACAGGGGCTGACAACCTTCCCAGTGCGAGGCAAGGGGCAGCGAACGCGGTTCCTTCTTCCCACCAGAGGAGCGCTCGCTGGTGGTCGTGGTACAAGGAGCTTATCGCAAGCTGGAAACAGAGACGGTATAATTTGTAGAACCATGGGAGAGTCTCAGTTTGTTTTAACTCTTCCTTTCTCTTCAAAATGAAAAGAGCCTTGCTGTTTCTGATTGTAAAAGAAATACCGGGTTGTTACTAAAAAAATAAATACAGAAAAATATAAAAAAGCAAGTAAAAGTCATGTATAATCCTACCACCCAAAGATAACTACTCTTAATATCGTGGTTTATACCCTTCCAATTTTTTTTCTATGCTTACACACACAGATACGCCTTTGTTTGGGTATTTTTAGGGTAACCACTAAAAATTTTGTGAAGGAAATGTAACTTGATAGGCTAAAAGAGGAGATAAAATGGAATTATATAAAATGTTCACTTAAACCCACAGAAGGCAGAAATTTCTAAAAAGGGGAAAAATAAAGAGCAAATGCAGCAAATAGAAAACTGTTACAAACATGGAAATACCGGCTCAACCATATCAATAATCAATTGAAATGTGAATCATCTAAATACAGCAATTCAAAGATGTAGACTGTCAGAGAATATTTTTTAGTTGTCTTCAAGAGAACCGCTGTAAATATAGAGAGGTTAAAAATAAAGGGAGAAACTGAGATCATGAGCTGTAAGCTGCTTTGAGATCTGTTTTTCTACCTTTTTAAAAAGACAGGGTCAGTAAAAAACTAGTCTGATGAGAGTCTATAAATTTCTCAATGTACATATAATTTTCCCAATATATATAAACAATGTCCAATATTTCAAAATGTATATATAGAATTGTATATCATTTGAGGCCACAAATGAATAGATCAATACTTAACACATATTTCTCCCTAATCTTTTTTGTTTGTGTATCACAAACAAATCTGCCAGCTATAACACAATCGATTACCTCTCTTTAAAAGGGGCTCTCACTCCTTGTTTCTGGAAGCAGAGAAATATTAACAAATGTCTTTATTCCCATCTGGGAATGTATGTGTATTCATGAATATAGGTATACATTAAATAAAATTACTCTAGCCGATTCCTTCTTGAATGTACAGAGCTCAATGTTCAATAAGAGCTGCTAAACTTTTCTTACTAGCAAAGCTATAAAATAATTTACTGATCTAGCAAGTTCACATTTAACTGCTATATGGTCTTCCTCTTTCTTCCAAAATTTAACACCCAGGAAGAATATGTTCCATTGCTGCATGTCTAGCATGCCCATACTAATCAAATACCCCTTGGAAATGGCCTCTCCTGGACATATCAGACAGTCGATATTTAGGCTCAGACGATTTCACATACGCTAAAGGTGTGTTTCTAAAATGTACATACATATCCTGGTTCCTCGTGTTTTTTCTTCGTTTGTTTGTTTCTAACAGCATTACATTTGATTTTCTGAGGTTAGAAAAAAATGACTGAAAATTTCCCATTTTGAGATGATGCAGGAATCTTTGATCTCCACAGTCAGGCTATTTAGTTTATTTTGAGAAAGCAAATCCTTCCTGTTGTTTCTCAGGAAATGGAAGAACACATTTTTAGACTATGTTTTAATGTTACAGTTTAAATGGCTTTAACTTTTTAACTATGTTTCACTTTGAAGAATATTTAATTATGTGGAGAAATTAAGACTTTCAGAAAGAAACTACAGAAGTGGGGTGGAGAGAGATGAGTATTCTCAGACTTTAGCTAAAAGGGTACATTTTTTTTAAATGTCTCATTCAAACTGTTACACCCTGTTTCTTCCTGGGAAGAGCTTTCCAAGCATTAAGTCGTGTAATGGCTTAAGGAGAAAAAAAATAAATGGCCAAATTTCTCTCAAATACATAACAGCATCTGAGAAAGGTGAAAAGCTTAATTTTGAAAAGAGTGTCCCGTCACCTGTTTGGGCTTGTTAAGTTATTACAGCAATCCCTGGAGCCACTCGCGTGACCTGGATTCACCTTCAAATCCAGCCACACCTCTAGGGCTTTAAGACGTCATTCCTGTTCTTAATAGAAGGCGGACAGTTAAATGGCTTTGAAAAGTAAACCTTCTGGGGGAAGCACATACCCAACTGAGAAGAGCGATGAAATGCTTCAAACAGCTTTTGGTTTCTATAGACAAAGAAAATCCAGGTGTAGGGAAGGAGATGGGAGGTGAAAAAACTTCTCCAACTGTGTTGAATTCTCTTCTGCAATGCCACCAAGAGGGAGAAATAAACCCAGTGAAAATAAAATGCAATCATACAGGGAAAGAAACAACATAGATGATGAAGGCGAAGACCATCACCACCACCTGTATAAAATGACTCGCTGATGTCTCGGAGCCAGGGCACACAGCAAGCCCATCCTGTCTGCCTTGCACAGCCCCCATCACAGCCCCGGGCTCCCGTCCCCCCTTCTGACGTGCCCTCTCTCCAGTGCCAGGGGCAGCCGAGGAGTGAACACTGGGGTGTGGTCAACCGGCAGCTGTTCTGCTCTCCTGTTGTCAACTCCTAAAGGCACGGGCATTCCAGTTGCTCTCAGAAGAACTCATGAATGATAAGTGACAGGAATCTAACCACTCATTCTTCTGTCCACTGAAATTTGCCTACTGATGTACAAGTCTCAGAGAAGCTCTGGGAGTTACAAGAGACTTGAGAAGACATTAAGTGTAACTTCCTCCACTGAAAGATGAGGAAACTGAGGCCGAGAGATACTAGTTGACTCCCCCGAGGCCATGCTCCATTAATGGAAGAACTAAGACTAGAACTCGAGTTTCCTAGTGCTCAACCTATTTCTCCTTTTGTCCTACTCCCCCCCCCAACACCCTTAAGCTTCCTTAATCACCTTCTTAACATTTCAGGCAAGGCCTATGTGTTTTATTTTAAAAGGTCATTTATGGTACTCATCTTACTCTATCAGCCAGAAAACAAAACAAAACAAAACAAACCACCAGCACCTAATCCCCACTGACAAAAACCCCAACTGGGCCCCCTCAATGACATATGACTATTACTCATCCTAAACCGATGAGCTCCTTTTTCCAAGTTAATTGTTACTAACTTTCCAACGTCTTCTCCAGGCCTCACTCTCGGCAGATTTCATCTGCTCCCACTTTGAGAAAACATAAGCCATCAGGAACGAGCCCCCCCCACTTCCTCCCTGTCCACGTCACACTCGTCTACCATCGTAGGTCTCCACCGTGCCCTCTCCTGTCCCAAAGGAACGAATGTCCCTGTCTCCCAAGACAACGCCTTTGGGCACCTTGCACTGCAGGCCTTGGCCGCCCCATCTTTCCTGGAGCCTTACTCCATCGGTCATTCTCTCTTCTACCTTTAGTCACCCCGTATTCCCAACCAAAATATAACAAAAGAAAACACGGAAACAGACAAACAAAAAAGCCCATCGTGATGCTCGCTCTTACTACCTTTTTTGTTTGTGGGTTTCTGACCCTCATTCTCTTTCCTCTTCTTCTGTCTGCTCAGAATGTGATCCTCTAGCCATCGCCGGTGGACCTCAACTACGTTCATGGCTACAACCGACCGTCTGTCCTGTCACTTCCCAACCCGTCTCCAGCCCCGACTTCTCTCCCGGGGCCTAGGCCTCTCCAGGCGGGCTGAAGACCACATGGGCACCCCAACTGTGCTTCAAGCTGAACTCACTATTCTCACTCCACGCTGGCCCCTCTCAGGCTTTCCACCCTGACTACTGGCACCTCACCCAGTGGGTCTTGCCAACCAGCGACATCGAGAGTCGTCTTTCTTCTTCCTCCCCTCCCACTTCCCATCAAATCAGTAATTCTTTCTCCTACATAATTCTCACCGCCGTTGCCTTAGTTCCAGGCTTCTCTGTTTCTGCCTGGAGTATCTGAATAGCCACAGGACTTCTCCTCGATTCCTTGTCACACTATCTTAGGGCTACTAGTAACTTGAGCATTCATTTCACCTTTGATGGTTCCACAATTCTCTCAGGAAAGCCCATACTGCCAGAAGTAGCGTGTGTGGGCCGAGATAAGCTGGACCACGAATCTGCACCAAGAGTCACCTCCAGCCTTTCCTGCCCCCTGCACCATGATCTCTGCTCCGGTGACTCACACTCTGTGTTCCTCACACACTGAGCGACTCTGGGCTCTGAACCTGGGCTGTTTCTTCTGGTTTTTTTCTCCCCCTTCTATTAAGCCCAGTAAATAATCCTACCCTATCCCTTCAATATTCAGCACCAAAATCCCCTCCTATATGAATTATTTCCTTGCTAACGAGAAAACAAACCACTCCCTCCTTTGTACCCCACTCTCCATTACTATTTACCACAATGTATTGCTGTAAAGTGCCTCACATTCTAAGATCCAGTTAATGATTTATGTGTCTATCTTCTGAGGTCAGGCACTGTGTCACAGACACATTGTATCTTCAGCACTTAGCACAATGACTGGTACACAGCAGGTAGGAGGAAGAGAGATAAGGGAACTAGGATTTAAGTTTAGAGCTCAGCAAACGTCTACTGAACGGATGAAGTAGCTTGGCTGTCAATTATATCAGAATAATTGAATAAGAGAGAAGGCTGGTAAGACAGGTGGATCTGACAGCTGCAAGGTGAGCACAGAGCAACTTGAATGAGAAATGGAAAACATCCACCCCATGAAGTCCTCTCCTGAGTATGTAAGTTCAGTCGGGTCAGTAGCTGGGGCTGTAACATTCAAACTCAGGTGAATACCTAATAAGTCCCGTTTAATACACAATAGGGGAACAATTCCAACAGCCCAAGGACATTGCTCTTATCCGTCTAAATAAGTTTTGGACTCTAGAACATTCTACCTTACAATTTTATCAGACTTTGTGCAAGCTTAGTAAATTTTAGTAGTTATACTGCAAACCTCTTATATCCACAAAGCACCTTAAGAACTTCAAACGAAAGAAAAATAAAATCCGGCCTATCACCAATATAATGCTGGAACTTGTGGCTCAGGGTCCCATCTTTGGCTTTAGGTGAACCATATCATGCAGTATCTATTTTGAGACCACAATTTGTCCCCCACAATAATTTCAAATTTATTTATAATAATAAGCCATGTTATATATAGCATGGTTTCATCCCATTTCATAAACTAAGTAAAAAGTGCACTATATTCTGCATGGGGATGTAAATGTCCGCTTATCAAATAAGGTGTCCCAGCCAGCATTCAGTGTGACATAAACTGGAAACTGGAGGAGGAATGAGACCCAGTGAACTGAGCACAGAGTGGAGAAAAGTAAACTTGGAGAATCCAACCTGAAACGGGCAATGTTTTCCCATTAATAAAGAGACATCTATAATTAATAGGCTTTCAAGAGGGTTCAGCCATGTATTACGGCATCGCATCTCATAAAACATTCATTCAAAAGCCATACCAGGAAGGCACATCCCAGCTCGGTAAGCACATGCAGAGAACTGACGAAGAAAGAAAAGCCTTTGAAGTGAGACACCCACCGGGCCACGCAGATGACCCAGGGTGAAAGGCAGCCATAATTGCTAAAGTAGTAGTAGTAATAATAATAAATAAAACCGAGAAGGAAATGTAATATTAGGAATGTTAAAATTAAATTAAATTGTTACTAAATAAATTAAAGAATGTTCCCAGAGAAGTAAACACATTTCTAGAAAATATGTTTGCAGATGTAAAGAGTTAACACAGAAGCAAACAAGGGCAAGAAATCTACCTAAAATAATCTAAAATATTTTTGAACTTTTAAGTTTATATCACTCATGCTAATAAAAGCAAGTAATATAATAATGTACGTTTAACAAGATTAAGACATATTTCAAGCCACAGTGATTTAAAAAGTATCCCAATGACCCAGGAATACACAAATTAGCCACATGAATAAACTAGAGATCTCAGAAACAGATCTGTTTAAATGTGAATTTATATGCTGCGGGTAGCACCAAAAACCTGTGAAGAATGGATTATTTGGTAAATAGTGGTGGGGAAACTGGCTCACTATATGACCAGTTTAATAAAAATAAAAATGGATTTATACCTCATAGCTTATATTCCAAGTAGTTTTAAAAACCCAAATACGAGTAGTAAACATATAAAGCTAATGAAGTGAGGAGAGACTATATTGTGAGCCCAGAACAGAAAAGGATTTCTTAAATAATTCAAAATGTATAGGCTGCAATATTAAAATTGGTGGGTTCAACTACATTAAAATTAAAGATTTGCTGTTGTTAGTTAATGAAATGTACCATAGGCAAAGTTAAGAGGCAAGTCACATACTAGGAGAAAATATCCACGATATCGAAAGGCAACAAGAGATTAATTTCCAGAATATACAGGGAATTCCACAAGAATTCTTTTAAGGAACTTCTAACAAGAAAAAGGCAGGGGCCGCAATTCACAGAAAAAGGAAAATTAAGTAAATGAAGAGATGCTCAACCTTACTTATAATCAGAAAGGGGCAAAATTAAACTATGAGGTACAAATAACATCTATGAAATTGGTTAAAATCAGAAAAATTGTTAATAAAAAAAGCAGTTATCCATAGTACTCACATGGAGACATAAACCTGACAACCACCTGCACAGTTCCTAGTACAATCAATGTGCCAACTCCTAAGATCCATCAATACTGCTGTGGACAATACTGCCTGAAGAAACTCACCAATAGATTTAATGTACCTAGGCTCCTTAAGAAGCAAATACATACTGCACAGAAGCCAAAAATATATATTAAAAGGTTGGCTCTATGTCTCTATTCCTCAAGTCTACATATTGTCTGTGGTTTTAACTGAACCTTTGCGGAAATAGGTAGGCAAGACTGAACAAAATGTTACTATTTCTCTTTATAGTTGAGCTTAAGGACAGAAAGAGAAGCAGACATAATGCGGGGAATGTTTTATTAGTGTGGGGACTGACCAACATGGATCCAAGTCCACGGGACTTGAAAAGACAACCATGAAAAAAGTTACAATCTCTGCCTGCCTTAGTTTCATCACCCATAAAACAGGGATACCACCTACCCTGCACAACACCAGAAGGATCAGACATAACCCATGCAAACTGTCTAGCACGTACAATGTGCTCAATAAGTAGGAAGTGATTTTTTTTTTTAACCAGGAAAAAAGAACATCATTCACTAACCCGAATAGATTTTGGTGCCCTGCCTACCTCACATTAAACATAATACCCAAGCCACAGCAACAGGCCTGGAAACCAGGGACTGATTCATTACGAACTTACACGTCAGTTTTCCACTACAGAACAGGAATATATAATCTCTCTCCTTCCATATAGATATTGAAAATTGAAAAGGTTATGGTTGGGAAGCCTCTTTTAGCTTCTGGAAAATGAATGTAAGGCTGCTGTTGGTGGCAGCTGTGACAGTGGTGATTCTGCAAATGGTGTCAGCACCCTGACTCTACAAACATAAGGAAGGGATGTGTACAGAAGTGCTGTAGGGAATGTGCTCTTCAAAGAAATGCAGTTCCCATGACTGAGGAACTGCAAGACCTCCAAGGTGACCCTGAAAAACAATTAACCTGGAAACCAGAGCAGATCCAAAGTCAGGATTTTACACATCATGTATTTAATGTGCAACGAAGAGGAGACATTCCACCTGAGACTCTTTCTAACCTGATGGCTAACACATAGCCCATTTCCCATCACCACTTCGGTATTTTCAGCGTGGAGCAGTTGTTTTACGTTGGCCCTAACTTCCAACCTGAGGGCTTCAGGGTCCTGGCAGAGGTCTGTAGACTGAATTAGTCTCATACATACATGTACTACTATTTTACAAACACAGGAAGATGCTGTGGTCCTTATTTATAATATATATTCAGTTGAGTGATATTAAATAGTTACCTTGTCATTGAATATTAGCAATCATCAGAAATAAGAAGCAAAACCCTAAACAAGTCAAAATCTTTGAAATCTTTGAGTATTAAATAAAAGCTTCCTGATTTTTGTAGTGGTTGAGAACCACTGCTTTAACATTTACAATTTCCAACTGAGGATAATTTCTATTTTATGATAAACATGAAGGAAAAAGGGAGAGGGATTTGGAAAGATGAAAATCCTAGGACACATTTATCTTCACTCCTAGTCCTCTCTTGGCCATAAACGTTTCCTTGACATTTAACATCAAAGCTAGTTACCCTTTCATTGTTAGTTCACAAACCATTGCAACTGTTCAAAACAGATAGAAATGGCAGCGTGTTGTGTGTTAAGAAAAAATACGTATCATTTCATTCCTCACTTACAAAAGAAAGACCGCTCAGTATACGTTTCTTCTCCCCTACCTCCTTCTCCTGATGCGTTAACACAATCTTACAAAGGGAAAATTACAGATCACTGTGTGTGTGTGTGTGTGTGTATGCCAATTGTTGAAGAGAAAAATATTTTATCCAGCACTTTCTAGTCCAGTGAAAGTGTACCCCAAATTTTAACTTATATTCTTCTCAATACAACATAAACCCCTAGATGAAGAGAGCCTTAACTTTAAAAGCACTTCAAAGATAGGAAAAAAATAAAACTTTTCAGCTCAGGAACAATACAAAAATATTTAATACTATATACAATTCTAAGTGTACATGGGTTTGCCCATGTCTTCCTGTGGTATCGGCTTTTTGGTGCGCTATCCTGTACTAGGGCTGGAGTTGGGAAGCTATGTATAGTGTGGTATGTTATACACGTACAATGGGCATGTGTGGGGGGTGTCATTCGTCATTTATTACTTTCTTATTTTTTTTCCCAGGGCATAAACTGTCCTACGGATTAACCAGTAGTGGTGTTTTTTTTATTATAAAAAGTTAAAATATGCTAATCTGACCCTTCAAAAAGATACTGTTCACTAAGGCCTAAATAAGAGATCTGTAAATTAAAATATGCCATTAGATTTTTGGCAACTGAAAAAAAAATCAGACTTTTATTCAAGTCCCAGCATCTCCATTTACTAAGATGACCATGGACAAGTCCCATTTTAATCACCCTCAGTTTCCCCTCTCCATGAAATGAAGCAAACGAGTTCTATTTCACCTATTTCAGACTGTTATAAGGAGTAACACATTACACATAAGCTATAGAAAACGTGCTCTGTAAACACAAAATGAGAATCTAAAGACTAGTTGTTATTATTCCCGGGTTACTATTTAGTTATTATTATTAACATCTGCTAAAGTAGGTGTAAATCCTGTTCCTAAATAGAAGACAGGTGTGGAGGGTCTAGAAAAATGTTCTATTTTACCTTGAAGGAGAGTGACAGATACTGAAGAGAGTCCTCAAATAAATTAATGAGCCAGAGGGCCAGGTGTGTCCCTGGGTGTAAGACAGAGGCCAAATACTATGGTTATACAGGTCTTTCAAGAGTCTGTCTCTCTTAATGACTAGTTTTCACTTTTAATCGCATGATATATTTGGCAAGAAAAGAGGCATAAACATAGAGAGTTTACGATTAAATTCAAATTTAAGAAGCCCACGTCTATGCATCTAGAAAGAGATGAAATTAATTGCTCAGTCCTCACAGCGTATCCTGGCTACTAACACAATTATGCCAATTATTGATATTATCACAAACGCTCAAAGCAGCTCCATTTTAAGAAGAGATTAAAGTTCTGAAGGACTATCGGAATAATAGGATCTCATCATTCAAATTACCTCCATACTGCTTATAGAAAAAAAATTAAAAATAAAAAGGGAGCGGTACACATTTTACCAAGCTGCCTGACTACAAAAGATTTTTCTTTCAAAGCAAAAATTTAGGTTGTAAATATATTTTATTATAAAATTTTCAAGTCAGCATGGTAGGGTCTGCATTCGACATCATGAATCTAAACGTTACAGCTGGCCTGCTTCCTGAGGAAGCCTGGTGGCCCAAGAAGCTGAAGGAGCTAAGTGCCTGGAGTCCAGTCATCACCTCTCCCCTCCCTGCTACAGAGAGACCTTTACAGAACCACACCTCCCTTCCTACGAGCTAACTGTTCACATCCCTTCCTCCAACAGAGTAAGAAGATCCTACTTGCTGTAACCACTGCTCAAACATTTAATCTGAGGCTGTACAGTGGTCTCCTCATCTCCTCGGCCACCCCACCTTCCCAGCGTCCCCCCAGAGCCCCGCCAGGTAAACACAGGTGGAGGCAGAGCTGGGCTTTCCCCGGGGGCGCGGCCAGTCTGGCTTCCTCTGCAAAGGGACCGACCTGCCAGGGAAATGAAGGAACCAAAAGGCCTGTGCATAAAACACCCACCCCCTTGTTCCCTCCAGCGCTGTGCTCTGCACCCATGAACATCTGGGATGGAGCAAGCAGCGGGCGTGAAATCAGAGCCCACCTGGAGAATTTCAGGAAAGTCCTTCTCGATTTTACTCGGATGGGAAAACGGGGTGTAATGAATAAAGATGCCTGGCTCCTGCCTTAAAAAGCACCGTCTGTCTCAGCACGGGAGCCTGGCTCGGAAACCACAGCTGGAGGCAAAGGAGCGGGACACCGGGGCAGCACCTCAGGGCCTGCGCCCCTCGCCCGCGCCCTCGGGTCCCCGCGGCCGGGCTCTCCCAGGGCAGCCGGCACGGAGCGGGGACCCCCGCGCTTCGCCGGTGAAGAGGCGGAGCTGGGAGCCTGGACGCCGCGGCTCCGGCTCGCCGGCCACCCCCCGGCTCACCTCCAGCCGGCCTCCCGCTCCCCGGACTCCACCTCCCTGCGCTCCCGCGCTCAGCGCCGGGCCTCCCGGGGCATCTCCGCAGGACGAGCCCAGAGCCCAGGCCGACGAGTGCGGAACAAAGAGCCGCTGCTCGGGCGCCGGCGCGGGAGGGCGAGGGCGGCGGGGCTCGGGGCGCGGGCAGCCCGCCTGGGAAGCGCCGGCCTCCGGAGCTCGGGCAGATCCCGCCCCGGTCAGCACCCGACCCGGCGGCGCGGCCGCTGGGTCTGGCAGGAGCCCTTGGGGGGCGGGGGAGGGGGGCGGGAAGAAAGCAGCCCATGGGGCGCAACCGGGAAAATGCACGCAAGTCGGGCTGCTGCGCGGAGCTGGAGATCCGGCTCCCCCGGCGCTCGGGGCGCGGCCGGTGACAGCCCCGCGCCCGCGCGCGCTCCCCGCCCCGGCCCCACGCACCTGGACCCGGCGGCCCCCTGCTCCCTCAGGGCGCTCTCCGGGGACTCGGCTTCCGGGGGCTCCGCAGGCTGCGACCCGCGGCGACACGGGGACCTCACTGCTCCATCCTGGGACCCGGCGGCACGTTACAGGCAGCCGTGCACTTCCTGTTTGAAAACAGGGCAGAGAGAGAGCGAGACCGAGTGTTGGCAGAGCGCAGGGAGGGGCGCGGGCGGGGAGGGCGCCGAGGGGGCCGCGTGTCGCACCACCTCCGCCTCTTCCCCGCGGTGGGCGCGGGGCGCCCCGGGGCCCGGGCCTCCCCCTGCCGGCGGCCTCGCCAGCCCCCGCCGGGCGCGCAGCCCCGCAGCCCTTCCGTTTCCAGCCGCGCCGAGCGCTCCCCTCCCCGCATGTACCTAAGTCGGCCCGCGACGCGCTTCCTCCCGCCGAGCGCGGCCGCCGCTCGCCTCCTTCCCTGCCCTCCCGCCCCCGCCCCTGAAAAAACAAACCGCCTCGGGGAAGGTATAAAGACAGGACGGAGCCTCCACCGGGGCGCCGAGGCTGGATTTATGCAAAATGTTAGTGAACAGCCACATCCCAGGGTCCCCGCTCCAGCCCCTCCGCCTTGAGGGCTTCAGGATGGGAAATGACTTGTCCTGCGCCAGGCTGACTCAGGACGGTGCGCACAGCCGCCGGGAAGCGGGAAGGGGGGGACTCGGGGCGCCCGGGCTCTCTCCTCCCGGGATCCTCACCCTCACAGTCCCCTCACACTCACACAGACCGGTGTCACACACACGACACTCGTGCAGTGCATTCTTCCAGAAAACAAGTCTGTCTCTGTGCATGGATCACGGGCAGTTCCAAAGTTCTGGGTTTACGACCATTATGTTAACCTGTCGGTTTAAGCCTCTGCCACATGCAGAGCGCGCCAGCTCTGGGTTGGGTGCCCCGCAGGTGCGCAGGGCTCCCGCTGTGCCCTGCCTGGCCCTGCGCACACTGATCAAGTTACAGGGCACCCACAGGGCTGTCTCCAGCCGACGGCTCCCTTTATCATCAAGCCGACGGCTCAACCAGAAGTGATTCGCGTCTCCAAACTCAACATGCAGAACAGAATATAAAGGATGATTCTTCTACATAAAAAAGCTAAATTGTGACTGAGGTGGAAAGAAACTGATGGACATAAAGCTCCTACTTGGTGCCAGACGGCATCTCATTCGAATCTCCCATTAGTCTAAACATTTCCCAGCAGATCCGCAGAAGTCCTCTCATACCCCCAACTGAGGAAACAGGGTCAGAGGAGTTCAGTAAGGGCC
The DNA here is from genome assembly GCF_054644295.1 of Miniopterus natalensis. NCBI lineage: Eukaryota > Metazoa > Chordata > Mammalia > Chiroptera > Miniopteridae > Miniopterus > Miniopterus natalensis. The sequence goes on along the minus strand of NC_142089.1, from coordinate 56,619,237 downwards.
CCAAGGTCTCAGCTACAAGGTGGTCGAATGGAGAGCGGAGTAACAGGTCCCTCCTGAGTATAAACCCTGGGCCGGTTCCTCTATCCACCCTGTGCTGGTTTTCACAACAGGGAGTTCTGGGGAAACCGCCAGCCCAGCGGCCATCTGTGCTCCGTTCCCGCATCTCCCAGCGATCCGGGAATGTACACCTACCGCTCCCCAGGAGCTGGGTTCCTTGCCCACCTGGATGAATACTGTGTACCTTGATTACTCGAGCAGAGGACACTGTGCTCTTTCTATTATCTGCTACTGGCTCTGTCAGCCTTTTCAGAATTACTCGGTGGCAAAAGTTCAAAAGGTTCTAGGATAGCTACTCATATGCCAAGGTACAAAGTCTGTCCCATTTAGAACCTAATCAGCTGACTAATATTTGTTTCTTTAATTCTTTTTTCTCTAACTGGGCCTTTTAAGAAGAAGGTAAAAAAAAAAAAAAAAAAAGACATGCACAGCCTCAACTTGTACTGAAACTGTTGAAATTCTCTCGTTTTCCATTTCTTTCTGCTTCAGCACGTAGTTTACACTCACTCGTCAGTAGCAGGCTGCTGTTGCCCTCCCGACAAGCCACGAAACCGGAGCCCGTATGAAAAGACGATTAAGAATCTTGGCCACGGTGAGACCCCAGACACTTGCAGAGAGAGTGGGGGAAGAAGCGAGTGCTCTTGTCGCGCCTCTGGGCCATCTGCGCCTCGCCTGCCCTTCCCCATCACCTCGCCACGCAGCACAGGCTCTGGAGCCGCAGGGCACGCGGGCGAGAGGCGAGGGCAGGTCCTGGTGAGGGCAGGGCCCTCAGGTGTGCTTGGCAGGGCCGGGCGGGGGCAGAGCTGCATTCCCATCCTTCAGACGTGCACAGCCTGATGAGGCCTTATCACCAAACACTTCCTGAGGGTTCTCAGCATCCTTTCAGGGGCCAGCTCTGCCTCGGCTGCCGTTTCTATTTCCTTTCAAAAACTTCATGCTTCCTCCCAAAGTACTGCAGCTTCTTCCCCACAAGAAGGGGGGCATTTAGCTCAAAACTCCGCTCACTTCCCTCTCATTTAATAGATGCTCTCCATAATTACCATGTTTTTAAAAACGCGACTCTATTTTAAAAGACCTTTTGGTATTCCTGCCGTCATTTCTGTTACTCATTATAACTCCAAGAGCCTAGGAGAAAAACCTCCGAAGACAAATGAGTCTCTTAAGAAACAGCAAAGGAAATATGCTTAAGTTAACCTGTATGGACGCCAAAGTCCCGTTAGGATAATCCATCACTCCTACTAAGTGCATCAGTTCCTGCCCTGTTTCCTCGCAACCAGAGCCCAAGCACCGGATCGTACCTTGCCACGGTTTACCTATTCTCCTGCCCCTTCTGAACGCCGTGGGGACCTGTTTCTTCCATGCCACTACTGAGTAGAAAGATAAAACGTTACACTCACCACCTCATAGGAGAAAAAATGTGCTCCCAAGTAAGCACCAATGATACCACAAAAATAAAATCGATTCTGGAAGAATACTGGAGGTTCATTTTGGAAGTCTCCATTCCCTAAGTACCACAGCCCATGGATGGGGAGAGCAACACTGTGAAACCAATTTGAGAGGCTCCGAATTAAGCGACGCGAGGCAGCTTTTTTGACAAGTAGCGGGGTCTGGAAGAAGAGATGATAGGCTCATATCTGAAATGATGCTCATCTTTCATCATCTTAGAAAGACCTTCTTTTAGAGGCTAAAAATGTTTGCCACAAAACTTCTGTGTGAGAATTCTCGGTTATTATTAAAGCTGGATTTTATAAACAAAAATGAACAACAAGCTGTCTGGTGACCTAAGAGACAGCCTCTCTGTGCTAGAAGCCTTCGCATCAGTGTCCCCGTCTCTGTCTTCGTTCCCAGGGCAGCTCCCGCAGCTGGCTTTCCTGGGATGGAGGTCTCTGGCACTCACACTCACCTCCTGGCCTCTGCAAAACCTGGGCCATGGCTTTTAAGGAATATGTCCTCAGAGCCAACTGGCTGGCTTGACTGGCATTTGCCCACAGAGGGTAATTAACCATCTTCAAGGAGCCAGGGTGTCATTTCCCATGAAGCAAGGGGTGCAAATCATCTTATTACAAAAATCTGCCTGCAAGATGGGTTCAGCTCCTTTCTGGGAACAGAGTTTCTTGGTATTGAGCAAGTTGAGAAGGAAAGAACTACTTAAAGCCCCCCAAGGCAGGGCTTGGAAGACCCAGCTACAAGGTAGAAACACAGGGCCAGGGTGGCGCCAGGCCTGAGCTGATGAGTCCTTCAGCTCAGGGCCTCAGTTTCCCCCGCTTCCAAACTCACCCACGCCGCACAGAATTAGAGACACGTACACATGGGTGCCTCACATGCCCTCCTCGCTGAATTCTCAGCAATGCCCGTGCAGGGAGGAGTCATTACCTGACAGAAGCAGCAGAGCTCACAGATGTTAAGTCATTTTTTTCAAAGCAGTAGGTAATGGAGCTAAAACTCAGCCTGGGTCTGTTCTTCCTCCTTTCAACGGGAAAGAAGAGTGGGTGCATCTTGGCTGTGGATGCATTATTCTGCGCTGCACATCTTTTACTCAGAAGAATCTCACATTTAAAACGCAACTTGCAATGCTCTCCTTCAACTGCATCGTGTTACTTCATCGCCTTGCCAAATTTCTGTAAAGTATAAACTATAAACATGTATTTTGCAACAGGCCAATTGATGTTAAGCCCTAGCAATATAAGCTGATATAAATTAGGTTAAATATGCTCTTGGGCTGCAGCTGAGTATTATTTTATAAAATAAATAGGACAGAACCACTCATCCACCAAACTGTGAAGCACGGAACCTGAACGCATGTTTCCCAGTTTCTCTTCCTGATCTTCGGTTCGTATGCAAATACTCATGCACAGTGGGCCACTGCTGACAGACGGGACTGTGATTTCATGAGCCTTAATATGAAAGGACAGCAAGAAACCACACAAGTTTGACTAAATGCAAATACCTGTACACAAATTTAGAGTATTCAAAATGTTCCTGGCAGACTGCTGGCAACGAACAGCCCGGGGCTATTTTCTGGCTGTTGATCACTATGTGTGTTGTGTAGACTAAACACCATCCTATAACACATTTGTGTTTGGAAGGCATGTTTTGTCTGTTCATCTGTAGTGGATATTTCTGCTCCCTTATTTAAAAAATATTTTAAAGTTCTCTTTAGCCATTCATTTAAAAAATAATAATATATTAAAAATCCAACAACTTAAAAGGATTGGTCCTAAGAAATCTAATAAATATAATGTTCATGACTAAAAGAAAAATAATGTTCTTAGAAAGGATTTAAATATATATAAACGTCTCCCGGCCGGGTGGTTCAGTTGATTGGAGCATTGTCCCATATACCAAAAAAGGTTTCGGGTTTGGTTCTCGGTCAGCTGGGATGAGTGCAGGAGGCAACTGATTGATGTCTCTCTCACATGCATGCTTCCCTCTCCCTCTCCCTTGCTCTCTCTAAAACATATCCTCAGGTGAGGACATATAAGCACCTGTACAATTACACATCTGAAGGTAGCAAAATGCATGAGTTGACAGAGAGTAAGTCAACATACGTCAGTGTCATTGAATACATCAACTTTCAATTATTTTTTATAATGGAATCTTGATGAAGAAAGCAATTTATGAATAATTTAAGGTGGCAAAAATTGGATACTGTGATTTTTCACTTGCCTGAGGTGAAATGGCTAAGGCAAAGAGCATGAAAAAGAAACAGAGTGCCTGGGAAATCCAGAAACGTTATTATAAACTTTAGAAAGATCATTCATTAAATTTTTATTTTTATAAAAATTTTTGTATAGTTGGTATACAATATTAGGTTGGTTATATTACTTTTAAGTGTACAATATAGTGATTGGACATTTTTATACCTTACAATGTGATCACCCCACTAATTCTAGTAATCATACTCATCAATGTTTAAACTAAACCTAGTGATACAAACTCCAACCACTTTATGTGTATTGACTCAACTTTTCCTGACAACAACCCTATGAGGTAGAAATTACCATTACCTCCATATTATAGATCAGGAAAAAGCCACAGAGATATGAATTCATTTGCCCACAGTAACACTGCTAGCAAATATCTGAACTTGGGCAGCCTGGCTGGCCAGAGTATACTTTTAACCAGCCCATTTTACTACTACTAGGGCACAATTGGATTGGGCTTGCTTTCTTCAGCATGAAAGTTCCTAGGGAACAGGCCCATGGATATGGCAGATGGAGTAGAGCGGCTCAGAGGCTTTCCTTTTTGCAACAAAAATGTAACCACTGGTTGTAGGAAGTCAGGGATGCAGAGCCTGCTACATGTTGCTTAATAAGGGGATATTGAAAAGAAAGGAAAAGATACCTGCAGGATGGAAAAGCCAGGACAAAGGGCTGCTTCCTCACCTTGACCAGAATCCTGGACCGAAAGGCTCCAGCACCGTCTGGCTGCAACATAACTGAACTAGCAAGGAAAGGGAATGCAATGAACCCTGTGCTTTGATCTTGGTGAAGCATTTGATACAGTTTCCCATGAAGTCAGGATTGTTAAATCAACTGAAACTCATATGGCTACAAGAACCACACAGGAGTTAAGCAGGCTTGAAAGAAAAACACTGGCTATATCCTGGATATATCTACTTGTACGTGAAGAAAAGAAGCACAAGGAACAGTATTCAATCTATATGAAAAAATAACTTAGAAATTATTCACAGTTATAATCAAATTTGCACAAAACATTTATTTGGGAGGTATGAAAAGGGCAAATGAGGGAGAGCCAACTAACTTACCTCAATTAACAGAGATGAGGGAAAGCAAGAAGTTCAGTTTCATTGTTGTGCTCCCTTTAATTTTCAGGGAGGGGCTAGGATGGCATCTAGACCTGAAATGCCAAGACTAAACTAAGGAAGGAAGCAACAGCACATGGGACGTGTTTAAAGCTTTAAGGACCTTAGGTCTGAACTTCAAAACGCACAAGCCTATATTATTCCACACACCATTAGTAAAGTTCCATGGGAAATAATATTTCTTTCAACAAGAAGACTTTGTTAGCAAAACTCAAAGAAATGAAGGGGCTCAAAGGCTGAATTTAGAGGTCAGATGAAAAAGTCAATGGTGTGTGTATAATCTGGCCCCACTACAAATATGCCGCACAGGCAGAAGGTCATGAGAATGGTTTGGGAACATAGGGCAGGATAGAGAACGGCGGAGACGGAAGAGCGGAGAGAGCAAAAACTTGGACTAATGTTATTTTTTTAAGCATAAATTATAATTTCTAATTTCTTTAATGTTGAGAAATCACTTCTCCCTTGGTAGAATTGTTTGGCTTCCCAGCAAAAATTATACTTAATGAAGTCAGGAATTGACTCAGAACTCAAGAAATGGCCTAAACTCAGGCTGGGTCCCAGGAAATGTACAAGTGAGCACATTTCATGCAACTCCTAAGAGACTGCAGAACTGAACTGTTTAGCCCTGTAGCCACCATGCCCCAGGCAGTGAACTCCGGAGCTCAGGCTCTGAGAGACTGAAGTGACAGCCACCACGGGCATCTTACATATGCCACTTCTTTCTAAATAACAGCAGCAAAAACAGGAAAGTTAGCACAAAGGCATAAAAATTAGAGCCGTGTTACATTCTAGATTACGAATGGGAACATTTATGTGAAAATGACAATGCTCTGAGATTAGTACTCATATTTATAGAGAATAAAAAGCGAACCATAAAAACCTAAGTAGACGGAACTTCCCCAAGGTTTGATGATTGGATGGTTTAAAAATCATCCACACAATGACAAACCCGAATTAGCCTCAGCCCAGACCCTTTGCCCTAGTGTTCCAATGCCTGAAGGACCGCCCGCATCTGGCTGTGCTCACAACCACCTGCGGGCCTTGTAGACAGTTTCTCAGACCCCACCCCAGTTCTACAGCATCGGAATCAATGGGGGGGGGGGGCGTGTTTTCAAAATCTGTACATTTAAGAAACCCCGAGGCAACCCTAAGGTGTGGGTCGGTTGGAGAACCTCCACTAGAGCCATTCTACTCCTTTCTTTACTACCACCAGAATTAGTGAAGTCAAAGACTAGAGCAAATGGTCTCCCTTCTAGAACCTTTAATGGGATAACCTTCAAAGGCAATGAAATGAAGTCCAAATTCCTTAGCCGGACAGTCCAGGCCCTCCGTAATCTGCCCGAACTACTTTTCTGCCCTCCTTCCTCCCACACGCCTCACTCTGTCACACCACGGTTCCCCAAACACATTACATCCATCTTCCACATGTCTCTAGTGTCCTGCCCAATGTTCCCTCACCTCTCACCTTTCCCTACCAGCCTCCGTCTCTCTCATCCTTCAAGGCCCTTGCTCAACTTATTTTTCTTCGTGAAACCTTCTCTGATCTTTCCAATCAGAATCGGTCTCCTCTTCCTTCGAGCAAACGTCCACAAAATTTAGCTTGCGGAGGAATCACAGCGTACGCTGCATGCTGCCCTGAATTACGCTAAGCTGTTTACGAGCTCTTCTCCCCCTGAAACACGGGCGAATTTCATTCACTTTCCTACTGTGGAAGAGAGACAGACCCAGGTTCAAAGTTCAGTTCTTTCAGTTACTAACACTGTAACCCTTGGGAGGTTATTTAAACATATTGAGCCTCAATTTTATCATCTTTGGAATGGGACCCAAAAAAAATGATACCTACCTTCATGACCGATGTGAAGACACAACCCAAGAGTGTTTGGCCCAATGCAGGCCACCTAACACGCACCAACATGGGAGCTGCTGTTATTATCTATTATTAACTTTTGTTTCCTATCCTACTAGAACACACTGCAGACATAGTGAGCGCTCAAAAACCATTTGCTTTCACTGAGAAAGAAGGAGCAGTTGGCTTTTAAAGTAATAAGTGGTGATTTCTTAAAGCCCTTTTCTTTACCCAACTTTGTTCTGTTATGAAGGACCTTTCATAATATTTCTATTGAAAAGTCATCTCTTACTACCCTTTCTTTCCTTCAAAACCCCATGTACAAAATTCTAAGGAACAAGCCCAGCCAGTGCCCCTCCTACTCCAGCGTGGCTTCTGCTTTGAACTACAGTAACTGCCTGCAGCCAGTGTCGCTGCCCAGAGAACCGCCTGCTTCACCCTTACAACAAACAGTACTTTGTAGGCAAACTGGAGGCGAGCCCAAAGCAGGAGGGGGAAAAACCAAGGAAAAGGAGTCCGGGCCAGAAACTGAGTCAACACCCACACTAGTGTCCACGTTATAATACAGGTAAGGAGAGACCAGGAAAGGAAAGAAGTTCAGGCCAGTGCAGACCTTCCCCAGCTCCTCGCCACTCGCCCACGGAAAATGACTTCCAGGACTCACACGGGACATGCGGCTCCGCTCGCCGCCTCACACACACAGCTCCTGTTGTTAATGAAATACTGTCACACAGAATAGTTCCTTATTGTCACCAAACCAATCACGTTGCCATTATTATCACCGCCACCATTTACAGGCGTTGAAACCCAAGTCTTAAGAAATCCAAGGTCGCAGTCAGCAAAAGATAGTGCCATCTGGCTCAGTGGTTAGAGCATCGGCCCTTGGGCCGAAAGGTCACTGGTTTTATTCCCGGTCAAGGACACGTACCTCGGTTGTGGGTTCGATCCCTGGCCCCGGCCAGGGCATATGTGGGGGGTGGCAACCAATCCACGTGTCTCTCTCACACAGATGTTTCTCTTCCTCCCTTCCACTCTCTCTAAAAAATATCAATGGCAAAAATATCTTCAGGTGACGATTAAAAAAAAAAAGCCCCAGGACCAGACCTCAAGTCCTCTAAGCTCCAAATCTTTGGTCTCTCCCAAGACCCGATGTTAACTGTGGAAAGCAATTTTTAAAACATTCTCAGCAGCTCAGCGAATCCACTAGCTATAAAGGTAAAGGTAAAATAGTATTTGTGCTCTTAAAAACAATTCTGGGGCCAAGAGTGACGGTTGTCAGAGCAACAAGACCGTGACGGCAGCCGCTGGAATTCTCGGCCCAGTGTCTTAGGACGGTGCTCCAGAAAGATGCTCTAGCTTCCTGCTCCTCGATGGAAATTGTTTGTTCTTTTGGTTTGGGGAGGAGGTATTAGGACAGGAGTATAATTTTCTTTCTTTTTTTTAAAAAATCAAACCCTCATCCTGAGTTTAAAGCTGAGGTGATGGGGAAAGCAAAAGACGTTTCTAAAGCAAATTATGATACTTGCTGAGAGAGTTTAAGAGGCAGTAAACCAGTTCTGAAAAACCCAGACCCCGAGGCCGTGACTGCTTGGCTCTAAATCACAGCCTTGATCGTGGCAACGGGAAGGGCTGGTGGGGAAGTGCAGCTGGGCTGGGGAACAGAGCCTTGGTGTCCCTTGCTACAAAATGGGCCCTTGTGAGAGTAAACGAGCTAATCTATGTAAAGTGCTCCCAACAGTGCCAGGCACGTGTGAGTACTACGTAAGCGTTTCCTATTATTATTTCCAGATTAGTCTCTCCATGCGTTCTTTTTAAAGTGCATTTTATAAGAAGGCTAAAGAAGACAGCTTGTACAATGCGTTAATCCATAGTGCCCCAAACGAGCACAAAGATTATTTACAAGTTCCACTTCCTGATAGGATCTTCCAGGATTTCCATCTGTGCACTCGAGTCCCTAGAAGAACAAACAGTGGAATTTGAAGAATTTTCCTTCTTCCCAGCAACAGTGCAAGCAAAACTGTACCCATTCTCTCAAGACCACAAACCAGCTTCCATAATGAGAAAGAACAAAGACCCTTATTGCATTAAACTAACTAATGCGGGGGCACATTTTTAAAATGCTTTTTTTTTTTTTTTTAGTTCTGAAATCAACCCATGTGTTAACAATGTAGAGTTACACCAGCTGAGAATGACAGGGGTCAGATCATGCAGGAAGGACAGTCCTAAGGCCTGGAATAAAACCTGCTGATAAATCAAAAGGTTTCTTTCTCAGAAAATGCCGAAATTCCAGAAACAACGTGCTATCCTTGGGATGATTAACAGAAAAATGCTATTAAAAATCCCCTCTTGGGCTAGGAGTCTGGACTCAGCAGTGAGATGTGCTAAGACATCACCTCTCTTCTCTTTCAGAGAGGGCGTATGCACAACAAATTATACTGACATGACGGAAGGATTTCCCCCAGAAGAGCAGATAAAACTAAAGACAGGAGCACTAGCAGGATCACAATACTCCAGGTCTGAGGTCGTGCCCAGCACAGCAGCACCCAGCCAGGGAGAGGCGCTCAAACCCGGCTTCCACCGTGTCCCAAGCAGCGTGCCCGGTGGGACAGATGCAGCACACTGCCACTAATGTCACACAGAGGGACTGTGCGGGCTGCCCCAAGTGGCACCGAGCACCCAGCCCTCCACCAGCCAGTTCCAGCTCCCATGCATACCCCTGCGGACAGTGCTGTGATTTGGGGGGAAATTAGCGTTGGCCCGCTTTCCACATTTTCCGGCTTTCTTGGTTCACTTTGATATCAGCTGTTCTACGGTCCTCTCTTCTTTTCCTTACTCTATATTCTAATTCCTGACATAAACCCTTTCCTTTTCTTTTCATTGCAATTCCCCTTTTGGCAGAAGCCACAACACAAATCAACACACACACACTAGGAATGGCAAAATAACAGTGCTCTGCCCACCCACACAGACTCTGCACTATTTCTAAATATTTATCGGGTCACAATTTTCCCTGTGTAAGGACTCCTCTTTGTTCTCCCTCTCTTCCCTATTACCCCCAAATCAACTTGAAGATAAATATTAATTTTCCTCTTCCCTTATCTTCTAGGGTAAGTGATCTCTTTCTTCACCCCCAAGCGCCACTTCCCCCTCATTCTGGGCCACTGGGCCCACCCCTCCCCTCCACTCCTGTCATCTTCTGCTCTTTGTTCCCATGCTCAACACATCTGTACTGGAGCCTATTACTCCTCAGGCAGGACAACCCCTTCCAAGGCACCCACTCCAGACATAACGTAGGGAATTTAAAGGGCAGAAATTGTTACCATTACAAGTCTGCGACTTTCAGGTTGGGCGAGGTAGGGGGTGGGGGGCACAAAACAATAAAATCATGTTTTGATTTTGTTTCAACTGAAACTGATGTTTTAAACTGTGTTGTGTGCTTGGTCGGCATGCCTCAGTGGTTGAGCATCGACCTATGATCCAGGTTCGATTCCCGGTCAGGGCACAGGCCTGGCTTCCGGGCTCGATCCCCAGTAGGGAGCGTGCAGAAGGCAGCCAATTAATGACTCTCATCATTGATGTTTCTTTCTCTCTTTCTCTCTCTCTCTCCCTCTCCCTTCCTGTCTCTGAAATCAATAAAGACATATTTAAATAAATAAATAGTGCTGTGCTTTTATTCCAAACCTATGCTTCCGTTTGCCTGGCCACTAAAGGGCTGTCTGTCTCTAAGGGCCAAAGCCCACAGGCTGTATCCAGCCCACAAAGCTATTTTGTTTGGTCTGCAGGAAGGATTTAAATGTTGAATTAGCCAATCTTTTAAAATCAGGAGATTTTTATGTCATAATCCAGATTTCTGGGTTATAGTAAAAAATCAGAAGATCTGGTAAGACTGGCCCACATTCCCATATGGTAACAATTGGCTGCTGAATAGGTCTGCTAAACAGACCCCTTTAGCCAGGACCTATCCGGCACAGGTCCACTCCCACTCCCTCCCAATCACCCTACCCTGTGGTTGAGTACCAGCTGCCATAAATCATTTCACTTGAGGCCCACTGCAGGTGGTGTCTGGTATTTGCCTGAGACCCTCGGGGGCCATTAGCTAGTATCCGACTCTAACTTTCTGTTTTTGGTCAGTATTGAAATTATAAATGTAATTATAACATTTTTGCATGTTACAGAATTTTCCAGGTACAAATAACTTATAAGCACAAGAACTCAGAACTAAGCAAAAAGAAAAATGTTTCATAACAGAAAAAAATATTTGAAATGAACTAAGTTTAAATACAGGAAACCTCTCTTCTCCATGTATGTGTAAAGAAAGGGGGTGCATCTGTGCAAGCTGTGCAACACTGCAGACCACTTCCCAATGTGTACTTTATTATTAGCTAAATATTAATATGCAAAATAAAACCCTTGAAGTAGAAACTGTAACAGAATGCATTCACTCCACTGAAATGATTATAGTTGAGCATAACACCTCTATAAATAAAACAGACTATAAATATGATACAGATACACAGATATTTAACTCAGTCTTTACTTAAAGAATATGAATGATTATTTGTCTTGAATGCATATATTTGATATAGCATTTATTCAGCAAGCATTTGGACATAACCCCTAAGAAATATCAGCTACATCTTTATGTATTTATGCACAGGAGTTACTGTAGGGTCAGACCTAATCAGGAGGGTGCTACTGGCACTCCCCCACCAGTTGGTGATAAACAAGAACAGGGAGAGAGAAAACACCAAAACAAGTGATTTTAAATTACCCTCTCAATTCTAGGATGAACTTGCACTCAAGTAGTTTTACTAATGGGTTGGTATTTTCTAAAACGACTATGTGCCGACAAGGACACATGCCTGGAAGCTTGAAGACCTGGGTGGCTCTACAGCTCTCCTCTTCCCAGCTGGGTTCCTATGTTTCAGATCTGATCCATAAACAGGGAGTACAAACTACACAAGTGAGGTCCCTTTATACCTCAAAGTCTGATTCTCCTTTCTGTTGTTGTGGTTTTGGGTTTTTTACAAAAATATTGATATTATAAAATGATTACAAAGAAATCTAAGAGAAATTAGAGTACTGTAGATAAAAGAACTGACTTTGAAATAAATAAGATTAGTTTCAAATCCCATCTCCACCACTTCTGATTCCCACGCCCCTCCCCAAATCACATAACCTCTCAAGCCTCAGTAACCTCATCTGTAAAGTGGGAATAAGTCCACCTTCCACTCAGGATTGTTGTGAGGATTGAGAATGTATGTCAATTCTAGGGCATTGGTTTGGACAACCAGTAAATGCCTAATAAATAGTTATTACTATTAACTTTGGGTATTCCATAAACTGTTCAATTACTTCTTGACTAGTTAAGTCTTTAAAAAACTAGTTATATCTTACAACAAATTAATTTTAAAAGCTTATTCAGTGGGGTGCCACTGAAAGCATCACGGAGGCCATTTTCCAAAGAATTTGAATTTCTGAGAACTGGGCTGGGAACAATCAGTGAGAGAATTTTGACTGACGGCTTTCACACCCAAGGGGATGGGCATGAATGTGTCCTGTCTTCCTTGCATGAGATCTGGAGAGGCAGCTTTCTGGTGGTCAGCATCCTTCAGAGACAAGTGCCGTCCTCCCGCATGTTCCTTCTGTGCCCTGCTCTGCAGGATTCAATGCAGGGCTGGTGCTCTGTTGATGCTGAGATTTAGCAATGGGATTTATGGGTTGCTGGGGAACAGAAGCCTTCTCTGGCAATGTTCCTAACTATTACCCACAAGCAGAGGAGGAAAGTCAAAACATTTTTAAGAAATGAAATGTTCATCAGGGAATCGCACATCGATATCTGTGAGCCTGCCCCAACAGCAGGTGTCAAGACGACACAGACATCCTGCAAACCTCAGAGCAACAGCAGTGCCCAGACTTTTGATTTCATAAACTAGTAAAACTTCATAAGGAAGACTGTCACAAAATGGCCAGGTTTTAGGTGACTGAAAAATGACACAAGAAAGCAAACCATCACCACTTTCTTAGAAGGAAAAAATGAACCCCTCAGGACATCCAAGAATTTTTCCAAAAGTCTCTTTAAACTGAGCACTAAAATTAAACTGAAAAGCTTGCTATATTGCCTTGATTCTGTTTTTGCACAGTCTGGTACAGCTGTCATCAGAGACCCACTCTGGAAGCAACTGCTCAAGAATGAACTGAGTTGGCCCCATTGTGGCATCGGGTCCAGGATGCAGCGTCTCATGGGGGCACCAAGGGACACACTGTGGAGCATCTTCTATCTTGGTCATTACCTTCCAAGGATACAGACGTATTGTTAAAGCTCCTTGTTTGTCTTAATAACCAACTGTGGGCCTGACAGCCACAAATGTTTCAAAACCTTTCTCAAGGTATCTTCGGTCAGTACCCAGCCTTTATGTACAATGATGTAAGATGGTAGTTGTTTTTGCTGCACATCAGAATCACCTGGGGGCGGGGAGAGATCCTTTCAAACTAAAACTCCACTCCCAGGCATTCTGATTCAACGCGCATGTGGCTGGGCTCAGGTAACTTTAAAATACAGTTTACCCTTGAAGGGGGGGGTGTTGCTGGCCATCCCTGCAATTAAAAATCCACTTGTAACTTAAACTCACGCGAGGATTCCCAACTTCAGATGGAAACTATTCCCCAGACTGCTTCTGATGCCAATCAGGGTTAAGAAAAACTGGTACCATATTTTTTTGCATCCATCCTGAATTTACATCTTATAAAGCTTTAAGGTATACCTCTTTTTTTTAATTGATTTCAGGAAGAGACAGAAACATCAATGGGAGAGAAACATCAACATCGACTGGCTGCCTCCTGCACACCCTGCTGGGGGCCTGAGCTCAGAAACCCGGGCATGTGCCCTGACTAGGAGTCGAACCTGTGACCCCTTGGTGCATGGGTCGAAGCTTAACCACTGAACCATACCGGCTGGGAGAAGTAGGACAGTCACATTTTCAAAGTATTTTTGAAGCCTTTTCCTGGAGTTTCCCACCAAAACACCATCCTATGACAGTTCCATAATTTCCCCCTTAATACCTGACCTCATATTTGCCCACAAAGAATCTCACCTGCAAATCTTCTGATGACTGACAGTCCCAGTCTGGTTTCCCTAAAGTAAATCCCCATTGGTTAGATATTTCATAATTCACAAGAGCTTACTGTCACCTGTAAGTCTAGAAATTCCACTGTGGGCTCCTTCTTTGGAGCAATTATGTAAATAAGACCTGAGGGACCCCACTGTTTACACACCTCTAAGCAGAAGGGAAATCTTTATCCTTAGAAATCTTTATTTGTGGTCTTTAAGGCAGATGGAGTCAAATGCTTGCTCTGTCACTACACATGTAAGCTGCAGCTAATCACATCACCTCCCCGCGCCTTGATTTTCTCATCCATAAAATTGAGCCCTCCCACCTATAAAATTCTATCTTTCTGTTCAAAATGGTACACTGCATCCTTAATCCCAAGGTAACTTCAACTCTGATACAACCTTTGAAAGTATAAAACATCTAAAGGTTTTCAAATATTTCCCCCCCTCAAAAATCTCATATAGTCAGAAAACATCCCTTCTTCTCATAGTAAATATCCTTCATTGCCAGAAAATATACACAGGTGTCACCTGTGGACCACTGCACAAGTGAGAGCAGGTACACTGTACATACCAGCTGAACAGACGACACACCAGCAAGGGATCGGGGTGCAATAAGCTTTCATAACAAGGAGGTTGCACACGTTGGCTATGAGATCTGGAATTTTGTTCTAGCATTCTCAACACTCTTGGATGGCTGCCACCCGAACCAAGAAGCTTATTTAAATCTAGTTTGTTGGAGAAATCTAGAACATTTGGAGAACCTGGCACTGAGTCACCTAGGATTTCTGACCTGCCTGCTTCAAAAGACATCTGAGAATGGCAATTTCTTAATGTCTTCTCAATGAAATCTGATAAGTATGAAATTTATACCAATGACAAGCTAAAGCCTAGTTCTGGGAAAATGGTTTGTTTCTAAGCCCCAATCCTCTCTCCTTCTCCAAATGTAAAGCTGTCACTAATTAAATACTTTGGGCATACTAACAAAAAGAAAAGAAAAGGGGGAAAAAAGCTTAGCCTGAGTGGGAACCAAATTCATATGTGGTTTTTGCCAGTACCAATTATCCTATTTACTTCATCACAAATTTCAAAAACAATTGGCCCAGCAAGCTTCAGCTTTGCACAAAACATTAAAAATTCTCTTAACAGAATTACAAAGACCCCAGAGGATGAAGTACAGATTTCAGAAGCTCGCAACAGACTCAAATAATTTCAAAAGGGCACCTCAGGTGCAAACATGAGCAAGAACTAAACGCAATATAGCTTGACCATGAACACAGACTTCTCAGAAGCCTCTAAAGTAAGGACTTCTCAACCCCTGGAATTCACATCTAACACTCAGCACCCAAGCTCTCAAACAGGACCAGCAGTGCTAGGTTTCCTGCAGTATTAATATTAGTGACAACAAATATTAATCACCCCCCACCCCTCTCTCATATGATTAGAAGAGAGAATCAAGATTTTAAAAAATCAAAAGGCCTGAAGACTGGACCACAATAAACAGGACAGCACTGAACAGAGACAAAAACGAACAAACCACTCTACTTCACACACACACACACACACACACACACACACATAAAATCTGCCCAACAAATGGAGCAACTCCTACAACAAATATCTGGGAGTGCTTACTATCCAGAACCTATACATGAGTCTGTGCCACACACCGCCTTTTTTTTTTAAGGCAGTTTTTTTTAACTTAAGCTGCAGTAAGTAGATGCTTATGCTTTGGTATCAGGAAAGAGCTGTCCTACTATACTCTTGGCAGAGCAGATCTTTCCAATTACCATATTCAATTCCAGACACCTGTGACCCTCCGTGAGCTGCGGACAGGCTGAGAAGACACCTAGAAACCATGTCCCTGCAGGACTGTGAAAATAACTGGGATTGTTTTGCACTGAGAAAAGTTAACAGAGGGAAGGGAGACATCATACAATCTTTGTGCCCTGGAAGGGCTGTCCTGTGGAAGTGGGTAGCTCCAGAGGAACAGGATCCATGGAACAAAGTTGCAAGGAGGCAGTCTTCAGCTCAATCATCACGCACACAGGCCAATGATATAATGGCATGCTTTCAAAAGTACAGCAGGTCCTCAAACAACATCGTTTCATTCAAAATTGTTTTGTTATAACACTGATGAGATGCAGTAGGAACTTTAAACTCTTATATCAATTAGCCTATGGCAAAACAAGCTTCATTATATCATTTTGCTTAAAGGTGCGATGCAGAACCTATTAAAGATGTTAAGTGAGGACACTTAACAGAGTTCCCTGTTCCTTGGGGAGTTTAAACAGAGGCTGCCTAGCAAGTGTAAAAATGTACTAAAATTAGACCAGGACCTCTCTAAAATTCCAGTTCCCACTTACCCAATATTATACTGTGCTACTAGCTCATCTGCCATGATCTCAAAAATGCCCTTTTCTTATTAGGATTTGCCTGGATCCTAATCACATCAGGCCTCAGCACAGAGGAAGTCTCCCAGATTGGCTTCCTAACCCCAATGTCTTTCCCCATATCAAGAACCATCTCCCTTCAAGGCCTATTCTGAGCTGTAACTGCACTTCACAGTGGCCGTTCCGTTCACTCTCTTGCACTGGACTTCTCAAATCTGGAACTACTAGCATTTTAGACAGGATAATTCTTTGTTGGGGGGCAATAACCTGAGCATTGCAGTATGTTTAGCAGGATCCCCGGCCTCTACCCACTAGATGTCAGTAGCACCTGCCTCCTAGCTCTGACAAGCAAAAATATCTTCAAACATTGCCAAATGTCCGCTGGGAGGCAAAACCACCCCCTGTTGAGAACAACTCTTCTGGAGGCAAATGATTAACACCGCTATCTTGTGGTTCTGGTTTTCCACTAACTAGCTTCTCTCTACCTTCCTTCATTAGTCATGTTCTCTGCTCCAGCCAGCAAACCTATTTACTATTTTTGATCTACGACAGATCTCAAAGCTTCCCCTAATGTGTGTCCCTTCCTGCTTCTCCAACACACACACCACTTCCATCTGGCTCCAAACACCACTTCCACTTCAGTATTCCTTGACCTTCTAGACCAATGCAGTGTTTTCTTCTGGTGCTATCCTTATGTGCACCTGGCTTACCTGCCCTCTATTAGTTCAAGAATCCTCTCCTTCCCTGTTAAGGCATCACAGCATCCACTCCGGTTCTCTGCTTACTGCTGGTCCTCAATAAATACTGAATGCTGTTTCTCAGAATGTCAAACAGCAGCTCCAATTATATGTGAAAAGTATGTGAAATTCCTTAACAAACACCATTTTAAGGACATATGTGATCACGAGTGCACAGTTTTGACAAAACTCCTTTCTGAGCTAGTGCCAATGTACCTACGGTACTGAGACTGACCCAAGTCTAATTTCCAAAATACAGCTACCAAAATAATTTAGCTACTGAGATATGACAAACACATCAAAATTTTCTAAAATTAATTTTAAAAAGCTCTGCACAATATAAAAGTTAAGAAAACAAGGCCAAGTTTTGACCAAGGTTTTATTTTTTTATTTTTTATTTTTTTTAATTCTGTAAACCTTGGCAGGGAGAAAAAGATATGAACATGGCTCAATACTTTTACTGTTTCATCATGCCCTACTCAACATGGCAATGGGACACACTGGGGGACTGGGTCACCTAAGGACAGTTTCCTCTCCAACCTTCTAAGGTGTTGTTTTAATCACCAAAGTACACAAACACACACACACACACTTCAATACAAAGTAGACACATCTAAGATAAAATGTTCAAATATATAAATAAACCAGGCCAATTCAAGATTTTGAATTTTTTCCACCCAGCTTCATGGACTACCTAATCATTTTATGGGAGGCTCCTAAATCACCTAGAGAGACCAACCCCTCCAAATCAAACTTTGCCAGATCCTTAACTACCTAATTTTC
Organism: Miniopterus natalensis; assembly: GCF_054644295.1. Taxonomy (NCBI): domain Eukaryota; kingdom Metazoa; phylum Chordata; class Mammalia; order Chiroptera; family Miniopteridae; genus Miniopterus; species Miniopterus natalensis. The sequence goes on along the minus strand of NC_142089.1, from coordinate 56,601,485 downwards.
ATCTCAGAGTCTTTCCTATCTTGCTCTTGCATTTTTATTGTTGAAGACAGAAGAGGGGACAACTCTAATCCTGTTCTAGCTGATGGTGTTTAGTCTGTATTTATAAACTGTATAAACAAATGCTCTTTGAAGACCCCATTTACTGGTTATGGTCCAGGATTCTTCCCACAGGTCTGTAAGAATCAGAGGCCCAAGAAGCTTTGGCGGGGAAGGTCTGAATCACAGTCATTCTTGGCACTTGGAAGCGCCCTTGGTTGTTTATGAGGTAAACAGCACTCACCATTACTGCAGACAGGAATTCCCTACCAGTCCCAGGATCTTCCAAGGCCCAGCACAGAACACATAATAGGTGCTCAATAAACACTGACTGAATGGAATCTTATTATCAAAGCTTCTGAGGACATTTTCCAGACCTCAGCTATCTCTTTACTATTGTATCTCCTTCAAAATATGACCTAATAGCTTTCTTTGCCCAACAAGAAATAGGTTTCAAAGTCAAGGAGGAAAGGAAGAAATCTGCAAAGCTGCAGGAGCCATGTATGAGCCCAAAGGGCTCAAGTGGGCCCCAGGGCCGACTAGAACTCCCCAGTACCTATTCCCCATCTGTTTATCTCCTGAGTGATCCCTCCCTCTCATCTTGGAGCTCTTTCTTTCTGAAAACCCCGCCTTCCCACCTCTGCCACACACACATCCCCAACTGTGTGCCGGGTGGGACCCCACGCCCCACCTCCCTTCTCCAGCAGGGACCTACCTCTCTTCTCCTCGACCTGTAGGAGCTTTTCCTCACTGCGGCTGGCTTTATGAAACCAAAACCTTATTTCTTCATTCGTAAGGGATACTCCAAGCAAAGGACCCCAGAAAAAGAAAGGCCCCTATCAGCCCTCCAGGAAGCGAGGTGACGGCTCGCTGGGCCACCATCCCCAGCCCTACCCCTCTCCGAGCCCCTGCACAGGATTCCAGCAGAAGTCCCGCTCCCAAGTGCCCACGCCGCCGAACAAGCTAGAAGCGGATTTCACCGGTACCCGGCCCGGAGAGGGCCCGCGGCGGGTTGGGTGCACCTGCGCCCTCCGCTCCCTCCTCCCCGCGCCGGGGCGGGGCGCGGCCCTCCCTCCCCCGCCCAGCCCACCGCGCGGGCCGGAGCGCGCGGGAGGCGTTTTTGGAGAAGTTAAAGGGCTCACCTTCTGGGCACGCGGCCAGCAGGGCCAGACACCGAACACCCACCTCCGGGAGGAAATCGGCGGAGCCGCACCCCGGTGTCCCCGCCCTTCGGGTTGGGCGGAGGGAGGCGAGAGAGGGAAAGGGAGACACAGAGGCAGAGACACAGGCGGGGGGAGCGCCGGAGGAAGCGGAGCGAGGCGGCACGGCCTCCCCTCCCGGGGGCCCACTGCCCGCGGCCCAGCGCCCCCGGCGCTCGCCACCCGAATAGCCCAAAGCGGAAGGATCCGCGCCCCAGGGACCGGAGGCGGGAGCCCGGCCGGGCCCGGCTCGCCGCCCGCTACGCCCCGTGTCGCCCCGTCGCGGCGAGTTCGCGGCCGCAGCCTCCGCCCGGGCCCGGGCGCCGCGGGGCAGGAGCCTGCGTGGCGCCCGCGCGCCCCGGCCCCGGCTCCGGCGCGGCTCCCACCTGCGCACCCCCGGCCCCCGCCCAGAGGTGCGCACCCACCTTGGGGGGCAGCCCAGGCAGCTCGGCCGCCGAGCCACGGCTTAAGCGGAGGCGGGAGGCGGCGGCATCACCTGCGGCGGGCGGCGGCCCCGGGACGCGCGGGGCGGCGGAGGCGCGGGGCGCCCTGGACGCTGCTCCCGCGGCCCCGCCCGCGGCGGCCACCTGGAAGCGCGGCGGAGGAGCCGGGGCACCACGGGCGGCGGCAGCGGCGGCGCTCGGAGCAGCAGCACATGACTCTGTAACGGGGGGAATTAGACAAAGCGTAACATGGACTCCGGGTCCGTGCAGGCGCTGCTGCTCCGGGACCAACCGCAGCCGGCGAGCTCCGCGACTGGCTCGGCCGCAGCCAATGGCGCGGGCCCGGGCCTCCATGTGATTGCGAGCGCTGGCCCCGCGGCTCCCCGCGCCCGCGAGGGTCGGGCGCTTCCGCGGCCCCGCCGGGGGCACCGGCGCTGCGCGTGCGGCGGGGCGGGGCCCGGGGTCGGGGGCAGGCGGCCGGAGGCTCCCGGGCGCCCGGCAGGTGCGAGGGGCGGGGAGGAGCCGCCGGCGGACGCTCCCCGGGCAGGACCTGGGGCCCGACGGCCGCGGGTCGTCAGGGGGCAGCGAGAAAGGTTAGGAACCTCCGCCCTGCCTGGGTCCCTCCGTTGCCTAAGCCTCTCATAGTAAGACTTGGGGAGAAGTGCAGTGAAATAGGGGGAGATGTGCGTAAAAGTCATGTAAGCGGCTTCCAACCCTGAGGGGAAAGTACTTACCTAGGACTTGAAGCACACACGGCTGGATCCTGGCGCGAAGAGCTTCCCAGCCTCATTTGTGCTGGCTCTGCTGTTAAAGATATATGGGGGGTCGGTTCTTGTCATCTAAGGCTAAATCTCCCCCCCCCCCCCTTCCTTTTTGCCAAAGTTGTCTTGTATCTGAAGCAGGCAGAGGAAAGGTTGGCCTCTGCTAAGTAAGAGGCGTCTTCCAGCCTGCTCGTTTCCCTCGTTTGGGCGGTGAGGCCCAAGTACACAAATCTGCGGTCTTTTTCATGGGTGGGGCGGAGCAGGGGTCAAGCAGTAAAGGCAGAGAGGATGTTTACAGTCGGTTTTTAACAAGACAAGTGGTTTCCAGCCCTGTGCTCAGATGCGTCCTTTTATCTGAATCCACCCGTTTCTGTGAAAATGGGAAGTCTCGCTCTCTTCTACCAAAATCTCTGTGTCAGTGAATGTTCAGTCAACATTTACTCAGCACCTACAATGATCCGCATAGGCACGCTGTGCAAAATGGGAACAGGTCTCAGGAAGGTGTGAGTTCAGATACTGCAGGCACTGAAGAGGGGTGTTCTAGGGTTTCAGGGGAGGCTTCCGAGGGAGGGGGTGATAGCACCCACCCTTGGATCCTGAGCACTTGTTCCTCAGGCACTGAAGTATAGACCCCGACGGGGAGGAGTAGGAACAGAGAGGTCCAGAGCACACTCCAGGGACTGTCCTAGACTAGTTACAAGATGACATTAGATTTTGAGCCACCCTGACCTCTTGCTTTCTCACTTTCCTTGCCCTGTCCTGCATGCCAGCAGCCTCTCCTATTCCACACACCCAGCCAAGAAGGAGCTGTGTGGGCAGGAGCTGGGTGGCAAGTGATCTAATCACAGTACAGGATTTGCTGACCTGTGAGGTTAGAGCAGTTTTAAAACTATCATCTGGTGGTGTGCTATTTTGATTAAATACACCTCGCTATTATAATTAATTTGGACTGTTTTGCTGTCTGTGAAAACACGTTGTTCCAATGTGTTGATCTTCCCTGGGTTTCAAACTGTGGTTCTAGATTTGAGAGAAATGTGTCTTCAAGATTGGTATCAACTGAGAAAATAAAAAGTAATACTCAGAAAACAATCCAATGTGCACAAACAGGCATTCTCGTACACTGTGAATGTGAGTAAAAATTGGGTGAATTCCTTTGGAGGACAATTTTCGAAAGCATAAATATGTGTGATCTTTGACCAAGCAATTTTACATCTAGGAATTTATACTTTGAACATATTAATACCAAATTTTTGTATTTCAGAAATACTGACACCTGTGTACAAAAAATATGTGTATAGGTATGTTTATTGCAGCATTGTGTATAATAGTGGAAACATATAACTGTGTAAAAGTCTAATAAAAGCTTTTTGGGGAAACTAGTTAAGCAAGTTATGCTAGATCTGTAGAAGAAAACCTTAAGCTATTAATAAAAATAAGAGATCTATTTGTACCAATATGGAAGAATGTCTGAAATATATATGTGAAAAAAGCAAGTTGAAGAACAATATGAATTGTGTGATCCCATTTTTATTTGTATTTCTTGTCTTTATATACATGTTATTAAATGTATGCATATAAGAAATCTGGAAGCATACATAACAAGCTATGAACAGTTATTATCTCTGGGATTACAACCTCTTGGCCACTTTCTGTTGCAAAATCCTGTATGTTTGAATTGTTTTTAAGCTAAGCACATATTAGAAAAATAATCAACAAAAAGATTTTAAAGATGACGTTGGTAAGAGCTGTACCAATGGCAAATAATGAAAGATCACTCTGATGGTCTAGGATATAAAAAGCTGTCAGCTTTTCCTCTTCCCCGAGGAAGACAAATGGGAAGGAGGCGGCAAAGGACAATAACTGATTTGACATTGGATTCAAAATTAAGAAATATGATAGAAAAGGATTCTGAGGCGCCGCTAGACATGTCTAGAGAAATGAGGTGGCAGAAACACAATAATGTGTCAAGTTCTATTCAACAAAACCTTACAGAGCACTTGCTGTCCTTTGCTGAGCTGGTATGCTCAGGAAGGGCAACTGTTCCGAGACATGGTAAATCTGTATCACACTAATAACAAAATAGCTACAATGCTGATGATGGGCCAGATGCTTCTCTAAGTACTTTACATACATTCACTCTTACCCCTCGTAACAGCCGTATGAGATGGATACTGTCACTATCATTTTTTAGACAGGAAACGAAGGCCTGGAGAGGCTAAATAAGTGGCTCAAGATTACCCAGACTTTAAGTGGCAGAGCAAGACTTTAAGTCAGTCAGCCTGGCTTTAGAGGTCCAAGCACTTACAGGAAATACTATCTAAAAGGACCAAGTAAGATAAAGGCCATTACGTGTGCATTTCTTTGTACCAAGAATTGTAATTCTAAGTTGATTTGTGTTTATCTGAACTACAGCCTGTGGCATGCCCTAAGGGTCTCAATAATACCTATTGAATGAATGAATGAATGAATTAATTAATTAATTAATTTTTCTATCAGAAGAATCTGAGCTCCTTGGAAGAGTGATTTTGCATTGCCCCTATCTTCACCACCTAGTAGAATGTCCAACACCTTATAAGCAATATGAATTTCAATAATCTGTAAAGATGTTGAAAAATTGTAAAGAAATCAAGCTTTATAAATTGATCCCAAATACACTGGCAAAGCTTATAAATAATATGATGAATTTCTTGTGAAGAATAGCCCTGGGGGACAGTGCTCAATCTGGACACACCTGCATAACCATACATAAATGTGGAATATACAGGGTGCCCCCCAAAATGTATGCAAATTTTAAAGGCAGCATTTATTTAATACAGTTCACTTTCAAAATGTAATAGAATCTACAGCTATCATCTGTTAAAGTGTGTATACATTTTGAGGGGATACCCTATATTTGCTTGGAAAATGACAACAATGCTGAAGAGATACAGAATTTCAAATTATTTCAGCCTCTATCTCTCACCTCTATTGGTTTTTAAAATGGGCATGATAATATATATCTCCAGTTATTGTGAAGCCAAGGATTAAGTGACACGGAAATGTCTTAACCAAGTCCTAGAACATAGGTATTGCTCAGTAAATGTTATATGTGTCCACATATTATAAGTGTGACCTGGTTTCTTAATGTGTTATGACTATAAATACCACACCTACAGTACAACAGCTGGGAGCTCATGTACGTAAAATGCTTTGAAATTATATAGTAGAGGCTCAGCCTAAACAAATAGTAAAGGGAGTCTTCTGCTTTCTCTTCCCTTCCAAGACAGCACTCCCTTCCAGCAGCTCATCCAGTCAAGGAGCTTTGAATTCTCTCTCTATGCCAACAACTCCACATTTATATCTCCAGCACAGTTCTCTGTCCTGAGCTCCAATTTGCATTTCTAACTGCTTACTTGGCTTCCCTACTTAGACACCTGATGTCTCAATCTTAAATTCAAAACCAAACTCCTGGTTTCTTCTGCAGCACTACCTCCCACTTTCCCCTTCTGTTCCTTTAGATGGGTTAAAACCATTTCACTTCTTAGACTTAAACTCTCAGCCTTGGAGTTTAGGAAGCAAATTCTCTCCCTTCTTCATAGCTGAGGAAATTGGAGTGCTGGTGACTAGATTAGAAATGAGCAGGTGGAGGGAGGAGAACAGTGTGGAGGAAATGAAACTGGGTGAAGTATGTGAGTAACTATCTGTGACTGAGGTAACAAGGTCTAAAGAGGAAGGGAAATTGCAGACTGCTATAGTTAGAAGTAATATGATGAAATTGAAACCAGAAAAACTAAGGGCACATGTCTTCATCAACAATGAGAAGAAAGAAGTGAACCTATACCTTCTAAAACGGATTCACAGTGTGAAAAAAATTAAGGTTGCCTGTCCAAGTAAGCCAGTGCTTCTTAATTGAGAGCCTGGAACTCAGTGTTTCCTTCATGTGGGATATTTATTTTTAAAAAGCATAAAGGAGCCCAGCTGGCATGGCTCAGCGGTTGAGCATCAACTTATGATCAGAAGAGATCGAAGGTTAGATTCCCGGTCAGGGCACATGCCCAAGTTGTGGGCTCGATCCCCAGTAGGGGGCGTGCAGGAGGCAGCCGATCAATGACCACGCTCTCATCACTGATGTTTCTATCGCTCTCTCCCTCTCCATTCCTCTCTCTGAAATCAATAAAGACATATTTAAAAAAAAAACATAGCCCGGCCAGGCGTGGCTCAGTGGTTAAGCATCGACCTAGGATCCAGGCGATCAGGGTTCGATTCCCGGTCAGGGCACACGCCCGGGTTGCGGGCTGCAGCCGATCAATGACTCTCTCATCATTGATGTTTCTCTCTCTCTCTCCTTTCCTCTCTCTGAAATCAATAAGGATATATTTAAAAAAAAAAAAAAACCATAAAGGAATCATATTTAACCAGTCGAGGATCTGTACCCATGTCCTCTGCCCTCCTGCCTGCTACTTCTAGGGATGCATTATCCATGCTTTTATGGAAAGCCAGTCTTTTCATTTCTGCACCAATCTCATCCAATTTCAAATGATGACTCCAGCACTGTCTCTTGTCTCCTATATCATTAATTTTTTTACTCTACTGGGTGATTGCCATCACCATTTAAAAAAAAAAAAAAAAAAAGTTATTTCTCCCATCTTAAGGAATAAAGTGCCTCTTGACCTTGCTTCCCACTCCACTTCTCTACTGTCCTTTGCATCTAAACATCTCAGAAGAATTGTTTATACTCACTGTCTCCAATTCCTTTCTTCCCATTTTTCTTCAGCTAATTTTAGTCAGGGTTTTTCTTCCAACGCATCATTGACACCAATGACCTTGCTGAGGTCACTGACAGCTTCCACTTTGCTAAACGGTGGTCCAGTGGGTTAGAGATTGAGCCTGCAACCACGGTACACGTGCCCTCGATTGGAATCGCCCCCCAGATCCTTCAGTCCGTGGACCAATGTTCTAACCGCTGAGCCAAACCCATGAGGGCAATTCTTGGTTCTTAACTGCCGTCTCAGCAGCATTGGACACCACTGACTACTTCCACCTCTTTGGTAAACTGCCTTCCCTTTCCTTCCAAGAGACCTCACTTATTCCCTTCAAAACACTCATTCAGTCCTAGAGCTTTGATTTCCCTCTCTATGCCGTCAACTCCACATTTATATCTCCAGCATAGTTCTCTCTCCTGAGTTCCAATTTGCACTTCTAACAGCTTTCTTGCTTTTTCTACCTAGATATCTAATAGATATCTCAAACTTAAGTCCAAAACCAAACTCCTGCTCCCCCCTCCCAACCTGTGCAACCCACACAGCTTCCCCCCTTGGACTAAAAGCCTGGATCCCTCTCTTTCTCTCACAACCTACATTGAAACTGTTAAGAAATCCTGTTGGCTCTACCTTCTAAATATCTACCTCCATTGCTACACCATCATCTATCTCCTAGATTAATTCATTAGCCACTTAACTAGTCTAATGTGCTTCCGCTCCCACTCCGTCCCTCCCCACAGTCTATTCTAAACAGCAGCCAAAGCAATTCATTTAACATGTAAATCTAATCAGCTCGTTCCTTCCCCCAAACCCTATGATGACTCCCCATTTTACTCACTGTAAAGCCGAAGTCCTTTCAGTGGTTTCAAGGTTCTTACATGATTTGCATCCCCCACCGACAAATGTCACTTTCTCAGGGACAAATGTCACCTTGACAGCCATAACTGCAACTGAAACTCCCTGCCCATCCCCATTCTTCTTACCTTGCTTTATTATTTTCCTCTGAGCACTCTTCATTTACTTATTAAATGTATTTTTTGTTTTAATATCTATCTCTCTCTGTTAGAACATAAGCCCTTTAAAGACAAGAGATTTTACCTGTCTTGCTCTCTGAGGTATCCCATGTATTTAGAATAGTGTCTGGCACATAGTAGGCACTCAATAATTATGTTTTCATGAATGAATGAATTTATTCTAGATATCTAATCAATATAAGCTCAGGAAAATACTTCCCATAGACTTTTATATATATATATATATATATATATATATATATATATCATGCTGTTCTCTAAGTATTTGTTAACTGAGAAAAGCATTCATGTTCAGAGTCTTCAAATCCAGGCCTTTTACTAAAATAGCACCTAGTAGTTTATGTGGCAAAATAAGAAACTTAGTGGAAAATATTGCCTTTTTGCTAGTCTCCTAACAAACAAGAAGAGGAAAACAATATATGAGTTAACAAACAAACAAAATTGCAAAATAGTAATTCCAAAGTCCTAAATTTTATTCTTACTAAGGAAAATATTTAAGCAAAGTAACACAATAATGGAAAGAATAAGTTAGGGCAAATTAAACATTTACTTCCTCGTAACATATTACTTGAAAACTGTCACATTATGAAGTTACAACGTATTCTAACCTGGCTAAAAGAAAAGGCTCCAGTGAAATGAAAGACTGTAGAGGTGACATAAAATAGCAAGTGGGAATTTTAATTGTAGTTTTGCAAGTGGCAAGTTGAAATGACAGAAAAAACTTGAGAAAAAAAACACACCATAAAAGGAATTAGGCAGTACTTTAAAACAACGCAAGACACAGCCAGCCCCCAAAGCAAACTAATTTGTATGGTCATTTGGAAAGAGGAAGGAAGAGGAATTGCTATTTCCAAATGGTGAGCTGAACATTTTTAAAAATCCACAGGGAACTCACTCGGTTGGGATGTCTCCTCAGAGGCCTCGTCTGGGGGAAGACGGGAGGAGCACAGCCAGGAACCTTAAATGTCAAGAGGAGGCTGAGCAGTGCCTGAGCTGGAGACAGGAATGCTGAGGACAGGAGGAGAGAAGCCAGCCCGTGGGGTTTTCTTACTCGGGGGTGACATTCTAGCATCCTGGGTTTGAAAGATGATTGTGTCTGAGCACTGTCTGCAGCTTCTGACAGCTCTTCAAAACAGTGTGGCCCGGGGATGATTTGAAAATAAGCTTAGACTGAGAGATTGTAATCATGGGACTGCAAGGCCGCGTTGTCTTCATGTGAACTGCTCCTTGGGCGAGGCAGACATAGAGGAAGGGGCCGCAGGCCCATCTCTGGTTCCTGAGCATTCTGGAAGTCAGTGCCCTTGCTCAGACCGGGCTGGGAACCTGAGCCAAAGGGGAGCGAAGGCCATGAGTCTGAAACTAAATCTAAATCTGAGTACGTGAGATTAGGTGACCAGGAACCTTCCCTTCCTGAGAGTCTATGGTATCGCCTCCAGGTTTATCTCCAGCGTACTAACACACAGTTCCTCTCTCCACCTTCCTCGTTAATGCTGGCCCCATCTCCTGAGGTCTCCGCTCTTTTCTTTCTTGCTAGTGGAGTAAGAGTTTTGTGAGCTAAGTCCGTCTCCCTTCTCTTTTGTGTGATACCTGGATGACAGCCCATAGACCCCAAACCTACGTGTGTTTTACCGGTAGAGGGTTTTCTAAAAAAGTTTTTAATTAACTATATTTAATAATTGGTAAATGTCACATAAATATTCCGATTTCCGGCACTTTTAACAACCAGAAAGGACATCTGGCAAACCTGGAGCTAATTCCTGTAGAGCAAAATCCTGCTGGGCTATGTTCCTAGAAGGAGGATTGTTCCTGGGGAGGCCATGAGGAGACCTGGCTTCTTGTCTTCTTGAGGGAAAGACTTCAATCAAGAGACAGTGTAGTAAAGAAAGCAAGAATTTATTGACCGCAGCAAAAATATACTTAGGGCAATGAAAAAAGAAAGGCATAGAAGAAACAACAAGAAATAACAAGGCTGGGCTGCTTTGGCTCACGAGAAGTCAGAGAGAGAGAGAAGGGGGGTAGTTTCGGGGACCTTGCAGACAGGCTCAGGGGGTAGGCCCTGGACGAGCTGCTGCTGCCTGTTGCTCCCCTGGCTGCAGGTCTTGTGGGGTCCCCTTGGAGGGGAGAGGGAGATGGCGCTGGTGTGCTCCCCTTGGGGAGAGGGGAGAGCACACAGGGGGATGTTTGTTTTCGGGGGTTTTAAAGGCTGGGCGTTTAGAGGAGGTCTTGGGGGGATCAATAGAATATTCATCAGCCTTATACTGATGCACCAAAGTGAGGTAAATTCCCTTAACTTCAGTTGTCCTTTGGTGTGGTTGGCAAATGGCACTAATTGGATTTCTGTTATCTGTCTTCCTTACCGAGGTGATTTAAGCTATCTACCCTCCGGCTGGGGAGGAGAAGTGCAAATCATTTACCCTCAAACGTCCTTGGTCTAGGGAGGACAGGGTTTACCAGGTGGCCACAAAACTGCTCTCTAACTATGTCTGTTTCCCCATTCCCCTTGTCTTGGAATTGTCCTCGATTTTACTATGCTCTAACAGGATCACTGGGTCAAACAGCAGTTCCATTTTTAATTTTTTTGAGGAAATTCCATTGTGTTTTCCACAGTGGCTGCACCAGCCTGCCTTCCCACCAGCAGTGCGATAGGGTTCCCTTTTCTCCACTCCCTGGCCAGCACGTGTTGTTCGTTGATTTATTAATGACAGCCAATCTGGCATGTGTGAGGTGGTGCCTCATTGTCTTTTCAATTTGCTTCTCTTTGATCATTAGTGACTTTGAGCACTTTTTCATATGTCTCTTGACCATCTGTATGTCCTCTTTGGAGAGGGGTCTATTTAGGTCCTTTGCCCATTTATTTTTTTTATATCTTTATTGATTTCAGAGAGAGGAAGGGAGAGGAGAAAGAGATAGAAACATCAATGATGAGAGAGCCATTGATCGGCTGCCTCCTGCACGTCCTCAACTGGGGATCGAGCCCACAACGCAGGCATGTGCCCTGGCCGGGAATCAAATCTCAATCTCCTGGATCCTAGGTCAATGCTCAACCGCTGAGCCATGCCCTGCTGGGCCTTTGCCCATTTTTTTTAACTGGATTGTCTTCTGTTTGTTGAATTGTATGAGTTTTTTATATACTTTGGAAATTAATGCCTTATCTGATGTATCATTGGCTAAGAATCCAGAAACATCAGTCAGAAAGAATATATGCACCTCTATGTTCATAGCCACATTATTTGTAATAGCTAAGACTTGGAAACAGCCCAAGTACCTATCAGTAGATGAGTGGATAAAAAAGCGTTGCTTACATTTACACCATGGAACACTATGCAGCTATAAAAAGAAGGATCTCTTACCCTTTGAGACAGTGTGGAAGGACCTGGAGAGTATTATGCTAAGTGAAATAAGCCAGGCAGAGAAAGGCAAGCATCACGTGATCTCACTCATGTGGAATCTAATGAATAAAATAAACCGACGAACAAACTAGGTCCAGAAGTATGGATGCATGGAAGAGACTGACAGCTGTCAGAGGGAAGGGGAGCGGGGGGGGGGGGGGGGGGGGGGCAGACAATAACCAAAGAACTTACATGCATATGGCATAATCCACGGACGCAGACAGTAGTGTGGAGAAGGCCTGGGGTGGGATGGGAACTTGTTGAAGGGGACAATGGGGGGAAAAAGGGGGACATCTGTAATACTCTCAACAAATAAAGATTTAAAAAAAAAAATCTTTCTGGGCCTGAGTAGCTGCTGCCTCCTTTCAGCTGAGTCTCGCTCTGCGGTTCACAAGGCCTCAGCCACTCTCAGTTGTCCCTGGTTCTGAGGCAGAGGGCACAGTTGCCCTATATCATTGTGTGTACACTATTGTTTTCTTCTATGACAGAGAAATATTTCTTTATACCACGTCATAATGCTTCCTACACACATGCTTTACATTTCCTTAGCCCAGCCTACATTCAGACCACCTGTCTGGTTACTCCAGACATTTGAGGTTGTGATCCGTGGTTTATATTATCTAGCCTACCAGGTTTTCAACAAGGAGACATCTAAATAGCATTCAAAAATGAAGTGGTGGAATGCTGAAGCCCCAAACAACCCAAGGCAACAGGTAATCATTATCAGGTGGTTAGACTGAGGAAGCCCTTTACACCAGGACTCTGATGTTCATACCTCGTAAGTCATCATAAACAATTGTTACAGAAATGTAGCCCTTAAGTAGTCCTGTGAGGTATGTATTATTATCTCCATTTTTATAAATGCAGAAACTGAGGCACAGAGAAGTAAGGGGACTTGCCCATGGCCACCCAGCTAATGAATGCTGGACTTGGGATCCCAGCCCAGATTATTACTTTTTTTTTTTTCCTCACCCAAGGATATTTTTTTCCACCACTTTTCAGAGAGAGTGGAAGGGAGAGAGAGACAGAGAGAAACGTTGATGTGAGAGAGACACATGGATTGGTTGCCTCCCACAGGAGCCCCAACCAAAGTACATGCTCTTGGCTGGAAGCGAACCCAGACCCTGTGGTCCTCGAGCTGACGCTCTAACCATGGAGCCAAGGCAGCTGGGCCCAGCCCAGATTTTTGAGGTCAAGTTCAGTGTTCTTTTTTTTATTTTTTAAATGTATCTTTATTGATTTCAGAGAGATAGAGAGAGAGAAACATCAATGATGAGAGAGTCATTGATCGGCTGCCTCCTGCAGGCACCTGGCTGGGGATCAAGCCCGCAACCCAGGCATGTGCCCTGACCGGGAATCAAACCCCGATCTCCTAAATCCTAGGTCGATGCTCAACCACTGAGCCACCCCCGGCCGGGCAAGTTCAGTGTTCTTTATGGCACATCAAAGCTACTACATTATCATTCTTGAAAATCAATGTGCTGTGATTCTGAGAAATCTTTAGAATGTTCTCTACCTTCAGCTCAGTAACATGTTTTGGTGCCTCACAGCCAGATAGTGAAGAGAAACCTTGGACTTACCTTTGACTCATACCCCTCCAGCAGCCTTATCCGTCAAGGTGAATGGTCTCATCCATCTAACCTTTGTTGTTGTTGTTGTTGTTGTTGTTAATCCGCACCTGAAGATATTTTTTCCATCAAACCTGCAGCCCAGGTACATGCTCTTGACAGCGAATGAAACCTGCGACCCTTTGATACGTCGACCAATGCTCTAACTACCGAACCACGCCAGCCAGGGCCCATCTATTTATTCTTTAAAACAACAATTTTACCCAACTATTTCTCTCCATTCCCTCTACAGAATCTTCCTCTCAAACCCATTGACTCACCCTTGAATTAATATGATGGCCTCCAGCTGAGGCCCTTACATACCGCTCTCTGCCCCTCCAATTTATATTTATAGGCAAAGTGGATGGCTTTGCAGCACAGCTTTACGGCGCCAGTGCTTCTCTCAGAAAGTCTCGGTGGTTTCTGAACATGTGAGCTATAAACCCTGGGTCTGACATTCCAGGCCTGTCTTTGCAGTAGCTCTGGTATTGTTCCCAATGTGTGAGCACTACACTTGCCCAACCAGTGACCTCAGGCTTATCTGCGTGACTTACTTTGGCCAATGAAATATGAATGACATGTATCCCTTCTAAAGAAGAGCCTTGGGAGCCACTGTGGGCTCTCATCATCTATCTTTCCGCTCTTCCTAGAACATGGTAATGTGCCAGATTAGAGCTGCTCCTTCGGCCTGGGTCTTGGAAGGAAGGAAATGTGGGACAGGGTGACAACCAGCAAGGGGGCTGATCCTAGGGCAATGCGAACCTGTAGGAGGAGACTCCCATCTCCTGTTCATCGGAGATGACATATACCGAGAGAGAGAAGTTAACCTTTGCTGTTGTGGCCACGGAGAGCCTGAGGCGTTTATCATAGTGTAACCCAGAGAAAGCTGACTAGTGTGTCTCCGTAAACAGCCTGTGCCCTTGACTCCACACACTATGTTCCTTTCGCAGGTCTCTATACTGGGATATATGCTGCCCAGAGCTTTTCTCACTGAATTAGAGCCACTGTACTTGGACCCTATCATTTTGTTTGGTACCAACTCAGTCCCAAAAGATGAACACAAGTTGGAGATCACTGGTTCTACCCAAGTTCTCTAGGGCAGGGCAACAGGAAATCTATGGCCTTGTAGATTTTCTGCTAGCACACAACAGAATGATCATACAACTTAACCCTTAATACCAAATAGTTGGTGCATATCCAAGATTACATATGGGATTGCAAGCTTTAGAACCCACAACTTCTTTCTTAGAGATGGATAAAGTGAGCAGTGATTTGCTCACAATTGGGACATTTCTATGACTTCTTGAACTCTAGTTACTGACTTGGTGGCTGTTTTGAGTACTGTGGTGTCCTTCATTTGGATGGCAATATTGGCGGTGGCTGCACTGAAATATGATCTAACTCCAGGAAGAGGCCCCCAGAAGGCTGATCCAAAGGTCCCCATCTCATGAAGAACCTGTTTTCTTCATGCCCATTTTTTGTTTTTCACTGCCTGCCAACCTTTTCTATTCACCTTTGTGAATCTGACCTAGTCTTTACACTTGCCTTTATTGTGAAGCCTCCCACTTTTCAGGACACCTGGATAGATGGTGGGAAGTACCCAGGGTGACATAATATAGCAGTGTGGTGCCAGGGGCCTGGCTAAACCCTAAGATAACTGTCTCATAAGTGCTCTAGGGCTAGAGGCACCGAGGACCAAGTGGATGCAGAAGTTCAGACGTCCCAGAGGCAGATTGGGCTCAGAAGCCACCGGAAATGGAATTGGGCGTCAGAAAGCCAACACTGTCCCGAAGCTGTAGATAGGAGGCAGCGTCATTGACTAGAAAAGCATAAAAGGATAGTGAGAGCGAGTGCGAAGTGGGTGAGGTTTAGCAGTTGAGACACCAGGTCTGCAAACACTGGGATTGAGGCAGATGGTTCCTTTGTGTGGAGCCTAGAGGTGTGGCAGGGAGGCAGCTCCTTCAGGGGTCTTTCATAATGACTTTAGTCTCATTGAAAAGCCTCCAGTGGCAGGGAAAGGGTGAACACCAGGCCACTGGACCAAACCCTCCAGGTCTGCCCTGGCTCATGAAAGAGGGTTCTGAGGTGATGCCAGGAAGCCACCTGCTGGGTGTCCATTGACAAGGGCAGCCAGGAAGGAGGAGAGAGCCACAGGCTGGGAGTGGAGAGGGGGCTGGGGGTTGGGGTTGGAAGAGCGGAGAACCCAAGGGCAAAAGCAGAAAGGAGTGTGGGATTGGGGAGGTGAGAAAGAGCATGGGCAAAGTAGAACAAGGAATGGGTGCAAAGTGGGGTCAAAAACAACTCAGAAAAGGGGTATTGGCAGCTATTTGACTTTTAAACATTAATTTAAGATAATTCTCTTGGTTGCAGGATGGGTAGACGTCAAAGAGCCAAGCTCTGACACCCACCTCCTACTCTGAACCATTAAGATATGGCATATATTGTTTGTGTTTCCTCTAGTATTTCACGTGTGCTTTTTTTGACTTTCCCAGCTGGGATCTAGACTCTGACTTAGGTTTCTTCAGTCTATCCTATTGCCTTGTGCAGTGATGAGCTAGTGGTTACTAATTTATGAGTTAATGTCTACCATCGTCAATCCTTTTATTATTTGTTCTCCTTGCTATTTCCAGACATGCATGCATTCAACAAGAATTTATTTTTATACATTATAAATAATATTAACATTCATGGAATAGTTATTAAGTGTGAGTCAAGAATTTTGCTGGTTACTGAGACACAGCAATAAACCATATTCCCAGTCTTTGAAGAGCTCACAGTCTGGTGGGGAGAGACAGAAATGCAAATAGAAAAATTATCCTCTGCCTGGTGTATCAAGGGAGACTTCATAGAAGAGATGATATTTTTGCTGAGTCCCAAAGAATGAACAGGAGTTTACTTGGTGGAGAGGGCAGCAAATGTCAGAAAGGCAGAGGGAATGGAATGAGCACAGGCACAGAGCTAAATCCTTTATCTCCATTCTATACAGTAGCCATAGGACAAGGGACAAGGCCTCTTCCACACCTCAGTTCAGTGAGTGTTTGTATAAGGACATATACACGATTTCTGTTTATACTGCGCAGAAAGGGAAAGCCTTGGCTGTATGCTTGTCTCACTAGCAAACATGGCAGGAAAGCCCTCAGCCAATTGCTTTTTTGATGGGGATATTGAGTTTTAATTTCTCGTCGAGAGTCTATAAACATGAGATTCGTTGCCTTTTTCATTATAAGCACTAGACTTGAGTGGCAACTCAAAAAAGCTACTCTTCTCATCTTGTCTGCCTTTGGTTAATTAATTAATCGAAGATATATACATCATGAATAAATACTTCACATTCATTTTGACCACAAAACATTTTTTTACAATAATAAATTTGAAAATAATTCCTGTCATCTGCGAATTTATCCTTTATTTCTCAGCATCCGAAAAATCTTTTCATTTAGCTAAGACAGTCCAACAGCATTTTATCCAGCTCTGAGCGAGAGCACTCTGATCTTCTGAAATATCCTGGAATGCTTGAAAGAGCATGGATTCTAGGGAATGGTGCATTAAAACACTATCTCATTTCAGAGATAGTGGGCCATTCATCCAAGGAGGAAGTTTTCCCTCTGCTGAAGTCTCAGTATTTCTTTCTCTTATCCTGAGACCTTCATCACACCAGTGGCAGTTACGGGCTGTATTTACGTGCCTCTCACTGCATGCAGAAGCCTCAGGCCAGAGAGCGTTTACCTAGAGCTCCTAGGTAAAGTCATGGCCGAGCCCCAGTTAAGAATGCGAGTGCTGTGACTGGGCAGGGGATCAGCAGACTTTGGAACAATCGCTCGGCTGGGTGTCGGCATCAAGGAGACTGAGGCTGCGCTTCCATGCCCGCGAGACCTCGGCAGGCTTTTGATTCAAAGTCCAGAGAGCACGTGGTCATGCCCTGGCTGTCTTGACCCTGCTGGGGGCAGTGCAGTAATTTGTGTTGGACTTGCGGTGCAGAACAGCTGAGAACATTTTCCTGAACTCAACTTTGACCCACGGGGTTCAGGTGGCTGGCTGAGATATTTATCGCTGTAATATCTTTTTTGGGGGGGGTCTTTTTTTTTCTTTATTGTTGAAAGTATTACAGAAGCTCCCCTTTCCCCCGGCCACTGAACCCCTCCACCCGGCATCCCCCCCACCCCAGGTCTTTTCCACACTATTGTCTGTGTCCATAGGTCATGTATATATGCATCTAAATTCTTTGATTAATCCCCCCCCCCCCACTCCCCATCCCCACCTTCCCTCTGAGATCCCTCAGTCTGTTCCATGCTTCTATGTCTCTGGATCTATTTTGTTCATCAGTTTATTTTGTTCATTAGATTCCACATATGAGTTTGATCATGTGGTACTTGTCTTTCTCTGACTGGCTTATTTCACTGTCGCCATAATATCTAATGCTCTGCTTAAACGCTTGAGCTCTTTTAGGTTTGCTAGTTGTTGTTGTTTGCATGTGTGTGTGTTTTACATCAAACTAACAAAGATCTGAAATCTCACTCTTTCTCCCACTTGTTCATATCCTTCATACTCCTGGCTGGTGAGAAGCAGAGAATCCTGTGGGTGAGAGGTGCTGACAGCAAGCAGCTCGAGGCAGCCAGGATGTCCCATTGCACAGGAACTCTCCCTCCTCCCCCACCCTGCCCTCTGCAACCCTGAGTTCTTTTTTTGAACCTCTCACCTAAATCTTCACCTCCTTTTAAGTTAAGGATAAACCCTGGTGTGGCATGTTTGTGATGTTTTGTGGAGGCTGCTGTCCAAAAATAAACCATTGTATTAAAGAGGGGAAGGCTGGTTTTAAGAGGTGTGCCAGCAGCCTCAGCGTTCTGTAGCACTTCTCGGTTGCAAAATTTCTTTTTCTCGAAAATGCTAAATGGGGCTCATTAAACTCCTCTGGTTTAATTTTTTTTGAAAGAAAGGACAAGTTAAAAATAGCCTAAGCACAAGTCTTAGAGGCAATGAAAGCATTGGTTGTCAGGAAGAACTGGTGATGAGATGGGGAGGGTTTTCATAATTGAAATTCAAAGCCCTGCTGGACCCCAACAGAAAGAGAAGGCAGGGGTGGGGCATGGGGGGTGCACTAGGTGAGAGGGGCCTTGGAGGGCAGAGCAGGGGCCCCAAGAATGGACTCACACTCAGATTCAGTTCAGTTTTGCTTTGATCAAACCCCTTTAAAGATATAAGCTACCAAATGGTAATAAGTTCCTGCGTACCTATTAGGAGATAGCTGGGGCTGGAGAATCTGAAGGACCATCCCATTCTGGGGCAGCAGCTCCTGGAAGAAGGCTTGTCCAGGGATGAGAAGGCCTTGACTGCTGTGTGCCCAGGGAACCCCGAGGACAAGACAAGCAGGTCGCCAGTGTGTGAAAACAGCAGGAAGCCGGATCTTACTCCCTTGCCCCTCACTGCTGACCCCCTGTGCTGGGAGCTAAAGGAGGAGGGTTCAGGCGGCAGGAAATGGTATGCTGACACCTCCCTCCCCAGGCGTCGTGGTAGTGAAAGGAAGGGCGAGGGGAGCCTTGGAGATGAAAATTAGTCATTAGTGAGCACTCTGTAGCTGGGAGCTTTAATGAGGGCTGGTGCCAGCTGGGGAGTGTTGCTCCTGGGCCCAGTGTACACAGGTTTGTGTGTTCCTGGCCTTCAGAATGCCAGTGCCACGCTAGCCCTCCTGACAACCACCTCCCAGCTCTCAGTGGTGGTGCCAACCACACCAGTTTCCCATGACTTAGGGCCTCTCCTGCCTGGACCAGTGTTCATTTGGAATCGTAAATACGTGAACCTTTCCTGCCTCTCCCTGCTTCCTGAGGCACAAGGAGTGAAGTGAGGATGGAAACAAGTGACTCATCCTGCAGGAGTTAAAGAAGAGTTCCAGCTTCTCCCAAGGCTGGGTCCTTGCTAATCCTCACTCCAGGCGGGCCACAGGGGGAACACGTGGGGTTGACTTAGGAGATCTTGAAAGTGTTGTCCAGTGATGACTCCTGGGGCTTGGGGTCCACCCCTGCCAGCCCTGCTTAAGAGCAGTGAAGAAGTACTGTGCAGGTGGTAATGTCTGGAAAGAGGTTAAAGTAGGGACAGCCACTTGGCAGGGATGTGGTAGGAGGGTGCACGCACCAGACTGGCGCCCTGACTGAGTGACCTATGGGGCCTTTCTAACCCTAAGATGCTAGGTTTCCCCAAGGGTGGGGGTCTGGGGTTGATGGCTCCTGTGTCTGGGAAGTGAGGTGCAGGAGGAGTTAAAGCAGCAGTGACGACAGGGTGGCTCCTTTCCTGCCTCTGGCTTGTGCCAGGGGCTCAGGGACCCAGCCCTCCTCACTTACCTGCTCAACCATCCTCATAGTAACTCAGCCAAATAGCAACAATCCTGTGGGCCTGACTTCTGACTGCAATAAGAATATTAAAAATCATTTCCAAAGGCCTGTTATCTGCCAGCCACCATGCCAGGCTTGTCCTTACATTATCTCATTTATTCATTGTTCAGTCCCAGGTTTAGATCCTCGCAGTACCATTTGTTATTGGGGGTCGCTTTAGGCAAATTAGCTTCTCGGAGCCAGTTTCCTCAAATAGTAAAATGTGAATTATATTAGATAGCTGGAAGGATTAAATAAGCTTAATGCATGGAAAGTGTTCAGCAGAGTAGTTGGCACAGTGCTCAGTAATGTTAGCCATTGCTATTATATGCCAGGGCTGTTGTTGTTGTTATTATTATTATTATTATTAGGCCTACTTTACACTTGTAGCCAAGGTTCCCAGCAGCTCTGGTGTTCCAGCCTGGGTTCATGGGTCTTGAAAGCCTGGCATTTTTTCCCCATTCTGCCTCACTGCTTTTTAGGATTCTCACATTCTGTGGCAATGCTAAAACTCAGTCATTTGAACTTTTCTGAGGGTGGAATAATGCCATATCTTGTTTCCCATTAATAGGTAAACACACTGGCAAATAGATCACAAAATGGTTTCACTTTAAACATCACACTCTCAGGCTCGGGGGCTCTGTCTTACACAGTTTCGCTTCCCCATGTCCGGCAGGATGCCAGTCACACAGAAGGCACCCAGTGCATATGTATTGGCTTGAAGTGACCTGGATTCTCAGGGAAAATGAAGCAGATAAAGTCACTTGGGCTTTACCACTCACCCTGACCATCTCCTGGGCGCCCCATTTGGCCCTGAGATGCAATAATGATAAGAAAACCAAAGTTCCTGACCCCCCAAAGGGAGACAGCAAGTATTCGGTAGGTGAGTTGGAATAAAGTCACTAAGGAAACACAGAATGGGTGTGCATGCAACAGCAAGATGTATGTGTACACCATGTGCCCTGCCCTGGCAGGAGAGGCATAGGGCGCCAAAGGAGGGCCTCACCCAGGCTCAGACGATAAGATCGCTTGGAGCAACATAGACTGAGTCATGAAAGGGAGTGGCAGCTACACGGGTAAGGGATACGGAGAAAACGTTATGTTTTAGGCAGAGAAGTGAGGGGAAACGGCCAACCCAACGTGAACCTATTGGGATGAAAGGGAAATAGAGCTCCCAATGGTGAGAAACAAAAATGTGTAGAAACGAGACAACTTAAATGTCTTATGTAAGCAACAAATGGCAAACCGTCAGCAGAATGCAGCAAGAAGAATTTTGTCAAAATGAGGTTCTCAGACTACCTACATCAGTCACCTAAGATGCTTGTTAAATATGTAGGGACATTATCTCAAATAATGTCGGGAATCATAAGGTTTGGAAGCAGGAGGTAAGAATCTGCAAGTTCAACAAGCACCCGGGGTGATTCTGATGCGTAATAAGGTTTGAGAGCCACTGTGAACCAATATTTATTGAGCACCTCCTACAGTTCAACAAGCCCCTACAGTCGGGAGCAGAGAGAGTGGTCTGAGGCCCAGAGAAAATGAACACAGGCCTTGGGGCATGAAGGCGTGGTGGTCTCAGAGGTGAGTGAAAAAAAGAAAGGATGTTTCTAGTAGGGGAGGTTAGAATACAGTCATCAGGGAGTCCAAAAAGATGTGTGTAGGGCACAACAAACATATGGGACTGGCTGGAGTGGAAGGGCAAGATCGTGGAATAAAAAAGGCTTAGTTAAAGAAATTGTACAAATGAAAGGTACTTAATTAGACAATAGAAAATTATTCCATGGTGTTCAGTAGGAAAAGCCCCAGTGTAGTGCAAAAGCTGTTGGAAGTGGCTCAGCATTGACCTTCCCTTCCTCTCTCTGAAGTCAATAAAAAATATATATATATATTTTAAAAAGCTGTTGCAAGGATGGTTAATAGTCAAATAATTTTGCATTTATGACTTGGACACTTAATTTCACTAAACTTCGATTTTTTTTTTTTTTTTAAATATATATTGATTTCAGAGAGCAGAAGGGAGAGGGAGAGAGAGAGAAACATCAGTGATGAGAGTCATTGATCGGCTGCCTCCTGCACGCGGGCACACACACACACACACACACACACACACACACACACACACACCACCTTTTCATAACCCATCGTGTGGCTTGGGATGTCTAGCCCCACGGTCAGCCCAGATCCTATTTATTGCTAATTCCCTTTCTTGACGTCTGATTGCCTGTCCCGGCCGCTCGGGTGGCTTCCCGGGAGCCTGTGTAGCCGGCGTCTTCGGCAGCGCCCTCTAGCGTTGGCTGCTACGATGACTCCTGTCTTGGAACCCAGGCTCAAGTTTCCCAATCTGAAAAGAAACTGTCCTTTAAAGCTAATATACCTACATAAAAATAGCATCTTTACGAGGAAGTTATACATGGACACCAAGGGAAAATTGTTTTGTAATTTTATAGCTATAACATTAATGATCAATTATGAATTTTCCTTTCTAAACGAAATCTCTCAGTAAATACTGTGGGGTTGAAGATAGAACTGAAGACATGAAGTTCTCCACCCCAAGGCCCCTTCCGTGCTTCCAAAGCAACGGAAAAATGTTTTCTTCAAATGTTTCTTTTATAGATTGTTTCACTTGCAAGTTTCTTTTATTGAAAGGGTGGAAACATTACTAAATTGTGACTAACAGGAGTCTGATTTCTGGTGCCAGCTCTGTTCGTGGTTAACTGGGTGACCCTGGTTAAGTAACTCCCCTTGGGATCTTAGTTTCTGCAAGTGTAAAATGAGAGATGTAGACTTCATGATCATTCAGGTCTCTTCTGCCTCACGGCTCTCTGCCTAAATGGAGAGGCTGTGAAGGGAGTGGATATCAGGTGGGAGTTGGAGTCAGAAGACCTACACTCTCATCCCTGTTCCAGTATTTACCACTCCTGGGACATTGACCGATCACTTAACCTGCCTGAATATTAGTCTCCTCACCTGTAAAGTGGAAAACAGCCCTGTTTGCCTTATTTACAGAGTTATTATGAGACTAAAAAAAAAAAAAAATGTTGAACACTATAAAGTGCCATAAAATGCAAGATTCTATAATAAAGACCTCTTCCTACTTATATTTTTATAAATGACTTATGGAAGGCCAGGGGTTTCCTGATAGATGTATTTGAGTTTTAACCCTAGGACTACCAGTTAGTGGCTCCTGTGACTTTAGATAATGAATATGACTTGGCCAAAAAAAACAAAAAGAATAAAAGTCTTACCATTTGCAACAGAATGTATGGGTCTAGAGGGTGTTATGCTAAGTGAAATAAACCAGACAGAGAAAGACAAGTGCAAATGCCATCTGATACCACTTATATGTGGAGTCCAAAGAACACAATAAACAACAACAAAAAGAGACAGCCTTACAGATACAGAGACAGGCTGATGGATGCCAGGGGGGAGGGCTGTTGGGGAGCAGGGTGAAAAAAAGATGTGATAAGTACTAACTGGTAGTTACAAAATAGGCATGGGGATGGATGTAAGGTAGAGCATAGGGAATATAGTCAACAATAACTATGTGTGGTGCCAGGTGGGTACTGGAAATATTGGGGGGAACACTTTGTAAAGTATATAATTGTCTAACCACTGTGCTGTACACCCGAAACTAATGCAAAATAGTGTTGAATGCAAACTGTAATATAAAAATAAACAAAAGAAACACACACACTGCTGATAAAGGGGCTTTGAGCCTCCCTCACTGCCTTCCCAGGCCAGTCTCCCTGACGACGGCAGAGTCCAGGAGGGCAGGGAGGAGCACGTGGGCAAACAGGTGCAGAGCCTGGGCGTGGTAAGGTGAGCTGGCTCATCCCTCCCACATTATTTTGTTTCAAAAATTAAGACTCCTGCCAGCAATATATTTAGTGTGATGTGCACTCATCTTAGAATCAGAGTGACCAGACGGTGGTGTTTGTAAAGCTGACACCTACTAAGGTGAGGAAGCGGAAAAGCAGTGTCTAAGCTTTGCCCACGTGCTCTCTCTCCACAAAGGAAACCAGGGCTGCGCTGCACACTGCCCCAGATAAGTCAACTGAATTGGGCCTGTCTGCTTTCCGTGGCGCTTCTTGCTTTGTTTGCAAGATCCCATGAGACGGGTTGGGGGGATGGGGAGGGAAGACTGTCCCTGGAAGGGCCCTCATTCTGCATTTCAAACTCCCATGCTTATATAATTAGGAAATCAAACACTTTACTCCCAAAGGGGTCCCTGAAGGCCCGCCACCTCTTCTGCACTGGGGAGACGGGGTGAACCACGTACCATCTACTGACCAAACCCTCTTCTTGCAGTTCCCAGGCCTGACCTCAGGCTCTCCAGCCTCCCCGAGAGGCTGGGGCTGGGTAGTGAGCTAAGGTCTCAGAACCAGTTCTTAGCCCTCTGCGATTTAAGTCCTGCATAACCGAGCTAGCAGCTCACTCTGGAATATGGGAGCCCTTGCTACCTATTGTCTCGTGTCCTTAGCTCAAGCAGAATCAAAATCCCCTGTTAATATCCCGGGACAGAATTATTCTCGTAGTGGCAATGCTACATTTATTTTGTAATTAATGTTTATTTGCCCTTCTAAAAGATGACCTTTGCAAGGTGTGAGGCCGTGTCTGAGGCATATCAACACTCGCCACAGCATCTGGTAGCTCAGTGAGTGGAGCACACAGAAAGGCTTTCTGCAACCCCGCCTTCCTTCTTCTTCTCCCCAGCCTTCTTCTCCCCATCACAGCCAAGGTCTGTGAGTTGGTTACTCACAATGTCCCAAATTTCTAACTCTTTGCCAGGAGGAAGATTCTAAGGTGAGACTTTGACTGGAGTTCAGTGAGCCGATATTTGGCAGCTAGCAGAGTTACCTTCACAGTTACTCTGCAGAGGCTTATGGCTCAGTCTATACCTGCTGCGGCCCTGGCCCTGCGTTGGCCGGCTGCTTCCCTGGGTCATGAACACTGTCCCCTCCTATTTGTGCCTGTTCCTGGGCCTTCGATCAGTTTCACGCAATCAGTTCAGGCTTTCAACAGGCAGAGTCTCACCTGAGCCTGATACATCCACTGACTCCTGGGCCTCAATAAAGGCAAGGGCTGGGGCTGGGCCTCTGGGCATATCAGTTTCCTAGGGTTGTCATAACAAAGTACCATGAACCAGATGGCAGAAATTTACTCTCACAGTTCTGCAACTTAGAAATCAAAAATCAAGGTGTTGGCCGGCCCATGCTCCCTGTGAGGGCCCAGGGAAGACTCCTACCTTGCCTCATCTTAGCTCTTTTTGGCTGCTGATAACCCTTGGTGCCCCTTGGCTTGTGGCTGCATCACTCCAACCAATGCCTCAGCTATCACATGACCTTATTCTCTGTGTGTGTCTCTGTGTCTTCACATGGCCTTGTTTTAAGGACCCTAGTCATTTAGGGCCCATCCTAATCCGGCATGGCATCATCTTAACTAAATATACAAAGACCCTATTTCCAAATAAAGTCACCTTGGGAGGTGCTGGATGGACATGAATTTGGGGGGACACTATTTAACCCAGTACAGAGAGTATTGGAGGAGTACAGACAATCCAATTAGGTAGGGAATGTTATCCCCGGATGCAAACAATTGTAAAGGGGTTTTCCCCCTAAATAGTCTCACCTCTTTGGCAAAATGAATCTAAGTAATATATAATCTTCATTTTTATTTGCTTTATCTTAGGGAACAAATACTCCACTTGTAACTAGCAGGAGACCCAGTGGCTTCATCCACAATGAAGTCCGGTTTGCCACCTGAACAGGCCAAACCAATTGACTACACACTGCAGGGCACACAGGACTCTCTGTGAATGTGGCCTTACATACTGTTACATTCAGAGAAGGGGTGTTTGGGTAGCAAAACATTGTTTTTGATGCAGAATGAAAATGCAGCTCTTGCTCCTTAAGCTCCTTGGGTGTTTGAAAAAATGTCTACCTAGTTCAAGTTCTTTTCTAGCTATTTGACGTAGCAGAGGGTGACACCCCCAGTCACCTAGCTTCTAAGAAAGACTACCATCCTGACCTCCCCCTGCCTCAACAGTACATAAGAACCTCACTCCAGGAGGTGAAGGGAAAACCCAGTCTGGTTCCCTACCTCCTCCTTCCAACTTGGAGCGGGGGGCAGAGAGAGGCTGAGGGGGCTCTAGAGGGAGTGGGGAGTAGCTATGAATGTTAGACTCTAAGAGCCCCAAGGGCAGGACTGAGCCTGTCCTCTTCATAGTGCCCTGTCATTCATGGACTATCAGGGGAATGGATAATTGGTCACTGGGAATGCTGGTTGCCAGGTCAGCTCATTTCCCTGTCATGATGGGCCTTCTTGGATTTTTTAGCGTAGTTCCTAATTAAAATGTGTTCTGATTTGCAGTTTGGAAATTATGGTGACTATTTCAGGAAGAGGCATGTTCAGCTCAGGAGTTCTTCGAGCGCCCATATGAAAGTCATCCCCACACTCCCTGAAAAAAAAAGTGGTAGCACCTCCCCCTGAGACTCCACCAAGAAAGCCTGGGCTTCAGACAGCAGGAGGGCTCTGAGGGACACTCAGGAATTAGTCTCCATAGGACACAATGACTGGATGTTGAATGAGGACGAGGGAGGAGTCCATAACTATTATAATTATTTCTATAAACTGTCCCAACACACTGTAGAGCTATTTAAATGATTAATAGAAAAACTGGGTTTCTACATTTACCGATTCATTTCACCTAAATACCAGGAGAAATCAAAGTGCTCATCAACAGTATAGCTTGATGCCAATTTGCCTCTTTTACCTGAGGTCTGCGGTAATCCTTGGTGAGATTGCTCATCTCCTGAAATCACATATCCAAAATTCATTAAGAAAAGATGTGCCTATCAGCATGATTACCTCTAATCCTATTTCCCACATTTTCCATGGAATTAACCTATTCCCCAGGGGAGGCAGGCCAATGTTTCTAGCCTGCCACCAAGCCCTGGAGGCGTATACCCAGCACATCCAGCAAGTGCATTTGTTCTCTCTGTCTGCATAACAAACGAACCCAAAACTTAGTGGCTTAAAACGACAAACATTTATTACCTCACAGTTTCCGGAGGTGAGGCATGGGGAGTGACTGGGCCAGGTGGCTCTGTCTCAGGCACACGGAAGGTTAGCTGGAGGTCTAAGCGAGGCTGGGGATCTACTTCTACAACTGCCTCGGTTGCTGCTTGGCTGCTGACTGGTGGCCTCAGTTCCTCACCAGATGGCCCTCTCACAGGGCTGCCTGAGTGGCTCCATGTCAAGGCGCCTGGCTTCTCCAAGCAGGAGTGGGTGACCTGAGAGGGAGAGAAAGGCAGAATCAACAGTATTTTCATCATCTAGCCTCAGTGGCCACCATCACTTCTGTTGTGTTCTGTTGGTCAAAGACAAACCCTGGTACAGCGTGGGAAGGGACTAGCATGGGTATAAATACCAGGGGCTACCTGCCACAGTCAGAGAAGAGTTTACTTCTGCAGTCACCCAAGATCAGCTCTAATGCAATTATTTAAAAATATGCATGAAATACCATTTTGTTTTTAAGAACATAATTTGCTATTTCTCTCATCCTCTCTCCCTGTAGCCTTTTATCTGAGCATATTATGTTATTTTTCTTAGATTTAGACTAAATTTCTAAGACAAAGAGACCCCCAAATATGGGTACTATATGTATACTACTAATTCCCAAATTTAGGTGCTGTTGTAATAATTAATATGCAATATTTAAGGTTTTATTACATTTATAGTTAATTTTATCCCATTAGGCACTTTTCTTTCCTAAAGTCTGGATTATAATTACTACCATATGCAAGACTGTACCTTTTTAATATTAAAAATTAATATTTGTACTTGAGTACCCAGCAAATAATAGATATCCAGTGAATATTTGTTGACTGGATTAAATAAAATGTAGGATGCCACTGAGTAAAATGATCACTTTGGTCTCTGCCAACTCTAAAATCTTATGAGTTTTTTTACTCTAGCTCTGAGGCAATTTTCCAGTTTGAGATCTGCTGTAACCAATCACTTCTACATAATTAAAACCAGCTCTGGTCCACTGCATCGGTTGCCAAATGCTGGCACTTTCCCATTTTGCATATATAATAGCGCTGTTCACTTGGTATTCACATCTTCAAAATCCCTCCCTGGGAACAATCTTCCCCTGTTGTAAAAATGAAGGAGGTGGAACTTACACGTCACTCTTTGCAGGTTTTGCATTATAAATTCATTCAAAAACATGGATTATGTCTGTTCGTAAGGGTGAGATTAGGAGACAATGTGGCACATCTCCACTAGGTGGGGAGAATTTCAAGGCTCTTCAATTATGTTCCATCACTTATTATGTTACGCTGAATAATGTTATTAAGTTCTAAAATTTTACATCAAGAATATAAAATAAAATACATTGGCTTGTGGGCTAAGGGAGCTTCTGATGCTCCCTTCAGACACCTCTGAGCTCTCTCCCAGGAGGGGGATGTTCCTGTGGGTTGGTCATGTTCCAGCCGGTCGGTACCCAGGTCTGGTCTTGGGCCACGCTTTCTAAGGTGTGGGGCCCTGGAGGTGGAGCTTAAATTAGACTTCTCTCTTTGAGATGGTTTTCTTCTGGAGAACAAAGGAAGAAGGCGAAGTTCTGGCTACTTCATTTCGCTATCTCTAGTTTCTTCACTCTCTCTCTCTTCTCTGCCTGGGTAAGGCGAGGGCAGCCCTGAGCTCCTCTAAGGCCTGGGGCTGGCTGCCCAGAGGGGCCTGATACACATGCAGACTTACCTTTTCTTGGTGGTTATTTCCAATTTTCATGGCATTGGTCTTGCCTTACCATCGAGTACTGAGATGAGGGGTCTGAGACTCAGGTGGTGCCTGACAGGGGGGTCATACCGGCTGTGTGACTGGCTCTATTTCTAGGCTCTAGGCCACTTTACCCAGCGTAGCGTTGCCTGATGGTGAAATGCAATGGCATTGGAGGCCAAAGCCCAAGTTCCTACCAAAGTTTCCCTTGGCTCAACTCTGTCTTCCATGTGGCCTCCAAAGCTTCTCAGAGGATTAGGAATGAGTGAAGGGTGGAAGGGTTCTGATCTTCCTTGCAGGTTGTCTATTTTTCTGTTTACTACAATATATCATGTTATTAAAGGGAGGATTTTACATAGAGAATATGGGAAATGCTTACCTGGGTTGATTCTATAATACAGAAAATTGTTTTGCAATGTAACAAACTGTAAATTTAAAGTTAGAAGGCTGGGGTTCAAATTCCACTAATTACTTGATGTTGGTTGAGATATTTAGTCTCTGCTTTCTTGGAAGTGTGTGTGTGAGTGTGTGAGTAAGGATAATATATATCTTATAGGAGAGTTAGGACTCAATGAGCTACCATATATACCTTATACACATAGGAGCAGATGCTTGGTAAATTGTGATAGTTCAAACACATTTTAAAGAATTAAAAACTTAGCAAGCAGTCAATATACATATATCTTTTTATAACAATCTGGAATTTAATTTGTTCTTGCAATAATGCAATGACAATATCACAGGCAAAATTAGCTGTTTCATCATAGCTTTTTTGGATGGTAAATGCAAGTTTTTTAAAAGTGTACTATATGTACAAAGAAAGCTGTAGAAGTCATGAACTGTGATATAGTAAACTTCTGGTTTCTTTTTCCTTTTAGTAAGTAGTCAATTAGTCAATTTAATCCCTGCCTCAAATAGAGAAGCACAGGCATGGCTGCTGGAGCTTGGAGAAAGCTGATGAGAGTCGTTGACAGTGCCCTACCTTCCTTGAAGAAGTTTGCACCAGATACAAGACCCACGTGCTTTTCTTGGTATAGGGCTGTTAAAAGCAAACCCAGGGCTGCCTTGATAAGCCTCTATTCATGTTAGGAACTTCCAGAGATAAGCAAATGTTTCTAAGGAAACATATAGTAGGTGTGTCTTAGGAGAGGCCCATTTGCTGCATTTTAAAAAAAATCCAGTGTGAGAACTCAAAGGAGAGGGCACTGGCTCTTGACCTCCTCGAGTACCACAGGGAGGCCAAAGGACTTTGCAGCTCAGATGCCTTTTCCTGAGGCTCCAACTTCTAGCTGCAAGTTTAAGGTGTCTGAAAATGGGTGGATTTCAAAGTGAAGATCATTTATGGCAAAGCCTAATTTTGCACTTCTGCGCCCCCGTCAGCCAGGATCAAGGGGTCCAGCTGGCCTCTCCATCATAAAGCCTGATTCTTAAGGAAACATCTATTTGGACATACCATGGACCACGCTAAGCACACTACATAGATGATCTCATTTAATCTTCAAAACACACCTAATGGGCGGACACTATTAATTTTTATTCCAATTCTACATATGAGAACCCTAAGCCTTAGACAGATTCAGTGTAAATGTGTAAGATATTCTGATTTCTAGGGCACTACCTAGTAAGCTTTTCAAAAAATCTATTCTGCTCGGTACAGAGATTTGTATTTAACCACAAGAACAGCATTGCAATTCTGCCATCTGTTGGTTGTGTGAGCATTTTGAAGAAACAGCTCTCGTGTGTAAGGTGCTTGAAATCATTGCAGTCCTTGACTCCAATAGATAATGCCTGAACTGTCAGGGACAGCAGCGGATCTGGCCCACTTTAAAGATCTTCTGAGAGAGATGCTGTAACTTTTGCTGAGTGTGCAATCCAAAATTAGACAATACCTTGACATATCTCAGTAGCAATTAAGCTCAGTTTTGTTTTGATCCTTGTTTGATGATGTTAGCACCTAATCAGATCCCTTTATTATAACCCTGGGAATTATATACTTAAAGATATATGTGAGTTAACCCCTGTGATTCCCCCCCTCCTCAAATATAGCTCACCTCTAATTATTTAATACTTCCCCCTAAAGAGATGGGATGAGGGAGCTCTCCTGAAATGTGTATATTTGTGGCATGTTTCCTGAAACATGTCACAGTGCCTCAGGGCTTGCATGCCTGTCACATAGTACTTGCTTAATATAAGTTGGATCCCAAATTCCTTTATAAATTAACCTGTCTTAAAGAAACTCTTCCCAATATTCGGTGAGCAAAACATGATATAGACAATAATAAATACATAGAGGATCCCTTTTAGCTCTTGAGTACCGTACATCACTCTGTCATAATTCTGTTAATGCATTTCTAGTATCTTGAAAACTTTTGAAATAATACATGTTGCTGGATCATGTATGTGTTTTTTTTCTAGTTAGAAAGCCTTATTTCCCACCCCTTCACCCCCGCACAGACACACACTGTATTTTGAATTAACCATTTATTTTGCATCCTGTCTCAGGATCCAAGATGAACTGAGCAAACTATGCACTCTCATACCCTCATCATTAGTGTACATGTATGTCATCTTGTTTTTGGTGGGCTGTCGTATAAATCTAACTTTGAATGATAGCCTGGTCTTCTCAGGTGTGGTAACCCTGCCCAGGGTTACAGGCTCACCCCACCCGCCCTTCACGCCTCACCCTACAGTCGGGGGCTCATCATGTCCCTGCTCCACTAGCGTGGACTGAGGATGACTGATATTTCTAGCCACCTAAGTCCTATCTAAATGATTTTTAAAAATCTGATTTCTTAAAAAGAAAAAATCATGTGTTAAGGGTTGTTTCTACATCTTCAGATACTCTGCTGAGAAGAGCAAAATGTGAACAAATTGCAGCTCAGCACTATCGCTTCTTCATTTTCACATCTGAGTCTGTGTTAACATGACACTTGCTTGAACTTACACTTGTGTTTTGAAAAATTTCTGCTTTACTGCATGCCATCCCCTTTTCGGTTCCGTTTCTTGGTCTCTCAAGTGTCTTAGCAATATTGTGAAGCCTTAAGGCCATAGTGTCCACTTTCTACAGCATTTAAAGCATCTTACTTGGTGCTTGCTGAGTTTTCCCAGGCAACCTATTTTTATTTTAGAAATACAACAGGAATCTAGAAGCTAATGATGTATTTCTCTTCTGTCTAGTCCTCAAGGAGACTCTTCCTGCCCAAGCGCATTTCCAAGACTGTGACAATCTGGAGGAGGTTCTATTTTCTGCTGGTATTCTATCAGCCATTGTTCTTAAGCCACCCAAAGAAGGCAGAGCATTTTGTAGAGTGAGTTCAGACTATGTCCTGATGGGAAAAGACACCAAGGTCATGTACCAGCGTGAACCCTGTGAACTTTCCTGGTAACTAGAGATTTAATTTTATTATTTTGTTTTATTTTTAAAAAAATATATCCTTATTTATTTATTTTTAAAATATATCTTTATTGATTTCAGAGAGAGAAAAGGAGAGGGAGAGAGAGAGAAACACCAATGATGAGAGAGTCATTGATCGGCTGCCTCCTGCACGTCCCTGACTGGGGATCGAGCCCACAACCCGGGCATGTGCCCTGACCAGGAATTGAACCCTGATCGCCTGGATCTTAGGTCGACGCTCAACCACTGAGCCATGCCCAGCCCAGTGAGATTTAATTTTAAAGAATTTTCTACAAATGCATTTAATATTTTTTGTATAACATATAAACAATAAAATGCACAGATCTTGTGTGTAAAGTTGATAAGTTATATATACACTCTCATGTAGTCATCAATTAGATCAAGATATAGATTATTTCCAACACCCTAGAAGGTTTCCTTGTCTCCTTTGTGCCTTTTCCCAATGAATACCCCATTCCAGGTAACCAAACATCTGGCTTCTATCACCAGCTTTATAATGAACACAACCACACAGTATGTGCTCTTTTGTGTCTGGCCCCCTTCCTCATCAGTATTTCAATGAGATCCATGTTCATATCTATAGTAGGACTACATTTTTTCTTTTTCTTTTTATTGCTGTCTTACTCTACTGTATCAGTGTTTTAGTTTATTTATCCATGCTGCACCCAGCTGGTGTGGCTTACTGGTTGAGCATCGACCCATGAACCCGGAGGTCACGGTTGGATTCTTGATCAGGATGCAAGCCCGGGCTGTGGGTTTGATCCCAGTAGGGGGCGTGCAGGAGGCAGCCGATCGATGATTCTCGCTCATCGTTGATGTTTCTATCTCTCTCCCTCTCTCTTCCTTTCTCTGAAATCAATTTAAAAAAATTTAAATATACCTATGCTACTACTGATGGACATTTGGATTGTGTTTCAAATTTTGGACTATCGTGAATAAAACTGCTTAGTCAGAGATTTTCACATATAAAAGAACACTGAGCTATACAAAAATTCTGCTATTTTGACACTCCTTCATAGGATGATAGATGCAGAGTGGAAAGCTAATCAAGAAGCCTAGGATGCTTTTTGTGAGACTCAGAATCCAGGAATCTAGTTTGAGATCAGCTATAAGAACACAGGTGACAAAAGAAAAAAACAGACACATTTTATCAACTTCATGAACATTTTTAGATCAAAGGGTACTATCTAGAAATCAAAAACACAACCTACTGCATAGGAGAATATATTTGTGAATCATTTGTGTGATAAAGGCAAGGCAGGGCTGTGTTCTGTCTGAAGGCTCTAGGGGAGAACCCGCTATCTTGCCTTTTCCAGCTTTGGGGGGCTGCCCACATTCCTTGGCTTATGGCTGCTTTCCACCTTGACAAAGAAGCGATTGCGACTCTTCAGTGTTGCTCCCTCATTACATCTCCTTCTCTAACTCCGACTGTCCTGCCTTCTTTCACTTCTAAGGATCCTTGTGATTCCATTTGGCCCACTTGCATGATCCAGGGTAATCACCCCATTGCTACAGCTGATCAGCAACCCTAATTCCGCCTGCAGATTTAATCCCCCCTTTCCACGCAGCCTATCATATTCACAGATCCCAGGGATTAGAATATTGTCATCTTCACGGGGCCATTATTCTGCTTACTACACATATCTTCCTGACTTTAAAGGTTAGCAGGGGAGAAACAACCAAAAAAAAAAAATCATGAATGGTGCTGCTGAAATGCTTTGAGTTCAGTGAGAAAGATTATTCCAGTTTAGAGAATCAAGAAACTCTTTCTAGAAACCATTCAAGAAATATCTACAAAGGTGTCCTATATGTCAAGGACTTGGGGATTCTCAGTGCTTAGTAGCATGTGAGAGCTACATTTCACATGTAGAATCATGAGAAGGCAGCTGGTCAGTTAATGCAGAGTGATTCACAGTAGCTGTGCAATGACGGGATTCCAGCGGGTCAGCAGAGGGACAGGACAGCTATGTTGCTGCTGCGTGACAAGCAGGGCTGCCAGGAGCACCATGCACAGGTGAACCGTGCACTTGGGACCTGCTAGCAAATCGTAAGCCCAGAGAAATGTGAATTCTGGCATTTGCATTAGAAGAGAGTGTGTGAGACCTAGAAATGGCAGGCTGGCCCTGAAAATCTCCTGCACACAGTGTGGCTACGATTTGGTTTGCTTACCAGTGTTTGCATTTGTACTGCATTATCCAAGATGTGACCTCACCAGCAATTTCCATATAAATGGTGGCTTGTAAAAAGCAGCAAGACCCACTATAACTTCTGATGTAAGACTTTAAAAAATGATATTGTGCCCTCAATTGCACCAAAAATCACTTTAATTCCACGGGGGGTTGGCTGGGAAAGACTGCTCTGCAGGTACAGGAGTGATAGGTTCTGCGCCCAGCACATGGCGTTGGGGAGCAACTCTACTGAACAGCAGGGACACTCAGTAGTGGCCACTACGGTAGCCCTATCCAACCCAGTAAGTGTTGAATAAATGCATGAATAAAAATGAACAAATGACTTCAGGTACCTAACGTTCTTTTTTTATACCCTCATTCAAGCATATTTCTTCCATTGCTTTTCAGGGAGAGTGGAAGGGGGGCAACACCGATGTGAGAGAGACACATCAATTGGTTGCCTCCCACACATGCCCCAACCGGGGCCGGGGATGGAGCCTGCAACCAAGGTACATGCCCCCGGCCGGAATCGAACCCAGCACCCTTCAGTCCCCAGGCTGACGCTCTAACCCCTGAGCCACACCGGCCAGGGCAGGTACCAAACATTCCTACCGCAGGCCTAGAATGTGGTGCTGAGGGGCTGCATCTACCTGATCACGTGCGTTTCCTTGCCTTGACCTCAGATCTGCGCATATCCTTCCTGCATCAGTTTCACAGGCTTGCTTTCAGTTTCTGTGAACCTTAACTAGAAAAATCTATCTAAATGTTGTCTTATAAAATCAAGAAATATTTTCACCAGAATTTTTGCCTTGATTAAAGTAAAACCCTGTTGGACCTATGCAAACCCTTGCTTGTGCCTTATTTCCAAGGATCTATCTAAACCACCAGTACAGTTGGCTGCCTAGAGCCCAGGACATGCGCTCCCTTCTCACCTCTACTCAGAGAAAATAAGAAATAACAATTTGCTCTTTCAGCTGTGTGGCTCAAGGCCCGAAAGGCCCAAAGTATTGCACTGTTTACCCTGAGGGAATATCTGGGAGAGTTGCTGGTGGATCTCTAGACACTGGTCAAAGATGCCACCCCAGACCTATGATCCCTTATAAATAAAATGTATTGAAGGATAGGTGAAGGAGGTGAAGTCCTTCAGAAATTAGGTGCCCCTATTTCTGTTTAGGCCTCGAATAACCTTTCTTGACTTTCTCCTTCCTTCCTTCCTTCCTTCCTTCCTTCCTTCCTTCCTTCCTTCCTTCCTTCCTTCCTTCCTTCCTTCCTTCCTCCCTTCCTTCCTCCCTTCCTTCCTCCCTTCCTCCCTTCCTCCCTTCCTCCCTTCCTCCCTTCCTTCTCTTTCTTTCCCTCCCTCCCCCCCTCCATCCTTCCCTCTCTCCCTCCTTCCTTCCTTCCTTCGATCTCTTTCCTTTCTTCCTTTTCATTTATTAATTCAACAAATATTATTGAGCACCTAGAATCTGTAAGGGGCTGAATAGGAACTGAGGATTCATCTTGGAACAAGACTAAGTGAACTTTGCTTTCATGGAGATTATACACAGGTGAGAGGGTGAGGTAATGAACCAAGAAACAAATTAATGAATGAAACATCCTCAGGTTATAAGTATCAGAAAGGCAGTAGACAGGATAGTGGGGTAAGAGGCTAATACGGGGAAACATGTTCTTTCTTTATGCATTAAAACATGTGTAACTGGGCAACTGTCTGCAGGTGTGAGTAACATTGAACTAGTCTTCTGGGGACAGCTTCTAGAAGAGAAAGCTTGGGCCAGTCTTTCTGGAAAAGCAGAGAGGAGAAAACTTAAAACGCCAGGGCAATTTTATCAGAGGGAAAGGCACATTAATCTTGCTTATCATAGTATGTCCAGTGCGCAGCACTGTGCTGGCATACAGAAAATACTCCAAAAGTAGTAACTGATGGAAAAACCAGCTGGCCTGCAAAGCATACATTAAAGTCACCAGCTTTTCTCCCCTCCTCCTCCTCCTCCTCTTCATTCCTTTTCTTCCTTCTTTGTCCTTGGTGGAAGAAAATCCAGCAGTCTTGACTGATATCCAGACACCTTTCCATGCAAGGCAGACTTTGACGGCTCTGGGCAGGACCTCCTGGGAAGGCTCTTAGTGAGCAGTGGCAGCTGGTTCAGGAACACATGGAGAACTTTCTTCACGGCCCCCATCAAGAGGTCAAACCACAGGAGGACACCTTTCAGAAGCACCAAGACATTGATGCTGGCTGATTAGATGTTTGGGAAAGAATTATCTCTTGGGGTCAAATTGTAATTTACCAGAAGAAAATGAACACTCTTGGCCCACCCTGGGCAGGCTTCATTAGGAAAACACAAAACCCCATTATAGCACTTACCCTCCAGTAATTCATTTAATTATGCCCACACTGGTCTCTTAATAGACCATAAGCTTCTCTTGTGGCAGCTTTAAAAATCTGACGGGAAGAAGGGACTAAATCTTGTCTTGAAGACAAGAAATATGCATTTTCATAATAAGCATATGCTTTGAGATTACAGGTTTTAGATGAATAAAGACAGCATTTTCACTCTTTTTAATAAGATTTCACACTTTCTATTTACTATTATTATCATTATCATGTTACCTGGATGGCTCTGGAGTAGTTGTTAAAGATTATGGGCAGGCCATCACCCCACCCCTCTCACCAGAGCCTCTTTCTTCTTATTTTTTAAATCCCTAATGTTTAGCACATCTAATTGTTGCCTTGGGCATTAACACTAAGAATAAAGAAGTAATTTTAGAAGGAAATCATAGAACACAATAGGATAATCATACTTAATGCAAACCATTTTATTTTATTTTAGAAAGTTCTCCATGTAATTTATTTTTATTTTATTTTTTATTAGATTTATTGGGGTGAAAATGGTTAATATGAACATATAAGTTTCAGATATGGGTTTCTAGAACAATTCATTTTAATGTTATCCAAACAAGGTACACTGGAGACCACAGAGGAGGCATAATGTCTTAGAATAGGCCATTTAAATGTGTGAACTACAAAGTTATCCTATGAGCTGGGTGCGGGCCAGACCTATGTAACTGCTACCCCTTCCTTCCCTTTCCCAAACAAACTGATTTGGCCCCCGTAGCCTCCACACCTGTGAGGCAAGGTGCAAGGGGTGGACTAAAGAGCCCCTGGAGATAAATAACTTGTGGGGAAAGCCCTGTAAGCTTCCCTTTCCCAGGGTACAGCATTAGAGAAGCCATCTGAGCCACAAGGATTATTGCTGGGCCACTGCCAATGGAGACTATCATATTCCCGGCTTAATAAAAAAAAAAAAATGCAAGTCGAATCCAAATGAAATATAATCCTATTTTCTCTTTATCCAAGTGATTTAAGCCAACAAAAGATAGGAGCTCTTCTGAGAGCAAATTTAATGAGTCCTCAGACTCATCTCAGTGGCTTTTAGGACAGGAGGAGGGTGGCTGGAGAGGGGGGTAAGGGCATTGTGCCTCCCCAAAGGCTTGTCTCTGAATGTATAACAAGAGGAGGAGGGGAGGGGAAGTTAAAGCTCTACCCTGCTGGTATTCCTCCCCAGGGGAGTGTTGATTCCCTGCGAAATCACTGTGTAAGCAAAGGGGAGCCACAGAAGTTTCTTGGAAGGAGAGTGGAATGACCAAAGTAGCATCTAGGAAGCTGAACTCAACTGTTCTCAGTAAGTATTTGTTGAATAAATGAATGATTCATACTAAGACCAAGACAGAGACATGAATTTGGCCACTTCTGAAGAGGGATTTCAGTAAAGCTCTGTGAAAAAAGGATTAGAAAATTATGTCCAATCAATTCCACAACTATAGCTTTAGGTGATTTGGAGCTTTTTTATTTGCTTATTCTAAAGTTAATGGAACGAAAGTGTTGAGCAGATTTGACTTGTGGAATGTACTAAAACTCAATGTGTGATAATATTTTCCTGTCCTGGATAAGTGTGATTCACCCATAGGTAATACAGGATCCAGACTGTGGTCATTTTAAGTCCCAAACACGGCCTAAAACACACATTAGAACATCCAGCCCTGGAAAAAATGAAAACCTTGAATTTTATTGAATGTCAAATCTCCCTTTCTCGGGCCACACCACTGTGGGCTGTTGGCCCACTTTTTTATTTCTCTTTTCTTGTTGGGCTTCCCCGTAGGGTTGGAACACAGAGAGAGAAAGGGAAAATGGGAACAGGAAATGTTCTTACTTCTATATCTGCCATACCTAGTCTTGGGCTCAGTTAGGCTCATATTTAAAGCTGATAATCTCTTGAGGGCACTTTTGGGGGTCCCCTTGCTGGGACTCTACAGATGTATTGACCCCTCCTCAGCTGGATGCTCACCCTTTCTCCGAGGACACAACCCACACTGTTGGAGTCCCATTGTCCTTCCCAGTGGTCTCTCAGCTGGATCCTGAAACAGCCTCGGGATGGCAGATCCTTGATCCTGTGTGCCACACATGGGGAAGGCACACCAGATGGCACACTTTTGCCCTGCCACCAGATGGGGGCGAAGGAAAGCAGCTGCTTGCCTTGGCTCCACAGCCCAACGCAGCCGACTAGTTTCTCTCCTACCTGCATATTTCTTGGGGCAGAATTTAGCCCTCAGCTCACTGTGCCTTCCAAACTCCTGGCAAAACACGTGTCAGACTCTCAAAGTGGCCATTTTGAAGACCTCCCCCCAGGGCTTGAGGAGGGGCTCAGGCACCCCTCACTGCTTATTTCCTCATGGGAAGATAGGACTTGGGGGTCTTAGCACAAATTTCTCCAAAGAAACCCTCAGCAGAAAATTTCCATCCTGCTTCCCATTCTCCTACATTCTCTTATACTCTTGAAGTGTGAAGAAGCCCCCAGATAAATGTCCTGAATTTTTTAAACCAAG
Source organism: Miniopterus natalensis (assembly GCF_054644295.1). Classification (NCBI taxonomy): domain Eukaryota; kingdom Metazoa; phylum Chordata; class Mammalia; order Chiroptera; family Miniopteridae; genus Miniopterus; species Miniopterus natalensis. The sequence goes on along the minus strand of NC_142089.1, from coordinate 56,562,673 downwards.
CCTCAGATTTTTTTTTTTAAAAGAGTTTTTATGGCTTTCTGTCTTATATACTTTGCTGTCTCAGAGCTGTAATATCAGTACCCCTGGAGCAACTGAGGTGAGAAGTGTTCTATTTCACATCAGGTTACATTCTCTTAATAAATTGGGTAGGGCATTCTATAAAGTAGCTTTTTAAAAATATGTGTTTTTATTGATTTTAGAGAAAGAGGGAGGGAGAGGGAGAGAGAAACATCAATCAGCTGTCTCTTGCATGTTTCCTACTGGGGTTTGAGCCCACAACCAGGGCATGTTCCAGGACCAGGAATCAACCAGTGGTCTCTTGGTGCATGGGACGAAGCTTAACCAACTGAGCCACACCAGTCGGGCTATAAAGTAGCCTCAATTCTTCTCACTCAATATTATTCTCCTTTCAAAGTCTGAAGTTACAAGAACTTCCAAGGTACCCAGACAGACTGGTAAATGATAGTACAATCTTTATGGATTATAATTGTTGCCTGACCAGCAGAAGCACTCTGGGTTGTGTAAAAGATTTCACACTATGGGGAGTACTCTTTGAGAAAAAGAATGCAGAATTAGGAATACAAAACTGGGTATGAAAGCAAATATTTACTTCTATTGAAAAAAAATTTACAACAAATTACAAATTTTGAAATGCTGATATCAGAAACATCAAAAATCCAGAAAAATTATACAATGTGGTTTTTAAAATTTATTTATTTATTTATTTATTTATTTATTTATTTATTTATTTTAAAATATATCTTTATTGATTTCAGAAACAAGAAGGGAGAAGGAGAGAGAAACATCAATGATGAGAGTTATTGATCTGCTGCCTCCTGCACGCCCCCTACTGGGGATTGAGCCCTCAACCCAGGCATGTGTCCTGACCAGGAATCAAACCCCCATCTCCTGGATCATAGGTTGGTGCTCAACCACTGGGCCACGCTGGCTGGGCACACAATGTTATTTGAATGATTTGTCTTATCTATATATGCATACTTCTATAATTTTTTTGAATTTTGATGATTAACAATCCTGAATAAATATTATTTTTTTAGAAATTAAGGCATCCACAGGAGTAATTAAATGCATTTAAAAACACCCCTACATTGCATTAAGCTACTTGATTATTACATTATTCTTATACTATATATATTGATTTGTTTATAAATGTACAGAGTGATTTTTGTCACTGGATTGTTTCTTTAGGTTGTTGTGCTCCATTGATGGATAATTTTTCATCCCATTTTGTCTAAAACTGCTGATTTTTTTCAGATGTAATGTGATCCAATATGCTGAATGTGTAAAATATTGTATATGTCTAAAGAAATATACATAGTCACTGTAGAACTGGCAATAGTTTGTGTCCTACAAACACAGGAATTCCAATAAATTCTATTTTGTGTGATTTATATTAGGAAAAATATATATATAATGGGTTTATAACTGCATACCTTGCTTATTGAGTATATGCTGGCAAGACAGAACTTCTGTTTTGACAAGGCATCTTCGAGAATCAAATCCTGTGCTTATAATTTTAATGTAGCTGGAGATTGGCAGAGTTTTCTACAGACTACCTTCTGGCTTCAAACTTTTGAAAACGGGTTTCTCCTTCAGTACCCACATACTTCCAAATCCCAGTGCAATAGGTCACATTTGGTCACAATATGACCTCTGGCATTGCCAAAGCTGGCAGTGGGAATATTGCTGGAAGCCATTCCTGCACCAGAATAGCTAGCAATAACTTAACGAGATGTGAAAGTGACCACATAAATATAACCTTCTTAACCCAAACTCTGTGTATCTTCAGCTCAACTTCCTCTTAGCCAATTCCCAAACAGCCCGCGGTCTAACACTACCCTCCAGAAGGGCAAGTGTAACAGAGGTAAATGGAGAGGAAAGAGACAGAGTTCTTAACTGACTGTGGCTAACATATCTTACAAGTTTTACAAAAGTGTATGACCAAGTGATAGCATTGCTTGGGCCCCAAACTGGGCCTTGAGAGGGGCCAGTGGGCGTGAGGGGCCTGGAACGTCATTAACTTCAAGGCAAATCTGCCCTGTCAACCAGAGATGAGCCCTGTTTGATGAGCCATCTATTCACAGCACATCTGTGTCAAATGTAGGCTGGTATAAGTTACTACTAGAGTTTAGCAGTTGGCTAACCTCCAACAACAGTAAAAACTGAAAAGAATTTTCCTAAGTGTTAACTTTTGTTCCTTAACCTCAAGGCCTGAGGAAAGTTACTAATCTCTTTAGGGTGTTTATATACCTTAGAAAATGAAGGTGTTTTGGTGAACCAGCAAGGAAAGACTCAGGAAAGAACCATAAAGGGGTGGGTCATGCTTAGATATTGGGAAAATTAAGGAGAGCCTGTAAAATGCCTTCATCGTCAGTTTAAGAATTCTCTTTTGTACACTTGTATTCTATAAGGGAATAGTCACAGTAGTAATTTCAGCTGGAAGTAACATAATATTCAGTGGTTTAAATAATAAAGGTACTTAATGAACTTTCAGAACAAAATGTCTGAAGGTAGGTGACTTGATAATTCTGCTATTTTGAGAATCTGAGTCCTTGTCTCTGTGATTCTCATGGTCAAAAAATGGTTGCTGCCTGGCTGGTGTGGCTCAGCGGTTGAGCACTGACCTGGGATCCAGGAGATTGGGGTTCGATTCCTGGTCAGGGCACATGCCCAGGTTTTGGGTTGATCCCCAGGGGGGGGCATGCAAGAGGCAGCTGATCAATGACTCTCTCTCATCATTGGTGTTTCTGTCTCTCCCCTCCTCTCTCTGAAATCAATAAAAACATATTAAAAAAAGAGAGACAGAGATGGTTGCCACAGTTGCACACATCATTCGTCCAAAGACAGAGACCTGCGGGCAACGAGAGAGAGAGAGTGCCTTTCTCCTTTTAGCAATGAGGAGAAATCTTTTCTAAACAATTTCCTATCAGAATTCCTCCTTAGATCTTATTGGTCACACTAGGCACATGGGCACCCCTAGGTGCAAAGGGGAATTGGGAAAGTGGGTGTTGGTCAAGGGGGCATGGGAGCTGCATGATTGGCTTAGTCATGCTTCATCTTTCTGTGCTGGGCATATGGCTTCTCTGAACAAAAACATGGACTCTAGCAAGAATAGAGAAAAGGGCAATAGCTTTTGGGAAGCAACTAGTGGTATATGCAACTGGAAGTTTTGGGTTGAATATCAACAAAACTATTCTTGACTTATCAATTATTAATAAGGTAACATGAATTGAGAGTATACATGAATCCAAACCATCAGTTATTTAGCCAGTGCTCTGCCAGGAACTGGTGCTCGATACTGTATGTTAGATACTATGCATTACCTGTGATCGGCCCAGCCCTGCAAGACAGATATAATTGTTATTTTCAGAGATATTAGGTTACCTCCCCATTAGGGAAATCAGTAACTTTATTCTGACTTCTATTGTTAAAGTCTTTGCCTTTTTTGAACTTTAAATCAGTTAAATCATATAAAATGTTCTCTTTTGTTTCTGAACTCTCTTGCTCAATATTAAGTCTATGATCCATTTGTGTTAAGGATGCCAGTTATTCTTTTATTTCTTCTTCTGTGTATTATTCCATTGTTTGAAATATCACTATTAAAAATATAAAGAAATATCACTATTTATTTATCCATTGAACTATAGATTGATAGTTGGGTTGTTTCCAGTTTGGAGATATTATGAATAAAATAGCTATTAACATTCTTCTATGTGTCTTTCAATGAGTAAAAGTGCTACTTTCTGTTGGGTTTACATGCAGGAGTAGAATAAGGCATTTAGCTTTAGTGGATCCTCTAAAAGATTTCCAAAGTGGTTGAACCAAGTTATGAGAGAACCATCCAGCAGTCTATGAGAGAACCATCGTCAATGTTTGGTTTTGTTATACGGAAGGTGGTAGGAGGTAAGGAAAAGGAAGAGTTGGGCAAGACAAAGGGAATTATTAACACTGGGGAAAAGTGGAGCAGGTTGAAATTTTAAGTACAGTGGCCAGGATTTAGGCTTTTTAATTTATTTATTTGAAAAGGCAACATTCAAGCAAAGTCATTTCATACAGGAACGAGCAAAGCAGGCATATGAGGAAAGTGTTCTAGGCGGGGGGAAGAGCCAGTGCAAAGGCCGAAATGCCTGGGGTGTTGAAGTCAAAGTGTCAGGTCAATGTGGAAGAAGGGAGTGAGCGAGGTGGGAAGGAAGAGAAGGTGATGAGACAGGCAAGTAGAGGCTTAGGACACGGAGAAGACTTGGGCTTTTACTCTGAGTGAAATGGGAGCTATAGCAGGTCTTTAAGCAGAGGACTGACATAATCTAACTTACATTTTAAAGAGACTATTCTGGTTGCTGGGCTGGGAATAGACTGCAGGGTAGGAGCAAGACCAGTTAGTAAGCTATTGCAGGAGGTGACGGTGACTTTGACCAGGACGGCGGCAGTGGACATGTCCAGACTGGTTAAATTCTGGAAAGTCATCATTATTATAGGCATCACCAGCTTTATTATTAGCAATTCTATGCTAATAATGGTAGTTACCATTTCTGACCTCCTACTATGTTCATACTTTGTGTTTTACTATCCTCATGAGCTAAAGTTCAAAGATGCTCAGCAACCTCCTGAAGGACATACAGTTCCTAAGGGCTAAAGCAGGGGCTCAGTTTCAGCTTTAGCAGGTTTCAAAGCTAATGCTCTGTCACTAGGTTCAGTTTCCTGTTTGCCCAGCCCAGTGCCTTGTACATAATAGGTGAGCAATATCTTTATTTAAATGAATGATACCACTTACCTTTCCTGGACTTGCTGAATTTAATTAAACAATGTGCTTGCTTCTGAGGTTTAAAAAAATTATTAATTATTTTATTTTTATATTAACTTTACTATTTTGGTATATAGCTCTCTGAGTTTTAACACACACATACATTTGTGTAACCACTACCACAATCAGGATACAAAATGTTTCATCACCCTGCCTCCCAGCCCCAATTTTCTCTCACGTTGCACCTTTGTAGTCAAACTCTTCCCCAAAGTCTAATTCCTGGCAACCACCAATCTGGATCTGTTCTTCGTCAAAGGGGAAGCTCTGAAGATTCTTAAATAGAGAACATAGACAATAACAATGAGTGTCTGGGGGACAAATTTGGCAGCAAGGCGCAGAATGGCTTAGACACAGGAGTTGGGGGCAGAGTCCAGGGAACAGGCTACAGCAGCACAACTACGCGTCGGTGATAAGGCCTGAGCTGGGGCGGGGGCAAGGCAGAGGAGCCAACTGGACCCGGCGGAGTCCCTGAGCCCCAAAGCCTGTTATCACACCACCCAAGGCCACTAGAGGGCTTCACGGCCTTGTCTGGAGCCCGGGCTGCTTCCCACCCCGGGAGGGCCGTGCTGCCGTTTAAAATCCAAGTCAGGCTAGTGCCTGGAGCGCTTCATCGAGCTTGGGCTCCGAACAGTTGAGCTTCACTGGAAGGTCTCCCACTCAACTGACAGCAGAGGGAACAGGGCCTAAGATGTAGGAATGAATGACAGAGCCGGTGCCCAGGGGGCCTGGGGAGCAGGAGGGCGGGAGGAGCAAATAGCTGCCTGCAAACCAGCAGCAACTGGGAGCTGTCCTGGCCCCAGGCAACTGGTTCCAAAGATCCTGAACATCATTTCTCTGCTTGCCGTAGGTGACTCAGTTGGTCCAGCAGTTGTTTATGTCTCTCTCCCAGTCCCAGGTTTGAAATGGAAAAAGGAGATATAGATGCTGCTAGTCAGCTGAACCCCGTCCTCTGGCTGGAGCAGGTGTGTGTGAGTATGTGCGTAAATGTGTGTTTGGGATTTTTAAGTGTGTGTGCTTATAGGTGGTGTGTGTTCATGGGTGAGTGTACGTGTTTGCGCATGTGTGGATGCATATGTGTGTGCATGAAGGTGTACACTGAGTGAATACATGTGTACATGTGTGAGTATGTGTACATGTGTGCATGCCTCTGAGAGTGTAGTACATGGGTTCAGGCTCCTGCCTGTGTGTGTCTGTGTGTGTGTGTGTTTGTCTGCTCTGCAGGGGGAATGTTAGCATTTGTTGCTTGACTTCAACCTGAAAGAAAAACAAATAACGAGGTGAAGGGAAGGGAACTGGAGACTCTGCCTCCACGCCAATTAGCCCGCATCCGTTTTGATGGAGAGGAGATACGACAGATAGGCATGAGCAAAGGCTGAACATCCCAGGGACCGGGGTTGTGCAGGGTGCTGGGAAGCCATTTGGGAGTCCCGTTGGGCAGGAAAGGCCAGCTCAGAAGCCCAGGTGCCTGGGTCAGGAGCGGGGGTCATTCCTTTCCCTCAGACAGAGGCCTGTGCGTCATCCCAGCCCGGCCGGCATCTCTTTAGGGCGGTCTTACAGGACAGGCCACTTCGCTCGCTGATGGGGTGACAGTCCCTCGCTCGCTCTCCCGGGCAGTTTTCTTGTCCGCATTCCTCAGAGCACTCAGGGCTCCCGCTCGCCAGCTGCTCAGCCGGCCCCGGCCGCCACCTGGCTGCCCTCAGCGGCGCCGCCCTGTGCGTCGGCCCTGCTTGGCTCCCTGAATGCTTGGAGCAGAGCGGTGAAGGCAGAAGCACAAACTGCTCGGAAGCTTGGTGAGAAGGGGCTGCTTCCTCACCTCCAAACCTGTGTGCGTATTCTGTGTGAGTGGGGGGGAGTTGATAGGAGAAAGTGACGGGAGAGACCCCCGAGGCAGGCCGTCGCCCATCAGCAACAGTGGGAGTCCCTGCCTGTGGGTTCTCCACAGGCCAACTTACATGGGCTCCAAAGATGCGGGGTCAGTAGTGAAATGATTGTCCCCCAAATTGCCAAATTCCATGCCCTGCTCTTAGAGAATAGGGTCTCTCTTGGCCTCCCACACCCCCTTGTGAACCTGTCCTAGGGGCACCACACCCTTCAGGCAGCGTGGCTCTGAGGACTCTAGAAATCTCTCCACACACAGCAAGTTCTTCTCACACTTGTGTACCTGAGTGTGAGCGTGTATGTGTGTGTGTGAGGTTATCATTTTATTCATATCCTAATAAATCCAAAGAGCGGCGGCTTCTTAGAAAACGCTGCTTATTACATTCACGTTCATTGATCGTCCCTGTTCTTGTTTGTCCCTGAGGACACTAGTGGTCCAGTCCCGGTTTTCTTTCTGATATGGCTATTTCTTACAGTTTGCTATATTAAACAGAAGTGGGAGTTCTCAAACTTTAGTAAAAAAAAAGTCTCCCAAGGACTTGTTTTAAATGCAGATTTCTCAGGACCCACTCAGATCAGAATTTCTGTAGCGAAGCGCGGGAATTTGCACTTCCCAGTCCCTCCCCTGTCCCATCTCTGTCCCTCCCCATCCAAGGTCCTCGGTCAGGTGGTTCACAGCACATATAAGCACAATGCTGAAGGAAGCCTTGGATCCATTTTTTTATAATTTTGAATTTTGAAAGGCTTTATATATTCTAGACTCAGATCTTTGTTGGATATGTGATTTGTGAATATTTTCTCGCAGTCTATAATTCATCTTTTCATTCTTTTTACAGGGTCTTTTACAGAGCAAACGTTTTCATTTCGATGAGGTCCAATTTATAAATTTTTCCTGTTATGGATCATGCTTTTGGTATCAAGTCTAAGAACTCTGCCTAGTCCTAGATCACAGAGATGTTCTCCTATGATTTTTTTCTAGTTTTATGTTTACATGTGAGTCTATGATCCATTTCAACTTAATTTTTGTATTAGGTGTCAGGTTCAGGTCTAATACCATTGAAAAAGCTATTTGTACACCATTGGGTTGCTTTTACTCCATTGTCAAAAATTAATTGGGCATGCCCTGGCCCGGTAGCTTAGTTGGTTAAAGCATTGTCCTGATACACTAAGGTTATGGGTCTATCCCTGGTCAGGGCACATACAAGAATCAACCAATGACTGCATAAATAAGTGGAAAAACAAAAATCTCTCTCTCTAATCAATCAATAAATAAAAATTAAAATTAATCGGGCCTATTTGTGTGATTCTATGTCTGGGTTCTTATTCTGCTCACTGGTCTGTGTGTCTGTTGCTTCCATCAGTACTACACTGTCTTTGTTTTCTTTAATCCTTGCCCAAGGATACGTTTTTATTGATTTTTTGAGCGAGAGGAAGGGAGAGAGAAAGAGAGAGACAGGGAGAAACATCGAACCCAAGACCTAGGTAAGTGCTGACCGGTGTATGGGATGCCCTCCAACTAACTGAGCCACCCAGCCAGGGCAGTGCCACACTGTAATGTCTTGCTACTGCGGTTTGATATTAGGCTTTAACATCAGGAAGAGTGCCTCATCCCAATTCTTGTTTCTCAAAATTATTTTGGCTATTCTAAGGGCCTTTCCCTTTCCATATAAGTTTTAGAATAGGTTTGTCTAGGCCTGCAAAGAAACTTGCTGAGATTTCTATAGGAGCTGCACAAATATAAATCAGTTTTAAGAAAAGACTATTTTTTTTCCTTGCAGTAGAATTTTTGGGGAGCAAGGTTTAATCAAAGCAGTTCTAAAGTCTTACCTTGTTAGAGGTTTGTTGCCTGGGATATATTTTTTCTTCCCTCCAGCTCAACCTTTTTTCTGGTTACAGAGGAGAAACTCTCTGTGGAAAGTTAGGCAGCTGGAGTTGGTGTAAGATTCACTGATAAACTTTGTTCCATCTAGAATCCTGGAATCTAAGGAGACTCGATGCTCTAAGTAGGCCCCTTTGGGGCCCACTGTAGCTTTTGGGGATTCATATACTTTTTTTTAGGAAAACAAAATAGAGATGTCTTAAGAGAAGCAGGCTGTTATTTCTTGAGTCTGTGAGAACCAAATGTTTCCTTCAGCAAAATTCTCTCTGCAGAGGAGAAAGATTCCATGAACCTGAGCGATTATTGACACGCGCCTCCCACCAGTGCCATAAGGAGTCCTCCTGGCCGCGGGGAAAGAAGAGGGGATGGTGCGACAGCTGGGCTGCTGCGGGTGCCCAAGCCCCCTCCCCGCTCTTCGGTCTCCTTTTCTGTTCTCTTCGTATTTCTTATCCAGGAGGGAACACGCTCTCAACACTAGTGCCTCCTGCTTTTGAGTCCTTTTTGTCAGTGTCACTACTTCCTCCTAGTCACCCCCTTTTCAGTTCTCCAATCTGCTATCCTTTTTTTAGTCAGTGACCCGGATGTCTGGCATGTTGACCTTCATTTCAGTTAACACCAGATGAAGTAAATCCAGTTTCACATCTGTTCTCATCCAAAGTTGGCCCCAAATTAGTTTTTAAAAAAAAATCTCTGAATTCTTCTCTAAACTACATGTGCCCCTTTAGTGATCTGCTTTATGCTGGCTTTTGTGATGGGTGTCACATCCCAATAGCTGCATTGTTAAAGGATCATTTGATAAGGGGGACTAACTATTTACCTGGAGCTTGCCCTCAGAACAGCGAATCTTGACTTCCCGTGAGAGTTTTGTGTATCTCCCTGATGCTTTAAAGGCTATTTAATTCTGAATTTTATAGAGGCACTAAAAAGATTTGTTGAGAACGACAAACCCCACATGTGGAATGAGAACTCTATCCAGGTAACTGAACACTTAATTGCATCAGTTCACATTTAAATGTGTTATCTACACAACAGACTTCGAGTAGCATCCTGTGTGTTGTAACTAAGACACTTTCATATTAGGGAATTAGCGATACCCTTTAGTCAGAGCTGGCTAAAGAAATGGCTTTACCCAAGCTCGGAGAAGGCCTCTCACCCCAAGTCCTCCCCCCATTATCTTTATTCCATGTTGTTTACCTATCCTCTTCTGTGCCCTCTGAGTATTGTTCTTGAATGGTTCCTTCTAGACGCAATCTGTAGCTGATAGGGTCACTGGGCCCATTGTCTCCCAAGAGCTCACTCTCAATGAGAGGCATATGCAGGGCCTGAACGCTGAACCCAATGACAAGGGGGTGGAGAGTTGCTGGTGGCTGAGTGGAGCTAGAAGCAAGATATTCTCTCTATATTCTCTCCTTAGACCCCGAGAGCACCCAGCTGACTTGCTTGGAGATTACAGAAGCTTGTAGGGCAGGACTCAGGACTACAAAAACAAACCCATGGGATTAAGGCATGTACGTCTGTTCTTTGTTAAATGTGCTCCCATCGCCAAAGCAAAAATCGTGGTCATCCTCCCCCCCCCCCCACCACCATTTCTGTCCCGATCAATCACCTCCTCGTCCCCTGAACTCTCCTCACATTCGCTGGAGGAAGAAGGGATCTGTTTTTGTGTGCACAGAGGAATGAGTGCTAAGCTTTCCAGATGCGCCATCCTGTCCTTCCTTTTCCCAAGCTCCACTACTAGTCGCAGAGTTCCCTGTTCATGGGGGCTTGCTGCTTTCACGGCTTGTTCTCTGCAGAAACTGGCCCAGCTGCTATTTGGGGGAATGGAAACTCCCACTGAGATCTGCATGGACGCCGACCCTGTCCCGGTGGTGGGCTGCTAGGATGAGAGTGGTTTTGAAGACCCTGGCTTTTTGGTAGAGAGTGAGAAGCTTTCAGATTGAGTGTAAGCTAAAAACAGGTTTTCCCCTCTGAACAGAAATCATGGAGGCTTCCTTGTTGCGAGAACAAACACCTCCTACCTGCTGCCTAATATGGGGTTTTGGCTGTTTAACACCTTCAGGCTCACTTGGGAGATAGGTGGGGCTAGCAGGGTGGGAGGGGGAGCTTCACTTGCACACAGGCTCCATCTACAGGGCCCTTCCTACAAACCCCTCCCTGCTTCTGCAGCCTGGGTCTCACCGAGCTGCCCTGATCCCTCTTTGGGGAGCCCTGCCTGTGCTCAGCACGTCCTTTGCCCTCTCACTTCCCTCTTCCTTACAAAATCCAGCTGCCTGTTGAGGCTTCTCGGCCTGTGTTTACAGCTGTCTAATCAGCTGGTAATTTACTTGCAATCGGTGCCAGATTGTGTTCCTGAGATGCAAATCTCCACTTTCACTTGGTGAAGAAATGACTGCCTTCCCTCTGTACCATTCGTTTTACATCTGAGCTGCCATGCTGTGCTGATTAAATAGTTCGTTGAATGTGAAGATATAACCCAGCAGTTCAAGAGAGCATTTGTCCAAATGTCAGACTTATATCACAGTCAAGTCCAATGCCTGGGACTGGAGGAGAGTCTTGTGCTCAGTCTGATGCCCGGTGTCTTCAGTTCTTCAGTTGTCAGTGTGACATCTAGATTTCTAGAAGCCCTTTGTTATTTCATTCTAGACAAGAATTAGTTTCCCTGAAGGCTGCCTATAAGACCTTCCTGAATGTTTAGGGCTGAGGAAAGGGCGATGCAGGGCTGTGCCAAAGGTTCTGTCCTTAAGACTGGAGCTGCGCCCAGCCAGGCATGGCTCAGCGACTGAGCGTCAACCTAGGATCCAGGCGATCGAGGTTCTATTCCCGGTCAGGGCACATGCCTGGATTGCGGGCTCACAGCCGATCAATGACTCTCTCATCATTGATGTTTCTATCCCTCCCTCTCCTTCTCCCTTCCTCTCTCTGAAATCAATAAAGATATATTTAAAAAAAAAAAAAAGAATACTGGAGCTGCATCAGTTTGAAGAGTCTGCCTGATAAAACCTGAAAAACTGCAGTCCAAGAATAAGATTAAGTTTGTGGCTTGTGCAGTTGGTTGAGTTGAGCAGAAGACAAATTGGGGAGATGAAGAGAGGACAGGTGAGAGCAGAAAGTCAGAGACTGAATGAGGGACAGATGGCTGAGGGTCAGTGGCAGCTCACCCACCCAGGCTTTGTCCTCATGCACATCTGGGGATGCTTCACTGGCCAGGGCACGTGTTCTCAAACAGGACTGAGATTAGGAACCTGTCAACTTTTCATCTCTTCTGAGAAGGATTTTCCTAGTGGGACAGGATCAGGGCTGGGGAACCCTTGACCTCTAACCACCCCTCTAGCTGCTTGTTCTTGCCAGAAACCACCATACTCACTGTGGCTTTTGGGCCTAAAGAGCTCTCCCTCCTCCCAATCCCCAGCACCTCCTGCCTTTGTTTGGCTCATCTCCAAGGGCACTCAGAAATCTCTCTAGAGCAAGGGCTTAACGGTGGCCCTGTGTTGAAAGCAGGTGGGTAGAGTGATGCTAAAGGACCTGTTTCCAAGTTGCCTGGCATAGTGGGAAAACTTGCAAGAAAGGCGGGGTAACAGCGTGGATCCTGCAGGCAGACTGCCTGAGTTCAAGTCCCAGCAGCACCACTTAACTTTGTGACCCTGGACAAGGTTCTTAACCTCTGTTCCCCACATATGAACCTAGGGTAACAATAATACCTACCATACAGGGTTCTCATGATGATTAAATGACTAAGTGACTATTAAGTGCTTAGAACTGCATTTGGTATTTGTTGAATATTGGTTAAAGTTATTTTTTAATTTTAATAGCTTAGCATGGAGAGAGGAAAACGATGGAAATTTTGGGAAAGATACAGTTACTCCAAAGCACCTCTAGTGGTGCCTCTGCTAGACTCTCCTGTGTGTGTGCGCGTGTGTGTATGGTCTCAGTGTTCAATGGGAGATTCTCCAGGCTATTCTCCCTGCCTCCCGCACCTCCAGGCCCTGCGTTAGGTGCTCCACCTTTATGCCCCTAGAACCTTGTGCTCATAGTTACTCGTGTCCGTGTACCTTTTTGTATCTCCCATTAGATCGTAAACTTAATGTGAAAACCAGGAGGGATGTATCTTAGTCATTGCCATGTACCCAGCACATTGCACAATGTTCCTGCAGATAGGTGTTGAGCCTGGCTATGGACATGCACTCAGGTTGGTGCAAACAGTGTCTGGAGGTCAGGAAAGCGCTCTTCTTGAGTCAAGTACCAGTTTCTGAAGATATTTCCTGACTAGAGTGTCCTGGTGGGAAATTGAAGGTAGGGGGTGCTAAGGAAAAGGTAAGTGAGCAGTCATTTGGGAGACCTGTTCTCAGAGCTTAATGTCTCAGCCACCAGACTGGGGTCTAGTGTCAAGGCTCCTCTCTGGGGAAGGACTGGCAAGGGTGTGAGGGAACAGCAGGGCCCCAGCTAGACCTGGTCCTGGGAATGGCACCTGGACAACACCAGACAACACCAGAGCCCACTGGCTGCCACTGGGGTACTGGATCCCGGCTGAGGTTAGCAGCAGAAGTGTGTCCATCAGTTATTAGATACTGTGCCAAGGCCTTGGGTCCAGGAAGGAGACTAAACTACACAAAGTCAATTAAATCCTTCCTGCTTCTCATGCCTCAGAATTGCCTCTGGTGCTTAATAATAATCAGATTCCTAGGCTCTACCTTGGAGTTACTGAAATAAAAATATCTGAAGGTTAGGTCTGAAGTCTGAGAATCTTTAGTGAGATAACAATAGGCTCTGATGTGAGGAGCTAGAGCAGGCAGAACCAGGAGAAATGAGGTGAAATTCATATTGGAATCAGCCTGCAGTTTCACATCTTTGGACTAATTCTGACTATTAGTTTGGTAGGGCTGCGGCAACAAAGTACCACAAACTGGGTGACTTACACAACAGGAATTTATTGCTTCACAGTTGTGGAGGCTCGAAGTTCAAGATTGAGGTGCCAGGAGGGTTGGTGTCCTCTGCAAACTGGGAGGGAGATCTGTGCCATGCCTCTCCCCTAGCTTCTGCTGGTTTGCTCCCAATCTTTGGCATTTATTGGCCTACAGGTATATCACATCCATCTCTGTTTTCATGTTCACATGGTGGTCTCTTTATGGTGTCTTTGTGTCCAAATTTCTTTTCTTATAAAGACACTAGTTATAATGGATTAGAACCTGCCCTTATGACCTCATTTTAACTTGATTGCCTCTGTAATAACCTTATTTCCAAATAATGTTACATTCTGAGTTACAGAGGGTTAGGGATTTCAACATATCTTTTTGTGGGACATAATTCAACCTATAATGCTGACCACGTGGGAGAACTGGTTGGGTAAGAGGGGGAGTGAAGTCTCATCTGAGAGTCCAAAATTGCTGAGGGGGGATATCTCAGCTGCTTCTGACATGCTCTCAAAACTTTAACGATAAAATTTGAAAATTCCAGAAAAAGAAAAACTCATAGAGTTATAATCTGAAGATCCAATCATTAAATATAAGTAACTTTCAAAAATTAAATTCTAATAACACCAGTGGAAATAATCCTGAAGAAAAAAAGTACAGCGGCTGCAAAGAGACCCCTGTGGTGAGTTCTTGTCCTAGAGGATCATACAGAACTGTTATCTTCAAGAAAGAATGTAACCTGCAGAAGGAAGCTGAGAGTGCAACCCATCTTATAAAAATTCTAAGATGAGCTTTCTAAAAACAAATTTCTGTCCTAGGCACCTCATTTCCACTTTTGTTGGTATTGCTGGGTTGGTATGTAAGAGAAATGATGAAGCCCATATTCCCGACCCTGGCTCCTACCTGCCACTCAGCTTTGACCTGCCCAGGTTCCTTCTTCTCTCCTGTAGCCACTTGTTTTGCCGTTTACTTCAGTGTCTTGAGGATTCTCTTTGATGCTGGGCTTTTGCACAAGCTCTTTCTTCTGTTTAGGATGCTTTCCCACCCTGTCCCTGTTTCCAGGCTAATTCCTCAAACATTTAATCTCGGTTTTCTTAGGGAGGACTCCCCTGACCCCCTAAACAGAGTTAGATCCCCTTGCTTAAATACCACGTGCCCCATGCCCTCCCGCTTGCAGACACTCAACACCCCTGCAATCGCTTCTTACAAGAGCCCTTTCCCTTTCCTTTGAGACTAAAAAATTCCTTGAGGCAAAAGCAATGTCTGCTGTGCTTACCACTGAGAACTTAGAACAGTATGAAGTAGGTGTTCAAATAATATATGTTGACTAGAATTGTGTAATAATAATGTTCCGGAAATGTGTCAGAGCGCGGTGCTCACCTAAGTGGGCTGCAGATTTTCAAGGCCCCCTCTTTGTCTTCTGCCCTTTGCAGATTCCGGGGACTTCCTCCCTGCTGCGGGGCTCCTCAGAGGCGACCTGCAGTTAGTCTTTGTTGCAACAGCAAGTTCTTTCCGTCGTCTGAGATTGGCATTGCTTTAATGCAGGGATCTCCAGCTACAGCCCCGCCCAAAGTTAGCGAGCTGCCTGTCTTTGTAAATAAAGTTTTACTGGAACACATTCACACCTATTCATTTCCAAATTATCAATGGCTGCTTTCACACTAGAAAAGCTGAGTTGAATAGTTGAAACCAAAATCCTATGGCCCATAAAGCCTAAAATGTCACCTTTAGAGAAAAATTTGCCAAGCCCTGGTCCAGTATAAATACTTGAACTTGTTTATGTGATTTTTTTCTATCATCTCATCTGTATGTGGCTTCTTTTCCTCCTTACCAATCTTTTATTGGCCTTAACAACTGAAAATTTTCTTCTATGTTTATTGCTGCATTATTTACAATAGCCAAAATTTGGAAGCAGCCCATGTGCTGCTTAGATGAGTGGATAAAAAAGATGTGGGACATTTATACAACTTGGCCATAAAAAAAGAAGGAAATCTCACCTTTTGCAACAGCATGAATAGATCTGGAGAGTATTATACTAAGTGAAATAAGCCAGTCAGAGAAAGACAAATACCATATGATTTCACTTATATGTGGAATCTAATGAACAAAATAAACTAACAAACAAAGTAGAGAAACAAACTTATACATATAGAGAACAGACTGACAGCTGCCAGAGGGGAGGGGCGTGGAGGCGCTGGGTGGAAAGGTGAAGGGATTAAGAAAACAACAACAACTTAGAGACAGACAATAGTATGGCATTTACCAGAGGGAAAGTGGGGGTAGAAAAGGGCAAAGGGGGGGTAAATGGTGACAAAAGGAGACTTGACTTGGCGTGTTAAACACACAATACAATATACAGATGATGTATTATAGGATTGTACACCTGAAAACCTATATAATTTTATTAACCAATATCACCCCAATAAATTTGATAAAAATAAAAATAAAATGAAATTTATTCTTTCTAATAAAGAATTAAGAACAAAACAGACAGCTGCTGCCTACTGTCACCTGCTGACAAATATCTTTTGCCTCATGCAGTGTCTCTTCCACATTTGTTTTTTTATAATAAAGATCATTTGTTAAAAATAAAAATTGATGTTTTATTTTTTTAGCTATTGAAAGAACATTTTCTTTTCTCTTCCAGTTTTATTGCGATATAATTGACATATCACATTGTATTTACTTTAGGTATACAACAAAATGATAGATAATAGTTAGATAGTTAGATAGATAGATAATTACCATAATAAGTTTAATTAATATCATTACCTCTTCCACATGTGTTCTCCTTGCTCTACAGATGTGTAACAAAGCCCATTTTATCGGCCTTAGAATTTTTAGAAGATGGTTTGCACTCTCAGCTTCCTTCTGCAGGTTACATTCTTTCTTGAAGATAACAGTTCTGTATGATCCTTGATTTTGCCACTGACCTACCTTCCGCAGAGCAAGGGCAGCTAACGAGTCTTCCTTTGCCTCCTCCTGCCTGGTGTCCCATACCACCAAAGGGAGCCTAGGACGTCGGGCCAGCTAGGGAGGAAGAAGGAAGCAGCATTCGCCAAGGAGCAGTGCAACGCCGACGGCTCAGGCGGTGAAACCATGGCTTTGGGCTCCTTGGCCCTTTGAGCTAACCAAGATTCAACAACCTGTGAAGGCTTTCAGGGAGGAAAATATGGCCACGGTTGAGCCGACTCCAGAATGATTCAATTCCAGTAGAAAATAGCAGAAAGCTAGGACCCTGGCCCACAGATGTCCTGTATAATGGCTTCACCCCTTCATGGTGATCTTAGAAAAAACACACACCCAAATCATATCACTCCACCAATGCTCTCCGACTGTAATTATAATAATATCCAAACTCCACGCCATGGCTTAAATGGTCTGAATCCTGCCTGCTTCTCCAACCTCATCCCATATACTTATTCTCATATTTATTTCTTGAGGGCAGAAACCTTTTCTTGTGTCAGGCATCTGCAATGTTGAGAACAGTACTTGGCACATGCTTTAAGAACTATTTGTTGAATAAATGAACCCAGACTTGACTTCTGAAGAACTTTTCTAAGTTCATATAATGGAACCTCTCATCACTAAATTCTTAAGAAGAACCCCGCTTTAGAAGTTCTATCCCCATATCCCCATCATGCTTTGGAGATGAAAAGCATTAGTTTGATTAATAAGAGGATAGCTGAAGAAGTGAAGGATAATGTCATGTCCAGTTCACACCCCTTGGGAGAATTTGCTTGGGAGAATGGAATTACCCAACTTGGACTCTGCCCAGAACACCAGGCCTAAGTTTTTGGGTAAGAGTACATTAGAAAAATGAATTTGGCAGCTGACAAAATATTTTCTTTAAGTGGAAGTAAGTAACCTTGGATTTAATTTCTTTTAAAGGCTGGCTTTCTCTGGCAAGGGCAAGGGAAGATACTCCGAAGGAGCCGGGGTTTTGGAATGACAGCAGCAGTACCAGGAAGCCTGCGGGTGGCTGTCGAGCGCCCAGTTCTCAGCATCCATTAGCATAGGCCGGAGGCATGCGGTGGACCAAACACGCTTTCTGTTTGCCAGTGTTTGGCCTTTTCGTTTGGAGAATCATCCACGATTGTAGCTGACTGTATTCCAAGATTTATGAACTTTGGCGCCTGAATCAGATCCTCATGGACAAAAAGGAAACCATTTATGTATTCCTTTCTTCTTTCTCTTTTTTTCCTTCCCCATTTAACTGTCCCAGATTATTAACGAATGAGTCGAATGTCAATATCTTTTCCACAGAAACGGACTTTGGAAAAGCTAACAGAGTCCATCGTACCGTCTCTCAGTTCATCGTGACATTCTGGGATTTTGAAGACATTTTCTTCTGTGTCAAACCGTCCTAGGGTAGCTCACACCCCTTCGTTTGTTTTTGACAAGATAGATGGAAGGCAGAGAGATAACACAGCAGGATTGGAGGGAGAGAGGGGTTGGATGAAGGGGGAGTGCATGGCATGGGGGGGTGGCGCTGAGGCAGCGAGTGGTGAGAGGCCTTCTTGCCTGAATAGCCCTGATTCCAGCACATCCCTAAAACTGAGAATTTTATCAGTGAAGGCCTTCTTTAAGGTATTTGTATTCTTGGCTAATAAGGTAATAAATAATCGCCTCTATTGTGAATCCAAATAGAGTATATGATGCCAGTGGGGTTTGGAGGAAAACATCCCCCAAATACTACCCCATCAGTCTCCTGCCTACAAGCTCTACTCACATTCTTATTTTGACATAAAAGCCCTGCCTCTCGAAGACCCTGAGAAACGGCTGGTATGTCACCTGGGGGGTGGGGAGGTGGGGGAGCAGCAGCCATTGCTCTCAGTGGAGAGCTCTGGGGAGGCAAGAACAGCAAGAAAAGACACCTGTTTGGGGAGCCAGCAGGTGAGCCAGCAGAGTGGTGGCAACGCATGTGAGCTGCACAATGGCTATGACTTCACTCCTCCCCTTCAAATCTCATCCAAGAACATCTTTTACGGCAATACTAACCAGAAATGATAAGGGAAGGGAATTCTGGGAAGTGCAGTTTGGTCTTGCCAAGTTGACACTTACCAAGCCACCGTTCTAGGTCAGCTGATTCCATATCCTGTGGCCTTTCCATGACACCACATTGCCCGTCTCCAAACGGCCTTTTAAGTTAACCCATAAGAGGCATTCTTCTGAGTTCAACCTGATTTAAGTATTAACAGCACAGGCCTCCAGCAGGGCTGGCTAATGGCTAATGGCTAGGGGGCAGCATGGAGGGGAAGGACTAGTAGATGAGCACCTTCTAGAGGAGATATTGAACCCCAACTAAAAAGGAAAAGGGGCTCATCCTTGGGGTGTATACAGTAGGGGTCAGGCTTTTTTCTCTCTCATGTATTCCTGGACCTCCAGTACCTCCGTCTCACACAGCCAGGCACCAGGTAGAATTATGCAGTTTCTGTCCCGCACAAAGAGGTCCAGCCCAGGGGGAGGGATGAGAACAGGCTGACATATAGCCCTGCTTCTCTCACCAGGCTCAGAGATGCTTCGGACTCAGGGAATGCAAACTCAGCATTTAGGGCATCAGTTTTTGTTTTTTAAGTATGTCTTTATTGATTTCAGAGAGAGGAAGGGGGAGAGAGAGAAGGAGAGAGAAACATCAATGATGAGCGAGTCATTGATGGGCTGCCTCCTGCATGCCCCCCACTGGGGATCGAGTCCGCAACCCGGGCATGTGCCCTGACCGGGAATCAAACCTCAGTCTCTTGGATCCTAGGTCGACGCTCAACCTCTGAGCCACACCCGGCCGGGCTAGGGCGTCAGATTTTATGTTCCTGGATCCTCACTAAATCTCTCTTCTCTGCATGCCTTTTTCTCCTCTCTGGAACTTCATCATTCTTCCTTTTAATAATTTTGCGGCGTGGAACAATACAAATGGTAAAAGTTAACGTGTAATATAGTATACACTTGGCACACACCAACCATTGTGCTGAACACTTGACATGAATTATTTATTCAATAAATATTTACTTAGGACTGATTCTATATTAGACAGTGTTCCAGGTGCTGGGGATATAGAATAAAGCAAAAAAAACCCTTGCCTTCTTGGGATTTACATTCCAAAGGGAGAAAAAGAGAATTTGAAAAGTAAACTGTATGATGTGGAGATGATGATAAATGTGTTGTAGAAAAATAAAATAAGAAAGGGTGCTAGGATGTACTCGTGAGGCTTGAGGAGGGGAAGGTGTAGCTATTTTTAAATTGGGTGGATGCTGAAAACTTCACTGAAAACAGATCTATATGACAGCTTTGTAAGACAGATAAAATTGTTATCTGGTGGTGGTGGAAGCGGTGCCAGATGTTAGCCCCGAGGGGTCAGACTGGACCTGGGTTCAGCAACCTCGGTACTTGGGTTCTGGCTAAGAAAGAATTCAGAAGTAAGACACAAACTATAAGAGAACATTTATTTATAAAATCACAGAGGTAGAAGAAATAATTCGTAGAAGAAATCAGCTTTGGAAACAAGTTATAGAGGTAAAGAAAGGGCCCTAGGAGCTTGGAAGTGAGGAAGGTAATGGTAATGCGTTGGGGGGGGGGGGGGGCGGGGCGTGGGGCATGCTCTCTGGAGGGAGAGTGCCCTGGGTCCTCCATCCTGAGGGTTTTAAAGGTGGAGATTTTAGGGGAGGTCCCAGGGGAAGATCTCAATAGAATATTCAGCAGCTTTCCAGGTGTGTCCTTTCAGGGTCTAGGTCTCCACTAATTGATTGGTTAGCACCAGTCAGGGAATCATTATCCGGCTGGTCCTGAGGTCAGCCATGGGGTCACTGGTCTGGTTTTACTGCTTTTCTGGGCCTGGAGCTGCAATACAGCTGAGGCCTAGATGTTATCTCCAGGAAGGAAAGGTCAGGGGGTCCAAACCGA
The DNA here is from genome assembly GCF_054644295.1 of Miniopterus natalensis. Taxonomy (NCBI): domain Eukaryota; kingdom Metazoa; phylum Chordata; class Mammalia; order Chiroptera; family Miniopteridae; genus Miniopterus; species Miniopterus natalensis. Next base: position 56,542,290 of record NC_142089.1, on the reverse strand, counting down.
ATGACCCGTGATATGCTGCCCCGGGGGGGGGGGGGGGGGGTCACCCTGGGGGCAAGCCTACATTTGTCCTTTGCTAGGCACCAGGGCTTTCCACTCCGGTGACCTTCTGTACCTGGCCCATTGTCCTTGCTCTGCTCATGTCTGTCTAATGCCCACCACATATCCTCATTTAACAGATGAAGAAAGTGAGGCTTAGAATATAAAAACTTTTCCCCAAGAATAGATCTCTTAGCTATTCATATGCTAGAATCTATCTCTCCCAGAACTATTTGCTATAAGTTTATTCCTTGCTGTAGCGTTAGAAGGAATTGTACACACTTAAGGAATTGTAAGACCACTGGATATGCCTAAGGAGTGAGGAAGAGGAAAGGTCATGACAATCATGACGGCTCAGTAGGCCTGCTGACCTGGCCTCCCTCGTGAGCTAGAACAAACCTCAAGATTCTGTGTTGGGTTTCATAGCCATAGGACAGACTTAAAAAAAAATCTCAGCCCTGGCTGGTGTGGTTAGAGCTTTGGCCTGCGCACCCAAGTGTTGAGGGTTCGATTCCCAGTCAAGGGCTCGTACCTGGGTTGCATGTTCAATCTCCGCCTGCTCATGGTAAGCAACCAATTGATGTGTCTCTCTCACTTTGATGTTTTTCCCTTCCTCTCTCTTTTTTGTCTCCCTCTCTCCCTCTCTTCCACTCTCTCTAAAATATCAATGGATAAAATATATCCTCAGGTGAGAATTAACAAAAAAAAAAAAGAAAGAAAATCTCAGTTAATTTTTTTTTTTAAATAGACTATTTTTTAGAGCAGTTTTATGTTTATATACACAGCCTCCCCCACTACTGACATCCCGTTAAACTTTCTATTTACAGGGTTAACTTCTTTCCTGTCCTGCTCCTTTCTCGTGAATTCAATCTGGGCTACAGATGAAAATAGCATCGCTCCCTGGAGGCTGAGTCCCCCGCGCACACCTGGGACCTGCTGTTCTGTTCTCCCTTTTACAGACGGAGGAGCCGGAGCCTGCAAAGGACCTGCAGGGCACCCTGCGCAGGTGGCGGGGTTCTGAGTGCTTGCAGGGTGGTGAGCAGCTGCCGGTCTGCGGCCATCCCCGCCCAGCAGCCCTGCCACCCGAGCAGCATTGTCCTCCCAGCCAAAGCTATACATTCTTTTCTAGGAATGTCTCAAGCCTGGATTTCCCCTTTTGCTTTTTAGTTTATCATCCTGAGTTGGCTCATCTTGCCCTCCAGGCTTGCCTAAAAACTCCTTATTTAATATTGAACCTTGAATAAATATGTTCGTTACTGCGCTGAGTCACAGTTTGTCACTCGTCACTGGCTCTGAGTGCCTTTTAAGCCAGAGGGCTTGCCCTGAGGCTAAGAGGAAACAGTGTCCAGCCAGACGCCCACGCCTACGGCACAGCGGCTTCTGAGAAGCAGTCTGGATGCAAATGTGTCATCCGCCAGGCGGGCGGAAGAGAGACAAGGGGGGGCCGGGGGAGATGGGCCGTGACATCAAGCCCGATCTTGCTGGATTTGAGGGGAGGTCATGCTCGACCTTGACTTTTGAAGGAAAAGGAAATGAAGTCATCGATGAGCCCTCTTTACTTGAGATTTAAGGGGTGAGGTCACACCTGGCTCTGTCTTCTTTGGGAGAAGAAAGAACGAGAGCACGGTTTCCCTTATTTGGGGTCCGTAAGGACAGAGAATATACGTTACTAGGATGTGCCTTTTTTAAGAGGCTGGGGGAGCAGGGAGCCCTTCTGCCTCCGCACACAGGGGTGCGTTCCTCCCGCAGAGCTTGCTGTTCTCTGGGAAGGTGCTGGAGGGCTCGGCCCCTCCCAGGCCTGCAGCGGGCTGGGCTGATGTTTCCATTCTGCCCAGGACACCCAGGGCCACACTGTGACATTCAAAGGCCCTGGTCGTTTTTTTCCTTCATGAGCTCCTTTCTCCAGAAATAAATAAATAAAAATCAGAGCTTACAATTGTGTTGACATAATGATGACTATCATCTAGGCTGGAATCATGATTACATAAGCATTATTATATTCACTTTTTTATTTTAAAAGAAATTAACATTAAAACATTGTTGTGGGCCTCTGAAAGTAACGTGGGCCTGAGGTCCTCTGTGCCTGATTGATTAATTGGCTCTGAGTCCAGGGACCTCCTCACCTTCAGAATGGAATTGGGCTGGAGGGAGAGAGAGCGCCCCCCCCAGATGCTCGGCCAGGGCCTAGACTGGGCTGAGGGAGCGGCTCCGAGCAGCAGCCTGCCTCCTTGCACAGACAGAGGGCACTGTGCAGAAGCAGGACGGTCCAGCAGACTGAAGGCTTGCTTACAGGACTGACTTCAGGTGAAGTCCCCTTTCAGGCTAAGGAATTCATCCAAGGGCAGATACTAGCCATTTCCCCACGCAAGGGCAGAGTCAGAGCACCGCTTGGAAACTCAGTGTCATATGTGATCAACCAGTGTCAAAAAACAATAGAAGGTAGTAGTGATCATATAAATTATTCACATTCATTCATTCATTCAACACATATTTATTGACTATCAGTTATGTGCTGAGCACTAGGCCTTATGGGATACAAATTCTTGCTTTCATGGAACTTACATAAATATTAGACACTGTACATTTGAATTTTCCAAGTTATCTGTTTATAGCCACCAATAGGAAAAGGGGGAGGGAGGAAACAGAATTAAATTGTTAGAAGTCTTATCCTATTATATGCCAGCACCTGACAGGCATTATGTCACCGGATCCTCCTAACCACCCTAGGAAGCAGGAATTCTTTTTCTCTTTGATGGGTGAGGCTCATAGAAGTTAAGAAACATGGCCATGATCACACAGTCTCAAGTGTGGGAGGGAAAGCAGTTCTCACTCATTCCAAAGCCTGTGATCTTTCCACTCGCCCACTCTGTCTCACTAGTTATTTATGTTAAACAGATATTTGATTTACTAATAGTTTTCAGACTATTTATCATGCAAAATTAAGTATATACCCTTTTTGCAAAGGTAAGGGTCAGTTATCTAAAAAAAATATATTAAGTTCAGAAAAGAGCCTATATTAGGAGTGCAGGGAAGGCAGAACCTTCTTGGTTCATCCAGGCAGTAGTGTGTGAAAGTGAGGTGATGGGGTCCCCAATGTTTGGGGAAGAACACCATAGTCAGATAGAGCAGTAAGCAGTCACTGAAATTTGGGGAGATATGCATTTTTATATAATAAGTATCCGTTAAGGTGTATCCGGTTAAGATATGTGCAGTAGTGACTATGAGTGCCAAATTTCCAGTGTGATTGCCTCGCTAAGATACAGACAGCAACTGAGCACAGTAGCCGGAAAAGCATTAGGAGTCTGCTGGGCAGGAGAGTTCTGCAAACAGAAGTCAAGTTTCAAAAAACAAACCTAACTGGAGTCACAATCCTGGAATGTAAAGACAAGACATTTCAGATCAGCTGAGTCTTCTTCTTTTAAATTTATCTTTATTGTTGAAAGTATTACAGATATCTCCCCACCCCCCATTGATCCCCTCCACCCTGTGTCTGCCTTCCCCCCAGGCCTTCCCCAGACTTGTGTCCCTGGGTTATGCACATATGCATATAAGTTCTTTGATTAATCTCTCCCCACCCACCCACCCCTGCCTTCCCTCTGAGATTCGTAAATCTGTTCCATGTTTCTATGTCTTTGGGTCTATTTTGTTCCTTAGTTTATTTTGCTCGTTAGATTCCACATATGAGTGAGATCATGCGATACTTGTCTTTCTCTGACTGGCTTATTAAACTTAGCATAATACTTTCCAGGTGCATCCATGCTGTTCCAGCCAAGTCCTCTGAAGGTGGACACCAAGGATTTGGGCACACATGGCCCAGAAGCAGTCAGAAACAGCTCCAGAGACCTGGACGCAGAGGTGAATACCAGTCCTAGGGCCGGAGCTGTTTGCTCTTGACTTACTTTTGCCACATGCTAGTAGTGCGCGTGTGCTGGTGTGCATGCGCACATCAGCTGGGGGGGACAGGGAACTGGGTTCCACGTAGTGACAGGAGCCAGGGATCTAGCCTCCGGATGAAACCTGCTGCCCTCTGAGGTAGGGTTAGATTTACTGTGTTGACCTCTTGAAAATGTGAAATAGTTCATTCATTTTACACTACCTCTGCTACAGTGTCTACTGATCACAAATATTTAAAATGTAAAAATAGTAAAAGTAGACAGATTTCTTCGCAGGCCTCTTATACTGTTCTTGTTTTTTCTTATATGCTGAGATTCATATATAACCCAGGCCTGACCCACATAGACTTGACCACAAAACAGTAACTCTTACAGATTAATCTGCTGAGGCCCTTTGTTGCGATCATCCGTCCATCTGTTTACCTCTATTTCTACTTCTGGGCCAAAATTCCATGACCCACCCAAGTCACTTTAGAAAGAGAAGATTATTTTTTCTTCTTTCCCTTCTATCTGCTCAAACCATGAGGATATAAGGGGAAGTCATTGTTAATTAATGAAGTTTTCAAATGCTAAACAAAAACCATTCTTGTCGCTCACTAAACACAACTGGAAATGAAATGTATGAGCAGAACTGCCTAGACCGTTCTTCAGGAAGATCGTCAAGGTTGATCCGTGAGCAGAGAAAGTCTCCTGCTGTGATGCTAAGGCAGGGGAAGTGACTGGCACAGGAGGAATGGTGACAGATTCGCCTTGGAATGTCTGAACCTACAAGCTGGAGGAGGGATGCATGTGAGAGCAGGGCTCTCCCCAAGGGAAATACCAGACAGAGTATGACACAGTGGCCCCCCTTATCCATGGTTTGCTTTCTGTGTTTCAGTTACCTGTCTTCAACCTCAATCTGAAAATATTAAATGGAAAATTCAAGAAATAAACAATTTGTAAGTTTCCAATAGCACTCTGTTTTGAGAAGCATGATGAAATCTTGCGCTGTCCCAGTCTGAGCTGTGAATCATCCCTTTGTCCAGCATATCTATGCACTGCCTCCTGTTAATCACTTAGTAATCATCTCTGTTATTAAATTAATTATTAGAGAGAAGGTGTGAGAGAGAGAGGTCACATAACATTTATTACAGTTTATTGTTCTAATTTTTTGTTTTATTATTAATTGTTGTTAGTTTATTATGGTGCCTAATTTATAAATTAGACTTCATCATAAGTATATATGTATAGGAAAATACATCGTATATGCAGGGCTTGGTACGATCTGCAGTTTCAAGCTTCCACGGGGGGTATTGAAAGGTATCCCCAACAGACAAGGGGGGACTACTGTACTGGACATTTGACCAGGGTACACAGAGGTGTAATAGACTCTTGGAAGCCAGATCTCTGATACTGACATGTGAGTCTTTGGACACAGTCACTCTCCCTCTCTTTCTCCCTCTCTCCCTTCATTCATTTTTTTCATTCCTTCCTACATTCCTGCTACCTTCTTCGTAGTAAGTAAAGTATATAGAACGTACTTTAATCTATTTTAATAATAAAAATCCTTTTGGAATTTCAGATTCACCATTGGAAATTATTTTTATTGGAAGAATATATTGATATAGAAGTTTGCAGACTAGCCTGAACTGGTAAAACCTTGAAAACTATCTGAATGTTGGTTATGAGTAATTCTTAATCCAGAGTCACTTTCTTGAAATTTCTCATTGTCTCCTAAAAATCAAAGGCAGGAGGATTTCTGATTGGCTGAAATTTCTGGTTGTTTGGTCTCTGGTTAAAGCCCTCCTTTCCACTCACTTCTTTTCCAAATACATCTGAGTTAAAATATTAGAAAGAACCTAACAAGGGGAAACTTCCTTCTATTTATATAAACCATCTACATATCTGGCTGCAAGATCCTTCTCACATACGTAATTATCTCTGGTTGAAAACACTTTATCTTGATTCATTAAAGCACTTCTGTTGCTACCAACAGCAGGGAAGAGTTTCTGAAAAGGACTCTGAAGTCACTTAGCCTCTTTAAAAACTCTACTGTCCACTGTCTAGACTAGCAAATGCCTGCCACCAACCACTTCAATTATTATATGCAGTGTAGCAGCAGTGTGGCAATTATACACTTCCATATACTTCCAATTACTTCTGTCGCAGTTGAACACTATTGCCATACTTAACAACCTCAACTGAAAAAGATGCTTTTCTATTTTAAATGTCATAGATTTTCACTGTGAAAAATACAGAGAAAAATAAAGAAGAAAATAAAGATCACCTACTATCACAGTACTAAATGATAAACACCATTAACATTTTGGTAAATATCCATCAAGTATTTTTTTCTATTCCTCCATTTTTTCTTTTAATATTCAACTGAATTTTTACATTCTAATAGCAATTTGATTTTTTTGCCACTAAAAATATATATCACACACATTTCCCCCATGTAGTTAAGTATTCATGCGCAACATGACATTTAATGGCTGTGTAGTATTCAGTAGTGTAGATGTATCATAATTTATTTAATAAATCTGTTGGGCCCTCGCCAGTTTGGGCCAGTGGTTAGAGTGCTGGCCCTGGGGCTGAAGGGTCTTAGAGGTTGGTTCTGGTAAAGGGCATGCACCTCAGTTGCAGGCTCGATCCCTGGCTCAGTGGGGGCAAGCGTGGGAAGCAACCGATTGATGTGTCTCTCTCACATAGATGTTTCTCTCTCGCTCTCTGAAAATCAATGGAAAAGATATCCTCCGGTAAGGAAAAATCAATCAATCAATCAATCAATCAATCAATCAACCAATTGGGAACCACAGTTAGGTGGTTGTCATTTAATGGGGTTCAGAACAGACCTCCCCAAGATGTGCTCCTTTGGTATGTGGATTATTTTGAGCTGAAGGAAATTGAGAGCATGTGGGCTTAAGAGTAACTTCTGCGTCCACCCCACCAACTACCTAGAAGAATTTAAATTAGGAGCCTGGCCCATAATAAGAGTTATTACTAGAGACAACATTTTATGACTTATCTATATAGCAGGGCAAACACCTTATTATTGAACGTCTGCTCTTACTCTCCTGGCCTCTGAAGCCACGAGGTGCCTTGCCTCATTCCTTAGCTCAGGATGTCATATATACCTCACTTAACCTTTCTGTCTCTGAACTCTCACGTATGTGGGGGGGTCTCTGAATCTCTCATATACATGGGGTTCCTGTGCCTGCATATGTGATTACATTTGGTTATTTTTCTCTTATTACTCTGTCTCATGTCAACTTAATTATTAGACCAGCTGAAAGAACCTAGAAGGGTAGGAGAAAGTTTCTTCCTCCCCTCTCCCCCTCTCTTTACTGTATGCTGTAGGTAATTTAGACACGAACAGCCTTGTGCAACAATCCTCAATGACTCCTTTATGGGAAATTCCCAGAAATGGAATAGCTGGCTGGCAGGACTTAAATACTTTCAAGTCCTTGGCTAAAATATTGCCAAACCTGCCTCCAGGAAAGATGTACCAATTTATTCTCTTAAAGACACTTAAGAGAGTGATTTTATCTATATCCTCAACAATATACCATGTTGAAAGTAAAACTAATTTGGTTGTTGCAAAGTGGGAATCTCACTGTCATTGAAACCTCTTTTTTGAATACTAGTGAGGTTGAACACTGTTTTACCTGCTTAATTGGCCATTTGTCTGTGGGCTCTAGGGAATGGTTCATTAATGCCATCTACTCAATTTCCTTCTGTGATAGCTACCTTTTATTTATTGGTGTGTAGTTAGCTAATTGGTCATTTCCACTATCAGATCATTTCCAATGGTGATTTTTATGGCAATGTTTGTTTTATATGTGTCTTTTTTTCACCTTCTCTAAGAAGGTCATGAAAAGTGAGCGCATGTTGCACGTTAAAAACTGGCCAAATTAGTTTGCTTTCAAATTCGCAAGAAATATTCCTTCTAAGTTTACTCATGTAATCACTCTGTTTTGAAATTTTGCTGGGACTCCTTTTCACCTTTAAAATGAAAACAAAAGTTATTAGCAAAAAACGTCTATGATCTAGCAGCTGATCCCATCTAGAGCTGTGCTATGCAATGCGGTAGCCACAGTAGGTCTTCTGTTAGATGTTCTTATCACACACAAAAATAATCAGACTTAAAGAGGGCAGGAGGAAACTCTTGATAGAGATGTTTATGGCGTAGATGTGGTGATTATTTTACAGGTAAAATACCTGTCTTCAAACTCATCAAGTTGAATACATCAATTATGTACCCTTTTTGTATGTCAATTATACCTCAATATATGGTTTAAAAAACTACAGGAACTAGTGGTCATATGTGGCTATTTAAATTTAAACTTAAAAGATAAAATTAAATTAAAATTTCAGTTTCTCGGTTGTTCAATAACCACTGTTTTGGAGAGCACTTTTTCATCATTGCAGATAGTTCTGTACAACACTGATCAACAGATTTAACTTTTTCTAACCCTTGGATCTGCTTTCTTCTCCATCTCCTAGCCTCTGCTTAGATGCCCTTCTCATTCCCACACAGCCTTCAACATACAGCTCAAATGTCACTTACTCTGGGGAGGCATCCCCTGACCACTCATGGCCCCCAAACTGTACTGATGCCCTCTGTGGCCCAGTGGAGCCACTGTAGTCAACTGCAGACATCAGTTCTCTGGTCCTTGCCTCCTTCTGATTCACTGAGGGAAGAGGAGGTGTCTTCAACATCTGATTCCCCAGGACCCAGCTTAGTTTCCAAAAAATGGGCAAAGCTTAGTGTATGTTGAATAAAAGGATTGTCCACCATTCGCCTCACCCTGTACAAACGCAATTGATTTATTCTTTAAAATTCTCAAGAACTAAAAAGCATAACAAAAGAAGTATTCAAGGGGTGACATATTTATTTTAGGAATAGTAAAGTAATGGAATACATGGGCATGCTGGATGAGCTGCCTCACAAAAGATAGTTGGAACAGTAATACTATAAATTCTTTCTTGTTAGAGATATAGACATACCGCCTTATCCTTCAACAAATATAATCATTTGGAAAAATTACAAAACATATCCTCTTAATAATTTTCACCCCAAATAAAAGCCTATAAAAGTTTATCTGTTATCCTTAGTCTTCCAGAGTCTCCCTGGGGTCTTCATCTCATTTCCCTTCTAAAGTTACAGCATGTTGCTGGCCAAAAGAGCATTTGCAAGCACCAGGTCCAGGATACTTTTACCTTTTAAATAATAATTTTAAATATCACTATAATATATATTTTATAAAGGAAAAAATTAAATACTAGTAGATATAAAGAATAAAGGAGGCCCTTGCTGGTGTAGTTCAGTTGGTTGGAGTGTTGTCCCTGTACACCAAGAGGTTTTGGGTTCAGCTCCTGGTCAGGGCTCATACCCAGGTTACAGGTTCAATCCTCGGTTGGGGTGCATGCGGGAAGCAATCGATTGATGTTTCTCTTTCTCTCTCTTAAAAAATATCAATATAAAAAATTTTTAAAAAAAGAATAAAGGTGAACTCATAATCCTACTTCCAAAGGACAACCTCTGTTTGCATTTGGTGTGTAACTTCCTCCAATTTCTCTATACAAAGGTACATATATACTATATATATATATTATATATATCTTTGGCTAATTCCCACATATCCCTCAACGTACATTCAAATGTCACTTACTCTGGGGAATACATAGATATTTGTTTCTTGCAAAAGTGAGATCATACTGTACTTAGTTTTAATTTCTTTTCAATTAACATTATTAATAAGTGCATGTCAATAAATATGTCTGTAATATTTTTAATGTGTATCTAGTACTTTGCTGTAAAGACATCATTTATTAAAAAATGCTCCATTGTTTCTGAAGTGTAGGCTGTTTCCATCTTTTTCCTTCCTCTTCTTGGTAGTGCTGCGATGGCTCTCCTTTTGAATCAGTGTTTTCCACAGGTCTGTAGGTCTGAAACTGTTCGCCTTCAGCACAGAAACAAGGACTGACCTTTGGGGCTTTTAGAAGGTGTGGAGATAGGCGGTTATAAACCTGCTTAGGCCAACTCAGGAACAAACCAATCCCATTAATGGGCCCCAAGTGTTATTCTGAGGTCAGAGGGTCTCTGAGCCCAGATTCCCTAGAATACTGTCTGCGGCAAAGCTTACCTGCTACTGCTTCTTTGGAAAGTGCAATGGCAGGGTTGGAAAAAAGAGACTGAAGGAAATCAAGGCAGGGAAGGAGGAAAAGTGAAAACTTGTTAACAAATTGATCATAGCTTCACAATAAAACACAGCTGGTTTCTTGGTGACACGGGCCATCTCTGGCAGGACATGCCAAGCCAATGATTCACAGGAGGGAGGGAAAGGAGTAGAATGTACTGGCCAGCACCCTTGGGTCTCCTTGCCCTCTTTGGTCCGAGTTCACCCAGTGGGGCCTGAACTTCCCTTCACTTCAGGTTGTGTCACCTGGTCCCTCCTGACAGCCAGCGTGGGGCAGCCTCCAACTCAGAGGGGCAGCGCTTGCTTTGTGTTTGAAGGTGGCTGGAAGAGTGACGAGTCCCTGCGCTTAGTCAGGGTGAACTTGGGGGACAGAGGTGTTCCCACCATGCTGGGCTCGCCGGTGTCCTGCCAGAATCTGAACGTCCCCCTGGGGGAGGCAGGGAGTGCATAACACATTAAGAAATGATACCATCAGGGGAGGGGGAGGCCCCCAGCTTTTCAACCTGTGCTTTTCCCAGTAGGCGCATGAAAGCCCTTGGCTTTGAGATAAAAGGGATTCCACAGAGTGCTGTTCATAGAAAACACCAAGTGCCAGTCTCCCCCGGAGGTAGGACAGGAATGCAGTGTCATAAAGAATGGAAAAGAGAAATTAAGTTCTGTGGCAGGAAAGCTCCACCTTTCCTATGGGGACAGAAAAAGAGCAAGAGGTCAGGCAGGGACACTTGGCTGAGCTACGCTACACCCTCCTCCGCACCTTCTGGTCTGAACCAGGCAGCCGCGTGACTCAAGCAGGCGGCCTGGGCGCACCCAGGAGCCGGCTTCCGAGGGGACGGGCAGACGCAGACCGCGGGCATCCTCGTGCGCCCTGAGCCAATGGCACCACCAAATGAGCACCCCAACACCACAAGGGGCAGGCCCAGGGGGAGGAGGAGAGCTTTGCCCTGAGAAAGGCACTCAGAGTTCAGTGCAATTGAGTGGTTTCCTTTATGACTTTCCAGACTCTAAACAGGGCAAATTTCCCACAATCAGCTGGACTGTTAAAAAAAAAATAAAAAATGGCAGCAAAGCAAAGGAAGAAACTAGGGTGTGAAAAAAAGAGGAAGAGGCAGGCACAAAGGAGAATGAGTCTGCTGGATGGTTTCCCCGAGGTGTCCTACCGCCAAGGACAAGTTAAAGCAACACACTCCTGCCGGTGCGTCTCATTAAGCGCGGCCAAGTTCACTCTGGGCATTGTCGGTCTGCCTACCCTGGCCTGCTCGCTGCAGCCTTTGGTTCTCTGGCAAGACCAGATGGTTGTTGTTTTCTTTTTACAAGGATTTTAAAGCAGAAAGGAAGGTCTTAAACAAACTCTAAGGTTATCCAGGCTTTGAATGTAACTGAGGACGGGCCTAAATTCCTTCCCATTCCCACTGCCTGAAGGATAAACTAACGAGCTCTCTGATGAGAGCCGTGCATACGGGACACCCTCAAGCTGACCTAGTATGTCCGTCCATCTTCACCTCCCATTACAGTGGCTCCTGGTCCTTCCCTGACCCCAAGTCCTCCACTGATACCACGTGGTCTTTCAGGCCTCAGTGTTCACTCCCTGCAGTCCTCTCATTTCTGTCTGGGGTTCACCTGCATCAAGACTCAGCTCAGGCTCACCTCCTGAAACCTCCCCTATTGCCAGGTGAACCTGCACAAAGCCTCCCTGTGTTCGTGTGTAGTGTGAACAGACTTCTAGGTGAGCTCCTGGAACACACATAGCTATTGAATGCACGGCTGTCTTTTCCTATTAGACTGTGAACTGTTTGAAAACACAGATCATATTCAACTTTGATTCTTTAGGACTTAGAACAGTGTCTGTTACCTGGAATATGCTCAGAAAATGCTGGTTGGTGGACAAGGCACCTGTGTTTCTAGAGCACTGGATTTACACGCTTGCTATTCCGCTCATCTTGCTTCCCAACGATAAATGCTCCCCCGTGACTGCCCTGGGATGCTCCACCTCCTTGAGGGGAAAGGTACAAGCTTGCTGCTTCCAAAGCAAGGCCCAGCACATTCTCAGTGTTAATGAAGTAAGTGTTGCCTTAGAAAAATGTGCGATATTTTAAGCCACTTTTTACATTATCCAGAGCTCAGTCCATAGTCATCACAATACTAGAAAATTACTTTTCCTTAACTTTTATTTTTCAATTACAATTGACATTCGATATTATCTTAGTTTCAGATGTCGAGCATATGGTTAGACATTTATACAACTTATAAAGTGATTCCTTGGGTAAGTCTTGCACCCACATGGCACCATACATAGTTATCACAATGTTATTGACTATATTCCCTAAGTTGTACTTATATCCCCATGACTGCCCATTTTTTAACTGCCAATTTGTACTCCTTAATCCCTTCACATTTTGCACCCGGCCCCCCAACTCCCCTCCCCTCCCCTGTGTCAATCATCAGTTCGTTCCCTGTATCCATGAGTTTACTAGTAAATTTGTTGAGTGCAAACACTGAGCTAGGATGTCATATACATCACACCACCACTCATCACAACAGCCCTTTAGATAGGTACTCCTGACCATTTTATAGATAAGGAGACTGTGACTGAAGGAGCTCAGAGATTTGTTCCACAACACACACCCAGACAGTGGCAGAGGTGAGATGTATACTCTGGTTTGACTTCAGACGCTATCAGGCAGCCAGAGGTTGGGCTCTAGCCCTAAATCCCTGTATCTCCAGTTACCAGTCAGCATTTGAGCTTTGGAGAGAAGGGAACAAGCCATCCTTCCCTAACTCCACTCCCGTCTCCTCATAGCCCCTCTGACGCGGCTCCATGATATAGCAAACCATCTGCTTGGTTGACTGTATATAATATTACATTGTCACTTTTATTTTCTTGCTATCAAACCTTAGGTTACATCACAGAGAACTTGCAGATATCCCTGACTGTGGCGTAGGATGCAGGTAGAAATTCAAGAGTACAGGTAATCTTTACCTCGATTAAAACCAGAACTGGTGAGAAGAAATTTACAATTTAGTAAGGACAGAATTGGGGTGGTGCCAGTATTAAAATATTTAACATTTTAGTACTTCCTGGGAAGTTGCCAAAATATGAATGTCTTTAGCATAAGCAGGGGCCAGAGAGTTTACATTAATCACCCCAAGTTCACACATCAGGCAAATGGATAGTGAGGATTTGAATCCACTTTTGACTCCAGGGCCTGGGCTGGAAACCCAGGTCGGGCCTAGATTGTGGTGGATCTTGAAAGGCAGGTTTCTGAGCAGAGAGCAATAAAATCGGAGTTACACGTTGGAGAACTGGTCTAACAATAGAGGAGAAGAGGGAGCGAGGGTGGCGGGACGGGGGGTTTGTGGGAGACCATGTAGGCCAGGAGGCCGTTGCCTTTACAATAGTTATGCTCAGATGAGGTTTCCTCTTAGCGCACTGAGCTTGAGATGGTAGAAAAGTGGGACTGCACAGAAGACAGCTGGTAGTGAGAGGCCGAGAAGCATAATTAGAGGCAGAGATCCGGGAGTCAGCACAGAAAGGCTGCAGACACAGCTCTGAAAATAAACGAGGTCAGTAAGGGCTGGGGCAGGGACAACGGAAGACAGAGGGCTGGGGGTTAAACTTGGAGATTTGGCATGTTCACAGGGAAAAGAAAGGCAGGGGGGTTGAAGAAGACAGGACAAAGAGAGAAATGCAGGTCAGGGCATCGACTTGTAACAAATAGGCTAATAAAACATTTTAACCACAGACACAGATTTCCTCTTAGGGGATGGAAGTGTGTTGAGAAAAACTTTGATAAGCTGCCTGGGTGAAGGAGGCGAGAGTGAGGAGGTAGAGAGCAGGGACCAGGAGACAAGAGGAGGCTAAATGGCCCTGCACCAGGAGTGAGGAATTTGAGATTGGGGTGGTGGAGCAGGGAAATGACAGGGGCTGGGACAGGGAGGAGGGGGTGCTGATAACCGTGGGCGGGCTGAAGGGCTTGTACCACATGGGGCCTGCATGGCGATCGTGAACGTTCTGCTGTCTCTCCAAAGCTTCATTCAAGTCCCCAAAATGCACAAACGCCTGGTGTGGGTGGCGGAAATCAAGGAACTGGGTGGACTCGTCTTTCAGGTATAGAACAGGGATCTAACATGTGGCATGGTGAGGTGATGAGTGGAAGACGTTTCGTGGAAACAGGAGTTCAGAGCCAACAGCCTGAAAGCATGAGCACACCAGAAATTGTGAAAGCTTGGGGAGGGTACTGGACTTCCAAAGGGCATGGGATGGGGCAGGGTGTAGCCAATGTCATTTAAATCTTAAGAGACATTCAGACTCCAGCTGACATCTGTGGTTAAAACCTTATGATGGAAGATGTGCTATTATTAAATTTTTATTCTTTCTGAATGAGCTAAATATGTGGGTGGATTTTATAAGAGTGAACATGAGGGCGGGGAGCCCTCCATGAATTGGTTTGAAGATTTATGAGGCTGGAGGGAGAACACAGATCTTAATGCAGCATTACATAGATTCAGTTCACATGAGCTGTCCTAGGGCAGGCTGCCCAGCCACGAGTCATTCATTTAAATGGTTTGCTGGAGAATATCTCTGGGACTTTTCTGGTCCCTTGGCCTGTGAGTAATTGTTTCCTAGAAAACTTTTCCCAACTCCCAAATGTTCTTCCTGAGCTAGAAGGATGGGACCTACCAGAGAAGGCTGCGGCAAAGCAAGGGGCCTGTCCTCCAGTCACTGTGAGGGTGTGTCAGGCTGGGGAGCGTGCAGGGAGCTGGGGCACTGGGCAGGCTCCTCAGCCTGGATTAGAACAGAAGCTGAGAGGCTTGGCTAAGGTGCTACCCCAAGTCTCTTCACTTTCAGCCACAGACACTGATGAGACTTTTCCTCTTATTAATTTGTGTAAGGCACAGACCAGGGTGTATGCATGTACACTTGCGTCTCTGAGCAACTCAGGGAATTTTGGCTGACATTGGAGAAGCATATGATAGTCAAAAATTTGTGAAAGCACTAGTCAAAAAGTTGATGATTTTGAAAATGTGATTCAGTAAAATGAAATGATGGCTTTCTTCCTGTTATTTCATAATAGAAGTTGTGCAAAAGTCTCCAAGCTTGTCCAAAGAAATTAAAAACAAAGAAAACAGGTGAAGAAAAACACTAGCTTTCTCAATTTTCTGGTTTTCTACAATAATCACTGGAAATGCCAAAAGACAGTGTGAAATTTATGAGTGTTACTTGGCCTTCGTGGATCCTGTATTTCTTTTCTTTTTTTTTTAAATACATCTTTATTGATTTCAGAGAGAGGAAAGGAGAGGGAGAGAGAGATAGAAACATCAATGATGAGAGAGTCATTGATCGAGCCCTCTACCCGGGCATGTGCCCTGACTGGGAATCGAACCCCAATTGCCTGGATCCTAGGTCGACACTCAACCGCTGAGCCATGCCCGGCCGGGCGATCCTGTATTTCTTATCTACAATCGCCAGTAAATATTAAAGAGTCAGGGAGAGGCGCTGCCCAATGGTTGGAGGTTGGTGTGGACAGTGTGACAGATTGTATTTTTCACAGATGACCACAACAATATTTTCTGTTCCACACATTCTTCTTACAATGTAACACTGGCACTCCTCCCATTAAAAGGTGAGGTCAATACAGTAAGTCTAACCTGAGCTGGGTAAGATTTACGACTGCTTCAACAAATTGAGTATGGCAGGAGTGATGTATGTGACTTTCGAGGCGAGGTCAAAAGGTGATGCAGCATCTTCTCTGTCTGCAGGAATGGTTGCTTCAAAGCTGTAAATTATCATGTAAGATCTCTTTATCTCTCTCTTGAAACCACCATGCTGTTAGAAAGCCAGGCTGTATGGAGATGCCCAGCTGAGGATCCAGCACACAGCCAAAATCAAATACCAGACGTAGGAGTAAAGATGTCTCTAGATGATTCCAGCTCTCAGCCATCGAATCTTCCCAACTGAGGTCCCAGGCATTGTGGAGCAGAGATGATAAATTTTTTGCTGTGTCCTGTCTAAATTCCTTATCCACAGAATCTGAGAGCATAATAAAATAGTTTTACCCTACTAAGTTTTGAGGTGGTTTGTTACATGACAATTGTAATTGGAACAGATATGAATTCAGGAGTGTCCCTGAGTCCTCCTGAGATACTTTGTTGGAAAGTTAGAGCTTCTTGGAAAACTATTTGAAAACCTCTGGACTAGCCAATATTCTAGGGCTAAAAATTCTGTTTCTAATAAATCTGGAATGTAATATCTTCATCAAAAAAGAGAAGCATCTTATCCAGTGTTATGAATTGAACTGTGTCCAACAAAGATGTTGAAGTACTAAGCCCTAGAACCTGTGAATGTAACCTTATTTGGAGATAAGGTCTGCAGATTATCAAGTCAAGATGAAGTCATTAGGGTGGGCCCTACTCCAATATGACTGTGTACTTATAAAACGGGAAGTTTGGACATAGAGCTAGACATACACAGGGAGAATGCTGTATCAACACGAAGACAGAGATCTGGGGTGATGCATCTACAAGCCAAGGACTGCCAAGGATTGCCAACCAACCACCGAAAGACCGGAGAGAGTCCTGGAACAGATTCTCCCTCACGGCCCTCAGAATGAATCAACCCCACTGACACCTTGATCTAGAGCAGATCAAGGCTTACTGTTTGTAAGCCACCCAGTGTATGTCACATTGTTATTGCAGCCTTAGAAAAATAATATATCCAGAAACCAGTTTGAACAGAGATGAGTGTTCAAACTCACAGTTCCAAGACACTCAGTTCATAGAGTTAGATCTCTGGATTGATTCAGCAGTATTTTTTCAGGGCCCATTTTGTATAAGTCACAATGGGAAACACTTTAGAGAAACAAAGATAAATGAGTGTTGGTTTCTGCACTTTATTGGGCCTCCAACTCTGGAAGGAGAAATAATGATAAGTCCTAAAATAACCATAGTACAAGTGATATGTGCCCTAAATACATAGGCAGGTAGAAAGTGTTAGAGAAATTCAAAAGAAATCTTAATATTCTTTAAAAAGTCTTAGGGATCTTAATATAAGAGCCAAAATTCTATTTGAAAGGGCAGAACTGAAGATAGAAGGGGGTATTTCTATGACTATCTAATACTCTATGGGTTCTTGTCTAATCAATTCAAATAAAACAGATAAAGTATAACTCCTTTATTGCCTGGCCTATTTGGAGCATTATAGAGTCCCAGATAAAATGTTGTGTAATTTTTTTTCCTCTCTGTACACATAAGAAACAAATGTTTGTGATCCTAAATATTAAAAATTTTAAAAATATATATCTTTATTGATTTCAGAGAGAGGAAAGGAGAGGGAGAGATAGAAACACCCATGATGAGAGAGTCATTGGGGATCGAGCCCGCAACCCGGGAATGTGTCCTGACCGGGAATCAAACCTCGATCTGCCGGATCCTAGGTCAACACTCAACGGCTGAGCCACGCCCGGCTGGGCATCCTAAACATTTTAAAACCACCCAGAATGCAAATCTGTCTTACAATTGTTTACTATGATATAGTTAGTGCTATTAAGAATGATGTTATCAGCATTTAACTAAGGTTTTGGAATCAACTTTCAAACATTTTTGATGCAAGTTCTTGATCAGATTTATAATTAAAGCACTCAATAGTCGCCAGAAGTTTCTAAGAGTGCTTTTATTTATTTTTATATTTTAGCAGTTTTATATTTTGTGAGTTAGGGAAAGCTATTTGAAAATAATTGTCTAGCTGGTTTGCCATACTGAGGTTTGATTGTCTTAACATTGTTGTTGGTAGAATTTAAAGGGCAACTCAGCCTGGATTTTAGGAAGTGTATGGCGCACCCTTTATCAGGAGGCTCCCTGCTCAGTGTAGGGGTCCAGACCTAGTTTCCCCAGAAAGTACCACTGTGGCATGTAGATTATTTCAAGCTGAAAACAACTGAAGCCCAACAAACTCAAAAAGAGTTTGTGTGTGTGTGTGTGTGTGTGTGTGTGTGTGTGTGTACCTCCCCCTCACCCACCTATGAAATTCCAACAGAAAAACCTCCTCTGGGAAGGGAGCCTCGGCAGTCACCTAGCATATATGGATTAAACATGGCAGACAGGAAGAAACCAAGCAAAATCTGTTTGTTAGATTCCCCTCTGTGTCCCATTCTTTCTAGTTGGTCAAGTAAGAATTTGTTTACCATGTTTGCTCTCACCTACCTGCAACCTGCCTGCTTTCCCTTGGAAATTCCAGATTCCTGCCCCCGCTTCCTTAGTCCAGACGGGCCTGTGTCAACCGCCTACTGTGTCCCGGGTCTCATAATCTATGGAACCCCTGTATGTACATACGTTAATAAATTTGGTCATTTTCTTCTGTTAATCTGTCTCATGTTCATTTGATTGTTAGTCCAGCCAGAAGAATTTAGAAGGGTAGAAGAAACATTACTTTTCTTCTCCCACACTTCCATTTCCTTGCTCCCTCAATAAACAAAAGTTTTATGTAATATAAATCAGGTATATAATTCCTGTGGCATTCTTTCCATTTCCCATTTGACACAGATTACTTGGATTTAACAAAATATTTATGTAGCTAAATGGTTAGACTGAGCAGTTCTGACTGAAGCTCAATCTCAAGTTTTCAGTTTCAAGCATGAACTTTTTTTAAACACTTTCTCATAAACTAAAGGCTGTCAACATCCTGTCTTTGTTTCTGGACACATGGAACAACTGAATCTGTTATCATGCTGATATTGTTAAGGCTCAGAAAGCGACTACCCAGAAAACCTGAGTCACACCACCGGAGGCTAGAACCTGAGGAGAGTTAAGAAAAAATCCTGAAAAAAGTCTTTCTTGCCATTTTAACCAATGTCAAAATAATTTTTTTTTTCTTTAACATCACTTAGAGATCATTGATGTATGTGACCTTTCAGGTTTTTGCTGAGATTGGCTACACTCCAAAGTATTTTTCATAGAGCAAATTTCAATTACTAAGAATTATAATTTCTACATATAAGTCAATAGGAACAAATGGAACTCATCAACTATTTCATAAACTTGTGGACATTTATTCTTCAAGCCTACAGTGAGTATGCCTTCATGTTTCTGCACTGGTTTGAATTATTGAGTAAATTAACTTGAGATGTTCACAACTGTCCAAATGTTACTTAAAGTAATATTTTACAAAATTACTCCACAGTCTATGCGAAATTATAAGGGAATCCCAAGGATCTTTGCGTATCAGACTGGAGAAATGTTATACTTTTTTTCAACACCAAAATCACTACTGGGAAGTTGATTCTTTTTAGAACATCTATGGAAAAGATATAAAATGCAAAACTTACATGTTGCTTCTTTTGTGTTACTCCTCCCAAGATCAATGTTGCCTGAGACTACTAATAAGAATTCAACTAAACTTTTTTAATGGTGATGTCTAGATGCAACCTAAATTGAAACAAAATTAATTCTTTAAAGGATTGAAGAAATAAACTAAAGAGAAAGCCCATCTTCTACTTGTTCCCAAATTTTATAACCGAAGAATCCATGAATTACAATAATCAGAATGGCCAGTCTACTGAGATGTTTGGTATTAACATCTTTGCCTAATGCTGTCTTTTATGCAAAATATCCAAAAATATTCTATCATTTACGGCATCTGGATCATTTTTACACCTTGCTTTGTTCAAATATGTTTAAGTATGATACCTAAAATATAACCTGTCTTCAAAGATTGACACAAAAAATAATGCAGCTTATACACAGCTTTTCCCTTTTCCCTACTTGGATATTTAGGATGCGACATTCAAACTTAACTTCGGAAATACGCGGGCCCTGTGCTATGGCTATGTACCCCTCTGAGTCTAAAACTGGCTTTAGGGACTTCTCTCTTCGTGTACTTTTCCACCCAAACCAAAATACTTATATCTTCCTAGCCAATAATAATAAATAACTGAATCAATTTATTTAATTTCAGTGTTTATTTCAATATTCTATATAAATGAAAGGACTGAAAGATGCAGCAGTGGATAGAATCTTACGTGCAGGTTGCACTGAAATTACCAGATGTGCCTGCCTTTTGCATTCCTCAGTTGTGGTCTGAGAGCCCGCACACTGCCTTCGCAGTGTCCAATACACACTCACATGGCCTCTTTCACCACGCTCAATCCTCTGCATCCCCACAGTCCTTCTTCAAAGGACTATCAGCTGATTATCAGTGAAATAACTGAGCCGTGACTGTAAAAAAATACGTAAAGTCACAATTTAGCTTCAAAAGTTACCAATCTCCAATTTTGATGCATAAATGGTACAAGATTTCTTATAAAAGGCTTCCCTAAGCCTGGGGTGTATGTGGTTCACCAGGGGAGTCCTCCTCGCTGTGCGGAACCATTCTGATTCCTTTAAGTAACCACAGTCATTACCACCAGGAATTTACTGAAAGCTGGGCTGGCTGGACAGCAACTGGACAATCTGACCTGGCAAATGTACAGAAATTGCACTCCAGATTCCGTATTAAGGCACTAATTACCCAAATGAAACTCCAGGGGCACCTTGGGTAGACGCGGTGCAGTGAATTAAGGAAGGAAATAATTAGTCACAATTGCAGAAACTGGCTAAACACAAAGTGAAAGAATGCATGCAGCCCATTTCCTGGAGTTCAGGGAGGCTCAGTAACGGAATATGCAAAAATACAACACAAATGCAAAGAAAACAGGAGCTCTCCAACGGAGTAAGAAAGGGACAAATTCCAATTTTAAATTACAAAAATGACTTTATTTAAGTTACTTTCTGTTCCTATGTACTACATAGCCAAATAACATTAAGACGTTTTACCATGAATTTGCGCGATGACAAATCAACTTTCAAGCATTTTTTGATAGTCTTAGAGGTTTTGCCAGCATTTGACACAATCTGAACACAGACAGACAGCAAGAGGAAACAAGAGGGAAAACTGAGTGGGCACATAAGGCCTTGGATTTCAAACCCAGCAAAAATATTCATTAAAAAGGCAGAATCGGGTGGGAGGGGGAACGGTATTTAGCGGACAGCAAATTTATACCACATTAAAAACCATGCATAGGGACTATTTAATATGGCCAAGAAATTAAGTTCAAAATTATGTTCCCCTTTTCAAGATCTTCTGAATGAAAAATAACTTCCTTTGGGTGAGAGCAGACCCTCTTCCCTCTCCCCAAAATTAGCTTAGGGATGTTACCTGTATCAGTGAATGGCTTGGGAAAATGAAATAAGAGTGGATCCCTAGTTTGAAATTGTATTAGAAACATGTCACTGAGGCCTAAATCTGAAAAATCAGTAACAGGTTTCCTTACAATGTGTCCGAATACTCAAGGAAAGGTCTAAAATCTTAGACCTCTGAGGCATCCCCCCACTAACAACTGTGTTGTTTTGCTAATCTGTTTGCTAACCTAAGGTTAGTACGGAACCCTACCCTGAGTTACTGAGATCCTACCCAAATGTGGTCTGAGTAACATGATCACATTCAGAATTAACAGAATGCAAATTGAATCTCAATTTAGTCTAAACATAAATTGAAATTATACCAAATTTTACCTATTCACTACTAAGTCCTGCTGACAGTTTGCATAAAGATGGATCATGAATGTTCACTGTTCAAGTAAGTATGTCGTTACTATTGATCAGGTATTTGGCATGAAATTACAGAGTAAAATGAACTACTTTAAAATGAACTTTTCTTACAGTAGGATTAGGAAAATAGGTAACGGCACAACTCCTCCTGGCGGAAATGACAAGAGATGTAAAGATTTTTTCTCTTTTTTAATATCAGAGATCATATTGCAAGAGCTTAAACTTTCTTCATCCCAAGTAACCCAAGGAAGATCCAGGTTGTTTAAGCCCCTCTCTACAAAGATGGCTTGAGAGAAAGGTAAGGAGCCACCTCTAAATGAACAAAACACCCACTGTGGACATATTTTCCATGCCCTTCTGGAAGCAGGATGCCATGTAAATTGTTAGAACTCATTACAATAGCAATATGGGGAATGTGTGGCAGGGAAAAAGGTGGGTGAACAATTTAAAACGTTTTACAATTGTAAATAACAGGTTTCATTGTATCAAGAACCTTTATATTAAAAGTGCTGTTAAAAACAGAACAAAAGGAAAACTCAACACATAACTAGTTTTCTGAGGTGTGGTCTTCTTAGGTGAGTTCCATTGGGATATACTTATATGATCTGTTTCAACCAGACCATCAGCCAGACTGTTCTAGACTTAACCATTAAAACAGACCCAAAAGAGTACCGTTATGGGCTTCAAGCACCCATAGGAGTTATGAGTACATATGGTGCTTTTATATTTACATAAGCAGTTTCCCATGAATCCTAGAGGTTGGAGAAATAGAGCTAGCTGTTCTGTTTTAGCAAGAGCACTTGTAAAATATGGAAAAAAGAGTAGGTAAACATCCCTTTTACATGAAGTTGATCTGTTAAAGGACTTTAGAAAAGTCAGCAGTTTAGTTACCTGAGTTTCCCATTTAAAGACTAAATAGTAATTGAGTGCTTTTTTTAAATTTAAGAATGTGAACAAAAATCTACAATATTAAAAAGGGCAAGAGTCAAAAATTTCGATTCGAGATAAAGTTTGAGAATTTTGAATTTTTATAAAATCTAATAGAAACATCTGTGAATTTTCCTTTTTAGTGAAAACATAAAGTTATGGAACTACACTAATTTATTGAATGTTATTCAGAACTTAGGCAAAGGGTCAACTTGCGAAATCATTAAGAAAGCAAATCAAATTCTTTTGGAATTTCGAGCAAATTGTTATAAGTGATAAAATAATTATTAGTTACTTACTTGAGTTATGAACCCATATGAGATTCTGAGTTAATATCAGATAAAGGCTTTAGCATAAACATGATTTTTAACCTGAATAGATCCCCTTTGAAGGGTGATACAGAAAATAACCATAAATTGTTTACAGAAAAATAGTGCACCCAGTGTTTTAACAGTAGCTCTTGAAGTTTGCCTTTCAACAGGGTATTTTTGTCACGCTCAGCTATGGACAATCTTTCAGGTTTTTTGTTTGTTGAAAACAGGTCTATGTCTCTAAATACAGCACATTGTTTATAATCAGGATCCTACCAATATTCTGGAATTGAATATTTTATCCTATAAGAAATATAACCAGTTACTATTTTAAGCATATTGTTTCAATTACAGGTAGAAATAAATCAGCTATATAAAATCACCATTCTAACCCTTTAACATAGAGCAGAAATAGTGAAGCACTTTGGTCTACCTGATTAGATTATCAAATAAATGAAAAGCATCTCTTTTGCAAATTCTTCACCCCATGATGTACTGTAACATTAAGAAAAGGACTGAGGTCCATGTATCTGCTGAGTAGTCCCTGCAGTTGTGTTTCATGACTCACAGTAGCACTGAGCAAAGTCACCAGGATCAAGGAGTGAATTTTAAAGGCAGCATTTTGAAACCCCAAATCATCTTCCTACTTTCTCTCATTGTTAGGTCACAGAATTTTCTTAGAGGAGACCAGGGCTTGGAAAATGGTCAAGGTGATTTGGTAAATAAACAGAATTCCATGATCAATAGTACTGGTCCTGGACTGAGGGCACAAATAGTGTTTTCATTTTCCTGTTCCACACAGCTTAACAGTTAGTGAAAAATTTTGCCTAAGACCTACATATACCATGTTGGATTTTAAAGTGCAAAGAGACATGAGAGTTCTATTGATCATCAGGCAAAATTGTTGCTAGGTGACATCCAATTAGCAATTTATTCACATTTCGGAAAACAGTAACAGAACCAATCTACATGAGATACACGTTTTAAGCCAAAGAGAGCAGAACGGGTTCCTGTGCTTGCATCACTAGCATTCACAGCAAGGGCAGACTTGAGGGAAATTGATTAAATATATAATATATATAAATATGTGGATTATTTTGTGCAACAGGCAGGATTTGAATAGATTCCACTGCCATACTGCCTGGAGGAACCAGTGGGCCTGGCTGGCGTGCACCAGCTCTTTAGCAGAGTGCTTTAGTAGTGAAATATTTTTCCATTTGATGTATCTACATATCAAGATATCAAAGATGATTAAATTACTCAAAAACCAGGCTTCTAATTCTATGATTTTAAAATTTAATTACCTGTTTTAATTAAAATAAATCTAGCTTCTCTAAGGTTGCTTACCAGTACTATGTAGCTATATTGAGATTAAAGGGGGGAGCCTCCGTTTTTAGTTTTTGAATATTTTTAAACGTTGGTAAAAGTGGAAATTGATTAAATTATAAATGACCAATTCTAGCATGCCAACTATGAAAGATTACTATCTTCACTTGCTTAAAAATCCTTATCTAAGGATACCTTTAACTGTCAAGTATATGAAATAACATAACTTAGGGTTCTCTTGGAGATGGGGGATAATTTCAAAATAATAGTCTGCGACAATGCACTTATGTGAATTTAAACTCCAGAAAAGAGTGCTCTATAGAATAACAGGCTTGGCCAACGGAGAAGGCAGCTGGTAGTAAAATAACAGCACAGATTCCTTGGTATACACACAATGACAACAGGAGCAAGGAACTGCACAGGTGTAAACGAGCTAACCATGACCTTGGCAAAGTATCTTCATCTATTTAAAAAAATACCAAAAAGCATGCAACTTAAAATTCTCTCCCTTTCACAAGAATTAACTGGAAAACAACAACAACAACAAAACAAAACAAAACAACAGATGGAACCATGAGTTTCTGTTAGTAGAAAACAGGAATAGGTATATTAGGGTCCAGGACAAATAAAACTTTAAAATATTAATATTGAAAAAATACAATTAAAATTTTATTAAAAAATACATACTCCTTACTCAATCTTTGTGTACATTTTGTTTCGTGTGAAAAGAAAAAAAACAAAACCATAAAATAGGAAAGGCATTAAGACTACCTAATTATTTATACTGTATTTGGTAGAAGCAAGTTTCAGTCAAACTTGAAACAAAAATAAGTTATTCTGTTTTCATTTGCTCCCGGACATCAGAAGGCAGAGTTTCAAACAGAGCATCTTCCACAACTAAACCAGCTCTCTTCAGAGCTCGGCAGTCGCCCAGCTCCGGAGGGAGGATTTCAAAGTGATTGCCTTTAACATCTAAGTAGGAGAGAAACTGTAAATTTCCAATTTTTGGTGAAAGTACTGATAGGCTGTTTTTCCCGATCTTCAGAGTTTTAAGTTTCTTGCAGAAGTAGAGTTCATCTGGAAGGTTCTCCACTTTGTTACAAGTGATGGAAAAATACTGTAAACTTTGTAGAACTCCGATTTCAGGCGGGATAAAACGAATGTCATTGTAGGACAGGTCCAAGTATCGGATTTTGTTGCATAGGAAGAGGTGGGAAGGCAGCACCTCGATTTTGTTGTGGCTGAAGGACAGACGCTCCAGGCTGGTGAGTTTCTTTATATGCTCGGGGATGTAGGTGATGCTGTTATGCCACAGTTTTAACACTGTCAGCTTCCGCAGGTGCTGGAAGCTAACGATTTCTTCTATAGATTTCAGATTGTTTTCCTTGAGGTCCAGTTCCTGGAGGCTGAGCAGGCTGAACACGGCGTGCGGGATGCGCTCCAGGTCACAGTGGACCAGCTCCAGCTCTGTGAGGTTGGTCATCTTCTTCAGGTTGTTGAGCATCACCAGCTTGGTGCCATCGTTATGGATGCACATCTTCTGGAGATGGCTGGACACGTCCACCACGGCCTGAGGGATTTTGGAAACGTTGCTTTTGATAGAGAGCATTTTAAGGCTTTTGAGATCCCGCAGAGACTCAAGGGCGACATTTTTGGAAATATCGTGACTTAGCGAGCCAACCAGGTAGAGCTCCTCCAGATTCCGGAGCCCATACATCCAGGGGGGCAGCTCCCTCATATCATCAAACTTGACGCTCAAGACCTTGAGGTTTTCCTTCAGGAAAGAGAGGGCCGCGCTGTGGATTTTGACCGAGCACTGGTGGAGAGAGAGCTCCTGGAGGTTCTCCAGCTGGGCGATGGTGGCCGGTATCATGACGTTCTTAATGATCTCCAGCTTTAGAGACTGCAACTCCGTAATCTCGAAAACGGTGTCTGGAAGGCCGGAGAGCATAATGAGAGGCAGTTCCAGGCGGTTGTGGGCATTGGTCTGCAGCTTCTGCCGCAGCTTATCGGGGGTCCACTCGTTATTTAAGTTCAGCTGCTTTAATTTGTTCTCGCTCACTTCAGACAGGAACACTGCAAATCTCTTGGAATACAGAGGGTCATACTGATCTATCATATGAAGCATAAAAGCAAAGTCATTTTTCACATCTGGAATATCATCGATCCCAGTCTCCTGCCGGACATACTCAAAAGAGTACTCTCTCAGGGAACGGTAGAAGAGCCAGTACAAGGTATAGAGGCACGTCAATCCATAGATGCTTACAAAGCACAGATAGCAAAAGGAGAGCTTGGAGAACAAGTGGGCCATGGTGTGATTGCAAGAAAAGTTCTTATATCCAGTCATGTCCTGAATGTCAACGTTACAGTCCACTGTAAACTGGACCTTGGAGACCAGGGCACTGTTATACGCAATGATGATGAGGAATTTGATAACCTTGAGCACAGTCTGGCGAACATACATGGCATAGAGAATATCCCCTTCTTCCACGTGCAGCCTGAACTTCTTCACCTTCTCGAATAAGGCCTTCGCTTGCTCCCCCTCTTTCTTATCAAGAGCCCCCGCAGTGGACTTGTCAACCACGAACTTCTCCGGGATTGACTTTAACGACTGCGAGTTGACCAGGTTGCCTTCCTGGGCAGACTGCACGGTGTTGGACCTGCTCAGGTTGTTCTTCCTGTTGTCTTTCTCTTCCGAGTCCTCCCCGGACACCTCCGATAAGGCCCGTGTGGTCCAGGGCGAGTCGAAACACTTCCCCAGGATGGAGATGAAATGTTCGATTTTGGAACTGGAGCCGGGGAATTTGAACCAAAAGTTGCTGCAGAGCATGAAGATCAGGGTATGAATGAGAACAAGGTAAGGGAAATACTTGGCATACCAGTGCAGGGCCCGCTCATAGCACATCTGGTTTATGAAACTGTACTGCTGCAGGTCCAGGTCTGTCTTCAGTCCTTTCATCTCCACCGTGACCGGGCTGGTCGAAGACGGTTTAGGTGGAGGCAGTGGGGTGGTTCCGGCAACTGCTTGAGAGACATTCAAAACGGAAGAGTGGTTCTGAGACGGCTGAACCCGTTTCGGAAGGCAAATGATCTTGTCTTGCATGACCTAAAACGCAGAAATAATATTTTCAAATTATATTATTCAAAGAGCTTTCATAATGTCATTAGTGCAAAGAAAGCAGCAATAACATCCAATAAATGCCCATTTCCTTTGTCTGGAGAATACAATGTTCAATTCCAGTGTAAGGTTTTATCCTTAATCCACATGTTGGAAAAATGAAATATATGACCTTGTTAATCACATCTAAGTTAGGAAAGAAAACAGCAGTTTTGTTAAGACAGAATGATTCACAACAAAATAAATCTTTAAAGAATGGTAATGTATTTTTTAAATATTGCTTCCCCCCCCCCCCCCCTCAAACCGGGACCTGGGAGAACCAGTCATTGGTCTGGGAAACACACCCTCTATCGGGCTCGACCTTGAACCAGGCTCCTAAGATTAGATTCACTTGTGTATGAGAACAAAAAGGACTGAAAGGAGAAAATAGGGAAGAAATTCCCATCACGATCACTTCCTTATTCTTTCTACCCGTATCCTGGACTACACGCACAGACGAATGTGAATGGCTTTAATACAGCGGGGATTCCCTAACCTTTTATAAAAACCATTTCTTCAGAGGGAGGTGAAAGGATACACAGCTGTTCATTGGTTAAATTAATGTTTAAACTTGCTGGCTTTTCACACAAAATATTACACTGAGAACTTCTATTCCTCTACCAACACTTCAATTTGTTGAAAAGAATATTAAGCCAGCAGCCCGGCCGGGGTGGCTCAGCGGTTGAGCATCAGCCTAGGATCCAGGAGATTGCAGCTTGATTCCCGGTCAGGGCACATGCCTGGGTTTCGGGCTTGATCCCCGGCGGGGGGGCGTGCAGGAGGCAGTCGATCAATGACTCTCTCATCATTGATGTTTCTCTCTCTCTCTCTCTCCCTTCCTCTCTCTGAAATCAATAAAATTAAATTTAAAAAAAAAAAAAAAAGAATGCCCAGCAGTCCCATAGGATTGCAATTTGGGTAAGAGAGAATGTGTCCTTTGTGAAGATTAGGTAGTATGCAGATTAGGTAGTAGCATCAGGCAGAATACACCTCGAATCAATCTGGGGGAATCACTGCCAGAGAGAAACACACGTAAGTGGGAACAACAGGCAAACAGTTCAGAGGAGGAGTAATGACCAAGGAACTGACAGCAATAATATGTGGAATTAATAATGCAGGGAAAGTCCATTTGTACCTTAAAGTATCAAATGGCTAGAAATCCATAGTGTTTAGTAATTCTGCAACAGCAAAATGTTTAGTAATTTTGCAACAGCAGAGTCCTTTATATTGATTAGAGAAAGAAACGGAATCCATTGCAAAGTGCACAAGACAGAAGTACAAGGTTTGTCAACAGAGTGGAGCATCGAATACTTAGAAGAGGGCCTGATACATGGAAGACCACCAGTATGCATTTGCTGAGCAAGTGACTGAGTCCAGAACTGATGCTAGTCCTTCCAGTTCGCAGTGGCTGTAGGCCTGGATGGGGCCATACCGCTCGTGGAGATGAAGATAAGGATGGTGGTTATAGTAATGATGGCAGCAAACGTCTGTTGTATTTAGTATGCAACTGACCTTGTTTAACAATGTCAAAGGTATTAATTATTTTGTCACCTTAACCTGATGAGGTAGGCACTCCTATTATTCCCATTTCACAGGTGAGGAGACCAAAACACAGCAGAGTTAAGCCACTTGCTAATGTCATCTACCTCAGGCCACCTGGACCCAGAGCCCACATTCTTATTTTATTTTACTGAAGTTCTAGGAGTAGGCAGAAGGTGGGGGCACGGGACCAGCAGGGAGAAGAGAGTGCTTCCCTGAGCAGCGACTCCAAGAGTGACACCTTTGAGCTAATATGCTAATATGACATTGTTAGTGGTGTGATGAAAACACAGAAGAATCAGTGTGAAAGCAAGATCAGTTAGAAGAAGGAAAAAAGGCAGGCACTTTTTTAAGGTGCTAAAACCCTGCTAAGCAACCAGGCAGACCCATTACTGTTCCCCTGAGCAGCCTTCCCCAGGCTTGCTCCTAATGATGGAAGGTGACAGGCTTCCGACCTTCGTTGGATAGGTTTCAGGTTACATGTTGCACCACGGTGCCCAGCTAAGGGGCAAGATGGGCTGAAATCCTGCTTGGCTCACCTTCCTTGGCTGTGACCACACACACAGTAGGAATCATTTTTTATATTCTGCACAAGGGCACCTGGTTAGTGCCTCTGCCATGCTAGGGAGGCAGGTCATATTCTCCCTATTCTACAGAAGAAATCGACCAAGGAACTTAGGTACATACTTGTCCAAGTTCACATAGCTAGAAAACAATAAAGCAGAAATTTAAACCTGTCTTTTCTACAACCTACTATCCTTCCACCACTCCATAGTCTCCTCACTTCACCAAGCTTCTGCTAGGATGCCAGGTGTAGAAGGGTAATTAATACAGAGACGGTCTCCAGAAGTTCCTTTCAGCCTGACATCATATTTCTTTTTCAATCTTCACAAAGATATAATTTTTTTAAAATAATAGTTTACTGATTTTTAGAGAGAGAGGAAGGGAGAGAGAAACATTGATATGAGAGCCCAACATGGATCGGCTGCCTCCTGCAGGCCCCCAGTGGGGATGGAGCCCGCAACCTGGGCATGTGTCCTTGACCCAGAATCCAACTGGCAACCTCCTGGTGCACAGGACGCCGCCCAACCAACTGAGCCACAAAGACATAACTTTTAAAATATGCCCACTTAAATCCCAGGAGGGTAAAAAAACAGTGGTCTATTTTCCAGAAGCCGTTAACTTCTGAGAACTGAGCACAGAGTAGAAAAAATACTGGAATTTATTCACAAAGAACAGTAACTGCTCATGCTGCTAAGAGAATATATCCTAAGGAGGCTCCAGCAGAGACACAGCTCAGAGTAGAATTCTCAAGGAAGGCGATGGCAAGTTGTCCAAACCAAAAGGATGAAAGGAGCAGGGCAGGTGAAGGAGCTCGACAGTAAAGAGTGTGAAGAGTTAAACAATAGAATAACCAAGAGAGAGAAGTTACCCTCCATGCTTAATGGAAACTGTATTTCTGAACACTACAACTTTGAGAAGAACTCAGAAAAGGATCAGTATTTTCAAAAGCATAGTAAAGAGAAGGGAGACAAAAAAATGAGGCAGGATTTGTAAAAACAAAAAGAGAATAAAGGGTGTTTTGTGGTATTTTTGTAAATAACAGCAGTGTGTAAGTACTTGAAAGTTCTTGTTTCATCTTTTCTGCTCCTTTGAGAAGATTACCTAATACCACGTATATAGCAGGTCTTCGCATAAGGTTGCTCACTCAATGTCCTGTTTCTTTCTTTTTAAAAATTTTGTCTTTGTTTCAGGTGTACAGCACAGTGGTTAGACAATCATATAATTTACAAAGTGATCCCTCCCCCCCAATATTTCAAGTACCCACCTGGCACTGTACAGTTATTAAAATACTATTGACTATATTCCCTTATGCTGTAATTTACACTCTCATAACTATTTTTTAACTACCAATTTGTACTTCTTAACCCTTTCACCTTTTTCACCCAGCTTCCCAACCCCCTCCCCTCTGGCAGACATCAGTTTGTTCTCTGAATATATGTGTCTGTTTCTGTTTTGTTTGTGCATCTTTAGATTCTGCATGTAAGTGAAGCTATATGGTATTTGTCTCTCTCTGACTGATTTATTTCACTTAGCATAATACCCTCTAGGTCTAACCATGCTGTCGCCAATGGTAAGATTTCATTCTTTTTAATGACCAAGTAATATTCCATTGTATATATGTACCAATTCTTCTTTATCCATTCATCTACTGATGGGCACTTTGGTTGCTTCCATATATCTTGGCTATTGTAAATAACACTGCAATAAATACAGGGGTACATTTATCTTTTTGAATTAGTGTATTGGGTTTCTTTGGATATATACCTGAAATCGATGGGTCAGAAAGCAGTTCCAGTTTTAATTTTTTGAGGCACTTCCATACTGTTTTCCATCACGGCTGCACCAATTTGCATTCCCAGCAACAGTGCACTATGGTTCCTTTTTCTCCACATTCTCACCAACACTTGTTGTTGGTTGATTTATTGATGATAACCATTCTGACAGGTATGAGGTAATATTTCATTGTGGTTTTAAATTGCATTTCTCTGAAGATTAGTGATGTCGAGTATTTTTCATGTTTATTGGTCATCTCTATGTCCTCTTTGGAGAAGTGTCTATTCAGGTCTTCTGCCCATTTTTATTTTATGGTTTCAAGTCTTACATTTAACTATTTAATCCATTTTGAATTTATTTTTGTATGGTGTAAGAAGGTGGTCTAGTTTCATTTTTTTGCATGTATCTGTCCAATTTCCCCAATGCTATTTATTGAATAGACTCTCTTTTTAAAAAAAAATGTTTTTATTGATTTCAGAGAGAAGGAGGGAGAGGGAGAGAGACAGAGAAACATCAAAGATGAGAGAGTGTCATTGATCGGCTACCTCCTATAGTCCCCCGACTGGGGATTGAGCCCGCAACCCAGCATGTGGCCCACCTGTGAATTGAGCTGTGGCCTCCTGGTTCATGGGTTGACACTCAACCACTGAGCCACGCCACGCAGGCTGAATAGACTGTCTTTACCCCACTGTATGTTCTTGTCTCCTTTGTCAAATATTAATTGGCTATATAGGCGTGGGTTTATTTCTGGACTCTATTCTGGTCCATTGATCTATGTGCCTGTTTTTATGTCAATACAACGCTATTTGATTACTACAGCCTTGTAGTACAGCTTAATATCAGGTTGATACCACCATTCTGTTCTTCAGTCTCAAGATGGCTATGTCTACGCAGAGTCTTTTGTGGTTACACAAAAAATTTGGGGTTATTTGTTCTAGTTCTGTGAAAAATGCCATTGGTATTTTAAATAGGAATTGCGCTGAATCTATAGATTGCTTTGGGTAGTATGGACATTTCAGTGATGTTAATTCTTTCTATCCACGAACACTATATATATGTTTCCATTTATCTGTGTCTTCTTCAAGTTCTTCAATGTCTTATAATCTTCCGAGTACAGATTTTTTACCTCCTTGGTGTGTTTTTTTGTTTTTGGTGCAATTGTAAGTGGAACCGATTTCTTAATTTCTCTTTCTGATAGTTCAGAAAAATGCAACTGATTTTTGAATATTTATTTTGCACCCTGCCGCCTACTTTACTGATTTCATTGATCAGTTCTGGTAGTTTTTTGGTGGGATCTTTAGGGTTCTCTCTCTATAGTATCCAGTCATCTGCAAATAATGACAGTTTTACATTTCCTGTTCTAATATGGATGACTTTTATTTCTTCTGGTTGTCTCACTGCTATGGCAAAACTTTCAATACTATGTTAAATAAAAGTGGTGAAAGTGGACATCTGCGTCCTGGCCCTGATTTTAAGGAAAATACTTTTAGTTTTTTTCCTACTGAAAATAATATTGGCTGTGAATTTGCCATATATATGTTGAGGTATGTACTCTCTATTCCCACTTTATTGAGTTTTTATCCTAAACCGGGTGCTGGATTTTGTATAATGTTTTTGTGCATCCATAGATATGATCATATGATTTTTAGCCTTCATTTTATTTGTGGTTTATTCACGTTAATTGATTTTTGAAATCCCCATTTGATCACAGTTTATGATCTTTTAAATGTATTTCTGAATTGGTTTGCTATTATTTTGTTGAAGATTTTTGCCTCTATATTCATCAGAGATACAGGCCTATACTTTTCTCTCTCTGTGATGATTTTACCTGGTTTTGGAATCAGGATAAGGCTGGTCATGTAAAATGAGCTTGGGAGCCTTCCCTCCTCTTAAATTTTTTGGAATAGTCTGAGAAGGATAAACGTTAATTCTTCTTTGAGTGTTTGGTAAAATTTATCTGGGAAGCTGTCCAGTTCAGGGCCTTTGTTTGTTGGGAATTTTTTGATTATTGCTTAGATTTTGTTAGTTATAACTGGTCTATTCAGATTTTCTGTTTCTTCTTGATTCACTCTTAGAAGATTATATGTTTCTAGGAATATATCCATTTCTTCCATATTGTCCAATTGTTGGCATATAATTCTTCATATTTTCTTATAATCCTTTGTATTTCTGTGGTGTCAGCTGTCATTTCTCCTTTTACATTTTTATTTTACTTGAGTCCTCATTTTTTCTATTTTTAAAATGGACTTTTAGAGAGAGAGGAAAGAGAAGAGAGGGAGGGAGAGAGGGAGAGAAAGAAACATCAATTTGTTGTTCCACTTACTTATACATTCATTGGTTGCTTCTTGTTTGTGCCCTGACAGGAGATCAAACCTACAACCTTGGCATATCGGGATGATGATCTCACCAACTGGGCTACCCGGCCAGGGCTTTCTTTATTTCTTGATGAATATGGTCAATGGTTTATCAATCTTGTTTATCTTTTCAAAGAACCAGCTCTTGATTTAACGGATTTTTTTGTATTGTTTTTATTTTCACTCTATTTTATCTTTGCTCTGATCTTTATTAATAATTTCCTTCCTTCTATTCACTTTGAGCTTTGTTTGTTGTTCTTTTTATAGTTCCTTTAGGTGTACGGTTAGATTGTGATATATATATTTTTTTGTTCCTTGAGGTAGGTCTGTATTGCTGTGAATTTACCTCTTAGAACTGCTTTCATTGTGTCCCTTAAGTTTTGGGTGGCTGTATTTTCATTTTATTTGTTTCAAGGTATCTTTTGATTTCTTCCTTTGATTTTGCATACCCATTCATTGTTTACTAATACATTATTTAGCCTCCATGTGTTTGTGTGTCCTTCAGTTTTTTTCTTGTGATTGATTTCTAGTTTCATACCATTGTGGTCAGAGAATATACTTGATATGATTTCAGTCTTCTCAAATTTATTGATTTGTTTTGTGGCCTAACACATGGTGTATCCTGGAAAATGTTCCATGTGCACCTGAAAAGAATGAATATTCTGTGGCTTGGGGTGAAATGCTTTGAAAATATCAATTAAATCCATCAGGTCTAATGTGTCATTTAAGGCCTCTGTTCCCTTGTCAATTTTCTGTCTAGAAAATCTATCCACTGATGTCAATGGGGTGTTAAAGTCACCTACTATGACTGTATTACTGTCGCTCTCTACCATTACCCATTACGTCCATCAATATTTGCTTTAGACATTTAGGTGCTCCTATTTTGAGTGTATAAATGTTTATAAGGGTTATACCCGCTTGTTAGATCAATCCCCTTTTCAATATGAAATGTCCTTCTTTGTCTCTTTTTATGGCCTTTGTTTTAAAGTCTCTTTTGTCTGATGTAAGTATTGCTACCCCAGCTTTTTTTTTCCCATTTCCATGAACTTTTTCCATCCCTTTATTTTCAGTCTGTGTGTGTCTTTTATTCTGAGGCAGGTCTCTTGTAGACAGCATATATATATATGGGTCTTGTTTTTTTATCCCTTCAGTTATCTTGTGTCTTTTGATTGGAGCATTTAATTCATTTACATTTAAAATTATCATTTTTAGGTACACAGTTATTGCCATTTTATTATTCATATTTATGCCCCTCCCTCCTCATAATAAAGTTCATTTAACATTTCTTGTAATACTTATTTGGTGGTGATGAACTCTTTTAGCTTTTTCTTGTCTGGGAAACTCTTTATATCTCCTTCCATTTTAAATGATAGCCTTGTGGATGCAGTACTTTTGGATGTAGGTCCTTGCTTTTTATCATTTTGAATATTTTGTGCCAATCCCTCTGGTCTGAAAAGTTTTTGTTTGTTTTTTTTTTGTTTTGAACAGTCAACTGACATTCTCATGGGAGCTCCCTAGTAGGTGACTTTCTCCTGCTGTTTTTAAGATTCTCTCTTTGT
The DNA here is from genome assembly GCF_054644295.1 of Miniopterus natalensis. Lineage (NCBI taxonomy): Eukaryota > Metazoa > Chordata > Mammalia > Chiroptera > Miniopteridae > Miniopterus > Miniopterus natalensis. The sequence goes on along the minus strand of NC_142089.1, from coordinate 56,507,092 downwards.
CTTTAACCTTGGCGATTTTAATTATAATGTTTTGGTGTGGGCTTCTTTGGGTTCATCTTGTTTGGGACTCTGTGCTTCTTGGGACTTGTGTGTCTTTTTCCTTCATCAGGTCAGGGAAGTTTTCAGTCCTTGTTTCTTCAAATATATTCTCAATCCCTTGCTCTCTCTTCTCCTTCTGATAACCCTACATTGGGGGTACTGTTATGCTTGATGTTGTCCCAGAGGTCCCTTAAATTATTCTCATTTTTAAAGTTCTTTTTTCTTTTTGTTGCTCTGACTGGGTGTTTTCTGCTACCTTGTCTTCCAAATCACGGATTCGATCCTCTGCTTCGTTTAATCTGCTATCAATTCCTTCCAGTGCTACCAATCTGCTACCAATTCCTTCCTTCATTTTGGATACTGTATTCTTCACTTTTGATTGTTTCTTTTTTATGGTTTCTATGCCATTTTTTATGCTCTTGAAATTCTAAGTTTCTTGAGCATCCTTATAAACGTTCAGAAATTTTTACCCAGCCGTTTGCTGGCCTCAACTTTTTAGTTCTTTTTTTGGAGATTTCTTCTATTCTTTTATTTGGGACATGTTTCTTTGTCTCCCTATTTTGGCTGCTGCTCTGTGTTTGTTTTTACTTATTAGGTAGATCTGCTATGTGCCCCAGGCTTGACTTTATACAGTAGTTCTTCTGGGTGGCCCAGTGGTGCTGTCTCCCTGATCACCCAAGCCTGGTGCCCCAGGAGTTTTTCTTATGAGGGTTACATGTGCCTTCCTGTTGTAGCTGAGCCCTGATTAATATTGGCATGTCTGTGGGTGGGTGGACCTTCAGGCTGGCAAGGTATAAGAACTGACCACAACCACAGCGTATGAGCTGCTGTGCAAGGGCTGATCCCATGGAGCTGAATTTGCCCAGCATGCTCTGGTTCCTGCTGAGACCTCTGTTTGGGTGTGCTGCTTTTGAAGCCAATCAGGTAGTGCTATGTTGCGATCTGAAGCCAGATCTGCCTGTGTTGTCTCAGGGGGCCTCTTGGGAGGGAATGTAGTGCAGGTCAACGTCAGGCGCTGCCTGTGACTGGCCCAGGGCTACTTGTTAAGAGTTACAAAGTGATCCACCCTTGGTAGTTCCCTGTGTCTGGCCTGGGTGCATGTGGGAGGGGCCAAGCTGCATACTGAGGCTGGCTGTCACCAGTACCGGACCCAGAGAAGCTCAGTAAAAAGCCCAAGGCATTCTCAGATCTGCCTCCACCTGCTGGCTACCTGTGAGGCTCAGTCACTGAAAGAGCCTTGGATAGTAATGTAAGTTCTGTGAGGAAGGTCCCCTGGGAGTCATCAGGTAAAGGCAAGTGGCATTTACCAGATTAATACAGATTCAAACTCAGCACCAGTGCTGGGTCTGAGGCTTCAGCAAAAGTCTTGGTTACACTGAGGCCAGCTGCTACCCATCGGGAGCCTGGGGACCTTTGCAGTGGGGCTGGTTTCAGGGAGTTGTCAGGGTGGAGCTGGTAGAGTTCAACAAGCTAAAGGAGGGAGGGCTTAACACAGGAAAGGCGGTACCTGTAGAGTGTGCAGAAAGATGACCTCGCCCTAAAGCCACACAACTCAGTTTCTCCCTATGTGTCTCTGGCATCCCCAGAATTCCTTGAGAATATTTTAGGAAAGACTGCAATGCAGGCCCAAGCTGGCAGAGCCTACAGCTGTGTGCAAGTTGGGTAGGGCGAGGCCTCAGGGTTGATAAGGGTGGAGCTTATGGAGCTCCCCAGGCTAATGCCATGTGGGGGAAGTGCATATCCCAAGGAACATGGCATCCTTGGGCTGTGTGGGAGAGGGACTCTACACAGGAACATTGGCAGTTGTCCATCCATCCCTCTTCCCGACGCCACACAACTCGGTATCTCTCTGACTTTGGTATACTCTTAGCCACAGTCCCTTTACCAGGGCACAGGGTGAGTGCCTGTGAGTGAGAGTTTTTGTATGTGGGCCCTTTAAGAGGACACCTGGGGCCCAGGCCAGTGTGGTTCAGTTGGTAGAGTGTTTTCTCATGCACAGACAGGTTGTAGGTTTGATTCCCGGTGAGGGCACATGCCCAGGTTGTGGGCTCGATCTTCAGTAGAGGGTGTACAGAAGGCAGCCAATTGATGCTTCTCTCTCATTGATGTTTCACTCTCTCTCCCTTTCTGCCCTCTCTAAAATCAATGAGAAAAAGCATATTAAAAATAAAAAAAGAGGACACCTTGGTTTCCAGCAGCCTTCCATCTCATCTGTGTGGACAGAATCCCTGCTGATTTTTATAGCCAGATGTTATGTGGGCTCTTCTCAGCACTGTTGCTCCAGGCTGGGGAGCCCGGTATAGGTGTCTGGCCTGGGGTTGTGACACCTAAGTCCTCAAGAGTGACCTCTGCAGCTGAGATATCCGTCCAATTTTCCACCGCCACATGTGGGAGTGAGGCCAGCCCACTTAACATCTCTGCCCCTCCTACCAGTCTCAATGTAGCTTCTTCTGTAAATCCCTAGTTATAAGACATCTGTTCATCTACTCTTCAGATGGTTATCCAGATTGACAGTCCTATAATTTAGTTGTAATTTTGATGTGGTAAAGGAAGGAAGTGAATGCAGTTCCACCTACTCTGCCATCTTTGATCAAATCTCAAAGTCCTGTTTTGTTCAATGTCATTTCATTATAACCTTGATAAGACCCTATAGGCACTTAACCCTTGTTTGTATCAATTAGCCTATGGTAAAATTGGTTTCATTATACGTCATTTCATTTAAAGTCACAGAACCCATGGAACCACATTAAATGAGAACTTACTGTAACTAATTTCTTTTTACCTTTATCCAGTAACTTAAGGCTGCAAAAAAATTTTGAAGGAATAATTGTAAGGTTGCAGACTGCTGGTGCAGGACCAAAAGAATGCTTGGGGAAGGAGCAGGGAGAAACCCCCCACCCACCCCATTCTATAGAACACTGAGGCTCAGACCATCACCAGCTCACACACACACATCACAATGCGGAGGAATCCCACCGTTTTCTTCTAGGGGCAACCCTGAGGGGGGGAAAAATGCTTGATACTGGAGCTACACAGAGGGTCTGTGTAGTGGGAGGGAGAGAAGGGGGAGAAGAAATTGGGGAGGGGAAGAGAAAAACATTAAAAAAGCAAGCTGAACAATAGAATCTGACCCAAAATATAGGAAGGTGAGAAAGTTATTATCCTAAAAGTGGATATGAGAATATTCTTGAATTAATCATCTATGCTAAGGAAAATATCTAAGTTACTTTGGGAATATTGCCTTGGCTTCATGTGATCTTTGCTCTCAGGGATAAGAGAAATGGGCTTAATAAAATTAGGATTTATAAATTTCTCATTTTGCAAATTATTTGGAGATAATACAACTGTTTTGGGCATGCTGGGGAGAGGAACTCAGCTTCCTTAATTCTAAGGTCAGTGAAAAAATTGAATTTCTTGCTTTTGTTTTCTACAGGGAGATGTTTTCAAGAAAAATGGTGTGAAAACTCAAGCTTCCTTAAAGCTTGCCCTGAAATGCTGCTCAGATCTAGGAAAATAAAGCAAATATTTTAAATTGTAATTATAAAATTTATACAAGCAAAGAGATGCATTTTTAAGTGGCGTATGTTCAAACTTTATGTCATACTGAATTATCCTGCATAGACAATACACTATTAGGGCCTTTTAATAGAATTTTCACCATTTTAAATCATTAATGTTCATGATCTTTGATTGTATGATATATATTTGATGACTATTATTTGATTCTCAGTCCTTTGTTAGAATGGTAACACCATTACAATGTAAAAAAATAAGATCCACTTAATTTAGCCAGTTTCCAGACAAGCAGTGCAATGAAAAACAGGACCAGGGTACCAAGTTGAAAAAGTATCATATTTGCGTAAATGAGCTTAAAACAAAACAAAACAAAACAAAAAAACAAAACCACTTAGCTTCAGCACAACTTCTTGAAATAACAAACACAGAGCAACATAAGGGCCAGCTTACCTGCCAGAGACACAAATGGCATGAACGGGAGTGGAGTAGGACCATGTAGAAGGTAAGTACTGAGTCGTCCTGAGTGCGCCCTCAGGAAAAGTCAACCATTTTGGAGGCTCTACCATAGATCAGCTGTTACGTTAGCAATACCAAGAAAGACAAGCTCTTCAAGGTCAAGCACATGAGGAAGACAACCTCTGTAATTAGTGTGATAAGTGCTCAAACATGGGCTTGTCTATCACAATGAACTTTATAATCAACTTACCTAGACCCAGAAAAAAAACACGCATTGGTGGTACTTTTATTGGGATTACACTACATCTATAAATTAATTTATGAAGAACTAACATCTTTAGGGTGTTGATTCCTCTCCATGCTGTGTTTCTACTTGTTCACATCTAATTTTGTATTTTCAGGAGTGTTTTATAACTTTCCTGACATAGATTTTGGATATTTATTGTTAAATTGTGCCTAAATATTTTTTTTCCTAACATAAATCTGTTTTTCTTAAAAAGACACTTTTTAACCAAAAGGTAGAGTCCTCCTTTCACCTTTCCCTCCCCCCATGCTGACTCTTAGAAAGCCCTGATGAGTCTACTGTATGCTCTTCCAGAGCTATACCTGTGCATTTACATATATATGACTAGAAACACATGAGACCTCGCTATATGTATTGTTCCTGCACCCAGAGCTCTTCATTCTCACAGCGTGTCTTGGAGACCTTAACACATTGGCATACAGGGATCTATTTCATTCTAAGGACAGCAGAATCACAGTGTGGACTCGCTGCAACTTATTAATCACATCCCATGATGATGTGCACTTAGGCAATTTTTCTACTGAAACCAGTGCTGGTCTCAAAAAAAATCACATGCTGTCTGGTTTTACATGGTATCCTACAAAGTAGAACAGAGAACAGATCAGCAGTTGCCAGAGGTTCACTGCACAGGTTCAGTACCAGGGGATTCCTTGTGGTGTTGAGATTCTTTTGTATCACTTTTGTGGGTGGTGGTTACAAGAATTTGGGCATGTTTTAAAATTCAAATATATATCTTGTCTTGCTGAAGAGTGCATTCTTGACGATGGAGGGCTAAATGCTGTCTAATACTAATAGTGATCCTCCAGCTATTTTGTTCATTTGTTCATACTATTCTTTAATTTTTTAGCTATTTCAATTTTTAAAAATTCAAACTAATCACTTCTTTCTTTTCACAAGTGAACTTAATCCATTATTTTGCCCATTTATATTTACTAATATTTACTAATTTAAAAAATTTTTCTAAATACCTTTCCTTCCTTTTTCCTGTTGTCTGTTGCATTGATAACACTTTCCATATAGAATTTCCCATCCCACCTCTGCTGGTTAGGAAGGTGTCAACTCTATTTCTATAATGCAGGCTGTACTTCTACAACAGGTTATCTACAATTTCTTTTTTTTTTTTTTTTTTAAATATATCTTTGACTTCAGAGAGAGGAGAGGAGAGGGAGAGAGAGAGAAACATCAATGATGAGAGAGTCATTGATCAGCTGCCTCCTGGATGCCCCTTACTGGGGATGGAGCCCACAGCCCAGGCATGTGCCCTGACCAGGAATTGAACCACGATCTCCTGGATCCTAGGTCGATGCTCAACTGCTGAGCCACGTCCAGCCGGGCTCTATCTACTTTTTAATGTATGTCTTCATTCTTTGGCCATTAAAAATATATCAATTTTAACTTCATTGTTTGTTTCAAAACTTAGTTTCATTTTAAGTGAATCAATGTTTCAACTGCTAATTTTGTTGAGAGCCTTTCTGAGCATAGTTTTCTTCATGTGCTCTGGGTGTGAGGCCTGTTCTGAGAAGGAAATTATTTTCCACCACCTCTCATACGCTCTTTTGTGGTTTCCTGCACCCAACCCCCCGCCCCCGAATCCACCCTTAGGTCTTATCGTGGTATTCTGATGCTCCACTATAATGTCAGGATCTCACGAACCCACTCAGGGAGGCAGTGGCAGGCTGACTCAGTTCCTGGCTGGGAGGCATCCCAGATGCACAGTTTCCTCTAAGGCACCAGATCCAGCATCCAGTCAATCGCCATTCTTTTCAGCTTCCTTTTGGAAATGGGGGCCTTTGGCTTCAGTGAACAGGCTCCAGTCTCTTATCTCGCCCGGGGCATTTTTAGTTCCCTTTACTGGCAGGAGCTAAGCTCCTGGCTGCTACTGCCCTTTTGGATGAGAGCCCAGCAGTTGCTAAGCCCCACTCAGTATTTCATTCTTACTGGACAGAAACGTGTATCTTGTTTTTGAGGCCACGCATGTACTTTTGTTATCTCTCTCTCTACTTTATCTATCATGGCTATATTCATTGAACAGAGGGAGTATTTTGAAGTGTAACACTTGTTTCACTATCTTTTCCAGAACAGAAAGTGTGGGTGTGGGCGTCTTAACATAAAAATAGGTCTCTGGACTAACATGAAAAATCAGCATTCCTTGGGTACTGCCAAACAAGGTGAATCTATAATGCCAAATCCGCGCCTCCTCCAAAACAGGCTGAGTGTCTTTACGCATCTCCCACTAACAGCATATGACGGTACTGATTGTCCTACCACCTCAACAATGAAGCCCATTACTCTTTTTCTATGAACGATAACCCAACAATTTCCCCAGTGTAGACTTTACATCATAATTATGACTCTATTATCACTGAAAGAAGTGAGACAATTTGCTGAGTATGATAAAAAAAAAGTCATTCCACTATGTTAACTCGTGATCCAGGGATATTTTTTAGATTGCGGACTGTTCTTTAGACAGTGCTTTCATTTGTTAGGGCAAGTTTGATAAAAACAGGTAGACTGGAGCCACAGAAAGGCCTGTCAGTCAATATAAAGAGAATGTTATCCTTTACCCTGTCTCCACTCCATAGACTCAAATTCAGATGGTTCCTGAGGGTTCTGCCCTGAAGCTGATCATCCAGATTTGCCCCCAATCTGGTAACAAAACAAGTCATCTCTGCTGACCTCAGAATGACCTAGCAAAACAGATTGCAAAGACCTACGCCCCAGGATTTGTTCATCCATACTAAGGACAGACTACCCTTTATCAACTAAAACTTATTGAATATCTACTGTATGCTAAGCATTACAGGAAAATCAAGGAAGCATAACCAATGTTTGCTATTCTGAAAGCACATATTATCTTTCTGGAGAAACATAAATAGCCATATAAAAAGTCAAACAGGAGTGCTAACAAGGCTATCAACAGACACATCAAGTGAACAGTGTGGTAAACAGAGTAAGAGCTCTGGCTTGGAGTGAGCAGGGAAGGCTTTAGGGATTAGGAGCAACTTCACTGGGGCCTCAAAGCTACTTGGACAGGTCACTGGGGAAGTGTAAGGTCAGAACCTTGTGGGTTCCAGAGAGAGCAACAAAGAGCTATATTTGGGAAGAGCAAGGAAAAAGATAAAAAAGATGGACTGTTGGTCTTCCTTTCTAAGGTAGACCCATTTCTTCTAGGAAAAGGGGTGGAGATATAAGGGAAGAGAATCTTCCTAAGTTATCAGTTAACATAAAATCTTAATCTTGCTCTGGCAGAAACTAGGTGCCGGAAGATAAAGCATCTATCCTCAAGAAACACGAGATTCACCTCTATCAGTATAGAGTCAACTCTGAAAAGGCAAATTTTGTTTCAAGGCCAACCAGGCCCTGAAAATATTTTAAGTCCAAAAAAATCTTGGTGGGAAAGAAAAGGAATTGAAAAGGCAGAGAAGATGGTTCCAGAGGAGTGAACATCTACATGCTTTCATTTTCAGCAAATGTCTTATTCCTGAGTCTTGCTATTCTCCAAATTCAGTCCGTGGATACTCAAGGGCAATCACCACTGGAGCATGAAAACACATCAACGGACACTGCATCGCCGTCTCCAGCACAAACCAGGTCCCTGTCCCCAGGGAGATGGAAAAGCATAACTGCAAGGGTGTGGCACCATCATTTCCTGCCTGCTGTGCACGAGGCCTCTTTCTTGTTAATGATGTTTAAAACATATATGATGGGCAGGAAGTAACACACTGTCTATGGACAAAGTTTAGAGCCAGATCCTAAAGAGAGAGAAAAAGCAGTCTAAAGCAGATTGCCAAATTTGAAAGTGTTTATTAATAGATCCAAGGGCTGCTGTTTTTATTGGTTGCCTATTTCCCCAATAGCAGCAGAGAAAGGAGAGGGCAAAAAATCATAGCCGTGCAGCTCTGAGGCATGGGGTGGATGTCCTTAGAAAAATATCCAAGGGAGTAGAAGGATGAGATGATTAAAACTTGAATTTTTTAAGTTATGAATTCTCTCCGTGGTAAGGTATAACAACAGTACACTTGCTATAGGGTTCATCTGTACAGGATTAAAACCAGACATGAAGCACGTCTTGTTAAGCAGTGTCAGAAATTTCTATGCCTGAGGAACATAAAATGCCACTAGTCTGGTAGAAGAATTAAGCACTGAAAAACTAAGACCATAATTTCCAGAGTCATTACTATACATAACAAGAATATATAGTTAAACAGAACTGGGACCAGTTTTTTACATCCTGATTCTTCCTCTATCACAACACCTAAGAAAACACAGTGTAATTATCATTTTACCTATTGTACCAGTAAGCTCTTAAAGGTAGGCTCCATCCTTCTTGACGTTGCCTGGCACAAAGTAGGTATACAATAAATAAATACTGTGCCCCCCTCCCCAAAGGAAAACAAAGCACAACAATAGCAAGTACACACATTTATAAAATCAGATGTCAGTGAACATCTGGAAATATTTGCCTTCTAGCTACTTTCCTCTGAGATGAAACAATTCATTTCACACATCCTCCAAATTGGCAAGTGATGTCAGCCTAGTGAGGCCTAAAGCCAGAGCCAAGTGCTGACTCACTTAAGACACACAAAGGGTGCCAGATTAGGGAGGCACTACCCATTTATTCCTAAGTAAAAAAACCATTCAATCTACATTAGAATCATGCTTACATTTTTATATTCCCATAAAGGCAATTCTACTATCAGTGTAAATACGGACACATTGAATTCTCCACCAGTACAGATCTCTGTACATACTACGAAGTTAATTTGTTTAACCCTTGATGAGCCTGAGGCTTTCCAGCCATCAAGGATGCTTTCATTTCCTGTATCTCAGCTGCATCTTAGTTGTATTTACTTTCTTCTTTTGAGGAAAACTGCTCCATGACACAAAAGCATTTAGAGGGGGAAAAAAATCATCAAAAATGAGGTAGTGAATGAGCTTCAAAAACTGTTTTCATTTTGTTTCTTAGCATTTTTCCACAAGCCAAGTCAATGAGTGAATTATCTGACCCATGGCAATCTAAGACTCAAGTGCAAAGCACTCATGTCAAAGCCAAAACCATCTGAGAAAACTCAGTGGATGTACAAGAACTACTATAAACATTATGAACATACAGTTTATGATTCATAAGAGAGACAATCTGTTTCAGTTGTTTGAAACTTTTGAAACAGGATTTTATTTTCTAGTTTCATTTGTTTGAAACTTTTGAAATAGGATTTTATTTTCTAGTATCATTTTTTTTAAGTATTTGAAATTATGCTCTTGAAATAATGAAGGAAAAGCTCTGTTTGAATCAATCCCCAGGAACTGAACTCTTAGTTCTGTACTCAACTGACTAATCCCTGGACACCCTGCAGTTCACCGACAGACCCATGATTGGGAAGATAAAAGTTGGGAGAGTCCAGAGAGAAACATGTATCCCCTGGACTATCCACACACGCTGTCAAAAAGCACAAAGTTACAGAATTCTAACCACCAGAAGAATCCAAATAAATAAACAAAAAACAACTGGAACTAAATGTATATTTTAAAAAATGATCATTTATTTTAGAAATTTACCATAATAAAGAAAAATTTGCTGTAGTGCTCAGCAATGAATGATGTCAACTGTCAGGCTGTGGTCCAATTCATGTGAAGGAACAGATGGCATCATTTATGAGAGACAATGAGCTGTGCCTTGCTGTGACATCATAGGTGGTTTGCAAGAGAAGTGTCATGGTGATTCTTACTCATTTAGATGTGTTGGATGGTAGGGCAATTTAGCTTTTCACTCACATACTTTGGGGACGTTGAACAATCTGGACTCCAGAAATACCATTAATTTGGGTAAGAAAGGCTCCACACATTCCAGGCAAATAGGTCTTTTGCCATATAAAGTGAATTTTGGTATGGATTTTCCCTTTTTTCTGACTCATGCAGATGATCTCTGCTTAGAACTGAGCACGCTTCTTCGCTCCTCCTTTCGAGGAGAAAGAGGGCTGGTAGAGACGGTACGTCAAAGGTGCTCATAAGGGGCTAAGGTTTGGAGTTCAGTGGCTGAAGGTCCATCAATCTGGTTTATCTTTTCAAAGAACCAGCTCTTGTTTTCACTGATCTTTTGTATTGCTTTTTAAGTCTCCATGTTATTTATTTCTGCTCTGATCTTTATTATTTCCTTCTACTTACTCTGGGCTTTTCTTGTTCTCTTTCTAAGTCTTTAAGTTGTAGGGTTAGAGATTCTATTAGAAGTTTTTCTTGTTTTTTAAGGTAGGCCTGTAGTGCTATGAACTTCCCTCTAAGGACTACTTTCATTGTGTCCCATAGATGTGGAGGAGTTGTGTGTTCATGTTTCCAGGAAGTTTTTTATTTCTTTCTTGATCTCTTTGGTAATCCATTCATTGTTTAAAAACATGCTCCTTAGCCTCCATGTGTTTGTTTTTTAGTGTTTTTATTGTAGTTGATTTCTAATTTTATGCCACTGTGGTCCAAGAAGATGCTTGTTGGATCAATCCCTTTAGTATTATGTAGTGACCTTTGTCTCTCATATGGTCTTCTTTTTGAAGTCTATTTTATCCAATATGAGTATTGCTAACCCAGTTTTTTTTTCCATTTCCATGGAAAATTTTTTCCCACCCCTTCACTCTCATCCTGTGTGAGTCTTTTGTTCTGAGGTAGGTTTCTTATAGACAGCATATATATGGGTCATGTTTTCTTATCCATTCAGCCATCCTATGTCCATTTATTGGAGCATTTAATCCATTTACATCTAAGGTTATCATTGATACTTATTACCATTTTAATTCTTTATGCCTATGTTTCTCTCTCTCTATTTCTACTTCTAATTACAGTAGTCCCTTTAACATTTCCTGCAATGCTGGTTTGGTGGTGATAAACTCCTTTAGCCTTTTTTGTCTGGGAAGCTCTTTATTTCACCATCTATTTTGAATGATAGTCTTGATGGATAGAGAAGTCTTGGTTTCAGATCCCTGTTCTGCATTACCTTGAATTCTTCATGCCATTCCCTTCTGGCCTGTAGAGTTTCTGATGAGAAATCAACTGACAGCCTTATGGGAGCTCCTTTGTAGGTAACATATTGCTTTTCTCTAGCTGCCTTTAAGATTCTCTTTGTCTTGAATTCCTAGCATTTTAATTATGATGTGTCTGGGCGTGGGCCTCTTTGGATTCTTCTTGCTTGGGACTCTCTGTGCCTCATGAATTTGTGTGAGTTTTTCCTGCACCAGGTTAGGGAAGTTTTCTGCCATCATTTCTTCAAACAGGTTCTCTAACCCTTGCTTACTTTTGACCTCTTCTGGCACTCATATGATACGAATATTGTTATGTCTCATGTCCCAAAGCTCCCTTAAACTATCCTGTTTTTTAATTGTTTTTCCTTTTTGTATCTCTGATTGATTTTTCTACCCCGTCTTCTAATTCCCTGATCCGATCCTCAGCTTCCTCTAATCTGCTGTTTATTCCTTCCAATGTATTCTTTATTTCTGCGATATCATTCTTCATTTCTGACTGGTCATTTTTCAAAGTTTCCGTATCTTTTTGCATGCTGTTGAGCATCCTTACAATCGGTATTCTGAATTCTATATCTGATAGATTGCTTATCTCCATTTCATTTAGCTTTTTTTCTAGAGACTTCACGTTTTTTCATTTGGGGCTTGTTTTTTTTGTCTCCCCATTCTGACTGCCTGTTTGAGTTTGTTTCCATGTATTGGGTAGATCTGCTAGGACTCTCAGTTTTTTTGGAGGGTCTCTGGTGCAGGCCAATGTCAGATGCAGTTTCTGACTGGCCCTGAGTACCCTGTTTGGAGCTATCAACAACCCTTGGCTTGAGGTCCCTCTGCTGGAGTTGGGTGTGTTTGGACAGGACCTGATGAACACCAAAGTCTACTTTTCCAAGGCCCAGGTCCAGAAGCAGAGCAGGCAAAGACTGAAAGCACTCTGAGGTCCACCTTTGCCTGCAGGCTGATTAATCTGATTCTCTTAAGGAGCCTCAGTCTGTGGAAATCCCACAAGGTAGGGTGAGCAGGTTTTCCAGCAGGGTGAGGCAATTGCTTCTCCCCAGGCAAAAGCTGCTTGGAAGATAAATGTCTGCCTGAGAAAGATATCCTCTGCGGTATGAGGGAATGACCCAGCACAGGAATCCAGACAGGTGCCTTCTGAGCTCTACCTCCAGAGCCCATAACTCTAGATTCTCCTCACACAGCTCCAGTCCAGTCTGTCTGCCCTCTGCTGGAGCCCAAGGTGAGTGGCTGGCTACACATGAAACTTTGTACGTTGGCTCTTTAACAGGGTGCCTGCATTTCCAGCCATCTTTTCCTGGAGGACAGAAACCCTGCTACTTTTCACAGCCAGATGTTACGTGGGCACCTTTTTCAGTTGTGGTGCTCTTGGCTGGGAAGCCCAGCCTGGGGTTTAGGCCCTGGAGTCTTCAGTGGGAATCCCCCACAACTGAGATCTCCCTCTGAATCTTCAGCTGCTGCCTGTGGGAGCCCAGCCAGCCCTCTCGCACCTCCGCCCTTCCTGCCAGTCTCTATGTGGTCTCCACTTTAGGTCCTTGGTTATCAGTGTGCTCTCCAGATAGTCTTCAGTTGCAATTGACTATTCAGGATGGTTTTTCTATATTTTAGTTGTAATTCCAGTGTGGTCCCAGGAGAGTGTCAGTGTAGCTTCCACTCAGTCCACCACCATCTTTAATCTCCTAAGAATTGGGGCATTTGGTCCTTGATCTTAGACTTCTCTCAATCTGTTTGCCAGAGATGCAACTAACCACACTTATGACTATATTGGAAATGCCCCAAATGAAGACAAGGCATTTCAAGTCTATATAGTTAGAGACTAAAAATAATACTTTGTCATATTTTTCACAATAAATCTGTGAAATGAAAACAATGCCTATCCTGCTCATTTAACAAAACTGAGGCTCAGGAGAAATTCACATGTTATACCTAAAATCATATGAGAGAGTCCATGTTTTCTCTTTGAAGTTTTGGAGAAAGATTTAGCTTTTCTCTTTAAATTTATTTGACCTAGCTGAAATTATAAAAGTCAACCCAGGTTTTGTATTTCCAGTGAGCATATGAGGTCTCTTACAAGGTAAAATGATGATGTAGTTGATGACATGTTTGTTAGACAAATGATTTGTGGCTGACAGTGCAGAATTTCTAAAACTAGAAAATTAAGTCTCTAATCAATACAACTATGCACAAAGTAACCCGGAGGGAGTATTTCTACAATGTCTTCTTATCATGCATTATGTATTTTCTGAATCCAGTATTTAACACCTACATTTTAAGTCAATATCAACATCCCAAAATATAAGCTAACATATTTGAACTTAAGGTTACATACCCTTAGCTTTAGGTATCAATGCAAAGAATCTCACCAGCTCTGAAGGACTAAGTAGGGAGACATCAAGTGAGTTTATAAAATAGTTGACCCTAACATTGCCAGTCAGCCTAGTTTTCTTCTTAGGAAAGATAATGTCTTGAATTTGCTACATGATGAAAGGTCATTATGTACATTCAAAAGCCTTTATTCCTTTAGTCTTAGAAAGAGGAAGTGCTATTACATCAAAGAAGCTGAACGTCTTTATTTGCTAAAAACTTCCAAGTGGATATTTATTAAACTTTACTTTGCCTCAGAAGTCTTAGTCTTTGTAAAACACCATACACTTTTTCCCCCCAGGAATATAATTGAAACCACCTTATATACAATATCGAGAAACTTGAATTCCCCAGGTAGACTTAATTGTTCTTCTTTCTTCACAGCCACTGCGATATTTCGTCATTACAATATGAACACACACACAAATACACACACACACTGTAGCAGTTATGTTTTAGAAGGATGTATATGAATGTTTATCTTTGCAACAGTTTAAACATCTTTGGGGTCAAGAGCAAGTTTTGTGTTGTCAGAACTCAGCATAGGGCCTAGAACACAGCATACAGAATAAATTGGTTCAATGAATGAATAAATGAATGTGTCATTTTTGCCCTTCCAACTACTTCTTGAGCTCTTTTGGAGCACAGATGAAATCTTAAATTATTTTACATTCTCCATATTACCTAACACAGTGCTGGGAACCTAGTCAAACTTGATAAATAAGCACTAATTTATTTGCAGTTAAACAGAACATGTCTCCCTAACCCAGATATATGCAAACCCAGATATATGCAAACCCAGATATAAGCTAGATAGTAATCTGTCAAGAATGTTATAAAAGAGATTTTTTACATTAAATGGGAACTTATAATCCCTTCTAAATTCTGTTCCAATTTTGAAATTCTGTTATGTCTATATGTATGTGTGTGTGTGTGTATAAATAAAATATATCTTTATTGATTTGAGAGAGAGGAAGGGAGAGGGAGAGAGAGAGATAGAAACATCAATGATGACAGAATCATCATTGATCGGCTGCCTCCTGCACACCCCCGACTGGGGATTGAGCCCCCAACCCGGGCATGTGCCCTGACCAGGAATCAAACTGCAATCTTCTGGATCCTAAATTGATGCTCAACCACTGAACCACGCCCGGCTGGGCTATAGTTTTAAAGAAATTTAACTAGCACAGGACTATAACCTTCATGAATTAGAATAAACCAGTGTCATAAAAATATCAACATTACTCAAGAATCACTAAATTTAAATGAATTTTTAAAAATCCCTAAAAGACTAAAGTACATTAAATAGTTAATAAACATAAGCAAGTCCTTAAAAGTTTACTTGAAAATTGGTTGGTTAGAATAAAGGAACCATTTTCCCACAAAACAACATGGAGGTTTTTAGACTCTCAGGGCAGCTCATAAAGTCCAATGCAGAATACAAATACTAATACTGCTATAGAACTTCATCACTCATAATGTGGTTTACTCTAGGATGCTGGCAATGTACTTCACACAACACCCGTATGGAAGGGCAGTCATCGGGTAAGGAAAACCTGTTCTTCACCATGGCAGTGAGCCAAAATTTTATTATAAAACAACCACATATGGCCAAAATATAACAAAATCTCAGTTTTGTAAAATATAGGGTGGGGCAAGAGTAGGTTTACAGCTGTGAGTACGAGAAACACAGTTTATTCTTGCATTATTTATTAATTATTGTATTATCTGCCAATATGAACAACTGTAAACCTACTTTTGTCCCCACCCTGTATACTCCATGGGTCTCACTGAGAAAACTCTGTGACTTGGTCTATGAGGTGCCTCAATTTCTGTAGCCTCTTAAGTTTCTTTGTTTTATAAGAGCATGATTTCTTTTTCTACACAAATACTAGCTATAGCTTTCCAACATATGAGGGCACACAGCCACATAGAAATCAGGATTTATCTTATTGATACTATTACAGTACATGCTCAAAGGGCTTTTTCCCCCAAGTTTACTGCACAAACATAAGGCCCTGTCTCATTTCTTTGGCACTGGATTTATGCTAATTAGTCTAAGGATGATGATCTGCAGAAGGCCACGGTTAATCTTTGATAATGTTAAAGAAAAATCCTTTTGCTACTGGCTACTTCTTATACTTTTTTCGAGAAATATGATTTTTATTACCCTCTCATGAATTACTCCACACACAGCTTTCCTCTACCAGTTTATAATGCAGTTTTAAACTGCATTTGTATAATTATTATTATTAATCCTCACCTGAGGGTATGTTTTATTGATTTTAGAGAGAGAGGAAGGGAGAGAAACATTTATTGGTTGCCTCCCTTACACACCCAGACCGAGGATTGAACCTGCAAACTTTTTGGTGTACAGGACAATGCTCCAACCAAATGAGCCACCCAGCCAGGGCAGTATAATTATTTTTATTAAGACAATGAATTCTCAGAGATACTGAACCACATTAATGCATTCACTCAACACATTCCTTGGGTGCATGTTCGGTCTAAGACAAGCAGGCGAATAAAGGTGAACCAGACACAAATCCTGGCAGCTTGAAGTCCTGTAGCCACAATGATATACGCTCTTAACATTTTCTGCCACACTGTGGCCAATTAAGTGTCAACCAAGAGGTAATGCTAATTGCTTTGGCAGTTCACAGGTCCCAGGCTCCAAACACTGTAGGATTAAATCCTTTGTCCTAACTCTAAGTCAGATTTAAAGCTGGGAGCTTAAATCTAAGACACTTGGTATTTGTGGAAGCACAAGTGCTCTGAGACACTAGTGGTGATGTTCAGTTTAGGGCAATGATGATGTCACGCCTTATAGAGTGGATCTGAGCAAGAAACACCGAAAGGGGCCACTCTCCCACACGCTCCTTCTGTACCTGCCACATTGGCTTCTTCTATGTCCTTTGCCTGGAACGTTATTCCTCCGGGTACCCACAGACCCCCCCCCTCTCAGTTCCTTTAGTTTTGCTCAAATGCCACCTTTTCAGAGAGAATTTCCTTGACCACCCTATTTAAATTAGGGTCTCTGTCACTCTCTCTCCTTACACTGCTTTATTTTTCTCAAAGCACTTTTATCTGACATTGTATTTTAAAAGTTTTTTGGGTGTCTTTTGTTTTTTTTTTTTGGCAGGGTCTTGTCATTTTTATCACAGCCTGACTCCACTGCCTAGAACTATTTATTATATGTAAAGAACAAATGAAAATGGTTCTAATGACACATGGATTCTCCTTGTAGCCTCCTCTCCACCAGGATGGCCAGTCTCTGAAAGGGCATCTCCAATAACAGTCCCTCAGGTATCTGCTGTCTGTTCTCATGTTCCCTTCAATCTGCTCAACTTTAGGCTAAGAATACCTTCACCCAGGCCTCACATAAGGGTCTTTGGTCTTTCTCTTCTACTGCTCACAACCTCTTAAGTTATGGTGTAAAATACTAAAAAAATGAACATAGTATCTCTGTACTATGTTCAATGGTTTTAGCCCCCTTCTAAGGCCCTTAGATGGTCACTGTACATTAGCACATGGCAAAAATGTCTCATCTACACTTCTCACTCATTCACTCCATCCCACAGAACGAGTTCTGATGACCACTCATATGTGCCTACTACTTTTCTTGGTTCTGGGGATACAGAAGTAAACCCTACTGATAAGGCTTGGTCTTATAGAATTTACATCAATTAAAGATAATTCCAACAGATTTTTGGTTTTGAAACAAAAGGATGAGACATCTTACAGCCAATGATTTTCCACACTTAGGAAATTTAGAGTTCAATTTCCTGCTTATGAAATACAAAAGAGGTATTTGCAGAGATTCAGAAGCTTACAGTTGAAGAAAGGGGATGGGATTTAGATGGAGCAGATGACTCAGAGTCTATAAACTAAATCTGAATTAGTTTATATAGTCAGGGTGACGTGTGTGCGTGTGTGCGTGTGTGTGGTGGAGAGAGGGGGACCTCAAGGGTGGAAGGTTGAATTATCTATGTCACTCAGTGCACAGTGTAATACCAGTTCCTGTAAAGCCCCTTCCTTCCCTTCTACCCTCTCCTCTTCTTTCTCTCTTTCCTTCTTTCTTCCCTCCCCCCTCCCTTCCTTCCCCTCATCCTCTTATACCATTCTATTCCCCTTCATAACCATAAATGAGCACTCTTCATATAAATTTTGATTTAAGTTTATCAAGTTTCTCAAAAAATCAAATTAGAATTTTATAAATATTACTTTTAATTCACAATATAATTTGTGGGGATTGGATATCTTTGTAATATCAAGTATCTTTCCATTTTTTTCCAAACTGTGTTACATGTCATTTACTAGACATTTAAAAAGTTTTCTATGAAGTTCTGTGTATGTTAGCCTAATCCTTACCACAGGGCCCTTTGTGTGGTGGCTGAGAGGAGCCAGGTTTCTCAGTGTTCTCAGTGAAATGAGAAAGCAGAATTGGAGAGGAACCAAGCGAGGGCAGAAGGGGAAGAGTGGATCTGTTTGCCTGAAAGGATTAGGTGGTTGGGGAAGACCTCAAAGTCCAGGGCCCTGATTAGAAATACAAGATCATCTCCTCCATATCATAGCAAATTTACTTAATAGAGTCCTTTAGACACAGTTTTTGGTCTAAATCTCATTTGCTTCTTATAGAAAAAACCCAGTACTCTGTCAGTGTTTTGTTGAGGGAGAAGATGTATTATTAAGCAGTCAACAGGCAACACGATCATAACCACCCATACCAGCGAGATAAAAGGAAATGCTCCTCGTTTTCACCGACTGGCACTGGGTGGCATGAGATGATCTAAGAAAGGCATTTAGATTCATGCTCTGTGTTAAGCCCAAGAGGGTGAGGTGAAAGGCACTCATATATTATTCTTGTGGCCAGGAATTCACTGCACATTAAATTGTCAGAGTGATAAATGACAAGAGGTAAAGTTCAAGGGAAGATCAAAAGTATCCATTTGAATAAACCACCATAACAAGGAAGTCCTAACTAAGGCATATTTTTGGTACTAGATGTAACAGGGATTTTGAAATAGTTTTTCATTTAAAACATCTGCCACTATCCCTACAGATGTGAGAAAGGCCATTCTTTAAAATTACTTTCACCATCAAATGACTTTTGTTTCAAATTCACCAAAGACCCAAGTAAAATGGTGGGTGACATGTGGGTGCACAGGTACTATAAAACAGATGAGGTCTTCATTATAAGCTTACCAATGCCTATCAGCTATTTCATCAGTATTCTGAGTTTCACCTTAAACAACAGGTTAATCTAAGTAAGAATTTCTGAGCTTTGATCTCTAAATTCAGATTTGGCAAAAGAGAAAGATCTATTAGAAATCCAGACAGTATGGGACAGAGGATGATGAAGGGAGATAGAAGCAAGAATTCAGGGCACATTATCAAAGTAAACTCCTCTGAAATCACTCTGGAGTCTCTATAATTTACCAACTATACTTCCCAGTGAGCTGTTTGTGAGCATTTTCTCCTGAAGGCCACTGGCCATGGAGTTGGCACTAATGGCTCTAAATCAGAGAAGCAGAAGTTAACTTCAGTATGTACCAAAAATCAAAGTGGGGATCAACTCCGACCAACAAGCTCAGATGTCCCAAACTCTTTTATAGTATGACCCTGCTGGCCATTTTGCTCCTGGCGATTGGGTTAAGTCTGCAAGGATATTATGTAGGTGGTTTCAAGCCATTGAAATCACACCCCCCTCCCCCAACACACACACATATACAATTCAGAAAGCAGGAAATGTCTTTCCTGTGAAACAGTCACAGAGTCACAGAGCAGTCCCCTAGGGCTTCCAGGGGCTTGTATCTTCCAGTTCCTGTTTCTGGTTTCTAACTGCTCGCTCTATATTTGGTAATGGCCTGCCTGTGGGCTGTTTTGGATTTGGTCATAATAAGATAACCTGGAGTCACTGAGCAGAGATTTAAAGCAATCTTATTTTTTCAGGAAGCCACATATTGACCTTTCACGATTTGGTCTATTTTATTGAGTGTGTTGAGTTTTTGAATAGTGTTGTTTATAATGCAGAGTTGGGTGTTTACACTATTGGCCCTTAAGGGTGTATGACTGTACAGGAACAGGATACTATGTACACTCTCCTACTTTACAAGGAGTTTATATTTGTTTCTTATGTGGGCAGATGTAATTTAAGCAGTGCTCTTCCATGGCAGCCTTGAAAATAGCTACTTGCTCAGAAATGAACAAATATTTGTCAGATGAGTGAGACAAGAGCATTGATTCTAATTCTTTTACATCAGGGCAAGAAAGAATCAACACTATTGGCAAATAATAGCTTCCCCTTTCCCCCAGTATTTTCAAAGCTGCGTAGTGTTAAACCTTTATGAACACAGTCTTTCAGGAGTAAACAGATAATCAACAATTATTTGCCATTGGAAGAAGTCATTTAGGAAACAGTCAAAAAGCTACTGGCTTACCATTTTATCACCAATATGGGCTCTTCTCACCCTACCTTAGGTTTTGGTTTGTCCTGTTTTCGAACCTTGAGTTAACTTGTTTTGTAAATAACATGAGAGAATTACTGCATTTTCATTTTACAAAGGGAAAATCAAGTCATGAAAACATATAATAAGCATTGTAATATCACCCTTGAAATGGGAAAGAAATTTGAGTTTCACAGAGAACCTTTATTTATGAAGTTATCAATCAATAAGTAAAATTCAGAGGATTATCATAGTAGGGCTAAAATAAGAACTTAAATCTTCCTAGGGAACATTAATTTGTTATATGGATACTGGGTGGTTTTACTTTCTTTAGTTATTTATGTTATATTTTACTTCCTGTTTCCTTAATGTTTACTATAGTTAGTTGAAAGTTTTCCTTTTTAATGGCTGGTGAATAATCTTTTAAATAATCTAAACTGTAAATCAGAAAATACATTGCTTATGTATTTCTATGCTCTTTAGACTATGAGCAACCTGACGGCAGGAGCTGTACTGTTTCCCTTTCAGTGTCTAGAGCCCCACACAGTGCCTGCCGTTTGGCTGGTGCTCAGAGATGTTTGTTGAATACAATGGCCCACTCCATAAATTTTCTGAGCCTGGTAGGCTTTTTATTCTGATGCAATATTTCTGTGGGGTGTCTCTCTCTTCTCAGAACCTGGACACCTCAGACTACGCTTCCTGTACCCAGTCAATGGGCATCCATTTTCTTTATAAAGGCTGGAAGGCTGAAATAGGCCTGTGTGTGAAGGGGCCACATTAGGTCATGTATCTGAGGAGTGGGCAATGGACGTGGGAGGTGGTGCTGGTGGTGCTGGGTGGGTGCTAAGGGGAGAGAGAGTAAAGAGCTTCTGTGCTGCAGAGACCCACGATGGCAGCTGTGCCCCGGGAAGGTGATCCTGACCGTGGTACAAAAAAAGATGCTGAAGTTGTGCCTGAATCCCTTCCTGCACTCATTGCGGGCACATCTCTTTCCTGCATTTCCTCCTGCCCTGGAATATGTGCACAGAGAAAGGATTCTCATGCTTACGGCGGGGCTGGGTGCTGCGGCACCGTAACAAAGGCAGGCTGATGTGGGGCCTTCCTGCTAGCTCCCAAACTGGCCATTCCAAATTGTTGCCATTTACTCCCTCCGCTACCTTCCTTGTCACCATGTCCTGCCTTCCTTACCCTCACAATCTCTCAGCACGTGTCACTTGCTACTTCACAGCAGCCACGAGGCATACGCTCCTGTCTCTCTGTGCCTCTCTCCTCCCTCCGCCCCAATAAAATGCTTCTATAGCCACCATTCTCATACTGGTGGGAGATGCTCCCTCCGCCAAATCAAGGGTACTCCTTCCCCCGGGTCCATCACCTCCTTCCTCCTGAGACGACCATTCTTCCCTTCTCTGTTCTCCTGGGTCTTGTATCCAACTGCTTAACATCTCTACTTGGGTATCCTGCACACATCTCAAACTTAACATGCTCAGAAACTTTTTCCAGTTGCTCAGACCTAATACTGTCAAGTCATTTTTTTATTTCTCTCTCTCACACCTCACATTCAATTAAACAAATCTTAGTGATTTTCCTGTAAAATATATCCAGAACCACCACTTTAATCCTGGTCTAAGCCATCTAATTCATGGCTTGCCTGGATTATTGTAGTAGCCTTCTAAAAAATCCCCCGCTTCTGTCCTTGCCCCCGCGCTGTACTCTCAGCAGCTAGTGGTCTTGTTCAAACCTAATCACAAACTGACGACTCTCTGCTCAAAATCCTCCAAACATGTCCCATCTCACTCAGAGCAAAGCCAAAACCACTGTAGTGGCCAGAAGGCTCTACCTCCTCCGGCACCTCTCGGGCTTCATTCTCCTTCCCTCCACTCGCCCTCTCCTCTCCAGCACACTGGCCTCCAGGCTGTTCCTTCAACAAGCCAGGGATGCCCCTGCTTCAGGCCTGTAACATCACCACCAGGGATCTTTCTGGGTTCACGTCCACGTTCAGCGTTACAAAATTATCACAAACCTCACTTGGCACCAGAATCACTTAGAAAGATACAGGATGGGGTCACAGCTTGCCAGCAAGGCAGCATCAGGCCTTCCCCTTTGGGGGATCTTCACAACTGTGTAGTGGTCCACACTGCTGCCCAGGAGCTAGGCTCTCCCGGAGCCTCTCCTCCCCAATCATCTCAGGTGCAAGGAAAAGAGATCCACTGTAGGCAGACTCGGGATTTATCCCGGCTTAAAAGCCTTATGTTCCAAAGGAGCCCATATCTCCTGTAACCCAACAGATACCTCTCCCATGTGTCAAAGGACATGCCTAGTTACAAGTGTCACCATAATCGTGGAATCCTATGGCGTGGCTTCCTACCAGCCCAGATGCAGCTGACCAATCAGCAGTCATTTACATCATAAGCAGTGTTGCCTAGCAACGCTGTAACATTCTACCCTTATCAGGTCTGCGGAGAGACAGGGTTAGAAAGTTGAGAAAGTTAAATGTCAAAGTCTCCTCCGTTCCCTCTGCCTGGAAGGCGCCTCCCCGCAGCTGCATGGCCTGCTTCTGCACCTCCTTCAATTCCTTGGTCAAAGCCACCTTCCCGACGAGGCCTTCTCAGGCCACCCTATTTGAGAATTGCAACTCCACTCCTAATCTCAGCTGCTGGGACCTCCCACCATCCTCGTATGTTTTCTTTTCTTTTCCGTTGCCTTTATTACCTTCTAACATATATAATTTACTAATTGATTTTCCTTCTGCTGCTGGTTTTTCCCAGGGAATTTAAGCTCCATAAGGTGAGTACATTTGTCTTTCCCCCCGCGTCCTGTATTGATCATTCATGGCTCCTAGAACAGTGCCTGGCACATAGTAGGTTCTTCTACAATTATTTGTTTTATTTATGGATGAATTTATGTCTTATCTCTTTCAAACTCTAGTTTTTCATTGCATTGTTGTAGTTTTTTAAGAAAGGGGGAAGGGCAAATTTTTTCAGCTAACAAATAAAAGGCAGCATGGTGTTAGGGATTAACAGAGAATTTGAGGCCAAGCTGCCTAGGTTTGAATAAGAGCTTTGCCATCTACTTTGGGAGGTTGCTCTAAACTCTCTGTGTCTCAGTTGTCTTGTCTGTGAATGGGGATAACAGTACCTCAGTCTTAGGGCTACCTTGAGGCTGAAATGAGTTAAAATACATGTAACGTGTTCAGAATCACGCCTGACACAGAGGAAGCACTACATGTTAACTAGTATTAAAACCTACTTTAAAAGGCCTTTATTATTACTCGGCACCACTTCTGGTTATTTTTCTCTCTTCCAAGCTCCTCTTCCTCTCAGCTGTTTTACCTGAAAGTCACATCTACCCCACAGCCTTTTTTCAATGACAGTTCACATTCAGTATTGTTTTGTATTAGTTTCAGGTGTACAGCATGGGTGTTGGACAATCATATACTTTACAAAGTGTTCCCCTGCTATTTCAAGTCCCCACCTGGCACCATACATAGTTATTACAGTCTCACTGACTATATGCCCTATGCTGTAATCGACATCCCTGTGACTGTTCTGTAACTACCAATTTGCACTTCTGGGTGGAAAAGGTGAAGGGATTATGGAGTACCTACCCCATAGCCTTTACTTTAACTTCCATTCACTTTTGCACCCACCGAAACCAAGATTTCTAATGACCTAGTTGTTACTTTTCTCTCCGTAGTCCATGAGCTAGTTGTATTGCCAGCCATCAGTAACCACACCTGTCTCTGGCTTCTGAGGCCCTCCTCTCCAGGTTCCATCTGTGCTTACAGCTGCCCCTTCATCTTCTTCAGAGGCACCCCTTTCTCCTTCCGTCACTCTTTGATGTTATTCCTAACATCATCTCGCTCACAGTCCCCCCGGGGTGATTCCATTCATAGGCATGGCTTCAATTCTCACAATGATGACACCCAGTCCTGCCGAGTTTCCCAAAGATGCCCTGTTCTTCCTCACATCCATGACTTAGGACTTTCTTTCCTCTTCTTGGCACCCTCTCCCACCTCATCTCCCTCTCCCTAACTTCAGCTGATTCTCCAAATTTTAATACAACCATCCCCTTTTCTCCTGTTCCCAAACCAAGCACCCCTCCTCTGCACTCCCTTATTGCTTATGGATGCATCTAACATAGTATAACACAACCTTCCTGATTGCTGGTTTATTTCATTTTACCCCAGCAATAAACTGCTTAATGATATATATGTCCCTAAAGTACAGTGCCTAGCACATAGTAGGTATGCAAAAATAGTCTGGATTCAATATATGAGTACAGAGCATCTGTAAAGAATAAATTTTGATTGGGCTACACTTTAATTGAGAACTAAACAATGGGTAAAATTAATAATGGCATCTCATCAAAATGTTCTTCCGGAAAATCTTATCAGGGGTTAGTTTATGAGGTAAAGAAAAGAGTTCCACTTTGGCAATAAAAATGGTGCTGTGGATATACATGCTATATTTTACTATAAAGCCAACTTTGAAAGACAAGGGACTTTCTTTAATGTTAGTGACATCAACTACTACTTGACTCCAATCAACTGCTGTTTGGGCTCAGTAAAACCTTACAAGTACCATATTTACCTTATTTGGAAAGTTCAGTAAATCAGTGCTTCAGGCTCCCTGCCATGATTATAAACACCATTCACAAGTATTGAAGCAACTAATATCTACTTGGGTAAAAATCACAGTCAGCTCTTTCAGGAGGTTCCAATGGCTGTCCCGTGGCTCCCACCTGCCATGCGTCCAGGCACCTACCTGTAAAGTACATCCGAACACACCGATCATCAGCATGGCCACGGAAAGGTAGTCGGTGAACACATCCCACCACGGTTTCAGCACCCGGAAGGCAGGCTGCTGCTCAGAGAACTGCCGGAATTCTGTCACCGGAATCATGTTTCTGAGAAAGGAGAGGTTACTGGTGAGTGGAAGGTCCTCACGCACAGCACACTCCACTGTTAACATCTGAAACGCTGCTGCAACCAATTCAGAAATAGTGGCCTGTGCTAGACTAGTAGTGATCACGGCACCTTGGTGTTTTCATGAAATAAGGAGCCTCACAGGAAAGAGGCAAATACCTTTACTATTGTCCCATAAGCTGGTTCCCTTTGGCCCCAGGTGGACCACACAGACGATGGCAGAGCAGTCTCCGGACCCGTTATTTCCTCGGTTCTCTCTTGCCTAAACCAGAACAAGAGGGCGCCAGGAAAAGCAGAGCCCAGCTTTTGAGATGTTTTTGTTACTAATCTTACTATCTTGGGTTGTTGCTTTAAACTATTTTTTAAGTGTAATCCCAGCATCGGTTTGTATTATCTACTGAGCCCTACATGTAGAGTATTTTGCTTGCTCCTCGGGGAAGGCAAACAACTTTGCCATATGGTCCGTCTTGTAAAAGAGAAGATCTCACTGATGGTGGTGGTTGGGGCCGAGATGGAGGGTGGGGTGGAGAGATCTTCATTCCGTCTTGCACCCTCCCCCCTGCACACCCCTTTTGGTCCCTGTTCTTTTGACTTGATAGCTTTTCTCTATTTCCTGTACTTCTCATATTTTACTGTGAGCCTCAAACTAATCCTTTACCTCTTTTGAGAAATCAGCTGGTCCTGAAAACACTCATCTCTATCTAAATGACAGAAGATAAATGAATTGGGTGCAACGGAGCCTCTGGGAAAAGGGGAAACGGCCGCACCTTTTCTTGGTCTGCATTCCCCTTTCTCAGTGCTCAGTCCCACTGCCTTTATTAGATCCAGGACTGGAAATCACTCATCCCGCTACTGTGAGAAGGGATGTTCTTTCCTTATCTTATGGCACGAGGAAAAGCGGCCAAGGAGGACTCCAAAACTGTCTCCCCTTTTGCCGTCTTTAGACCCAATACTCTAGCTCACTCTGTTTGTCCTTCTTCTTAAAGAGTCTAATTACAGAGCAGGGAAAGGCTACGCTTGGTGCTCACCCTCCCGGGCCTTGCTTCCTGGGCCTTCCTTCCCTAATCCTGAATAAAAGGCTGTGCAATAACCAGCCCAAAGAAAAGCCAAGACTCCTTTGAATTTACTGGTGGTTATCTTTGGAAACACTAAAATGTTATCCAACTGCCTCGCTGCTTTATCTTTTTCTTAAGCAGAAATGTATCTTCCCTTTGGATTCGTTCCTTAACACACTGTTGAAAATTCAGTTGCTCGGCACTGCTCTTACCTATGACCTATCTACTTGGCATCTGTGCATTGGATAAGATTTCCTTATTTAAAAAAAAAAAAAAAAAAAAAAGATTTCCTTATTTTACTGAAACACAACTTTCTTAACTCCATTTTGTTACTACCACTAGGCGGCCAGCTTCTTGAAGGTAGAAACTATGTTACGCACACGTTCTCAAAATATGTTATAGGCAAGCCATACAATCTAAATAAAACACTTTGTGTACTCCTAGTGCCATGAAAATGTCATGCTAGTTCAGAGTTTGACTTTTCTGACACTTCATGACCTCTTTTCTTCTCAATGAATCATTACAATCTGACTGCCCCAAGTGTTTTCTCGTCACAGTTGTTCCAGCAGCAGTCAGACAGGCACTAACTCATCTTAATTTCCAAGTTTGCTTCAGAAGCTATTGTCTTGTTCTATTTCGCATTTTCATCACTCACTGCAGTTCTAGCAAAGCAGAGGCCTTGAACACTGTCTGTTGAATACATAAATGAGCGAATTCAGATGCTCGTTCACGAGGCAATGCTTGTCCAAATCAGATCGGGGCTGATCCTACGCGGCCGCCGTGACAAGTTAGTACCGTGCTCTAGTCTACCTTCTCGGACAGGCTTGGTGGCTGTACCCTTCACGAGAAGTTCCTGAACACCTTGGAAGGACTCGGGCTTGTTCTTGAAGTGGGGAACAGTTTCAGGAATAAAATGCACTAGGGTAGACCTGCGGTTCTCAAATTTTTTGATCTCAGGACTATACATTAGTGTACTCTAAAATAGAGAAGGTCCTCAAACAGCATTTAAAAAAAGACTTTTTACTGATTTTTAGAGAGAGGAAGGGAGAGAGAGAGAGAAACATCGATGTGAGAGTAAAACGTTGATCAGCTGCCTCCAGCATGCCCCCTACTAGGGATTGAGCCCGAAACCTGGGCACGTGCCCTGACCAGGAACTGAACCAGCAGCTTCTCCATGCACAGGACGACGCCCAGCCAACTGAGCCGCACTGGCCAGGGCAAAGAGCATTTTTTTTATGTGGGCTATACCTATCAATATTTACCATATTAGAAATTAAAACCAAGAAATTTAAAAAATATATATATTAACTCATTTAAAAATAAACCCATTTCAGGTTAACATAAAATATATTATAAAAATAACTATATTCTATACAACAAAAATGAGAATACTGGCATTGTTCTACATTTTTGCAAATTTCTTTAACATCTGGTTTAACAGAAGATAACTGGGTCCTTAGGTCTGCTTCAGCAGTTAATCTTTTGAGATATGTTGTATTGATTGAAATGTATGAATCAGATGTGTGTTTGGAAAAGGTAGAAGTATCTTCACAGCCCTTTCATATAACTGTGGATATTCACTTTTGATAATATATCAAACTGACTTGTTTAGCTGCAATATGAAATCTGAAAACTATCAACTTTTCAAACTCCTGATATTAAAACTCATTCGTTTATCTTGCACTTTGAATGGATCTTTTACCCATGCATGCTTTGGTCACCTGGAAAATATTAGATCACTGAGTTACGCAGCTCTTCCAAATGTTGACAAATTATATTAAAAATCACATTCATTAGCATCACTACCGCTTTCATCAGAAATGCTTTTAAGTAACGTAAAGTTGTCAAACTCATGGTGGGGAGTAGAAGATTTCCAAAATTCTTATCATCACTTGGAAGTCTGAATTTCATTTCTGGCAGCAAATATAACTGTAATATCAGTTGTTCTTTTCAAAGTGTCACTTCATTCATTTTGAAAAAGTCTTCCACATTCTAAAGTCTGAATAATCAGCTGTTTTATTCAAGTAAAACTGATGTAATATGATAAAGGAGCTAATTCAACTTACAACTCAAATAAGGACTTTCTCTTGAGACACCCATTGTACTTTAAAAGGCAGCAGAAGTACTTTAAATGTTCTTCCTTCTCACCACAGCGTATTCATACAACATGCAGCCAAGGGTTGAGTTATTAAAATAATAATTTTACAGTGAGGACTGTAATGAGGACATTAAATAAAACTGGCTTTTTTTTTTTTAATGAAGACTACAATCTCTACAGTACGGTCTGGTATGTCCATCTATCTTGATTCATGAGAAGGCACCTTACCCACCACTGCTTTTGTACCATCAGTGAAAAAGGCAAAAGACATTTTCGCATTTGAAAATAATTTTGGCTCCGGCTAGGTGGCTCAGTTGGTTAGAGAGTTGTCTCATAGACCAAAAAGGGTGAAGGTTTGCTCCCTGGTCAGGGCACATACCCAGGTTGCGGATTCAATACCCAGTCAGGGCATGTATGGGAGGCAACCGATGGATGTTTCCCTCTCATGTTGATGTTTTTCTCTCTCCCTTCCTCTCTCTCTAAAAATCGATAAAACATATCCGCGGCTGAGGACTTAAAAAAATAGTAATTTTGACCCTGTGGACCCCTGAAAAGGTGGAAGCTACCAGGTTCCATGAACCACACTTGGAGAAGCACTAAGGTAGAGGCTCATGTTCCTTTACCTATGGCTCTCCTACGCAAAGCAAAGCTGCGGGCTCTCTCTGCAGGTGAGGTGCCCCAAGTCTCTGGCTGAGTTGCCTTCACAGGCATCATTCTCTTAACATGGAAAGTAGTCTAAGAATCTAAGAAACTTAAATATTATCTACTGCTTCCTAATACTGGCACAGCCTACTTAAGATGGACTATAAAACTTGTTAGAAAAATAGCTGGTCAAGATGACATAGCCTTTTAGTGTTATCACTCAACTCTTAATGCCCTTAACCTCTTTCGGGTGTGTGTGTGTGTGTGTGTGTATGTACATGTCGTGTATGTATGTATATACTACACATAAATGTATGTAGTTAGATGTACAATATACACACAGATGTAAATATATACACATACAGACTTTATGGTTTTAACATATCACAAGGCTCAAAGCCAATATCAAGCACAGCATTAATCTTTGGAATAAGTTTTAATAGGGGAAAAGGGGGTGGGTGTTAAAGGGGGAGCTGAATAAAAACCTCTAAAACTGGAAAGGAATGATGGATACTTTTGATTTCAAAACTGAAAATCTTTTAGTATTCTTCTTACACAAATTTCAGCACCTCCAAAAGTCATACATTACAGTGACAACTACACTTGATTTCTTCATTATTGTTGTATTTCCATGTGATTTGTGACAATTTCATGAATTATCATCTTAAGCTGTAGGAGCCACTTCTGAATAAACTGCTGGGTTTAAATAGTTTTTCCCCCCTGAAGTTCAATCATCATTTTATTTTTACTAATTTTTGTTTTGTTTTAGAAATGCAAATGATTATCTTTATATTTCTTCTAACTCCAATCTCCAAGTTGTTATGTAAGATTTTAGTTTGCCTAATTAAATACTGTCTTTGGAAATATGGCATTTCAGCTTCAATCAAGAGATCCTGGTATCTTAATTAAAATATATATAAAGTTTTACATGATCTCTGCTCTGTGTCCTTTTGCAGAAATCAATGTACACTTCCTTTATTAAAAACACTTATTTTCTAAAGTCATTTTAATGGCTCTATTAGCCACAAGCCTTTACTTCTAAAGTTTATCATATCATATAATCCCTTGTTAAAGAATACTGGCAAAGTAGTTGCAAACCCAGAGTTTCTTATGTCTTTCATTTATTTGGCTCTTCCTGAAACAATCCATCTTCATTCTCTCTCAGAAGAATTTTAATCTTATATTTTCCAGAATTAATTACGCAGAACAAATTCTACTCTATTAACCCATGGCTTGAAGAATATCAAATTTACTCAACTTTGATTCAAACCTGATTGCTAACACTGCTCTTCTATGGCTATCAGGTGGTTACAGCTAACACTTGCTTTGTTCCATACTTTTTCCTGGCATCACCTTTAGATAGTACAATCATATACCATTCAAGGAAACAAGAGCCAATTCTAAGTGATAATAAGTGTCATCAGTAACATGGTGAGTGGCTCCTTAAAAGATGGGGGGGGAAATTCAATAATTCCTGAGCCCATACAATATGAATTCTACACACACCCCCATGTATTATTCATCTATGTTGCTAAATCTAACAGCCAATTCTCAGCCCTCACCTTGTTGCTCTATCAGCTGCAGTGGCATAATATGACCCTTCTCTACTTGACTTTCAGGACACCGGGGCCATTAAGTTTTCCTCTCGGTCCCTGGCCATTCCTCCTTAAACTCCTTCGCTGTTCCCTCCTTGTCTCCCTTACTTCTGTATTTGGAGTGCCCAGTGCCTAGTCTTTGGGGCTTTCTTTTCCCTAACTCATTCATTTTCCTGGAGATCACATCTAGTCACAATGTTTTAAACAGCATCTGTACCAAATGCAAATTTGTATCAGTATCCAGACTCATGGCCCAAGTGCCTATCTGACATCTCCATCTGGAGATCCGCTAGACACATTAAACTCATTGTGTCCCAAACCAGCTCAGCTCCACTCCCCTATCCCCACCTCCCCCATTCCCAGCAAAGCCCTCCCCCTGCAGCTTTCCCATCACACGTGATGGCAACTCATCTTTCCAGCTGCCAAGGCCAAAAATCTTAAGGGTCATCCTGACTCTGCTTTGTCTCTTACACCCCCCAACCCAATCTGTCCACAAATACTTATTCTATGTTCCTGTCTGTCTCCTCCTGCAGGAATATAAGTTTTTTTTTAATATATCTTTATTTATTTCAGAGAGAGGAAAGGAGAGGGAGAGAGAGAGAAACATCAATGATGAGAGAGTCATTGATCGGCTGCAGCCCGCAACCCGGGCATGTGCCCTGACCGGGAATCGAACCCCGATCGCCTGGATCCCAGGTCGACGCTTTAACCACTGGGCCACGCCCGGCCGGGCAAGGAATATAAGTTTCATGAAGGCGGGGACGTGGTTAGTTCTACTTTGTAGTGATGTACTGCCACCACCTAGAAAATACTGCTAGCCATATAGGAGGCACTCAGTATGTGCTGAAAAAAAAAGTGAAGATGTAGTAATTATAATGAAGAAAGGCAGGCACGATTGCGTTTAGTTTTAGAAATAATAATTGTAAAGGGAAAGTGTATGTATGAGTAATGTCATGGAAGGACAACCCGCAGTGCAGGGCCAGGATACTAGTACATCTGAGGCCAGTATGGAGAAAAAGTTCTCCATAAAGGGAGAGCCCAGAAATGCCATGACTTATTTATGGGTTCTTCTCAGTTGTACCCAAAGGCTCCATTAATCAAAATAAAGTCATCAGGATATGCTCAAAACATTAATTATGAATCTACTGCTTTTCCTTTAGCTGTGCAAAGATGGAAATTAAAAAAAACAGGATAAACAGCCAAGTTTTCCAATTACATAAAAAAAAGATATCTTTCTCTCTTGGGAGAGCATGACTCTAGATTGTGTTTTACTCTGTAGCTGTGGTACATATGACAAACTATTTCTAGAAAAATCTACTGGAGCAGACCGTAATTATATGGCTCTATAAAAATGTGTTTAATTTAAAAATTATAAATGGGTTATAAAGTTGTAAAACCTGAAAAGCCACCCAGTCCATAACTCTCATTTTAGGAGTAAAAAACTTGAGCCAAGAGAGATGAGGTGACTTGTCCAAGGGACACAGGTAATGACGAGCCAGGACTTCTAACCAAAGCTTACCCCTCACTCTATTGCTCTTAGTTAAACACTACCTCATGCTGATTCAAATGTAAAGAATCTAACATATACTAAGAAACAAACAGTTTAAATAGAATATCTCCCATACTAAATCTCTCTTTTCATGTTCCTATTTGATAATATAAAATTAAAAAATAAAATGTTATTAATACATTTAAATGATTCTTAAGCTATAGTGCTCTTATATCCCCATCAGTGAGAACTTTAGACTTAGAAGAAATAGTAAGAGGCAGGGTGAACTTGCAGCCCAACAGACTTCTGTATTATCATCTCCTTAGCTATTTCTATGATGTCATACATTAAGTTAATGGCCCGATCACATTATTTGGAAAATATTCAAATTACGCTTAACCTGTTTTTCTAAGGGAGGTGGTAGTAGGGAGCAAACAGTACTCCTCCCCAGCAATTCTCATTCCTTTTTAACCAAGGAAGATATTATACCTCTTCCTCATTATATTTTGCACTTTTTTTTTTTAATCCCTTTAATCACTCTGCTTCAAGCCACACATCTCAAGGGTCTGCTTTGTATGATAGTTTCCATGCTTATGTTTATCACATTCATAAGCCTTTCAGTCCACTAAAAATTTGTTACAAACGATCAGCAGCTGATTTTTCTCTCTCACGAGCATAGAGGACTCTCATTTACTCATGCGCATGCTATAAATAATTGTGAGTGTAATATATGTCAGGTACTGTGCTAGACCCTGGGGAAATGAAAGTTAACAAAGGACCTACCCTTGCTCATATGCATTCTCATAGGAGGATGTGTATTAAAGAAATTCCTGTAAAAGCATGAATTGTAGCTGATCTCCTTTTTTGTTCATGTGGTTATTGTTTTCTGTGCCAAGGGTGCATTTAAACAGGTGGTTGTTTTTATTTCACTGAGAACAGGGTTTATATCTTGTTTATCTTAGTATCTTCGAGAATTTGCCACCATGCCTTAGAATAGAGCCTCAATAAATATTTGCTAAATTGAATTAGACCTAAACATACACCCACACTCACAAACAGATGCACCTACCCAATCAAGCATTTTGTAGTAAAGACCAAACTCTTCTATTATGGTATTATCCTGGATGACACTACAATAAATAAAAGAGCGACTATTACTGTTTAGCTTCACACTGTAAATAATGATTATTCAAAGAACACCCACTACTAAAGAGAATGCCTGAGAAGAGGAAAGGAGTCAGGAATAATTTATAATTTCAAAGTTAAGGTTCGTTCACTGGTATTTTAATGCACAATGTTCTGTCACTAGTTATAAAGAGGATGTGTCGATCAATGATGACTTCTTAGGTCTCAGCTTGTACCCAGTGGCTCAATTTTGTGACACCCTTATCAGAACATTACCTTGTTAAGAAACAAGTGACAGAAAACAAATTGAAACACAGAAGTCTTGTTTATAATGGTTTGGAATGTTGCATTTATACATCTGTACAGTGCTAATAATTATTTAATGCTTATTTCATATATTTTAAGTAAATTTAAATTCAGAAATCTTTTCTGAAATGAGGCTAAAGTGTGATCTAATAGTCTTTTAAAAACTAACCAGAAATGATGATCACCAGATGTCACTTATTCCCTCTCTCATCTCTGTTCTCCTGAATATACCTAAAGTCCCTCTGAGACATGGCTTCAGCTCTTTGCATCCCACTGGTCTTCTTGGTCACCTCTTCATTCCATATTGTTTCTCTCTCTTTGAAATCAGGTACAATTTTCCAGAAGGTAGAGTGTATAGTTACCCACCCCTCCCCCAAAGGAACCTAAATCCTTGGAACGACTGTGTATTTCCCCTCTAACTCTCGATATCATTCAAATGTGACTTGGAAAAGGTTTCCGTTCTTATCAATCTCAACATCCAAAAACAAAGCCTAGAATTCAATTGAGGAAATCTGTAATGATTGTTTTTTTGAAGGTCATGTCTCCCTCCAAAGGCTAAAAAGAGACTGTGATTTATCTCCAACCTAGTTTTCCCCCTTGAGCAAAGGAAGTCCCATAGTTCTAAGCAGCAGACACAACACGATCATACATGTATGTACAGGCCAGAAAATCCAAACCGAACAAGTTCGGAGAATCTGTGTGGAGGGCTCCTTTCTTCTTGAGAAGGGTCCAAGGAGAGGAAGGTGGAGAAGGCAGTAAGAGTCCTGCCCTTCAAAACATTCAAGCTAATGTTTCCTTATTTATTTTTCACCTTCTAGAGTCTAGAATATTCTGAAAAAGCAGGGGTCACCTTTTATTTCTTACTGCTAGTTCCATGGCCTAAAATGCTCAATAGTTTGAGTTAAATTCCAAATGATTCTATGTGGGGAAAGTTTTCTGTTGTTCCAGCAGGAAGTTTGATGTGTTTTACAAATACCTTTTCACAAATATAGATAGACTGGTACTTAGGAAAGCACAGTCAACCAAAAGTGTGTCAAGGAAGCTATAGCAATGTATCAAAACTTTCCCACTAAGCTTTTTCTTTTTAATGGGGTAAAATTTTTAAATTTCCAGCTATGTTAAATACAACAAATAGGAAACAAAGTAACACTGCTCAGGAAACAAGAGATTGGTGTTTAAAGTGAGAGACTAAAAGGCTAATGGATTTATGGTAGAATCAATTTATTGTTCTTTTTATTAAACTAATTTTACAGGAACCTACCATTTAAAATTTCCCTTTTAAGATCAGGGATCATAGAAGGGTTCTTAATAGCAAGAAAACTAATTGCTGAATAATTCTGTTTGAGGCTTTTCATTCGTAGGAAATCAGCTCTTTGACTCTCCCCTTGGATGTGTTCAGTAAAATGATGGAAGAAAGAAGTTTGGGTCTTCAAGCCTCCATGAAAAACACCCCGAACTCTGCAGGAAGAAGCAGCAACTACCAGACTTTTGTTTGTCAGAATATTAAAACTGAAATCAATAAAGATATATTTTTTAAAAAAGAATATTAAAACTGACGTGAAAATTAGAATATTTGGTTTTTGTTCATCCAACGAATAAACATTTAATTGAAGGTTTTGTGCTTACAAGAAAAATATTTTTGGGGTTCAGTTCTAAATTTAACACACTGATTTAATGGCCATCTTTTCCAAAGCTAGACATTACATGAGTTCCCTCTTCCAACCCTTATTTCTCACTGCAAAGCTAAATACAATCTAACATGATGATATTTGATAGTCCTAGAGTCTTGGATTCTAGAATCTGAGGGAGGACATAAAGGTTTCTTTATACGGAGGCTCTAGAATAGGTCAAAGGCTACTTGCCTCTCAGACCTAGGCTGTGCCAAAATTCTAAATGAAAGAAATGCTTGGAATATATGAATCATTCATTAAAATACACCTGTTTCGGAAGCTATGTTATTTAGATTAAAAACAAACAAACAAAAAGAGCACAAAATCTATCACAATGGAAACAGTGAAACTAGTGATGTACGTGACATAATTGCAAAGGTCGAGTGATGTGTGTGGCTCTGAAAAAGTCACTATAAAGGAGATCTAAGCAATTGTAGCAGGGCCTTGTGGTGCTAATACTGTAACTGGAATGTTATTTCCATCCCCCTTTGTTTTGCAGACTCCTACACAGCCTGCAGAGCTCCGCCCAGCGCCACCTGCTCATGGAGCCATCCCTGATCTCCTGACAAGGTCGACTTCAGCACTAGTGGTTCCCACAGCACGGCAGACGTCCCTTGATGGGCCCTGTCACAGACACCACTCTCCATTCATTTGAGTGGTTCCTGGATTAATGTTGGTCTCCACTGTTTTCGCAGCACCTAACAGTCTTCAGCACATAATAGGTGCTCAGCATATAGTCATCAAATAAATAATTAATTAAAAACAAAGTTACGAGAACAGTGTAAGTGTGAGATCTCAGACTTACTCATTTGAATACTTTGTCAGCAAAAAGAAAATAGAGCAAAAAAATTTGAAGTCCATAAGCTAATTTGGAGTAACACCCAACTCAGTGCCATCTTTATAATAAACTGTATAGTATTTTTGAAACTGTTTACTTGCAGTTGCTATTACTAATAAGAAAGATGGCTTGGAGCCCGATAAAGCCTTCCTGAGAAAACTATTTCAAAGATACTGAGAACCCTGACAAATTTATGTTTAAAAATGGTTGAGACGCAGAAAACAGGATACTGAAGCCAAGAAATATACCAGCCTGCACAGTGACACCTAGTTACCTGAAGACAGTTTCAGAAGTGGAGTTTTTTTCTAGTAACTTTAACAGTGGGGTGAAAAGGTGGGCAGGGGATGCTTGAAAGGAGCAAAACTGATTCAAGAGTTCTTAATTTGGGGGGGTTAAGTATTAATCACAAATCCTAAAAAATCAAAAATTGTGTAGCAAGGTCAAAGAAATTTAAAACATTAGCTTTCGTAGGAAAAACTAAGGAAGAAACAAGAAAACAACTTTTAAAAGTCAAACAGATATGCTGGAAGTTCTGAAGTAAAGTGGGGATTTAGGAATGAGTGGAGGATCTTCTGGGTGGCTTAGGGTCAAGGGAAGAGAAGGTTTATGGAACAACTGTGGGGTTTGTTTTTAGTTGTTTAATGTTGATACTATTTTCAGATGATCTATGTTAAAAACTTTTTTTCCATGTTAAAAACTTAACAGACCAATGTCCTAGGGACCTAAAAAATGGTTACACAGACATAAATTCAAATTGTTTCCACAAAAACAAAATTTCCACTGAACAAAGAAACAGACATTGGTGGAAAGACACGTTGGTTCACTTCTACTCAGTGTCCTTAGTTACAAACCAGGGCAGTGTTGGGATTCTTGTGGGAAAGAAGTGGGATTTGGGAAAGTGAGGCAGAGAAAACCATAGGACCTTCATTCACCTGGGTCCCTTCTGGAGGCCGAGAGAGGCTAAATCATTGGCGACTGCTACTGCAAGTGCACAGAGTTTCTCAAGGATAAATGCAGTGGCATCGAACATCTTTATATCCCTAGCACCTACCACAGTGCCTGGAAGCATTATTCATGCTTTCTACAAGTACTAGAGTAGCTCATCTGCAAGATACTGAGCTCAGTAATGTGGATGTGCCAATGAGTAAGAGAGACATAACCCGTCCCTATGAACCTTACATTGTGGTGGAGAGACAGATAGTAAATAATTACACAAACCATTTGATCATAATTGTGACAGGTATGGTGAACTGGAAGTTTAGGATACCCTGATAACATACTGAGGGGCTCAGCTGCTGGGGGTGAGCAAGTGATGCCCCCATGGAAATATGAAGTACAGGTAGGAATCGTTATCTCGGGAAAGCTGGAGGCCAGAGCCAGGAGACCATTCCTGCAGAAAGGTCTGCAGTGTGGCTCTGTGTCCCCGCTCTGAGACGTTATCATTTTGTGCTCCATCACTCACTATAAATATTTTGTTTTTGTTTACTTTGAATAAGGTTGGGCCTCATGTTTTCTGTCTCTGGAGACACAGGGTCAGTGTAGCCTGAACTGGTCCTGATTCCACGAGACCAGGAGGACCACGAGTTACATGTCCTCAGGCTGAAATGGCAAAAAGCCACCAAGAGTCACCAAGAGTCTTTATCTACCGTGTTTATGAAAATTTACCCCAAGCAAGCTTTTCGTAGAAGCCTGTAGACCGCAGTTCTACCTGCTAAGCCACGTGAGCCAAACTCCACTGCGCCTCCTGGGTCCCCCGCGTGACGCCCCAACTCCTGTTCATCCAGAGCGAAGGTGCCCACAGTCCTGGCTGAGTAGCCCATACTTGGTACTGAATTCACAAAATTCTCATCACAAATAGGGAAGGTTGTTTCAGAATCTCGGGGGCCAGTCAGACCAGTGATTTCCTGGGACTAAACACGAGTGGCAACCGTGAGGGCCAAAGGCGGCTGTGCTCCCTGCACCTGTCCAAACGCGGTGCGGTGGAGACCCCGCGCTCAAAATCCAGGGGCTGGCTTCCGAGTTACACGCAGGAAATTCAGTCTTTGGTCTGTTTTTAATTTTCTTTTTTGTTCCCTCTGATATCCTTATTTCTTCCTCTCTCCCTCCCTCTTTCAACATTTGTTATCCAACTATACATGTCAAGTATTGGGGATAAAAGATAAATAAGAAGCTGTAGTCAAATACGTGGGCAAGAGACCCGTAAACAAGGAGACTCAAAGCGAGTTATCCCTTCTCTTTACTCTTCAGTTCTCTGTATGGATTCAAGCCCCACGGATTTGTGTGAGCCAGACCAACATACATGACGACCAGCCTTTCAACCCTTGAAGCAGTCTGCCAAGGGAAGGGCAGAGCTGTAAAACTTAGCATGAGATTGCCCTGGGATGGAGTAAAAAATGAAAACAGCAATCAACAGGTATCTTAACTTTCACAGCCTGAACTTAGAAACAGAATAGTCTGGGATAGATTTTTCTTGGAAAAATCCCCTGCTATCCAAACTCCTGCAGCTTGCTATTCAAAACTCAAGAACCAAATGGATTCGAATAAGAGGTACTACTAGGTACTATCTTTTCAATATTTCCATCCATTGTTTCTTTTTTTAATTGACACTCAACATTGCATTAGCTTTAGGTATACAACATAATGATTTGATATATGTATATATTGTGAAATGATTAGCAGAATAAGTTTAGTTAATATCTATCACCACACACAGTTAACAATTTGTTTTTCTTGTGATGAGAACTTTTAAGGTCTATTATCAACTTTGAAATATACAATAGAGTATTGTTAACTATAGTCACCATGCTCTACATTATATCTTCGGGATTTATTTATCTTGTAACTGGAAGTTTGTACCTTTAGATGACTACCTAACCCATTTCATACCTCCTCCCTGCCTCTGGTAACCACCAATCTGTTCTCTATATCTATGAGTTCAGTTTTTTTGAGAGTCCACATGTACATGAGATCACATAGTATTTGTCTTTTTCTCACTTATTTCATTTACCTTAATGCTTTCATGTTGCATAAGGCCCATCCACGTTGTTGCAAATGGCAGGATTTCTATCTTTTTTAATGGCTGAATTATATACATATATATCATATTTGCTTGATCTGTTCATCCACTGATGAACTTAGGTTGTTTCCATATCTTGGCTATTGTAATAATGCTCCAATGAACGTGGGGGCGCAGGTACATTTGCAAGTTAGCGTTTTCATTTCCTTTGGATAAATACCTAGAAGTAGAATTTCTGGATCATATGGTAGTTCTACTTTTAGTCTTTTGAGGAACCTCCATACTGTTTTCCACAGTGGCTGCACCAGCATACATTCCCACAAAGAGTGCACGTGGATCCCCTTTTCTCCACAGCCTCCCCAACACTTGCTATTTCTTATGTTTCTTGTAATAAACACTCTAACAGGTATGAGGTGAAATCTCCTTGTGGTTCTGATTTGCATCTCCCTGATTAGTGATCCTGAGCACCTTTCCATGCAGCTGTTGGCCATCTGTATGTCTTCTTTGCAAAAATATCTATTTAGATCCTCTACCTGTTTTTTAAACCAAATTACTTTTTTTTTCCTATTGAGCTGTATGAGTTCTTTTTCTATTTTGAATATTAACCTCTTATCAGATGTAATTTCCAAATATTTTCTCCCATTCCACAGGCTGCCTTTTCATTTTGTTGATGGCTTCTCTGCTGTACAGAAGCTTTTCAGTTTGCCGTAGTCCCATCCATTTATTTTTGCTTTTGTTGCCTTTGCTTTTGTCTCAAATCCAAAAAATATTGCCAAGACCAATGTCAAAATCTGAGCCGTGTGTATTCTTCTAGGAGTGTTATGGTTTCAGGTTTTAAGTTCAAGTCTTTTATCCATGTTGAGTTGATTTTTGTGTCTGGTGTAAGATTGTGGTCCTGTCTCATTTTTTTGCTTGTGGCTGTCCAATTTTCCAAACATCATTTATTGAAAAGACAATGCCTTCCCCACTGTATCTTTACCTATTATTTCTTAAACTGGCATTATTTTCCTGGTCAGAAGGTCCACAGAACTTTTTTAATCCTTGGTGGGATTTGTAACCCCCCAAAACACTATACCAGCAGTACGTCAGCTATTATGACTACAGAAAAGCAGAAAACATCTGTGTAAAGAAAGTAGTTACAGGAATTAAACTAGGAAAAAAAACAACAAAACCATAAGAACATGAGTGAGTCAGCGTGAGTGCAGAACAGCTATAAAGGTATCAGCTTCAAAGAAAAATGAAATTATTTGGGTTGCCTTGGTAACAGCGAGATAAAATGTGGAAGTGAAAATGTGGGACTTGACATTAAGAAAACTTTCTTCAGCATAAGGTCTCTCACATTGTGGAATGAGCTTTACACCATGGCGACAGGGAAAAAAAACATATAAACGGATTAAAGAAAGAATATCCAAGGGAGTGGAGGCATAGTAACAAGAACTAAGCTGAATTAATAAATATTCTGTACCTTTCTTTTCTTTAGCTCATGTTATTAAATAGGGGAGAGCAAAGCATCTGCAGTGATCAAATAAGACTTTCTTCAGCGACATGTGATCGTAAATGATGTTAAATGTTCAGCTTTTGTATTGCTTCTACCCACTCACTTTTCCCCAAATGGAACAGAACTTCCACTCCTCCTAGAACTCTGGTTTTATTAATAAGAAAGGGCAAAAGAAGAAACAGACATAAGGAACAGGTTATATTTTCCATGCTCAATCTCTACTTTTTTTGGAAGCGATAATCTCCGGTAATTAAGACAAGACCAGACATTCGTATTAATACAGTATTACTCTGATGTTATAGTGGTTGGGGACACTAAATCCTTCTGTTTCCTCGCCTTTAAAATGGGGAAAAGGGTATAGCTTCTTTCGCAGAGTTGTAAAGTGTGTAAGAGACAACTGTGTAGTGCTGGGTAGGAAATTAGTACTCAAGATACTATCAACAAAGCTAATAATCAAACT
Organism: Miniopterus natalensis; assembly: GCF_054644295.1. NCBI lineage: Eukaryota > Metazoa > Chordata > Mammalia > Chiroptera > Miniopteridae > Miniopterus > Miniopterus natalensis. The sequence goes on along the minus strand of NC_142089.1, from coordinate 56,466,244 downwards.
TGATAAGTGTGAAATGGAGTTTACTATTAAGAGTAAGAATTCCTTGGTGTTCGCAGCCTCTAGTTCTAACCTGAGGTATCACCAAAAAATAATTCTTTATAAAAACACAAGAAACAAACTTTGAAAGAATCATTTTTGTGAAATGGGAAAAGAAAGGTATAACAATGAAGATTTATATTATTACGCCTATTAATTGCCTGCATTAAGCATGTTATCTGTTGAGCTTTTTTTTTTTTTAACTTCCATGTTAAACCCATGAGGTAGGTAATATCTTGGCTCGACAGTAGAGGAAATGTGCAGAGAGAGATTAAATGACTCCTCCAAGGTTACAAAGCCTGTGAATGGCACAGCTAAACTTCCCACTCAGGTCCGTCAGATCCCAGTGCCCAAGCTCAGTCCATCTCACGAGAGAAATAATTTTTGTCTCTAACAACCTCCTTTATTGGAAATTGAGCTCTGTCATCCATTGGCAAAAACATCTATTTGGGGGGTTTGCTATCTGAGGAGTGAAGTCAGGGCACATTTGCAATGTGCACACTCTGGCCTAAAATCTGGCACTGGGAGAGACCATTCTGAGGAAAGATTTTTTTAAAAGTCAGAAAGGACTCAGGTCTCTCTATAAAGGAATTATGGTATGACACTCACTCTTTTATTGCAAATAGCTAGAAAAACAGAACATTACCACAGCCACAGGAGGCCTTCATGCTGTACTCTTGGATATACCTATATTTTTTAAATTGATTTTAGAGAAAGAGGGAGAGGGAGACAGAGAGAAACACTGACTGGCTGCCTTCCACATGGCCACCCACCAGGCCTGTGTCCTGACCAGGAATCAAACCAGGGACCTATGGGTGAATTGGTTGACCACTGAGCCACACTGGCCAGGCTTGAATATACCTATATTTTGTTTGGTGCTAAGCCCTTGGGTGGAGGATGCAATTCCCAAATTTTACACTGTTCCGATCTCCTTCAGGGGGATATGCGTGTGATTTCTAGGAACTCAGTGTAGCAAAACAGCAAGATCCTCCTGTCCTGGGAATTTGAATACTGGGAAACGTACACCAAGTTAAAATAGGCCAGTGTCTACTTACTTCCTTCTCATTGTTCTTGTTCTAATTCATTTGGCCAACACAGTTATTAACCACCTCTTGCCCCTAGAATATGATTAGAATCTCCCTTCCCTGATGTTTTAGTAAAGTGTTTTTGCTTTATCACAGATACGCCACAAAGAGGATTCGTTTTTTTTTTTTTAAAAAAAAAAAAAAAAAAAGCTTCAAATGTTCACTGCTTTAATTAAAGAACTTACACGCATAAGTGCATAACCCATGGACACAGACAATAGTGTGGGGAAGGCCTGGGGAGTGGGGCGGGGGCGGACACAGGGTGGAGGGGATCAACGGGGGGGGAGACATCTGTAATACTTTCAACAATAAAGATAAATTAAAATAAAATAATAAATAAATAGAATAAAAATTATGACTCTGAAAAAAAAAAATTATGACCCTGTGTTTCTGGCTTCCCCATCCAGGTCCCACAGTGCTTTCAGAGGTATGGGATAGAAAATGCTCTCAGTGGACTTTATGAAAAGAATTCCCAAGGGTACCTAATGTCTCTTTCCAATCCATGGCACTACAGCCTTAGTTCTGCCAACTAATTCTTGATGGGAAGACATATCCACACAACATATGGGGCAACTCTGAAGCTGTAGCTCTTTTAGGGGAATCTGACTTATGATGTGATTTCACACCAACCTGAGTTCCACAGCTCACGCTCTCTTAGCTTCAGTTTTCTTCATATCGTCCAATACCACCTTTCAGATACTTCTACTACTGCTCTACTTTGTATTTTACCTCAATTCTTCATCCGAGCTCCCCAAGTTCCTCCTTTTCTAGTTTTTCCCAATGTAAGGAACGCATGATCTACCGGATGGATCCGATGTGCAGTTTGAGGCAGAGGGAGATGACACCAAGATTTCTGACTCTGAGAATCAGAAAGGATGGTTCTGCCATTTACTAAAAGGAGAGTGAAGCTACAGAAGGAACAGATGCGGGGAGGGCATGGGGAGAGTTTTGTCAGAGACATGTTACATCTACAATGTCAGACATCCAAGTGGAGGGGCTCCACAAACAGCTGGATGTATTGGGCTAGAGTTGGGAAAAATATCTGTCCTGAAGCTGTAAATTTGGGAATCATTAGGGTATTGGAAGTAGTTAAAGCCAAGGGACAGAATGAAGTTACTTTGGAAATATAGAGAGAGAAGAAAACTACCTAAGGACTGTCAGCAGCAAGGGGCATTTTCCAACCAGATGTGGGATGTGGATCACTCTCTCACTTCCTGTAGGTTTCTGCACAAATGTCATATCAGAGAGACCTTCTCTGGTCACCGTATTTAAAATACTAATACTAACTTGTCACCACCAGTAGCACACCATCCCGGCATTCCCTTTCATTCTCCTAAGTTACTCTTCTCAACAGCATTATCGTAATTAGATATTACATATGTGCTTACGTGTCTTTAGTTCTGTCTCCCGGCTTACAAGGTAAATTCCATTAGAAACCGGGCCTTTGTTTTGTTTGCTCTTGTCTCCCAGTATGCAGAACAGTGCCTGGCACATTAAAAAAAAAAAGTACTCAAGAGTTGCTGAATGAGTGAATGAATGAATGAATGAAAAATGAGTGCATACTAATTCTGAAATCCTCCCAGCTGTGAAACATATATAACAGAAACATTTCTGTGAACACCAGACTTTAGACTTAGGTGACTTGGCTTTGGGGGAGGAGAACCACCAGATTTCTTTTGTGACTCTGCATTTTTTCATAATATCTATATTATGCCTAGGGGTACAGTGGAAGCAAAGAAGGCACACAAGGCCTCTTAGGAGATCTACGTGGAGGTTGAAAAGGAAAAATCTTCTTTCTTTGCCTTGTTTGGGGAGTTGGGCGAGGGAAGATAAGAGTGAGAAAAGAGGTGTTTTCAGCCTGATTTATTTTGAACCTTGGGCTCCTTTATGACATTACCAGTATCATATTCTTTCCCTACTCTCAGAGACTGCCTCAGTGACATTCTCCCGACGATACAATAAGTTAAAGACCACAAGAAGAGAAGGACAGGTGTTTTCTAAGCAAGAGCAGTGCAGTAGTGACCATTGATGACTTGGGTCAAGATACTCAACGGCAAGTGACGAGAAACACACAAACGCAGAAAAATGGGACAGTGAGGACTGTGGAAAGGGATGGTGAATCAGAAGTGGGACAAATCAACAATACTGTCATTCTTTTAAAAACCATATGATACTGAATTTGTGATATTCAAGAGTCAGACAGTTAATCGTTTGTTAGAACTAGCATTATTCGGGTCCCTTACTAGACTTCGAGGCTCTATCTTTTAACAGGAATAGACGAAAATATTAGACATTTATATAAAAGCAACAGACTCTACCTCTAAAAATGCATCCAGATTGCAATCCCTTCTGACTCGCCTCTATCACTATCATGCTGGTCCACGCCATCATCTTTCAACTAGATTATTGCAATAGCCTCATAAACTGGTTTCCTTGCTTCCACCATGTAGATTAGTCTCAACTGAGCAGCCAGCATGATACTATTAAATTATTGAGTTTATCCTCTGCTAAACACCATTTCTCAGAGAAAAAGCCAAAAATCTGTACAAAAGTCCCAGAAGGCCCTATGTACTCTGCACTCCCTGCAACCCCAAGACCAGTGGCAGAGCCCTCCCTTCACTCCAGCCACACTGGTCCTTCTTAACTTTCTTGAAGATCCGGGTTCACTTCTGCCTCAGGGCCTTTGCATTTCCAGCACACTCTGCCTGGAATTCTCCTCTTCTCAGTATCTGAGTGGCCCAATCCCTGGCTTTCTTCAGGACTTGCTGAAACGTATCCAGATTCCAACCACATTTCACCATCTCTGACACTGTCGCTCTGGTCGAAGCTTTCACCAGCCTTTGCTTCGGTAATAATGCAAATCCTATGTAATATTACAACCCCATCCACAGACCCAGGACTCCCTTTCCTCCTGTCCTGTCTTATTTTTCTCCATAGCATTTAGCACCTTTGAACATACTACATACTTTAATTACTAATGCATTTCTTGTATGTCTCCTCCCACTTGAATGTAAGTCCAAGGAAGGCAGGAATTTTTACCTGATTTGGACACTCCTTTGTCTCTAATGTCCAGGAGAGTGCCTGGCACATATTTGTCATTCAACAGATGTTTGTTGAATGAAAGAGCAAAGTGGTAGAAACAAAATCTATACAGAAACATTACATAAATTGAAATAAGCAAAAGAAATACATAAGTCTCACTGATGAGTCAAGAGCATGGAAGTATATGGACAGACTGACATACCAAATACAAAATGCTTCAACTTCATATATAAAAACAGGCTTCAAACAGCTGCATGAGAGATTCAGGGTATACAGGAAGAACCTGTTAAATGACTGAATAGAAGGTTCTAGAACAAAACCTGTGGGTTGGTCATGCCAGAGAGATATGAGAAAACAGGACAGTGAATTATGTTTTGAGGGTGAGACTTGCTCTCTGAAGGCACAGTGCTAGCAGAGAACACTCCCCACTGCTCTGCCCAGAGCCTCAGATGAGTGTTTCTTCAGGAATCAACATCACTTACTGAAACAGCAGAAAGTGCCACGTGTTTCCAAAGGGAGAACACATGGACTGATGTTAAACTAGGAACTGCCAGCTGGAAAACCTGCTGACAGAATCTGGGCTGAGCTAGTCTCCTGAAATTTATTAAAGCATCTTGGAGGAAACAAAACCACGTGTAGGTAGAACGGTGACTCTCAACACTGCCTGCACATCAGAATCAGCTGGGAAGCTTTCAAAGTACTAATGCCTGGGGCAGGACAAGCCTGAGGTTTCTCTTTAAAACTTCCCAGGTAATTCCAACATGCAGACGGGGTCAAGACCTATTTTCCCTAGAAACATCTTATTTCCTCTTCTTACGATAAAAAGTCAACCTAAGCACCAGCTGCGGTCTTCAGGAAAAAACAGAGCTTTATCTAGACCTCCCAAAGTAGAGCTCATGTACTTAAAATTATGTCAGTACTCTATGAGTTGACCGTTTAATCAAATAAGGAATAGGTTAATCATATCTTTAGTACGTACCTCAGACCCCACCTCTCCCCAGATCACCACGTCAAGGCCGACAGGCCCCCCAGGCAGCCCACTCTCCCGTGGGAAGAGCATGCTGCTGGAACACCTGAAAGGGTCTGAGACCGTAACTGTGCTGTTCTATTTTGGAAGCCTGTGGCTGGGTATTTTCATATGCAGTCCAAGATCAACACTTGCCTACCTGCTCTGTTCACTCCTTCACTCCCCTGTGTTATTTATATACTCATGTCTCCCCTCCCCGACTCCGAACTCTGCAAGGGCAGAGGCGGCCTGTTCATTTGGGCACTCCCAGCCTCTGGCCTGGTTGTCTGAGCATTAATAGTTTTACATGAGAAGGCGGGTCACATGTATAGCAATGACTTAGCCCTCCAGAATTTTCTGAATATAGAAAATGCTCTGAACATTAGAAGTGTAGTTCTGGTGGGGTCCATTTTTATTAATCTTACCCAGCAAAGATCTCTTTGCAGATAAAGAAAACCCCACCTCCATTACAACGCGAGCTAAGGTTTACTACGTACCTAGACGGTGTCAGTCACTTCACGTGTATCATTACCTAATCTCCAAACACCGATCCCTAGGCTCTAGGCACTATTAGCTTACTCCTACAGAAGAGATGGAGACCTCAGAAGGTTAATTCTCCTGCCTGGGGTTACACAGCAGCAAGTAGAGAAATCCAAGTACAACCCAGGTAATCTGTTTTAAAGCCAATTATTCGAAGTCACTAAACCTAACATTTCATGGACAACAATAAGAACAAAATTGAAAACCGAATTCCTTCTTGGTTTAATTTGGGAATTAGCAGAAAAGAGTACTTTCCTTTACAGAATGATTTCTTAGGAACTGGGAGTGATACTACTTAAAATTTCCTATTAACTTACATTATAACATTAGAGATGCTCTCTTTTAAATTAATATTATACTCAGAGTGTAATTATATTAGAGATGTTTTCTTTTAAATTTCTGTTAGTATGTCCTAACTCTCTGGCTTTGAATCTCTTAGCTCGTCATTTCCTTGGTCAAGCAGTTAATAACTTTAAAGAATTTAAAGGGTAAAATCTACTTTATCCAAGAGCTAAGTGAGAGTACAGAGAGTCCATTTTCCTGTTGGAAAAGTGCCCATTTTCAGCATACTGTGCGTTCATACATTTAATATTTCATAGTTTATCGCTTGAGGATACACAGGTTCAATTTTTATACCAACAGCTTAGTTTTAGAAAGGGAATGAGGATTTCCTGTTCATAGGCGATTCCAATATAAAAACAGTGATGGTGCTTTGGTATAATCCTTCTAAAAATGAGGACATAGCTATCTATTTTTAAAATACTGTGTTTCGGCTGCCTTCCCCACTTCCACTAAATAAATGCCTTAGTTGGAGCATGAGATGTCAAGAGATGGGGAATGACTCTATTTCAAAATGTTATGAAAGTCAAATATTTTCTAACTCACTTTCATATTATATTCTAAAAACAAATATATTCTAAAACAGGTTTCATTCCAAGTTTCCAAGCAAATACACGCAAATAGATTAATTAATATATCAGAGCTTTAGACTGTTTTCAAGTGCTATACTTACACTGCTTATGATGTCACGCAAGTCATTTTGATTCAGTTTGAATATGTCAACAGGAAGAGGTCTGGCAGAAACATAAAAATTCTAAGCAAACTAATTCTGAGACTCAAGCAATTCCATTACCAGAAACGTTAGTTAAACCAAACAGTCGTGTGGCCAAAGAACACCAAGGAACACCACCGTTTTCAAGATCTGTGGTTTCCTCTTATAAGGGACCTATTCTGCTCTTATTTGGATGTGGCACAAGGGGGCTTTCTGAAAGCATGGTATATTTCAATTAAAAGAAAAATCTCATTACAGCTGAGTAAATGGAGAGATGTTCTCAGTCATACACTTACATCCTTAAAATCCTCTATAAATATATCTGCGGCTTAACATTAATAACACACTTTACTGCCTCACCTAAAACATTTTTGTTTTTGTGTATAAAATTCTCTAATGCGATATGGTCCTATGTGCACAGCTCCAGTGTGGGTCTAAAAATCTTTTCACTTCTGTTGAAAATTGGGTCCCCTGAAAATTTTGCAGAAACAGAATGTCATCATACCAAGCATCTTTCTTCTAAGCCACAATGGCCACTGCTTACTGAGGCCACTATCACATATAGACGGACCATTCATAACCATGGGATATGCTCCTACTTAGAGCACGGACACTTTAATACAAAATTCAAAGGTAAGGTGTGCAAATTCTCTTCTCTATGAAGTGATTAGTTGTTTTGTACATTCAAGGTGATATGAAGTCCTTCGTCCAAAAGACTATATGCCAAGAGTAAAATGAATAAAAATACCCATTATTACCTTGTATGTATATATTACCTCATTGAACATCTGCACTCCCCAGACTCTAAGTTTAGTCATAAGCAGTCACAATCTAAAAAATAAAAATAAAAGTCACCTCCACTCACCATTTTGTACAACATAATGTGGTAATTATGATGCAGATTTTATACCCAGAAAGACCTCGGTTTGAAATCTAGCTCTGTGCCAACCTCTTTAAGTGATGTACACTTGGAAAAGTACCTGGCAGTAAATGACAATTATCAAGCTCATTATTTAATTAAGAAAATAGGAGCAAGGCTTCTCTCCTGGGAAGCTTCTGGATTCTGAAAAATACCATTTACTGCATGTTCCTCTATATTTACTATTCATGGAAAGCGCCTAAAAGTACCCCACATAAAGCTTTTCAGGGTCTTCAATAATTTTTTAAGAGTGCAAAGGCCCTGCCCTGGCTGAGGAGCTCAGCTGGTTAGAGCATCACCCCGATACACCAAGGCTGCAGGTTTGATCCCGTCAGGGCATCAATGAAGCAACCAATGAATGCGTAAATAAGTGGAAAACGAATCGACGTTTCTCTCTCTCTTTCTTCCCTCCCTCTCTCTCTAAAATCAACAAATAGAAATGAAAAAGAAAAAAAAAGAATACAAAGGCCCTGAAGCTAAAAAGTTGGCTAATGGTTTCTCTACACTGCAGCCAGAGAGATCCTTTGAAAACTCAAGTCAGATTATGAATCTCACTTGCTCAGAACCCTGTAATGGAACTTCCTCTCGCTCAGCATAGAGGCGGACAAATCACTTAATGAGCCCAGCACACCCTCTCTAAATAATGACTACTCTTGCCCTCGCTCAGGGCCCTCCACCCACTCTGGCCTTCGGGCCTTCTTGCTGTTCCTCCCCCATGCCAGGGATATGCCTTTTTACTAGTGTTCCCTCTGCTTGGATCTCTCTTTCCTCACATATAAATGGCTCCTTCCCCTCCTCCAGATCTTTGCCTTATGAGCCATATTTTTAATTGTTTTCCTCTCCAGATATTGAAATACTTGCGCATATTTTCCCTGTTCTCCTTATCTTTGTCACCCGTATATTTGCTTACCCTAACCTTTCTATCACAGTTACGTCCCAGGGACAGTGGCTGGTTCCTAGTATCAAAGGACAGCCTATCTGGTGGTACTCTGCAGCCTGTATGGTCCTGAATTAAAAAACATGTCTCATCTCAAGGGGTTACCTGGCTCAACCTTTAGGCAAGATCATACTCAACCCACGGCAGAGAGCACCAACTCTACCGTGGCTTTGAAATCTCCCAGAGACCCAGCCTCTATGAAAATTTGTGGAAAGGCTGATGACTTGATGTCAGATAATTCTTCTTTTTAAATCCTTAGGCCACAGGTGAAACTTCTCTTTTCAGAAGAGATGTACAATCACAATATTCAGTTGGAGAGCCCTTCATACCCTTGGAAGTAATTATGAAACTTCACCTTGTTCTCATCTTAGCCGAAACATGCCAATGTTTTCCATTTGTCCCACACAGATGCAATTTTCCAATGCTCTGATCCTCTGTGATGGTCTTCTCTCTCTCTCCCAAGTTTTTCACCTCCCTATTAGTTATGTAGCCTTAAATTAAACTGTAAGAGTTAGTGTGGCATCAGAAGATCCCTAGAGTCTGCTTTTCTTTTACTGCATTCCAGTGTATGCTTTTAAAATATACTAACAGATTACTTACATTACAAAAGAAAAAAGTGTCCCAAATCTGTATAACTTGCAACCTCCTCTCAGAAAGAAATCAGTGTTCCTGATACATGCCTAAGTAATTGAGTCTCATGAACTTTAATGACATCAAGAAACTGGGAAATTAGTTATCACTCAGGCAGTTGACCAGCTGTCAACCAGGAGTTCAATGGCCTTTAACCAAATATTATTTTCTTTTGATGTCAAATCTAACATTTTTCTAACCATTCTCTTTTCCTATAAAATGTTCCTACCAAGAGAAAATCTTTGAATTAGCCTACTAGAGAGCTTTTACCTTACAAGAAATTTGCTATAAAACTTTGATACATGCTAATGACACAGCTATCAATGTTGTTTTTAAATGCAGGATCAGTGGACTTGTTCTATAAAGGGAGAGATAGTAAATATTTAGGCCTTACAGGTCACATCTGGTCTACGTTGCATATTCTTTTAAAAATATTTTAAACCCTTCAAAAATTTAAAAACCAATCTCAGCAAGTGGGCCATACAAAAACACATTGGAGGCCCAAACTACCTGGGCCACAGTTGGCCAATCCCTGTTGTGGTGGTTCTTGGAGGTCCCGTGGGGAGTTACTCATCTCAAAAGGAATAGAAGCTGTTGGCAGCCTCTGGATCAAGGAACTTCATGGCATTTAAGCTATTGAGATCCTCTGTGTATCTCTCCTAATCTTGGATTTTTTAATTTTTTTTTTGCTGATCCACAGCTATTTGAGCGCTTGAATGTCAAAGTCTAATGGTCATCTGAAAGGACTCTTGTTCTGCTGGGTTTAAGATGATTTACCATCTAAGTTGATAGCTTGGGCCCTAAAATTGAATAAACTTGGGGTTGGAATTAAAACAGAACCCCTTCCCAGGAGGAGATTAAAGAGGTATTTTGATAACTGAGTGACATAAGGGATGCCCAGAAAAGAAAGTCAAGCACAGAACCCAAAGTTTCTGTCCCATGTTTTAAGTTTGAGAACTCCCATGGCCAGTGTTTCATATTTGGCACATTCCACAACTAAATGTCTGTTATATTACTAAGAAACAACCAAAGCCCTTAAAAGGAAACTTTAGAATGAGCAAGCATGCATTGTTAAGAAAAATGGTGTCTAAAACGGGAACGAGGCAAAGGAAAGGCAGACTATCCTTTCATTGTAATACTGAAGAACTGTTTTACTGGCCCCTCCAAGGATGATTTAGGGAAATATACTTTTCTTTAACTTGCTAATTACTACTGATTAAATCAACTTGTCTTTTGTCCAGTGAGTAAGCAAACCCAAAACATGTTTTTCACTGGCCTGAAGGACATTGCTTAGTTTTGTATCTAACCTAGCAGTGTTGTTCTAAGTTTTTCAAATAATTCCTGAACGCTCTTGGAACCCACTTTGCCACCCCGCCAGCTCCTTCATCAAGGAACTGAGTAGCTCTTTGACATGTCATTTTATATTTAAGAGTCATGCGTAACTTTCTGAAAATTACCCTTTGACAGCATTCACAAAAGTCTCAAGTCGCTTTGTGTTTTGCTTGCACCGAGTTTGTGCACATTTCTGCATTTGTATTTGCATTTGCCTTACAGTTAAAGTTGCATGTAGGAATTGGTTCAGAGGTTTTCTATTTGTCTGTGTCTGTAAGTGGTTATTTATAGTGTTGTGCTGTTGCGGTCAGTGAGTTCCTGGGCCCCCTACTAGACCTACAGCTTCTCAGTGGCTTAGAACACCTCTAAGAGTGAAGGCTAAGTGCTCATAGGAATTTGTCCTTTGTGTGCTAAGAGAACACCTTCTGAAACAAGTGGATTCCATTGAAGTGAAAAAAATAAGGGAAAATATGCCTGGGTGATTTCATAAGGAGTTAAGAGAAATTAAGGGAAAATTTTGCCAGGTCTTGGTCTGATGGTGAATTAAAAGAATAGTTCTAAATAGACCAAAACAGATAGAAATCTACAGTTTATCGAGATAGTCCCTCCATCACCATCCCAGGCAACAGAACCAACGAAAGATGTTTTACTTTTAAAGGTGCCTTGCCTCTTTCCAGAAAGAAATTAACAGGATTCTAAAGCCTCAAATGAATGGAGTTCACACATCCCAGGCAGAAGCTAATAAATACTTATAAATATCTAGAATAAGGGAATATGAAAAATATTTATTGCCCCAGTGTCCCACAACAAAAAAAGGGAAATCAATGCACAAAAGGGAAACTTGGAGTTTATGAGTAGTATTCAGGTCACTAAGAATAAGGAACCAAAAAATATGCAAATAGCTATCTGGTTAGCCTTCATCTGCTCTTTCTAGATTTCTGAACTAGAACTTTAATCCATGGTAATTTAGTAGTGCTTTAATAGTACTTTGCAAAGTACAATGGAATTATATAAAATTCAGTGTTCGGTTGATGTTCCTGATAATGAGGAATACCGGGGCAAATCAAATAATTTTGTTTAAATGTCTTAGCTTTGACTTTATTCTAGTTGGAGAGATGATGCAAAAATTATACCTCATTTACATCAAAATGGTAAACACAGAGATACCATATGATCCAGCTATTCCACTTTTATACATATTTATCCAAAGGAAATGAAAACATATGTCCACAAAAAAACTTGTATCTGAATGTTATTAGGGGAACTATTCCTCAAAGCCCAAAGTGGAAACAACCTGTGTCCACCAATTAATGAATGGATAAAGAAAATACGGTACATCCATAAAATGGAATATTACCTGGCAATGAAAAGGAATAACATATTGATACATGGTATAACTTGACACATGGATAAACCTTGAATATGTGCTACGTGAAAGAAGCAAGTTACAAAAGGTCACATATTATATGATATCACTTATATAAAATGTCTAGAATAGACAAAACTATAGATTCAGAATATAGATTAGAGGCTGTCTAGTGCTTGGGTGAAGTCAAGAGTATAGTGAGTAGTGATAGCTAATGGGTACAACCTTTTTTTAGGGCAATGAAAATATTTCAAAATTAAATTATGGTAACGATTGCAAAATTCTATAATTACACTAAAAAGTATTTAATTGTATACTTTAAACAGATCAGTGTTATAGTAAGTAAATTATATCTCAATAAAGCTGTTAAAATGTATTTTAGTTCATGCATGACTAAGCGTTCTCTAATAGGATGTCTATTTAAGGGAAGTTACTAAATTCCTTATATTTGTCTCATAAGTCAGATCATTATTTACACTAAAAATTTAAGTTTCTGTAGATATGTTCAACACATTGAATCATAACTAGTTATTATTAGCCTGTTTCTTTAATGGTTGTATATTTCAGGCACTGCTGCAGTAAGTGAAACCATGAATGTCACAGTTCTCTTTTAAGTGACAATGTAAATTGTAATTCAAGATAATTAATTTTAAGACCTGGGATTAACATTAAAATTAAGTAATTATGAATACTATTGGCAAAATACTATCATGTGATAATTTAAACCTATGTATCATATCTCTATACATAAATATATTTTATTCTTTTTAACACTCAAATAAGAGTATAATCACATACTTTATAAAATGTTATCTTGAAAACTGAAGTTTAACACTATGTCATCCACCACTGTTTAGCTTATGTGATTTATATAAGTAGCACATATTGATAAAATTTAAAGTAGCTTAATAGAATAGATAACTGGTAACTCAGAAAGAAAAATTATTTTTGAGATGGCCCTTTCTCAATATGAAGCTATAAATTATTTACTTACTGTATATTCTACCCAGATGACAAAAGTTATTTCCTCACCCAATCCAAATGTGTTCTTTCAGAAGGGGCAATTAACTTTCTTGTTTTTGTGGTTTTTGATATTTCCAATTTATAAATAACTGAGAGCAAAAAGCAAAATAAGAGATTCTTGGCCTCTAGAGAAATTAAAATTCTGAGATTTCTTAAGTACCATCTGATTTAGTTGTTTCTAGTTAATAAGCCAACCACCAGTATGACCTTTCATTATCACTGGGCATCTATATTGTTATCCAAAGACATTTAAAAATGTTGCTTTAAGATTATGTTCTAAATTTGGAGCAATAAAAAAGGTTTTTTTTTATATTCAAAACATTTAATACACGCTAAATAGCCATGTTTCTGCTCCCCACATTATAATCCCGGATGTGGAACTAACAAGTAAAAGGGATGCTGGAAATAATTAGTTTTAATTGATTTACTCCTAATTATTTAATTAGGTCAACAGTAGGCTGTTCTGTTTGTCGCATTCACATTTATGGGGAAAGCTCTCAAGTTAAAAAAAAAGTTAATAGGTAAAATGTTATTAATGTGATTATATTATTAGATACCCTTTCAAGATAAGTAAAATCTTCACATTTATGTACAAGGGCGGACTAAAACAGACTTACTTCTAATATTTTGTTTGTAAATTTTAAATAGCCGGGTGTCAATCAAAGAGGAGTGTGGCACTTATTTTTAGTCGTTGCTTTGCAGACTCTTTAGGATGCGTGGTATGTGTAGCTGAGTTGGCCCCAACTCCTGGTGACTCAATCAATGAGTGATGTTCATAAAGTTCTGTCCTCAACAGCCCTGCTCAGCTGCTGTAGACTCCTATCTGGTTTTTCTCTTTTCCTGTTCCCTTCTATTTTTCATTATTGCTTTTTCTAAAGAACTCTGCCTTCTCATAATGTGCCCTAGGTAGGACAGCTTCAGTTGTGTCATTTTTGCCTCCAGCAAAGTTTCAGGCTTAATTTGTTCTGAGACCCACCTGTTTGTCTTTCTGGTTCAGGATAGAGGTCTCTTTCAACACCAAATTTCAAATAAATCAGTTTTTTTCTGTCAGTCTTCTTCACTGTCCTTAGGATGTAGAATCCTAATTTCTAATCCTAAGTTTATAAAAAGAGATATTTTTAGTTCTTCCTTTGCAATGTTTAGGTCCCCCCCCCCCCCCTTTATTGCACTAGCTAGCCTCCTGTATAATGTTGACTGGGGATAAGACTTGCCAGTGGAAACCAGTTAAAGAGACACCAAGTCAATTGTCAACTGCAGTCAAGAGTCTAGTGACCTTGAACCCACATTTTTATCTAGTCTAACAATGATATCTAACTATCCACTATTCCTATAAAATGTCCCTAGTATGAATGAATTTTTGAACTGGAGTATTAGAAACCTTTCCTCTTTTATATAAGACTGAAATAAAACTTTAACGTATCCTCATAAATGATTTGTCTCAAAAGTTTTTTCTAACAGTCAATTCAGTCTACTAGTTATTTATCATCATCTTCTTAAGAATAATTTTACTTTTGCATTCATGGCATATAGTTAGCCTTTCTCTATCTTGTGCTTCATTCATTTATTCATTAAACAAATATTCACTGATCCTTTGCTACATATTAGATATTATTCTAAATATCAGTGATACAGAAATGAACCAAACAAAACAAACAAAAATCTAGTATATTTGTATGGTTGGTTTATTTGTTTTTCTTCCAGGTACAACCCTGTACTTACCTTAAATGAATTTCATTGCTTAGTTTTCACTATTTCCTTTTTAATTACTTTATTTTCTTTCATTTCATTTTGCCAAGCTCATTTCCAATCCTTGCTTCCACACCATGTTGCTCTCTCTGCCATGGAGCCAGGTATAGAAATACCAGATACATGTTTTCTATTATGCAACCAGACCCTTAGATAAAATGCTAAACACGCAACTCAGGTCCAAACCCTAGACATACCTCCAGTTGCCAGCTTCTCAACTTTAACTACTTTCTGGTTAGGGATCCACATGATTGTGCATTAACTAGAATGTTGTATGTGCAGGACAATAATTCCTAACTTTGCTGAAAAGAACATTAAGGATATAACCTTGCTAATGTCAAGGGAGATAATATGAATTAGCCTGACAGTGTTTTCCTAATGAAGCTAACCTCATATTTATTTTTAAAATACAAGGTGTTATTAGCTAAATAATTTTCTATAGTATTTTCCACAAGCAAGATCTATAGGTTATATCTTTCCCATTTTTAAAAAAGATATTTGAACCTGTTTCTAATTTTCATAAATCTCTAAGATATTTGAGAAAGACTAGTTAGTAATTTTTAATGATTTGACAAATTCTTCAGATACACAGGGAAAACTCACAGGACCCATGAGTTTCCATATATTTAGCTTATTTAGTGACTTTTCCATAGGATTTACTTTGCTGTCCTGACTTTATATTTTATAAAATACCTGTCCCTAATTTCTAATCACATATAGAAATATCTTTGTATATATATTTCATGACTCTACTAAGAAGGACAACTTCTAATTGCAATGTCAAATTTCATTACCAGAATTAAAAATAACAGAAAAGGAAATGGATACAACCCAAAATGGTAGGTTAGAAACGTTACTATAAAATATATCATGAATATCATTAATATTTAATCCACAACTCTTTCTTGAGTAGCTATGTCCCAGGCACCGTGCAGGTGCTGTGCACACAGAAGACAGACAGACAGATACGGCCAATACGGCCTCTGCCCTCATGGAAGTTCACTGCAGCTCTAAAAATCAAACTAAGGAAAAAGATGCTGAAAAGCAAAGACACTTCTGAAGTGTGGGGTAAAGGAAAGGGAGAAGGTCAATTTGATTAAGATAAAACCTGGAGGATAAGATGAGCTGTTTTAGGGGGAAGGGAGGAAGCAAGAGGGAGCAGGCTCCAACCGCTGAAAGGAGCCCGTATAGTGCAGAGAAACCGGGCTCCTCTAACCCTCACGCCGCCCGAGCTTAGACAGCAGGGCCCAGGCTGATGCTCCCCCGGGGCCCGAAGCACAGAACCGAAAATGAAAAGCTCCGAATGACTTCAGAAGCCCCACCCTCCCCAAATATCTACTTGTTATGAGCGAAAATCCCTTTGATAGGAAACATACTGTTTCGCATTTATAAATAAGTGGCTTAAAATATAAATGCTCTAATAAGGACAAACTCACTTATATTTATATAATTGACCAGTCACATGAATGGCTAATATCAGAGTCTTCCCAGCATAAGACAAGTAAATAAAGGATGTTGAGCATTTAAAGTCTGGGGAAGGCTTCCCGCCCTGGAAAAATAAGAATGTGGGTAGAGGAGGCTTGGGAAGATAACTTTATGAATTTAATAATTTTGCCAAGGTACAACCGGGACAATAAGAAGCCTTATATTTTTCACATATGTATTTCAGCTTAAGAGCCAATAATGTATGCCTTTTTATAAGGCAAATAAAAGCAATCTAATTCCAGAGAATTTGTTAATGAATGTACCATATGCATCCATACAAATATATATACTATTCTTCATGTCTTTTACTCCATATGGCTCTTTGGGGAGTTTCTAACAATACAGAATCAGGTTACACCAATAGGGGGGTGATCTTGCCTGTGTGGAAAACTGGTTCTGGGGAGCAGGGTAAAAAGCTCTTAAATAATGGTTTGTAGCCTGCCCTAAGACCACATTACATAAACAGATATGTAATGTATCTATGACATTCTAATTCATCTAAAATAGGCTTGGGGAGGGAGAGCAATCATGAAAGAAAGGTTGAAAAGCACTTTTGTACGAGCTCCATTGTATTCTTTCCAGGGTTGCAAGCCCTTGGGGCAGTTTTTTGGTTTAGCACAAGGAAGTCTCCTCTTGGCTCTACCTTCCTACCCTTGTCCAGTATGGGAATAGCTTTTTTTCTTCTTTTTTCTTCTGAGTCCTTAGAGCATTTCTTTAAAGAACATATAGTTCTCCTGGATTCCTTTGACTCAAAAGACTTCAGTCATTTGAAACCCTTTCAGCTACTTCTCTAAGCTTTAAATCATTTCACTTAAAAATTTTTAATTTTGCCAATTCTCCCTTTTCTTTTCTGAACTCTATTCATTTTCTGAACCCATACTGTCATTTCTCTACCAACTGCCATTCACAGTTAGATACACTGTAAACTACAGAACCATATTTTAAAAGGACACCCATCCAACACCAGAGAATAATCCTAAATTCACTCTTAGAATCTGTGACAGTGTGTTATACTTCTATGGTAGCCTGGGTTATTTGTTTCATGCCTGATATTGGAAAAGAGTTCAGTTATTCTCTACCTTTGACTATTAAGAAAACTTTCAATATGCTTTTGACAAACTACTTTAAGCAAAGCTCTGAAATTACCCCTCCGGTCCGTCTGTGCCAGCCCTGGAATCAAATGGGAGTACATTACTGTACTAGAAGTTCAAGGCCACACTAGTTTCTCTTGCCCACCTTGACCCCCCAGTCTCTTTCCTATTTCTTCTCTTTTTTTTAAATATGTTTTTATTGATTTCAGAGACAGAAAGGGAGAGGGAGAGCTAGAAACATCAATGTTGAGAGTCACTGATGGGCTGTCTCATGCATGCCCCCTACCTCCTATTTCTATAGTCCAAAAATGAGCAACATCAAGCAGGCCTGCCATATGGTACTACAGTCGTGCTTCACTGCTTTTAACTCCTCCTTCTTATTTCTTTCACCTCTCATATTTGTGGTGAGACTGTCTGGGTCTTTTCTCTGTGCTAATTCTCTCATTAAGGTCACTTCTGGTTGTAGCCAACACACTGTGCCACTGTTAATTTTATTTCCAAGCAAAGGGGTTTGAAATCCTCCTTTCTTATTCTCTCAATCTTCTAAGGTAAATGTTCCTTCAGATAAATCTGATTCCTAATTAAAGAGGTCCATCTGGACTGTTAGCCCATCTAAAAGGCCAAACACTCAAACATTGTTGGCGTGCTCAATATACCTACATCTAAGGCAGTTATCGTATCATCATGGGAGCAATTTACTCATGAAAATGCACCATCTTACATGGTACCTAATGGCCAAGGCTTTGTTTAAGAACTATGCCCTTCCAGTAAATGGAATGCCAGTCACACTGGTGGAGAAGGCTGCGATGGACAAGTCTCAAAATAAAGAGGAGGGTGCCACTAACAATCATGTACCAGAGATAAATAATTTGAGTGTCTTTCCTAATTACTTTAAGAATCTCTTTCAGAAGATCTGACTCATCTTTCGGTCAGGAAGTAGAAACCATATAAGTTTTATACAAAGCAGAAGTTGTAAAGAAATAGAAAAATGTCCTTGTCCTCAGAGTTTATAGTCTTTCATAGGATATTCCTTAGGCAAATCACTAAAAAAGCAAAACAAAACAAAAATTGTTTTAATGCATGAGGGGTACATGTTGTTGCCTGAATTAAAAGTGAAAAAAGAACTTAAAATGCAAGGTGCATGAGCTCAGATAGGATGTAGCATTTAGGGTGGGCCTCGAGGGAGATGTAGAATTTCAGCCAGTAGAGGTTCAGTTAAGGGTGGGGTGTGTGGTGGGCAGACTCTGGGTTTGTCATGGTGCCTTCCACAAGAGATAAGCAAGGCTGAGAAATCAGGAGAGGCAGAAAACAGGAAAGTGTTTTTGCCAAAAAATACAAATTCCAACCGATTGAAACACGGCTAGTAAAGTTCTAAAAAATGTGCAGAGTGGAACAAAGGAAAAACTACAAAAGGTGAGTAAACATGTATAAGTCAGTACTACGAAAAAAGAATGTGATTCAAAAGTCAAAGATGCTAAAAACCGGATAAGACCTTTCTGCAGCCATATGAAGAGTGAATCACAGACAGCAGTGACGAATCACTATATACACATGAAATATACAAAAAGTGAAATACAGCAGAAATTTCAATTAGGACTAACCAGGATACAGGGGTATTCATCCGTACCATTTACTAAGCACCTACGAGGTGACAGGAACTGCTTTTTTAATGCAATATTACATTTAATCCTAACAATGATCCCACCAGGTAGGCTTTATGAATCCCATTACATATGAGGAAACTGGGGCTCGTAGAAATTGAATAGTGTGAATTAGCTGGCAGTGCGACCATGCAGTAAAGCCAGAATTTGATATCAGCTTTTCTTATCTTGAGACTATGCTCTTTACCCCATGCCAATCTAGGATGATTTATATTTTAAGATAAAGTGGATTCAAGGATGCCTCCACAGTAATTTTACCCTTGCTGTTTGCAACATGCTTTCATAAGTGATCCAGGGGTGGAGATACAGCTAGTCTTTGAAAGTGTAATGTATATAGTCCATCAGTCCATCACTGTCATGTGAATGAGAACAGCTGATGAGCAGAAGTGACACGTCCATTAGGTTAAGCTCTTAATCGGTCATTTAATAGAGATCAGTGGCAAGGTTTGGGAAACATGGCCCTGATTCCAAATATGAATTCTGCTATATACTAGTTACACGAAAAATCCTGGACAGGTGACTTTACTTCCTTGACCTCGGTTTTTTTCATACAGCCATAATGTTAACAATACAGTTATGTAGGAAAAAGAAAGAGGGAGCTTTGGATAATGGAAAAGTACATCATTAAGGCTAAAAAGGCTTGGCTTCATTCAAGCATTAATTTAGCTGAATGGTCTTGGGCAAGTCACACACTCTGAGCCTCTTTATTATGTGAAATGTGGATGGCATCATCTACCTTAAGGGTTTGTTGTGAGTCTGAGATAATGTGTGTCAGGTACCTAGAGCAGCTAGACTATATTATAGTACCATATTAAATCATTAACACAATGCTGGACAAAATAGTTATAAATTTCCACCCATTTTTTAAACTTGGGCTTTATTAAAATGCTATTGGTGACTATAACTTAAAAATACTACACACCATTTAAAAACCATAACGACAATTTGGTAAAAACTGGATGGATATCTTAGAAGTTAAAATATGGCTAACTTTGCATTCTTTTTAAAAGATAAACTGATAAACTTCATATAAGTGGAAAATGATTCATTCTTTTCTCTTACAGTCCGTGTACTTTTTTTCACTAAAAGCATCGTCTTCTAAAAACACATTGCATTAAGTGCTTAGTCAATCTGAGGAATAAGGAATTAGTACCATTAACAAAGGCTTTGATAATTCTATTACTAAGAAAACTGTTAAACATGCTCTCTGATATGACTGCTGTCAGTGGGCCCTATCCATGGTCAACATCTCTTCCCTGAACCATAAAACATATCCATCCTTGCAGGCCCGCCCCATCTTCCCCTCAAAAACAAACAACCGAGCTAACCTAGAGTGTTTAAGTTAATGACTCCCAAGTAAAGCAAACCAGGGTTCCTACACCCCTATTTCAACAAGTGGAAGAGGAATGCAAACATCACAGATTACAGTTGTACACATCTAGCCCGTTAATCTATGTCTACACGTCCAACCCATGGAACTTCACAAAAGCTGAGCAAATTTTGTGAAGTCCAACTTTCACTTGGAGTTTACACAAATCATTTAAAACACAGGGAGAGAATGTGCACGTCCTGTAAAGATTGGCCCTGGCGGCGGTTCAGTGTGGTGCCCACCTAAAGGGGGACCCCTGCTTCTGCTCTCTCACCTCGAGGGCATTGTGAAGGACCTGTCTGTGGAGAAGTCTTGTGCACGCCTTAGGCGACGAGTGCACAGACCAGGCCCGAGTGTGGCCCGTGCGAAGGCTGCATGGGCCACATCTGGGAGGGCTGCCGAGAAGCGTGCGGCTCGGGCAGGGCTGCCATTTTCTCCACCTATACCTCCGGCCACGGAGCCTCCCTCCGCCCGCGCCCGCGCCCCCGCAGGACGGGCGGGTGCCTCTTTCTCACTTTAGGGAGCTCGGGGGCTTGGGAGGGGTTCCCCACTGGTTTGCTGGGAGTTTTCAATGCTTTAAAAGAATCTGAAACCAGGTGCAGTTCGGCCCTAACCCTGAGCCACCCGTCCTCGGATGCGGGCTGGGCGCCTCTGTTCCGAAGGAACCGGAGTCGGAGGCGCACCGGCCGGCGGGGGGGGGAGGGGACCGGGCCGAGGGAGGGAAGAAAGAAATGAGCGCCCACGGAGCGCATCCCGAGGTTGCCGCGGTGCCCGCTGCATCCCTGAGCGCCTCGTTCCCGGGAACCGGCTGGAAAGGGGAAAGGCCAGCGCGCCCGGTCGGGGCTCCCGCAGCGCCCTGGCCTCAGCCCCGGGCCTAGACACCTGGCCCGCGGGGCCCGCGCGCGGCTCAGCCCGGTCTCCCCTCGGGTCCTGCCAGGCGGCGGCATCACGCTCTCGGTCCCTTCGGGGACCTTCAAATTCCTCTGCCACCAAAGTGTTAACTTCAGGGGCTCGGGGGTGGCAAGGGGACAGCACACCAGAAGGGGCAGGCCCCGGGGTCTCCGGGATTTTTAAGATCGTAAAGAACCACGATCGTGCCCCGCCGCGGCCCCGTTTTCCCCTGTCCCCCACCCCCACCCCCACCCCCACCCCCCGAGTCCGCAGACCTGCGGCGGCCGCGCTGCGCTCGGCGCCAGGCGGGGGACCCGCGCCCGGAAGCCCGGGATGGGTGGGGTAGGGGTTGGCGGGTCCCCGAGCCCTAGCTGGCAGCGCGGGGCTCCAGGGACCACACGCCGGGCAGGCGACCGCGCTCCGCCCGCCCGAGCGCCGGGGCAGGCAGGGACCAGGCAGGGGGAGCCCTGGCCCCGGCGCACCTAGCGGACCGAGCCCCGCGGTCCCCTGCGGGCCGCCCCTCTCCATCCCTCCGCGGTCCCGCCCTTACCTCTGGGCGCGAGGGTGTCGGCCGCCGAGGGTGCTGGGGCGCCGCGAGGTGCCTCCCGGCCGGGCTCAGCGGCGGCCAGCGACAGCGGGGTCGCCCGCGGGGCCGCTGCTCATGGCTCGTCGCGCCCGGAGCACTGCGGCCGCGGCCACGGCGGCGCCTCCCTCTCGCCCTCTTCGCGGGCTCGGAGCCGGGACGCAGCTAACGCCCCTGCCCCGCAGCCCTCCTCCTCTCCGCCTCCGGGGCGCGGACCGAGCCGCCTCCAGCGCCGCCCCGCGCGCAGCCGGGCCAGCGGCAGCCAGCGCCGCCCAGCGCCCGGCCCCGGGGTCGCCGCGGCCGCGCCAGCCCACCGCGCGGTCCCAGCCCCCCTGTGACGCAGCCGCCGCGCCCGGGAACTTCCTCCCGCAGAGACCACCCCGCGCCCGCCGCCGGCCGGGGAGCGCCGCGCCCGCCGCCGGGCACTTTCTTCGGGCTGTGGGGAGAAAAACCCTCCCGCCGCTTCCCCGCGGGGCCCCTCGGGCCTCGGACCCGCCCACCTGGCGGCTCAGCCCCGGGAACGGGCCGGGTCCGCGGATCCCCCGCCGTCCCTGACAATGCGCGGAGAGCCCGAGGCTTCCCTGCGCGCGGCGGCCGCTGCGGCCTCGCAGCTCCGCCCGGGGCGGCTGGAGCGCGCGGCTACCACTAAAAATAGCCCCTCTGGGGGCTCCGGGGGAGAACCCGGGTCGCGGGAGAGGTAACCCCGCCTCCTGACTGCCCTCCACCCCCGTGAACCCAAGGGTGGGAGTGGTCGTGGGACGCGTAGAGGTAGACGCAGAAAGAGGGGGGGCGAAAGCTAATTTCCCTGGACCTTGAAGCCCATCAGCCCTTTGACACTGAAGTCTCCTCTCCGGCAGGAGCCCCCATGATCCAGGACACTGACGGCCGGGCTCCCCGATCTTCTCAGCAGCAGGTCCCTGGGACCCTGGAATGGAATGCGCGCCGCCTGCAATTCCAGGCAGTGCGTGAAGGAGTTGACCGTGCAGGTCCAAACCACCTGTTGTTTAAGAGTATGGGGGGGGGGTCTTTCTTATTGATCTGAACCATGCTTTTCTTCTCCACACTCCCCTACCCAATTTCAGGATGAAAATGCAAACTCTGTTTTCCGGAAAGCTGACAGCATTCTATTCGGAAAATCTGCCCAGTGAAAAAATGTACAGACAAGATTACTAAGTAATACAGTCATCTGGGATGCCTTATCAACACCAGCTATTCTACAAGCACCAAAAGTTAAACAATTGTTCTGTCCCGGCAGCCTGGAAAAAGACTGATGTATGTTAATAGAGCAATTAATAGACAACTAATATTCTTTCACTGGCTGGTTTCTTCTTACACAGCAGGCCTTAAGAAGGTAGGCACCTCCGTTTACCCCATTTCTGTTTCCAAGTCATAATGAAAATTTGTCCAAAGGTGTTCTCTTGGGCTTTATCTGCCTTCCCCCAGCTCACCTGGCAAACTCCTACACTTTTGCAATTCCAGCACTGTTTTGGGGTTTCCCTCCCAGAAGACTACCTTAAATCCTTTTAGCCCTTAGGAGATGGCTCCACTACCAGCATTAATTAACCTCAATCAAGACAAAAATCTAGGGTGGGGCCTTCCTCCTAGACAGCAGGTGGGAAAATTCCTGGAGAGTTCCTAGGGAAAAGGCAGAGGCTGACTTCAGAAATTTGCTAAAATTTTCAAGTACTTTGCAACTAGGTACTAGCTGAAGTAGGATCAGCTGTTAAATATATTTAATTGCTCCATGAGGCAAGTACTAAGGGCACAGACCACCTGTGGTGGGCCTCATCCTGCCAATGCTTTCTGAGCACACCTCTATCCTTCTTGTACTATGGGCACCCAGACCTCAAGCTTAGGCATCCCCAAAATGCTCCCTTGCTACCCAGTGTCAAGGAACCATTCAACCCGA
Organism: Miniopterus natalensis; assembly: GCF_054644295.1. Lineage (NCBI taxonomy): Eukaryota > Metazoa > Chordata > Mammalia > Chiroptera > Miniopteridae > Miniopterus > Miniopterus natalensis. The sequence goes on along the minus strand of NC_142089.1, from coordinate 56,442,542 downwards.
GACTTTGGTCTCAGATGAACCAAAAATACTACTCTTCCAGTGTAAAAGTAAAGGAGTAACTGCTTTTTTTTTTTTAATCATCAGTGATCTAATTACTGTAGGGTACTATTGAGAATTACATAACATACTTAAAGCAGCAAGAACAGTGCCAAGCACTTTATAAGTATTCAATCAGGGTAGCTGCTATGTACCTTTACTGTTCCTCATTGCCCGGAAAGCAAAGGGACTGGGAACAGCAAGAAGGTTTGGAAATGGGATATGAACCCCACAAGTTGAGTCTTTTTACTCCCCTCCTCCACTTGCTTATTTGTAATACTTTTGTCTACTTTGTGCCTGCTTTCTAAATCGGGTGAACTGGATAGCTCTATGTGTAATCAGGTAATTCACATACACACTAAAGTCTGAGGGGCACTAGTCTGAAACCACTATGTAATACTGCTTGGGCCGCTATTTTTTTTTTTATTTAATTTTGTAGCATGTAAACCTTAAGTCTAGTCATCTCGTCTCAGTCAACCTAACTCAAGTCAACTTTCACATTTAGCAAGCCCTCAGGAAAGCACCAGGTGAATCGGCAATCAGTCAGCCAACTGCTGTGAATGCTGGACCCTGAGAGGCTCGAGGTATAAGGCTTATTCCCTCACTTCAGGGTGTTCACAGAGCATGGCACGTGAATCGCATAAACCATTTCAAACTAAATATAATTGAAGTTCAGAGAAATGAGAGGGCATTGTGGGCTAGGGGTCTATGCAGAGCCACCACCTTGACCTTTCACAGAATACTCAATTCTTCAGGCCGAAGTCGGACATTCTGGATGGGCTTCCAGGATGAGTTCCCACACTTAGAATCCATGTTGTTACAAGCTAACCATGTACTGGCTGGCAGTAGGGAGCCAAGTAGACTTTTTCTGGGGAGTACAGGGCCCTGGTGAGAGATTTAGAATGATACAGACAGATGTGGGCTCCAGTCCTGGGTCCACAACTCACTAGCTCTGTGGCTCTGAGCTTCTTAATCTTTGGACCCCAGCCCCCATCTGTCTATCGGAACGCAGATACCTACCTTTTAAGGTTCTAGGAAAAATATCTGCAACCCCTCTAGTCGGTCCTATGGAAATGGTAATTATATTTACATTGTTTGTTGTTAGCTAGAATGCAGGCTGGGTTATATCATTTCTTGAAGGTATATTTCAAAAGTGGCCTTTTCTGTGAAGTCTCTGCAGGCTCCAGACAAGTGTAATTCTCCCATCCTTGGGCTCCCACAGCACTTGCTTTTGAACCTCTATTTTAACACTTACCATGGTGTGCTGCCATTTATCTCTACATTTCTGCTCTACTACTGTATCTTTATTCATCTCTATGCCAACACCTAGCATAGAGCCTGGTATTAAATGTTGAAAGAATGAGTTTTGAAGTGTTCTACTGGTTCTGACTTTCAGTGTATACTTGTATTAAACTAAAGCCTCGAATGAATCCGTTAGCTCATAAAGACTTTATATTAAAATAAACTGTTAAGTACATGTGTCTGCTTAAGCCTTGATTTTTCAGTGCTGGGCTTGTTCTTTAAGACCAACCTGCCATTCTTGCTTTGTTTCGTATTTGATGGCAGTTGATCCTGCCTAGTAATAGTGAAAGTAAAATCTAAATTCTAAACCAAAACCACCAGCATTCTCTGTCACTCTGTGCACATCTGCTCCCCAGACCATTTCTGAGCTTTGTGGGAAGGATCCTGAGCTAACAGAAAGTATTGTTGTTTTAAGTTTCAGCTGTTAACACTGTTGCAACCATTAGCACTTTCTGAATTAAGAGCTGCAAGATAAAACCCACCCTTAGCAATAATTTTGAAATCCTTGACTCTAGGCCATTCAAAATGCTGGGACAGGGAGAATTAAACTTCCCCTAGAAAATGTCTTGTGAGACAATTGTCTAAGAGGTGATACGGTCAAATGTGGTCTTGACCCTAAAATGGCAGTTGACTTTATGCCAGAGGGGAGGGTGGTGGTGCTGAGAACCTAAAAACAGGATACTAAAAACTTTAGGTCAAATTCTTCTAAAATCAGCCCTTCATATTTTATACCACCCTACCCCACCCCTCCTCCTCAACAAACACGATAGAAGTAGTTGGTCCCCCTAACTTGTGAGATATTCTTCGGAAATAATGAGTCAGCACTTATTAGGTACACACTATGTGCTCAGTACGTATTACCTTTATATATCTTGTTTAATCACCGTAGCTATCCACTAGGTAGGCAGTGCTATTTTCTCCTATTGACAGAGGAGGAAACTGAGGCACATTATAATCAAGTAACTAGACAAAGGTCATGTGACCAATGAGTGGAAGAGGCAGGATTTGTACCCAGGTAAGTCTAATTTCAGAGTTCTCATGCTTAACTACTACTCAGTCACAGGGCAAAGGTACAGTTATTTTAAAATTGAATCGAAGTGTATTCAATACTGTTAATGATTTTTTTCAGTCATTTTTGAAATTGCATTTGTTTGTGCTTGCCCAGTAGTGTACTCACACCCTAAGAGTGCCTTCGTGAGGTGATTTTACAGCTCAGCTTTAACTCAAAAGCATTTTACGACTGGAAAAAAAACCTTTTTAATGAAAGATCATGAAGTGTCTGTGGCTCTGAGTTTAGGCAACGTAAAGTATACCAGGCAGAGAGCCTCATTCTTGGAATTATTGTTCACATGGGCCAATGATAAATAGGTCACTCAATAGATATGCAGGGTAACTTTAAAGTAAAAAATGAGTTTGACATTCTCAGCAGAGATTTTTCTGTACCCACATACCGCTGCTATAACTGTATTATGAAATAATATTTGCTTGCTACCATTAAGCACGCGCAGCCACTGAACTGGGAACTTTCATGTATTATTAACTCATTAATTAAGTCTACAAATGACTGGCTCTAGCCGTGAACTGAATTATTCTAATGATAATGAAATACTCTTAAGGGGTTTAGAACTTGCTTACTTATTAAAAAACAAATTAAAAACACAGCTCCTAAGGAAGGTAACTCATTTTTCACAGGACTCAAAAATTTCAGCCATTTCTTAACACCGTATCATATTGTGCATATGGAATGTACCATAGAACATCTCAGATCCGGTTTAACATCGACTCGCTTCAAATTTCAGTGACATCAGCCCTGACCAAGCACATAATTTCAAGCCTGAGGAATTGCTTTTTCCCTTTGACTAAGAAACTTCTCTTTTTCTGAGGCATAAAGACCAAGGGCTCAGGAAACCCTATCAGAGTAGTGAAACTGAAGATGCTCTTGTTACTCACATGACTCTTTCTTTGGAAAAGTATCGCGGACGGTGCTTTGTACACTTAGAAAACGCTATAACCACACCCAGACGCCCTCTTCTTAAAGACACCGCCCCGTAGTGACACAAGATGCATGTTCATGAGCCTTTTTGGAGTTCATTTATTAATTTCCTGAATTGACTCACGTTGTTTACCTCTCCAGAGGGTGGGTGGAAGGCAAGAAGAGGGCCTGGTTTGCCTTCTCAGTATCAACGATAGTGACCATTAATGGTCACTTTTATTGCTATTTGTGAAAAGATCATAAACTGGGATTGATGAGACCTGGGTTCCAGGCATGGCTCTGCCATCGACTAACTTCGGGACTTGGGATAAGTCTCTTAATATCATTGGATCATCAGTCTCCTAATCTTGAGGTGAAGGGGTTAAAATAGGCAATTTCTTAGGATGTGTTCAATGTTAAAACTTCACATCAGTCTTAAAATGATACATATTTATCTTTCCTAGACTTCAGTCAGTGATGGGTACAATCACCACCATGTAATCAAGGAAGCAGAAAGGCGTCCATTTCTGCTCTCTATGGGAAATCTGTCTAAAGCAGGGTATACTAGTCAGGCAACATCTTCCCATAGCACCTTTGTCTTCCGCCATCCGTTGTCAGTGAGATGGAGCCATTCCTCTACTGAGACATTTCCAAGCAGATTTCTGTAGGACTCTACCCTTTGAGCACCCTGTGGTCAAATTCATTTGGGGTACACTATATCCCTCTTAGAGATCCGCAATGCATATTAACATGCTTAATGCTCTGAGAAGTCCTGCACTAAAAATACTTGTTAACTTGGCTGAACCTAGCATTTTTCTAACTTCATTTGATTATGGAACTCAGAATAGAATGCCTGAATTATTATCCTAGAGTTAAAGACTGCAGAACCTTCATAAGACATTTTTTTTTAAAGAGAAGGAAAACGATATGCCCTATTAACTCATCTAATGAATGCCTACCAAGAGAAGCCCTCTTGGAAGATGTTTTCTGCAGCTATTTTCCTTACAAACATCAGCCATAATGGAGTGCCTGTCATCTTTAATAGGACAAATAGCATCCATTCTCACTGGTAATAGTGTAGCACTATGTGGTTTTTTTTACCCTGAGGAAATTTCCTTGTATTTACATATTCTTATTAGCCTCTGGGTTCTTTGACATCCTTTTAGAAATAGTTAAAACCAATGGAAGACAAACACATACATTCTGAACACTCAAATGGCTAGCATAGGATAGTTTATTAGTGACTGTTGGGAGACAATTTTCCCCGGGTCTCTAATATTTCTGCACATCTCACACACAGTGAGCAAGGCACGACATGTCTTGTGAGCAAAGGGCAAGCACACTTCCTATCCAGTATCATAAAGTGTCTCTCCAGGGCAAAGCGCAGGCAACTCACACTCATTATAGAAGGTTCTCATTCCCCAAGCTCACGGTTCCTCTCCTATAACACAACCTACTGTTACTGTGTTGGGGCTCCAGGAACTGATACAAAAACGCTGGTGCTCTGGCTACAACTACTGTTGTAATAAACTTTCTTTTTAAAATCTATCTTTATTGATTTCAGAGAGAGGAAAGGAGAGGGAGAGAGACAGACAGAAACATCAGTGATGAGAGAGTCATTGATCAAGCCCACAACTGGGCATGTGCCCTGACCGGAAATCGAACCCTGAGCGCCTGGATCCCAGGTCAACGCTCAACCGCTGAGCCACGCCCGGCCGGGCTGTAATAAACTTTCTTTCCCCTCTCATTCAGGAGTTGCATGTCTTCTTCCAGCGTCCAAAAAGCCATGTCAGGCTAGTTTTTCAGTTTGCAAGGAATAGTCTTAGGTCTTTCACAGCTTTTTATAATAACTGGCTTTTTCCTCCCTGTGAATTGAACATTGGGAGAATAACTATATCTTTAGGTGTTCTTTCTTCCTGGAGCATTCCTGGCCTTGTGAAGATTCCCTCCTAGAATGCTTCTCTAGGCTTGTCCAAGCATTTGTAGCCACCCACTCCTGTTTCTGGGGAACATTCAATAGAGGCGTAGCATTAGTGAGGCAGTTTGATTATGGAATATCAAAGAAAGGCACTGTGAATTTCTGTCCTGCATGATAGCATTTCGTTAAAACGATTACAAAATATTTTACAATTATCTTGTTTTTTTCAAAGGAATTTCAAAATTAATCCTCAATGAAAATGAAGTACTCTCTTACAGTAAAGATATGTGGGGAGTGGAAGAAGTACTTCTGAGTTAATTGTACTGATTGCTTCCAAGAACAACATAGAAAGAGGAAAAGACTGGAGTTTAGATAAGATAAATTGCTTCTGTGACCAAAGGGAGAATCATTTTACCACAAAATGAAAACAACTGTGGTTACATTTAGAAGAATGAAAGCATCCAGATTTCTTGAATGTCAACAATATTCTTCAGCTTGTAAAATGCTCCTGACAGCAGTCTATTTACATCTGATCTGATATCATTTCACATTAACTGATTTCATTGGCTAAACCCAAACTCAAAATTATGCTTTCTGTAATTATGCTGTTCACCAGTTGCTTTGAAACAAACATTTTCTGCTTGAAAGGTTTTCAAGGACTTTAGAATATAACAATAATCAGGTTGGGAGCAACCTGGCCTGGAAGTTTGTAGAGGCAGGCTGCTAACTTGCGACAGTGAATCAATGGAATACCACAACCGGGCAATTAACATTTGTTGAGTAGTCTCTGCAAGGTGTGGCTTAAAGCATTTTACTTGTATTGTTTAATTTAATCCCTGTATCAGCGCTATGAAGTAGGTATATCATTGTCTCCATTTCACAGATGCAGAGTTTGAGGCACGGATTGGTAATGTGCCTTGCCCAAGGCCATGCTGCTTGTCAGTGCCAGAGCCTGGGATGGAATGCAGGCACCCTGGCTCCAAAGCCCACACTCTTACCACCACCTGTCTGCCTTATAACATCAGAATTTTTTAAACTGCTAGAAAATGTGATTTCCCCGCCCCCCCCCCGAAATGCTTAAGAAATAAACATCAATTTTCTTGCTGCTTTGGAGTTTTATCTCTAGACTATTATCTTCCCAGATATACTGTTCTGTTCTTCATTTCTCTATAAGGAAAGTATTTCAGGACCATGAAAGGTTAATTATGTCGATCATCAGCCCATGTTAACAGAAAAGGTAAATATTGCGCAGCTCATTTTGAGTAAGGAGACACTCCAGTTAAGGACACTCTAATCACATTTCCATCTCGAAATGTTCCACATAAGGTTTTAATGTATCTCAAACTCCTAACATAAGATGCATTTGAAAAATTATTAACTAATCTAAAATAAATCATGATGTTTGTCTTTAAGTCTGTATCCGGAGAAGGGGGAAAAGGCAACAATATTTTTTTAATGTTATTAGTTTTTCCCTTGGGCAAGCATTAATTTAAAAAATATATATGTTTTTATTCATTTAAAGAGAGAGGAAGGGAAAGGGAGAGAGAGATAGAAATGTCGATGAGAGAAAAATATCGATCAGTTGCCTCCTGCGGATCAAGCCTGCAACCGGGGCATGTGCCCTGACTGGGACTCGAACCCGTGTCCTCTGGTGCATGGACCGATGCTCAACCAACTGAGCCACACCGGCCAGGCAGCAGGCTTTCATTTTTCATGATCAGGAGTGGTATTATTACCAGTCCCCAAGTCACCCACAATTGCCAGTCCCCAGATGGGCACATTGTGACCCTGTCTAGACTAATAATCCCATCACAATGCTTTTCCTCAAATCAGACTGGCAGCTCACCCTAGCCAGTCTCCCAAAGAGCATGTAAGTGGGAAACAGTGGGTGGGACTTTGAGGACTTTAAGGGGAAAAAGAACTTTAAAATCTTGGCTTGACTATTCCTTAGAATGAGGAGGAAATCATTGAATATGCAGAATTTGTAGATTGCTGCCCAGCCTCTGAAACTGCAAAGGGATTTCTGAAAACTAGTGATAGGAAGGTTTCACACAGAACTCCCTGCGATGTTAGATCTGTGCAGTGTGCCGGCCACTGAAGACGAACAGGGTGGGACAAGTCTCACGTGCGAGGGCAGGATGCACTTCTACATCCGCTGCCACCGTTTTCACAAGCAAATGAAGGGATCACCCTGGTCTTTGCTGAACGACTTTTGTGGAGCTTGGTGGTTCTTTTTCTCTCTCCCTGGTAAGGCCTTGAAGAGCCAAGTGGTGAGCGGAATTTTCTGCCTTCCTGCATCTCAAATCTAGAGTGAACCTAGAGGTGTAAGAGAAGCAAGTATGAAGCCGTCTCCTGATCTTTGTGAGACCGCAAGTAGCTGCGCAGAAGCAGTGTAATTCCTTAACTAAAAGGATTTGCGTTTATCTGGATTTGCATTTATTTTTAAGTCTATTGCATGTTTTTGTAACTTATATGACAACTGAATGCCTACGGACCCAACGTTTTTTGGCAAAATCACTTTTCTAAATGTTGCGCTTGTTTACTGAGGGGACACTAATCAAATTTGCACCTGCCTTTGGTGGCTTTATTGCTCTTTCCTACCTCCTTGGTTTTGTGCATGTCTTCACACCATTTTCCAATTTCTTACTTCCCTTTTCTCATCTCGCCACTCCTCTCAACTTCCATCAGTCTTTAAATGTCCTATTCAAATCCTGTTTCTATGATGTTTTTCTAACACTTTCATTACTGTAAACTCTTACAGTAATTAATCATCATTTTATCTTTCATAACTGTGAGAACTTGGATAAATTACTTAACCTCTCTGAGCCTCAGTTTCTTCATAGGTAAATGAGGAACACTATAGTATCTACTGTATAGTGTGGTTGTCGGGATTAACTTAATACATGTGCCTTAGCACAATGCCTGCTACATTATAAACGTGCAATAAATGTTAATTTTTATTAAAATTAAACAGGTAATTATACCTCCTTTTTTTTTTTTTAACACTTTACTTTTTTTTTTTCCCCCACATAGTTAAGGTTCAAAAATATTTGTTGATTTAATTATTTGAATATAATGTCAAAGGAGTGGTCTATTCTTCAAGATTTTTTAAAGGATATTGACAAACATGAAGAGCAGCTAGTTGCCAATTTTCTTAAAAATCAGCATCTTATAACTTGATATATAATAATTTTTAAGTAAACATAATGAGTTCTTACTGCCTGAATAAACTATATATTTTTTACTATTTCACTTGTATTTAAATTTTACTATACCCATGATACATTAAAATAATCATAATTGCCCTAGCTGTTGAGTGACTTAGTTGGTTAAACTTTGTCCCATGCACCAAGAGATCACCAATTTGATTCCAGGTCAGGGCACATGCCTATGTTTTGGGTTCGATCCCCAGTAGGGGGCATGTATGAGGCAGCCAATCCAGGGCTCTCTCTCATCAGTGTTTCTATTTGTCTCTCCCTCTCCTATCCTCTCTCTCTAAAATCAATAAAAACATATTTTAAAAAAATAACCATAATTTATATTTCCCCCCATTTAAACCCATGAAATTATTATTTTTAAAAAATCTTAAGTATCTGTCATATTGCAGAACTTATGGATATGAATGGTTCACTGTTTAAGTTACTATCATGAAAAAAGAGTACACACTGAGAATTCCGAGATTACTTTTATTGTTAACTGAAATCTGCTTGCAGAAAGAAATAGCTAGTTTTAACACTGCAGTGTCACAGGTTCTCTTACACAGGACTTATGCAGGGATACATCCCACATTCCCCAGCCCCTTCATGAATGTCTGATCTACAAGGGGAGGAAGGACCTTGTACTCAAAAATGAACCAATTTTAAAAGGCTGTTTGAAAGGTAAAAAATGACAACATTTATTTTAAAACAGAAACAGGTCTTCCATTTAAAAACAAGGGGAGTCAACATTTTTGTTCAGAAGAACCATTGGGAATATGACATTAATAAAGGACAGGGGCTCTAAAGTTTGTTCAAGAGGTAAAATATTAAGATCTTTAATGTTACTTTTTAAAAAAATTTATCTTTACTGTTGAAAGTATTACAGATGTCCCTCTTTCCCCCCCATGACCCCTCTCCACTCCGCTCCTGCCCGCCCCTGCCGCTCCCCCCGCCCCCCAGGCCTTCACCACACTATTGTCTGTATTGTCTGGGTTATGCGTATATGCATATAAATTCTTTGGTTAATCTCTTCCCGCACCCATCCCTTCCCTCTGGGATTCATCACGTTTAAAATACAAAGTTCTGTTAATCACCGAGGAGCCACTTTATTACTTGGATGTCTTTAGAAAGTAGTTGAACTCTTCAGGTAGTTTTAACTTCTCGACCCATGATTAGTATTTTGTAAAGGACACAACACTTTAGATAAAAAATCTCCCTCAGGTCTCCCTTTCCATTTCCACTTCTGTGCCCCTAGTTTAGCTCTCACTTTGTGGTTACACAGGGCTACTGCCTCCTTCCCAGTCTTCCCCAGTCTTAGCTTCATCCAGACCACCCTCCGCGCAATCCTCTAATTTATCTTCCAAAAGTACTGCTCTCAACACATCTATTAGGAATGGCTGGCCCACAGCAGTTGCTCAATAAATGATCATTTCAACGTGCCTTAAGTGACCCCCCACTGCCCAAAGGATAAAGCTTAAACTTAAAATCCCTGATGATTTTTAAATGATAATAGGAGACCATAGTATAGTAAAAAACAGCTTTGTCCCTAGTTCCTGGTATAGAGCTCTTGAAATGTTTGAAATTTCCTGAGTCATGGGGTGTCTTTGTTAAACTAATGAGGTGACTCAAGTGAACCTCTGTATAACTTCAGGATGGGGGCTGGACATCAGAAAGACCAACAGTGTGAGTAGAGTGCAGGAACTTTGGGTCAATTTGACCTCCCCAGGGAAGGGTTGGGGGGCTGGATATTGAGTTCAATCTTGTGGCCAGTGATTTAATCAACCATGTCTGTGTAATGAAACCCCAATAAAAACTCTGGATACTGAGACTCAGTGGAGCTTCTTGGTTGGTGAGCTCATAGATGTGCCCAGAGGGTAATATGCCCTGACCCCACTGGAAGAGTGTGCAGAAGCTCTGCGATTTCTTTTGGGCCTGGCCCTGGGCATCCCATTTCGCTGCTCTTGAATTGTATCATTTATAATAAAGCTGTGATCATGAGTATAGCACTTGCATGAACTCTGAGTCATTCTAGTGAATTATAAAATCTGAGTGTGTCATGGAACCCTTGAATTTGTAGCCAGTTGGCCAGAAATGTGGGTGGCCTGGGGACCTCCCAAGACTTGTGGCTAACATCTGAAGTGGGAGCAGTCCTGTGGAGATCTTTGCCCTTAACCTGTGGAGTCTGCACCAACTCTGGGTAGTCCGTGTCTGAATTGGGTTGGAGTAAAAACAGCAGAGATGTATCGAGTAGCTATTACTAGAGTCTATAGTCACAAAAGCATGATTTTGATATATTATAACTATTATATATGGACTGATATACGTCTCCCCAGGGCCATAAAATTATAATACTGCTTCCTCTAATTTGGCTTACATACAACTATTAGGATGACTTAACGCTAAAGAATCACGCCTGTGAGTCACTTGAACATAAGAGGAGTCAAAATGTTTTGACTAGCCCAAGGCAAGGCATTGTGACCTATGGTCTTAATTCAAGGAGGCTCTACCAATAGTTTATTTTTGCAGAAGATAATGTGTCCTTCTCCACTTCCTTTCTTTGAAAACCATTCCTCCTAGGCAAGGCAATTAATCCTAGCTGAAGTGTTACAAGTAAATGGGTATGTTATGTGCAAAGATTTGGAATCTTCTCCACTGCCTGCAACCTCTGTAGCAATTCTGAGAATTAAGCTGCTGGTGCTGGTAACGCTACTGGTTATGGGAGGGAAGTTTGTCTACTTATTGCTCACCAAGCTGTCTGTTTTCCAGTTTGGCTGTAAAACAGCAACAGAGAGAAAGGAAAGAGAAGCCATGAGGCACTGAGTACCTGTTGTCCACTGGGCTCGGTGTGAGTGCTTTAGGTTAAGTTAGCTTATTTCATCTTCATAGCCTTCTTGAGGAGGGGACTGTCATCCAGCTCTGCAGATACTCAAACCGTGGCTCTGAGTCCCCCAAGGTCTCATAGCTAGTAAGCTAGAGAACAAGCTGTCTCATTCCAAATTTAAACTCTGCACTCGACTGTAGGGCTGAGTGTCCAGGTTTGGGTCCCACCCTGGCATGCCCAAATCACAATCTGGGGTAAGAAAGCGGAGAAAAGTTATCTTTTCCCCTCAATTAGTGGGGGTGGGTGGCACGGGTGGCTGAGTTAATCAACCCTCAACTTAGGGTAGAGTAAGCTACTGAACAAATTTTCCCCAGACAAGTCAGAGATTGCCACTGGCAAGGCAACCCTGAACTCTCTCTGCAGCCTTTTCTCTCTGCATTCTCTCTTTTAGGCAAATTGGTGCTAATTCTGGGGCAGGCGGGAACCAGTAATCATCACAGCCTCCTAGAGACATCCTTGACGAAGCTGCCCGGAGCACACTTGGCTGTGTTCACAGAACCTTCCCCCCACTCCCCTGGGTTAATTTTGTCTAGTTTCTAGTAGCCAGCAGTGACTCTTCCAGCAAGAATCCTTTATTGTGCATCTCTCTGTCCACCAGAAGGTCACCTAGAAGATTCAAAATGTGCTGAAGCCATGCTGGGAGGAAGAGGCTGGGCCCTGCATTGCTAAGTGTCTGTTTGTCACTAAAGGTGCTCCTTGCTCCTCGCATGGTTGGCCGAGGACCTACCACTCCAAGGCCTGGAGTGTAGAGCCCTGCCTCGTGGTGGTGGACGCTGAAAGGAGTAGGGTAAGGTATGCTGACCTTTACAGGGCTTCTTGGCCACCAGCAGGGTGGGCAGCCTCGCATTTTGCACAGCTGGGGACTGGAGGCTGGACAGCAGGCACAGTGCCTCCCCTCGCCGGAGGACACCTCGCGCGGAGCCCGCTCTCCCTCCCATATCCTAAGGTTTCGTGGCAGTTGCTTTTCCATGGAAACAAGCAGAAATCTGTTTTCATCGTGGGGCATTTTTAGTTTCCTAATCTGTGTGGGAACCTGGAGATACAGACATGTGGTACATTCATTATCCCAGAAAGCGACAGCTGAAAGAAAAATAGTTAAAGCCAGTCCTAAAACTGGAAAGCGTCATCATACGCCTTCAAATTACTTTCCTTAATCTCAGAGACTGTCATCCACGCCGCCAAGAGTGGTTTCTGTTCCAGCTCAGGGCTTCTGGCGGGATTTACATCTGAACCTGGGTGTGCTTCCCCGCTGCACAGCACAGCTGGCCAGCTCCCATGGCTGGAGAAGGAGCCCCTCTCATCTCCTGAACTAGCTGAGGGAGTGAAATGAGCAGGGCCTGAGTTCTAATCCTGACCCTTGATTTTACTAGTCCTGTGACCTTGGCCTAAAACCGAGCTTCTCTGTACCTCATCTGAAAATTTTATTCAGTCATTAACAACGATTCATTGACCATCTGTTTTGCGGCAGACATTGTTCTAAAAACTGAGATGATAGCAGTGAATAAAATAGGATCCCCACCTTTGTGGAGTTAAGATCCTATTTGGGGAAATTAACAAAACAAATGAGTAGAAGGTGTAATATGTTCACTGGCAATAAGGATTATGAAGAAAAATAAAGCAGAGGAAGGGAGTATCTGGGCAGGGCAATTTCAAATTTAAAATGCACTGGCCAAGGAATCCTCGCTGGAGAAGAGGCAGGTGAGGAAAGTCCTGAAAGAGGGTTGAGAGTGGGCCAGGCAGATAGTAGGAGAAGGGCAATTGGGATGAAGGCCTCGAACTTGGAGAGGACTCACTGTTTTGAGGAATAGCAAGAAGTCCACTATGGCTGAAGTCCATGACTATGGGGCTTTGGGAACCATCAAAGACGTTTGACTGTGGTCACTGTCATAGTGGAGGGTTTTGGGCAGAGGAGATATGATCTAAGTTGCGTTAGGGTTACTTTGGCTGCTGTATTGATAGTAGACTGAAGGGGGAAAAAGTTAGACCACTGCGGTCATTGAAGAGAGGGGAGGCCCTGTGATGTTGGGAGGTGGCATTTGGTGGTGAGAATTGGTTAAATACTAGCTACTAACGCTATTTTGAAGGTAGAGCGACCAGGCTGACAGATTGGCTGAAAGGATAAGAGGAGTGGAAGTTTCCTCCACGGTGTTTAGCCCGGTTGCAGGCTGAAGGGAGTGTCCGTTTTCTGAGCCGGGGATAGTGGAAGGGGCGCAGGCGGGGAGGAACGGCAAGTCTGGAATTCAGCCTCCAACGTGCAAACTTTGAGATGCCAGCTAGAAAAGCAAATGGATGAGATGAAAACCTGCTACTTACCAAACAACAGCACTTACCAAGTGAAATAAATCTAAAAGAACACTTGCTTTGTCTTCAAGAAAAATAAGAGTAACCTCTGCTGATGCAATATGATGAGAAGCCGAGATGACTGAGAAGTAAATAATTCAGTTTCTATGCTTTCTTAGCATTATTATTACTATTATTATTATTTTATTATTATTTCCTTGCAGTTAGTTATCACATAGGATTTCAAAGGTTCACAAATTTAAAAGTGAAGAAAGGTCTTATCCCTGGAACGGACAATAAAGAAACACACATCCACCTGCCTATTTACTTGGTCCCTTTGAGAAAGTTACACAGTGCTTGAGTCTGAATGCTTCTGTTCCCCCAAAATTCATATATAGAAATTGTAATGCCCAACGTGATGGTATTAGGAGGTGGGGCCTTTGGGAAGTGAGTAGGTTGTGGGGGTGGAGCCTGTGTGAATGGGATTAATGCTCTTATAAAAGCGACTCCAGAGAGCTCCCTGCTGTCCCACGGTGAGAACACAGTGAGAAGTCAGCAGCCTGTGACCCAGGAGAAGTCCTTCACCAGAATCCGACTGTGCTGGCGCCATGATTTTGGACTTTGCAGCTTCCAGAATTATGAGAAATAAATGTGTGTTGTTTATAAGCAACCCTATCCATGGTATTTTGTTACAGCAGCTAGAATGGACAAAAACACAGGTTAGAGTAGGAAAGAGGGTATTTATGAAGAAAGGCGTAGAAGGATCGTGGAGAAGAGAATGCCTATGCTTATATCAGTTTCAAGAAACTACACCCCCACCCCAACACCTTTTTCTTTTTCAAGAGAGAGCTTGAAGCTGGAGTCCAGTTGTGTAGTGGAAATGATAATATCTAGCTGGCAAGGATGCCCAGGGCCTGGTGCAACTAGGACTCAGTGAATCTTAGTTCCTTCCCTTTCTTTTTCTTAAGGAGAAGAACTCTGTATTATTAGTCTTTGTACTCTTAGTAAGTACAGAATCAGTGCACTTATTTCTAGATTTGAATTTAGTCACGTTATATATTACTGTTTCTAAGGTACAGGAGACTTAAGTATCAGATCAAGGAAAAGTTAAGACTTTAATCTAGAGCAGCGCTACCAAGTGGAAATATAATGCAAGCCACATGGGTAATTTTAATTTTTCTAGTATCCACATTTTTAAAAATAAAAAGAAAGCTATGAAATTGATTGTAATTATGTTACTTAACTCAATATAGCCAAAGTATTACCTTTCAACATGTAATCAATATAAAAATACTGATACAGTTTGTTCTGTTTTTAACTAATTCTTTGAAATCCAGCATGTATTTTATGCCTATAGAACATCTCAGTTTAAACTAGCCCCGTTTCAAGAGCTTACTAGCCACATGTGACGAGTGGCTAGCATATTGGCCAGTGCTGTTCTGGTGTCAATCGGGAGCTATTTCCCTCTCTTGCTTTATGTTTTTGTAAGCCTGACACTCGCCTGCAGAAACATGGTGTATTTTCAGGCAGGCAGGCTCAGATAGTACTCGTTCCTTCGCTTTATATAGCAGGCAGCTATGTGGTTGCTATTCTTGTGCACGCTGGGAACAGAGGATCTCAGCGGGTCTCGATGCACTGAGCACTTGGAATGGTGAGCTGCCCTGCAGGGCCCCGCTTCGCCTGCTCTCTCCTCCCACAGGTAGAAACACAACCCAGGGAAAACCATGAAGGGAAGATCCAGTAACAGCATTTCTGCTTGGGTGAGTGGTCAATCCCAATGGCTACGTTTTAAAATGTCACTTTTTAAAATTGACCTAGGATCCAGGAGATAGAGGTTCCATTCCCCTTCAGGTTGCGGGTCCAAACCCCAGTCGGGGGCGTGCAGGAGGCACCCATCAATGACTCTCTCATCATTGATGTTTCTATCTCTCTCTCTCCCTCTCCTTTCCTCTCTCTGACATCAATAAAGATATATTTAAAATAAAATAAAATGTTACTTTTCTCTGATTTGATGTTAAAAATCTCTGTGATGGAAAAACATAAAAATGTTGGGTAAGGGGGATACAACTTAGAACTGGTGGCAGGAGGTCTTCTGGGAAATGGTACACATAGGAAATAAACACAAAGGAAAAACTATCTTGAAAAAGATAGAGCTCTTAGTCACAGAATAAATGGGACCTTAACTTACATTTCAGCTTATTAAAATGGGTTCACACACTTTTGCTGACTCGATCATATTTCTAACCTACAAATTTCCTCCCTGTCTCCAGAATATTAATGTTGGTCCTTAATGGGGAGGGTTACTCCAAATAATACTGGTTCTAAGCACTTTAAGTGTATTAATTTATTTACTCCTTGTACCAGTCCTGTGATCCTTATAATAAACCTATAACAGGTTTGGACTGAAAAAACAACAAACCCCAAAACCCCAGAAACAACAGCAACTACAAAAAACCCTAACCCACCAGGGATTAAAATTGTGGTTACCAGGGGATAAGATTGATGATATTTAAGGGTACAAATTTATAGCAAGTAGTAAATAAGCCATAGAGCTCTAATGTACAGTATAATGAATATAGACAATATTGTATTATGACTGTGTAATGTGATAAATGTCACTACAATGGCAATCATACAACAATATGTAAATGCATCAAAATAGCAGGCTATACACCTTAAATTTACAGAGTGTTGTATGCTAAATTTTAAAAAATATTTTAAATTGTTCAATAAATAATTGTAAAAAGAAACAAAAGAGTATAATAGGTTTGAATCTCAGCTCTCACTAGCTAGTTAGGATGGTGTCTGCAGCTCAGTTTTATAATATGTAAAATAAGAATAACTGATTCACTCATAAGATCGTTGTGGAAATTAACCTGAGTTGATGTGTGACATGTACATTGAATAGTGCTTGGTTGCTTTACAAATCTTGAGGAAAAGTTTTCAAGATATTCTATGGCAAAGTAGCCACAGGATTAGAATCTTTTCTTCTGGCTATTAATAGACAGTGGTTTTCAGCTTCAAAAGCCACAATTTTCCTTGTCTATATATTAGAAAGTTTTAGAAGCTATACCAACCTTCAAAGTATTAGAGAACTCTGGAGTATTTAAATCAAGAACTTATTCCAACATCACTGAAATTTTGAAGTAATTTTTGAACAGCTAATATATGCACAATACAAAATGAAAAGAAAATACAAAAAGAAATGAGAAGAGTACACAGTTACCAGTTTTTTATGCAAACACCCGAGATAATCCGTGATTATTCAAGGGCTCCCTCTCTCCTCTCCTCTCTACCTCATCCTCTCTCACCTATACACTTTCAAATGCTCAATTTAGCAAGTATATTCAATAGGCATCTATTGTTTTTACTGAGATACTCCAAAGCCCCAAGTGTTTGTAAAGACTTCAAGCAAGAGTTTTAATTAGGAATATTGATCAGAGTTTCCCCAGGGACACTTTCTTACAGACTCACACAATAGCTATCGGCTCTGTTAGGGGTCATCTCACCCAAGGCTCAGAGAGGTGTCAATAATCAGGTATCATGAGCAAGAAATGGTAAGAAGAGAGTTTAAGGAAAGAAAGGTGAAGCTGGTGAGTACCCACTGGGTGCCAGATATGACTTTAAAAATGTTAAATGTACTGTCTTATTTAAATTTCCCAACAACTCAGGGAAATGGTTATTATCCTTTACCATTTTGCAGATAAGAGAACTGAGGTTATAGAAAAGTTAAGTGACTTGCCCAAGGTAACACAGCTAGAAAGTTGAGAAGGCAGGATTCAAACTTAAGTCTGGCTGACATCAGAGTCCCAAGCCCAACAACTTCTACCCTCGGAGAAAGGCAGAAGGGATTAGATATCCAGGAAGGTGAAGAGTAGTTGCATTGCTAGTTGTTTTAAATGCTCTAGGAAGGGGTGGGGGGTGAAATCTGAAAAACTAACAATTAAAACATTAAAAACAGCACCCAGAGGCTATAGTAAAAAACACTTTTTTGTCTCGGCACTGCTTCAGACACAGAGTCACTGACCAGGACATATTTTAAATGTTCACAGAGGTCAGTCTAAGACAAGCGTAAAGAGATGGTGATCTTTTATTGCAGAAGGTAAGCGATCCAACCCCTTAGCGCATCTCCAGAATCCTCACAACTATGGCTAAGTGGGAATCAGTTATAATCGCTGAGAATATAAGATTTTTGTAAACAAAAATTCCTGAATTAAAAAAAAAAAATTCAGTTTTGGTGGTGGTATTGTCTTCGTCAGTTCAGGCTGCTATAACAAAATACCACAGACTGGGTGGCTTAAACAACGAGCATTTATTTCTCAGCGTTCTAAAGGCTGGAATCCAAGATCTTGGTTTCCTCTGATTTCATCGGGGTTCCACCCTTATGGCCTCATCTAAACTTAATTACCTCCCAAGGCCCAAGCTCCTAAGAACATCACATTGGGGTTTAGGTTTCAACATATGCATTTTGGGAGGACATTCAGTCCATATACTGACAATAACAAAATAATGCACTCATACAGAGTTTAACAGTTGGCAAAGTTCACACAAATCACCTCATTTGCACCTCAGGGTTGGTTAGTTAGCAATTTTTATTTTCTGTGTTCTACAGGTGAGGAAGCTGAGTTGAGAAAGATCCAGTGATTTCCCCAAGGTCACACAACTAGGAAGCGGTAGGGGGTGGAGCGCAAATTCTGGTTCTCTCAGCCGCGTCGGGAATCAGGCCACTCTGCCTGCAGCATTAACAACAGGTGTTCCCAAAGCAGGCCGAACAATTGATGTTTATTTAGCACTTTACTATGTGCCAGTCTCCTTGAAAACATTGTCTCCTGGGGCAGGTACTATTACTGTCCATTTTATGTCTCTGAGAGAGCCTGAAATTATCAGGGTTAAATCATTTTCCAGATCACACAGCTAGTACATGACAGAACAAGTCCTTGAACCAGGTCTAGCTGATCCCAGAGATTATGTTCTTATTAAACGCTGTGCTCCAGTGGCCTTTGAAATCCTCTTTGAAAAGCAGTGTGTGAAACATAGAGGGAATAAATGGTGGTGGAAAAAATAAACAAACAGAAAACCAAACAAAAAATAAAATGAAAAGCAGTGCGCAAGATGAAAATATTTTGTTAGACACGTTTATTGAGATTTTAGCAAGAAATGCATTTCTTGCCCTTTAAAAGCATTCGTGTCCTACAATGTGCTCCATTGAAAGTCCTATTTTTTAGGCACGCAGATGGAGGACAGATGTTCTTTTATGCTCTGAAAGGTCCACTCTGTAGCTGACCATAATGAGATTGTATCTTGTTCTGAATGTTTCAGAAAAATGGCAATGGGCAGATCATTCCACATAAAGCCAAATCAAAGCGGCTGCTGCATAGATTTAATGAAAACAACAACAGGATGTTACTCAGTGGTTCGGATGGGAACTTCTCATCTCAGACTTCATTCTGAGCCACACGGACGTTTCCAGAGAGGCATTCTACCCTAAAATTCAGCCTGAGTCAGAGAATTGCATGATTGAGGCTGATGTGATGGGTGGGGTGCTACAGGTGTGGGTAGAGCACTGATGAACTTCATTTCAGTGTGATACAGAATTCCAGGCAGGTAAAGGCCCTGGGGCCACGGGGAGCGAGTGGAAACTGCTGTGACGTCAGCATGACTCTTCAGATAAACAGACACTTTCTGGGGGTGCAGCAGTTGTACTCCAGTGCCTGAGCGTATTTTAAATGCCCATTTGGGAAGAAGGCTAATAATGCTAAGATAGTATTACACAGCCTTTCTTGTGTTTTGGAGTCATGATTACAACCCGTGAAAAAGTTTTTAGGGTCAATACACAGGTGCACTTATGTTTGACTGAGCTGATTTCCAGGTGGGGAAGCCCATTTGTATTCTACAGAGAACCACAGAGACTAAAATTGGCCTTGCAGTCACCTAGCTCACGGTTCCTCATTTTATTTTTATTTTTATTTTAAAGAATTTTAAATATGTTTTTATTGATTTTAGAGAGAGAGGAAGGGAGAGGGAGAAAGAAACATCAATGATGAGAGAGTCATCGATCGGCTGCCTCCCGCAGGCCTCCTACTGGGGATCGAGCCGGAAACCCAGGCCTGTGCCCTGACTGGGAATTGAACCGGTGACCTCTTGGTGCATGGGATGACACTCAACTGACTGAGCCACACTGGCGAGGCACTCGCTGTTCCTCATTGTTTTGAAGAGGGAACTGAGGTGGGACTAGTGAGGGTTAGTGACATTCTGGAGTCAAACTTAGCACAGCTGGGAGAACACTCCCTGAAGACCTAAAGCACCCCGTTCCTAGTGGAGTTTGCAGATTTGGTGGAGTTTTCACGTAGTATCTAAGAGTACAAACTCTGAGATCAGATCTGGACTCTAAACCAAATTTCTTTGCTTAGTAGCTGTGTGAGTTTTGGTAAAACATTTAACTTCTTAATGCTTCAGTTTTCTCATTTATAGAATGGGCACAAGATTTTCACCCTTTAACCTCACTACACCCATTAAACCCTCAGATAATGTACCCACAATTCTACTTCCTCATGCTGTTTCCTTGCAGACAAGCCTCTAACGACTTCTCGTTGTTTTAACAGTTTGTCCACAAAAGTACCCACTGGTAGTTCCTGGCACATGCACTTGCTCTTAGGCATTCTGGCTGACCCACTGGTCCCAGGACACCGTTTGTCAATGCCCGGCTTCCTGTCTTTCATTCATTCTGCACCTACAATATGCTAGGTGCTATGCTAGGTGAAGGGGATTACAAGGACAAGGTTCCTGTCATCGATTTAGTGAGAAGGAAATGTGTAAATAACCTCACTACATTGTTGGAAGGGTTAGGAATGAAAGCAGCTAATTCCAACTTGGGGGAAGGTAGGTGGTTAGAGAAAGTGTTAGAGACAAATATTTCATCTTAGTCTTGAAGAATAAATGGATGACAGATAATAGATAGATGATAAAGAGATAGATAGATGATAGATAGATAGATAGATGATAGATAGATAGATAGATAGATAGATAGATAGATAGATAGATAGATAGATAGAGATGATAGATAGATAGATAGATAGATAGATAGATAGATAGATAGATAGATAGATAGATGATAGATAGATAGATAGATAGATAGATAGATAGATAGATAGATAGATAGATAGATAGATAGATGATAGATAGAGGATAGATAGATGATAGATAGATAGATAGATAGATAGATAGATAGATAGATAGATAGATAGATAGATAGATAGAGATAGATAGATGATGATGATAGACGATAGATAGATAGATAGATAGATAGATAGATAGATAGATAGATAGATGATAGATAGATGATAGATAGATAGATAGATAGATAGATAGATAGATAGATAGATAGATAGATAGAGATAGATAGATGATGATGATGATAGATAGACGATAGATAGATAGATAGATAGATAGATAGATAGATAGATAGATAGATAGATAGATGATAGATAGATGATAGATAGATAGATAGATAGATAGATAGATAGATAGATAGATAGATAGATAGATAGATAGATAGATATAGCTGATAGATAGATCTTCCATATTTCCATGAAAGGAAGGGACTTCTGATTGAGAGAACAGCATGGGCATAGGTGTGATGGTTTGGAAAGGCGGGACACAGGGGACCGCCGTGCAGTTCCATATGGAAGGCCTGCAGGAATGCACATGGAAGTCCAGCACTGCCCAGAGGACTTGGATTCTGGCCAATAGAAAACCACTGGAGTCAGGTCATATGGCTGCTTCTTTAAATCCCACAGGGGCAGAAGAGCAAGAGCATCCAACATTTCCAGTGAGTCCCATGTAAATGACTGTGTTTGCCTAGGTCTCTTTCTCAAGGTACTGAGACACCTAGAGGCTGGGGCATCTTTTATAGGGGGTGACAGAGTGAAAAGTCAACATGATTCTCTTTCTGCCACTGACATCGTTCAGGTTATGTGGCTTTGGATTTCACTTTTTCAAGCTGCTTCTATTTACAATGATAAGAAACAACACTTTTTCCTTTAAATCATGCTTCCTGGCTGTGGGAGAACAGGCGAGGGTGTGACTCTTATGGCCCTGTTCTCAGCAGAGCCCTGAGTGGTAATGGATAAATGCTTGTTAACAGTGGGGAACCCAACATGCCATCCTTTGCACTTGACTTGGCCACCTGCTTGCTTCCAAGGAGGTGTGAGGCTGCCCAGGGTGTGGCCTGTTTTTTCAATCATCTCTTGGCTGTCCCTCCTTTTCATATAAGGAGAGAGAAAAGAAGGGGGAAATAAAGGGCCCATGTGCTCCTGATGGGCCCGATTCTCTTCTTTCTGGTCCAGTGCACTTTTTCATTCAGAGGGGAACATCTCCTTCACATATCAGCTGGTTGGATGGTCAGATATTTATGGAGAATCTCAAAGGCAGGTGCCCAGACTTCAGTAGACATGGACTGTAACCACACCAGGTTTACAGCATTAAACAAGTAGTAATATCCAAAGTGATGGAGAACTCAAAGTAGAGTTCTGGTTGCCATGATAATGCACAACAGAGGGACCTAGTGGACCTGGTCAGGGAGGTGCTACCCTGAGGAAGCGACCATTTAACCTGAGAAATGGATGAACATGGGTTAGCTAAGCAAAGGGAGCAAGAAAGAGTCTTCCAGGCAGAGAGAAACACATGTGCAAAGACTGAGGTGGGATAGGGCATGTTTCAAAAGGTTGTCTACCGTCTTTGGAAGGAGGAAAACTCATTAGAGCTAACACGCAGTGAGCACCCACCAGGGTCAGACAAGATGCCAAGCATTTTACATGATCTCATGGCATCCTCCTAAGACCATGTGAGATTTGTTTCCACAAGGGCAGGTCCTGTTTATCTTGTCCCCATTGGTCCCACCATATCTTCAATACCTAAGGCAGCACCTGTGTAGGAGTAGGCACTCAATATTTGTAGAATAGAGTTTATATTTTGCAGAAGAGGAAGCTGAGGCTCAGAGAGATAAGGTTACTCAAGTGTTACTGCTGGAGATAGGACTCCAACCCAGGGTGAAGTTGAGTGCCTTCCCAGCAACTGGCAGTGCAGCTCCGTCTAGAACAATGGTCTTGCTTTCTCTTGCAGACACAGCAGAGCCCAAGTCTAGGCTGGAGCAGCCCTGAGCTGGGCACCAGAACACAGAGTTGTTGCACAGCACACAGCTCCAGCACAGCCCACTGCGGGTCAGCTGAGCCTCATGGATGCACAGTTGGCCCTTGGAGCTGGCACCCAGTTGGGGTGGTACCCTAAAAACAGGGAGGAGCTGACATTTCTCAGTGCACCAAGCCTGGAGGTGTGTCTCTCCAACTGGGAGCCTGTTAGCTGACTGGACAGTCAGGCCCAGAGTTCTATGAACCAGAAACCTGAGATCTGAAAACTTGGAGGCATCCGTTGGTCCAGGTCAGACTCTGGGCTGCACACATCAGCGGTGATGGATCAGCCTCAGATTTCAAGGTTTGGTGTAAAAGCTCAAGAGAGCTGAGTTCTTCACAGGTCACCTCTTTACCTGTGCAACCTCAGGACAGTTCTCCATACTGGGAACTGTAACCTGAGCGCAACGCAGGATCTCCTGGGGGTGCTCCTCTCTGCCGGCCCTGGGGAGCTCCTCTTCGCTGTGCGCCCAGCTCTCCCGATGCCGAGGTGCTGCAGGACAGACCGAAAAGTCATCCCATCCTTCTGCACTGGCTTGTATGCCTTAGGTTCTTTAGTGAATAGAAGTCTTCTTCATATGTCATCGAAGCGAGTCATTTCAAAAACTGATAAATGAGTGTATGACATGCTCAAGCTCTTAAGAAAATTACTCAATATTAACCCCGATCAACACTTCCCACTCGCTGTGCATCTCATGTAGATCAGAATAACGGAGTGGGAAGGCACCCTAGGGAACAGCTCGGCTCTCGTGAGGCTCAGGAAGGCCAGGGCCTTGAGCACGCTGACATGCACAGATCACCTTAGAAACGGGAGCACCACGAGGGCCAGTGCTAAATCCCAGATGTCACAAGGACCCCACTGTGAGCCAGGGCCTTGGGCATCCTCAACAGAGCCAATTCCCTGAGACACAGGCCCCCGCCACCCCCGCACAAGAAGCATGTTAATTTCTTGCAGGTCCACCTGGGCTCAGCCAGGGCCCCTGCTGATGGTCTGAGGCAGCCCCAAAGCCATTTGGCTCATTTCCAGCCTTGCAAGAAAATGCTCTGCAAGCACTCTTTTCTAGGCTGGAGGAGTTTGACTCAGCACCAGAAAGAAGAAAGGGAAGAGGCCTCTTCAGGAAGAATATAGAAAGCAAATGCAACTGTGCAAAGTCGCTTGGTAAGCCCTTGTCCCTTCGTTAGCAGGGTTCAGAGGGCGAGGGAGCGAGAGGACATTTGAGAGCTGCAGTCCCACTGTGTGAATGGGCCTTGGAGACCGCTGATCAGGGTCACTCACAGTGGGCCTGGTACGCCACTGGCCTTGAAGGGCAGGCATTTTGAAGCATCCAAGGGGAAATGCCAAGCGAATGAGTGCTGCAGGAAGGGGGCTCTCAGAGCTTGGGGAAGGCTTTCTCCAATCTTAGCAGTGCGTTCAGCCAAAAGCCAAAGCCAGGGAGGGACATGCCGTCAGCTTCTTGTCGGGAGCGTGGCATGCATTCAGTGAGGGCAGCATAGCCCATCCCTCCTCCTCACTCTGCAAACATCTAAATCAGCAGGACGGATTTAGAATGAATTTAGCCTGAACTGGGATTGGTGGTGATTTTGCAAGTCTAAAACGTCTGCCAGCATTTCCCTATAACAAATCTGGACTCTCAGGGAGCTAAGCCGACTGCGAGCCTCCTCTGCACCTTAAAACAAAAACCACAGTGCTAACGGCCCTCTTTAGCAGGGTGGGGGCCTGCTAAACATCCAACATCTCCCATAGGGTCCGACATTCTGAACGGCACTCCATTCTTCTAATGAGAGCAAACGTGCTCATGGTTTACGTTAGCGTATTAAAATAAAAACTGTATTTTCACAAAAATAACCACAAAGCTTAAAAGTACACTGGCCCTTTGGATTAAATGATTTATTGATACTATAGGGTATTTAAAACTGTTTGTGCGTGTCTGAATGTATACCAGTCTTCTTTAGCCTATTTAGAACCCGCGCATTATAAAGGAGAGAATAGTGAATTAGATGTCGAAATCCTAGGCTGTGATCACAAATCATCATTCTCTTGCCATATGATCTTGGCAGAGTGTACGATACAAAAAACAGAGAGCCCGGCCGGGCGTGGCTCAATGCTTGAGCATCGACCTAGGATCCAGGCGATCGGGGTTCGATTCCCGGTCAGGGCACATGCCCGGGTTGTGGGCTAGGCAGCCGATCAGTGGCCCTCTCATCACTGATGTTTGTATCTCTCCCTCTCCCCCTCCTTTCCTCTCTCTGAAATCAATAAATATATGTTAAAAAACACACCAAAACACACACGAGAGATTTGGTGCTACAGTTTTAAACCTGGCTCTGCCATATACTAGCTGTGTCATCTAATATATAACCTAAAATGTCATTTAACCTGCCTGGACCAATTTCTTTTTTCTGTGAGATGGAGATAATGCCTACCTTAATATGTTTTAAGCATTAGAGATGTTTACAAAGTAGACAGCGGAGGACCCGGGGTAGGGAGGAGGCCTTGGCTCTTCCACCAGGCTTCGGTTTCATGTAGGTGACCTGGGTCCCGAGAGCCAGCCCAGAAGAGGGAAAGGAGCTCTCAGCGGCTGCGCAGACTTGGGTGCCATCTCTCAGACATGGGCTTGCGACCGGGAGCTAGGGACTCAGGCTTTCCCCCACAGAGAAGCCCAGGGTTCTTTCCCACTGGGAAGTCCTGAAATTCTAGACTGACATCAGGGATGGGGGCGGGGGTGGCTGGAGATGGCCAGAGCGTGGCTCCCTGGCTCAGGAGAAGACAAACCAGGATAGACGCGGGCGGGAGGAAGCAGGGGACTTACGGCCGACGGGCAGAGCTCAGCGAACAGGCCGCCACCGTGAGCCCTCCCGACACCGACACCGACACCGTGTGGGAGGGAAGATGAAGCGCTGTGCTAGGCGGTTTCCCTAAACCTCTGCAAGCAAACTGTTCAGACCTGTAGGCTGAACATGATTCCTCTTCTGAACAGTCATGAGGCCTCGGGAGTGAACATGTCTAAGTTTCTGTACAATGGGAGTAACGCACCAAGTGAAGTTGTCGGATGGGCTGAGATAACACCTGGCATGATTAAATTTTTTATCTTTTCTGTTTGGCGTCGTTAATGAGGCTCTGCCCAGGTATCACAAGTCCAGCATATTTTCCTAACGCCTCTTAATGGACACGATCAATCCTCCTTCCCTTGGTTAGTACTTCAGCCTTTCCCTTCCCACCGAGCAATTGCCTGAGCCTGGCTGGCTGTTATGAAAAAGATGACAGAACTGCTCTTTTCTCCCCATAACGATCTGAGTAGTTTCTCTATGAAGTCACCACAATGGCAATAGGAAAGGATGTGAATCCAAACCGAGTTCAGGGAAAGACTAGCCGGAAACTCCCTTCACACGGGTGGCATTTGGTCCCCCCCCCTCGCCCCCCCATCCCCAGCTGTGTTTAAACACTTCCCTCGACACTAATTTGACAAGCAACACCCCATGGCATTGGGCTAATTGGAAATAGGGGACCAGTTAACTCAGGTTTCCACATTCGATGTCTCAGGTTTCCAGCCTAAGGAATGCGAATTGGTCCTGCTCCCAGCCAGCACTCTGAACAAGTCTCTTATCTGAAACTGTGACAAGGAGCCACCTCGTAGGAAGGAAGAATCTTGGTAACTGAAAGATATTTATTTTGGTGAGGAAAACTAAAATATCACCCTTGGTATGACAAGCATTTAATACTCTCAAAGATGGGATTTAGTAATGGGAGAGGACATGTGAGCTTGGAGTGTGAGATTAGGACAGCAGCGAACAGCAGAGACAGGGAGAGAGTGGGAGGGAGGGAGAGGGAGAGGGTCTGGAGTATGGAGTGAGATCTGGGGAGGGGGCAGGAGAGTAAAAAGCGGGGAGACCCACAGCTGACAGGCCTGCTCAAGGTGCCTGGGAGAAGGGATTTTCCCCATTGCAATGTTTAACAGAAATGCCATGAGCCCTCCAGCCCCCGCTTGTCTCTCCGCTCAGTGACCTCTAAGCTCTGTCTCCCCAGTGAGAGTTTTGTTATTGGAGAAGGCAACAGACAGCTGATAGGAAGGTTCATGAGTTTCAGTAACAGAAAACCAGTTCCCCCACCTCGACCAAATACATAGTGAATAAATTATTCAAAGAATGTTTTTTTGAAAGGGGTGCTAAATTCTTGCTTGTCCATCTCCGGTCTGGTCCCGGTGCCAAGTGCTGCAGGGCGCTTTCTAAGGCCTCTGATTTGAGATGGAGTCGTGGGCATTGAGTGAAGGCCATTGAATTCTCAAGATCTTCCCTTGGGGGCCGCATTTGCTAAAGGCAGGCAGTAAAGGGGAGGGAACCGAAGCCGAGGAGCTTCTCTGCAGTTTGTTTTCATCTCAGCAGCAGAGGGAGGCAGAGAGTAAAAAATAGCGTATTGCGCTCCACACCGACAAATAGGCCTGCGTAAAAAGGTGAACGAGCTTTAAGGTGTTTAGTATGAGAAATCATTTGAAAAGCTTCTCAGTAACATGAAGGTAGTCCTACAGAATCGTTGGTATTTAGGGGGCAGGACTTACAACTCTTGGCTGGAGGGTGGGTGAAGAGAGATCTGTATTTTTTAAAAAAACTACACATGATAAAAATGACATTTTTTCTGATCCTTCATTGGCGCATATATATATACACATATATATATGTATATGTGTATATATATATATATATATATTTATACACATATATATATATATTCCTCTGTAAATATGTGGCTTGAGTTCAAGGTTTAACTTTGTGCCTTTGGATGAACCGCTTTTCTCCAGACCTCAGAGATGAGAGGGAGAGTTGACAAGTTAGGGTTTTAGGGAACCCAGAGAAGGGGCAGAAACCCAACAAGAGCTGGAGCTCCCGAGAATCAAACGGCGGCCTGGACAGCACGGCAAAGCCCGTCTCCCCCACAGGCGGGCCCTTCACGTTTTCGATAAGCCGTTTTGCACTGTGGAAGGGAATGCTGAGGAACACGAGGCCACACTTACTGTGCTCATGGGGGCATGTCACCGCCCTGCAGGCTGTTAGCACAGGACCCCAGCAGCCCCAAACACCTAGCAGTCCCCGAGTGGCTGCTAATGCCTTGAGTCTGGAGCAGGCTTTATGTCCCCTTCAGTATATTTCCCATTCCCAAGGCACTTATGTGGAGGAAAGCCTTCTCGAAGGACCGCATTTCCAGGGAAAAATATGTCCATCTGATTTCAGCAGTTAATTTCCTTCATAATCCGGTTCGGTATAAATCAAGTTCTGTCCTCTCGCAGAGAAAAGATCTGAGCACCGGCTTTCTAATGTGTTTCTTAAACTGTGTGTGCCTATGAGAGAGAGGGAAACAGGGAGAGATCTATTCAAAATTTCAAATGATTATGTGTCTATTTTATTTTTTTTCTCTTTACTGAAACTTCTGAAAATTTCATCTTGCAGCTCATTACTTTCTATTTATCTGGAGCCAAGAAGAGAGGCAGAGAGATGGGCTGGTGGGTGATCATTGGTGATGAACCTATTAGGAGTGGCAGGTGTCACCTCCCCTTCCCCTCAGTGCATTCTAGGATCAATTCAGCTCTTTTCAGGGGCTTGCTGTTTTGTGATTATTGTAGCTTATTTATTTTTTGTTATAGCTTATTCGAAAACTCATAGGACCGTTATGAGATTCACGTGTAAACCTAAAATCTATTGTTTGGTAAATAAAGTAACCGCACAGCTGGCTGCCCAGGGAAGTGTGGGAGGAAGGAAATCAATTTTAGAACCTGGGCACTGACAGGTGTACACAGGTAAAAAGGAGTACAGTCAACCTCTTCCAACATTTAATCTGGTTTTATTTGCCATTTATTATAAAAACTGAATCTTCCTTTTACACAAAATGTACTTTAAAAACAGTAGAGTTTACCAAACTGATGAATCTCAGGCAAAGGGATCTACTACTAAAATGCAGATTTACATGGTAAACCTGAGGGCCGAAAACATTCAACTCATGACAAAATCCTACATTTTCTAATAATTTATTGCCAGAAGCAAAAACCCATTATGCATGTTCCAAAATATGTGATAAAGATAAAATAAGCAATGCGAGCCTTCAGAGTGACGCTAACAAAAAAATGTCTCTACTTCAGATTGGCCCATCATTTCACTGAGAGTGAAACATTTAATGAGTTTTTAAAATATTTAAACATAAATATTTAGGATTATACACAACACATATATGCACAGACACATCCATTCTAATTCTATGCCCCTTTGTATTTTTTAAATTGCACCATCTCTGTTAGAGATAATATATAACATGCAGGAGGCATTCATAATTGTTTTTCTTAGCAGTAGTGTATTATACAAGTCAAATGCAAAACTTGAATATGAATTAAGTTCAACTGGAAGCCATCTCAACTCAGTGCTTCGGCTTATATTTTCTATGTTAATGCTTTAGTGTTGATGAAATTGTTCATGTAAAAAAAAAAAGTTTAAGAGAATGTAGTCCATTATGAAAGGTACTTAGTTCCCAGTGGATATAGAAACAGGCAGAAACAGGAAGAGAGCAGTGAAACAGGATTGCAGTTTTTTGACTGCTTCAGCTTTCATATCTGGCTGAAGATGAAAAATAATTATATTCAGGGTGTTCTGCAACTGTTTCATGTATACAATGTCTTCAAAATTCAAACCAGGATACAAAATAACTCCTCCCTTCTCCCATCAGCCTTCCTTATGTTTCCAGAAAAAAATAAACACAGATTCTGATGCAATATACAGTTCCTGAAAGCAGACTTACAGTTATGTTCTCATGCTTTGGCGAGGGATGAGGGACCCACCGTTGGATCAGGGATGGGTAAATTAGAACTACTCGATTAGGCATAATTATAGGCTCTGGCTTCCCCCCAGATAAATGCATGCTCAGGTAGCGCTGCAAGCTCTCTAGCACAAATATGTTGTTACTGTACAAGTGCTGATCAAATTTAAGGAGGTGGGTGGGTAGAGAGGGATAACAAAACGCCTTATGTGGGTAGGGCAATGATAAGAGAAGAAAGATGGAAAGAGCATTTTATTGAAAATACAAGGAAATAAAGCTACAAATCCACAGAACTGTTTATTTTAATAGTTTCTGAACCCATCAATAATAGTATGCAGTTTTAATTAAACATACAAAATTTGCATCATGAAACACTTGAAGAACAAAAACAAAGATTTTCACTATCAAACAATGGTATGCAAGTAACTCACTGCAGTCACCACAGCACACTCAGGGAGCTGCGTGTGCCACAGCGCTGAGATTCGGAGGATCTCTAGTTACCCTGTTTCATGCAAACATCCGTTAAGTGACAGTGAAATATGGTGACATCAGGGGGAGAAAAATTAAGACTGAGAATGCAGGATGAAAACACAGTATCTATGTGCCACATAGAGGTACCCTGATGTAGATTAGGGAAAGAACACGACACCTTACCAGAAATGCTCAAAACTGCTTGGATTCTCAGACTAAGGTTGAGCATTCAGTTTTCTTTTCAATATAACTAAGAGAATAGAACACTCATAATTACAAGTAATGAACGAAACAGAATTAATATCCTAGCTTTAACCTAATACCTCTTGCAACCTTGGGAAAAATACTAAACATATCCAAAACTAATATTACATTTTGCATACATGGGTGTGTGTGTGTGTGCAAGGTCATGTGTGCATCTGTGTGTGCATCTCTGTGTGCGTGTGCATGTAAATAAAATGAACCAATGCCACTGCTAGCACAAGCCATCAACTTTGTTCTGAATAGCATCCATATTTATTTTTTGGAAAATGTACAGCATGTTCTTAGAAATCAAATGCCAACTACAGTCTCACAATTTTGAGTGAACAAACATCATTTTCTTCATTTAAAATCCTCTTAAGTGAATAGGAACACTTATACAATGATCTGCTCCAACAATTCAGGAAAGGTGGCATCGAACTCCTTTTGTGTGTCAAGTGGTGGTCTCAGAGTTCACGGCATTGGTGCGATGTCATTTCAAAAGCTACCTAAACACTGGTGTGTAAGGTTGAAATAAAAAATAAACCTAAAAACTATGGCATCAAGAACAGAGTTTGCACCAGTTACTACACTCTTATGTTTGGAAAGAAGCTTACAACATTCATTATTAATCCTGATGGTAACTTGTTTCCAGGAATTGAGAGAGCTGGTAAGGAAGATTTAGCCAATGAGTTTTGCATGTGAACAAAACCTGTGACGAGCCATGGAGAAGTTCGAGTTTGTCAAGAAAAGGGTAACAGTCTAAAATTTGTTTTGAAATCTATTCTTTAGAAAAAAGAAATTTTTCATACAAATTATGGCTAATTATCTGTCCAAAATATTTACGTTCCAAGGACATTTAAATACCTCTCCATGTTATCATGTTCATGTCCAAAACTTAGGATAATTCTATCTAACACTGAATTGATACACATGACAATTCTATTGTGAAACATTAAATGACCATCAACTCATATTAAAAATATGAAAATGACCAAAAAATCCCCCCCAAACCCACAAAAAAACCCTAGATATAGTCAGAATCTGTTTTCTGAAGTCCTAGAAGACAGTTTCATCAGTTATGCCTGGGTCCCTGAGAACATGAGTATTCTGACTAAAGGCAAATTTTGGTAAGAATTACATTTTTACACCATTCCTTCTCATTCAGGATAAATAGTAAGGTTCAGGCAGCCTTTGGTGTTTTATAATTTTTATAGTTAATATTCAAATTCATTTGATGCAAACAATTCTTTGCTCTGAGATTCAGTCCAGGTGTGCGTGGCAGGTGAGGGAAGCTACATTTTGTTATAAAGACTCGCTTTTCATCTTTTTGGAATGGGCAAAGCAACAAAAACAGGACACAGGGCAGCTCCATGCTGAAGGTACTCTTTACCCTTAGTGTTTTCCAGCTTTGTCTAGGTGCGGTGAATAGATTACTTCATAGTTACATTCAAAATCAGATGCCAACGCTCATTTGAGAAAAACACATTACAAGTGTATATTTCCCTAAAATGAGCCAGTTGGTTTTCATTTTACAATATGCAGGATAAAAGGCCAAACACAAAAACCCTTCATAAAAAGGAGCAAAATGTATTCCAGAAAAGTTAAACAAAGGCATGAAATGAATTCCAGTTAAATGGATTTATTTCTTTGTGTGCTTTGAGAACTCATCTTTAACACTAAATAGAGGCTGAGTGTTTTACATTATAATCATATCCATAGATCATGCAGACAGAGAAGAAAGTATTTTGCTTTAACTCTTAATTCCTACAAAGTATTTTGCAGTCAATTTTAAAGATCCAAATCTCTACCTCTCCCCTCCATCACAGTTTCTGAAGTAACTAAGAATTGTACCCGTACAATAGCACAGCAACAAGGGAAGAGAGAGGTAGATGATACGGCCGTCCTCTTATAAGGAAACCCCTAAATATTTTAGGGCATGAAACACAAGGCTTTTGTTACCCAAAAGTAATTAGCTGCAGAGTACAAAAACATTTTGGAGAGTGCACACAAACATGAGAATCCTAAGCAGCCAAAATCAAGTACGTTAGTAGTAAATTCTTAGGGAAATGCGCGTGTTCTCTGTACCTTACAAACATGATTCCCACAGATTTTGAATTCATTATACAATAAAAATTTTTTACATTTAATATAAAAACTTAATAGCAAATTAAAAATGGCTCTGGTGATACACAAGAAGACATCTGAGAGAATACGTTAATTTTCAGGATGTCCCAAGGGCCTCGTGTCCTAAGTATCCTTGCTCCTGTCCTAGGCAAAGGCCAAGAGCAGGCACTTTCTCAGGGTTCATTACTGTTAAGAGAAAAGCAGATGAAGACACAAGCAAGAAGGAATTCTGCCAAGCACCAGACACCCTGCCTACAAATAATTAAGAACATAAAGACAGCTTTGAGTGTGCATCAAGGAAATTTATATTGATGAGTGTACGGTCTGGGTGATAAATCTCCAAACAGGAAGTCAGTTAAAACATGTGTGCAAATAAGTAATGGGGGCTGGGGAGGGAGAGGGAAGAGTTATTTAATCTTCAAGGTAATAGCTGCAAGGTAGAAATACACTCAAAGTGTGTTTCTTACAAGTCAGTAAGCCATAGACCAATTATTCACAATGCTCAGTTCAGTGTTCACACTTTTTACCTGTTTCATTTAGGGCTACACACTGAGTTGCTTTAATAAGACATTCGGTTATAATTAGTCATTATTATTACCCATTTTTAAAATCTTTATAAGTTAGGAAATTTTAGTTCTCATTTAAAGCCCTGGGGCACACTTTTAGGAATCATGTTGTCTTTAGGTCAACATTTATCCAAGCAGGTCTGCAAACGTTCTGTGACAGGGAGAGGAAGGGTACTGAGCAAATTCTCCTCGACAATCAGACAGCTCCGCTTGAGGGACTGACATCCTTCCAGTTCGGGAGGAAGTGTTTCCAGGTAATTGTCAATGAGCTCCAGGTGAGTAAGGTTCGACAGCTCCCCCACCTGAGGGGACAAGCTCATCAGGCTATTTTTCCCCAAAAGTAAACACTGCAGCTTTTTGCACTGAAACAGCCCATCTGGTAGCATCTCAATCTGGAAATGGGAAAAAAAAAAAAAAAAAAGCCAGTAAGACCAGTTTCTGACGGCCTATTATGATACATTTACTTATGTATACCTCTCCCCTTTCCCCAAAACACTTCCCGATGTTTACATACAACGATGATAAATTTGAAGTAGATGGAAAACATGAAGGGAAAATAAGGCCATCCCGACGTGGAGTCAGAACGGAGGCTGCCACAAGCTTCTAAGCGCCCTTGTTACATGTGGGTGGGCAATGAATTTGGCTTTAAGCATTCTAGTCCTCAATTCTCAGAGAAAACCTAATCAGTTACATACTCACTGTCCCTCAGATAAAATACAAACCAGCAGCTCAGGAGCATCATAATTATTCTTGAGTCCTAGAAAAAATAAATTGCTTAGAAATAAATTGCTCTCATGAGTCCTCGTGAAGAGTTCGCTGCCTTACATAACAGGCAACATCCTCAAAGACATCCTGAGAACAGGCGTGAGGCTATTTTCTTAGGGTCTCACAGTAGAGATGAAAAACTTGATTCTGTTAAAAAAATAAAAGTCAACAGAAGCAGAGACAAGAAGATATGATAATATACTTCACTGCCCTCTACATACACACTCATAAGTATTTATTTACCCTTCTTCCTGCTTTCTGGCTGGTTCAATTCAATGATGTAACACAGAGAAATATAATTTTAAATATGAGAAACAGCCTGCAATTAGGTCAACTCCTAGAGCCACTCGACTCAACTCCTAGAGCCACTCGACTGAACTACTCTCCTATCTGGTGGGTAGGCTGCATGTGAATTTCTAAGGAGGCCACTGTGTGCACGTGAAATAGGGTTTATTGGAGAAAGCTGTCCAGAGAAGAGCTGAGCATGTACAGTGCCCTCAGCTCTCACCATGCCGCTGAGAGGTGAGTTTGGGCCAGGCAGAGCTGGACTGCACACGCCTCACCCTATAACACGCCACATATTTATGTAAGTGGGGACGGGGCATCTTGGCTACCATGAAACAATATGGCTCTTGGTTCGGGAAGTGGCTGTTAGAAACAAGGAGGAAAGAAGCACTCTGGAGGAGCTCGGCCTGCTCCTCTGATGGGCTAGCGCAGCCCTGCTGAGCCAGCTCTCTGCTGGGACTTCCAGGGCCATCCAGGACGCTCTCAAAAGGATAAACACTCTCTATACAAACTAAAGAATCACCAGACTGAATTTAAAAATGTTCTTTATGCTGGAAACTCCTCTCTCCTCCATCACCCACACATACACTCAGTACTGCAGAGCACTGATAATAAATCTAATGATCACCGTTGCTAAGACAGGCATTCGATACAGCTCGTCACTTGGTACATCAAAATACTAGGTATAAGCAATGAAAAAACATCTACCCTTGTATTTCAATCCCTTCTCAAGAACGCAAATGCAATACCATACATATGTAGATTTCTATATAGAGATATGACAGAGATGAGACTGAAGAGGTTACTTCTGAAGGTCAGAGACATCAGCAACTCGGAAGGAGGGTCAGTGAGATATAAGTAGAGGAAACAATCAGTCCAGTGCAATGTGCTCAGGGTTGATAGTGCCTGCTGGTGCCTAAGTAATGACTTAGGCAAACTGGCTGAAAAGGGAGAAGGCTTGGCTCGTCTGTATTTGTACATGTGTGCTGAGAGCCTCCTTCTGTGCTTAGGCGTTGGGGATAAAGTGCTGAGCAAGACAGTCTTTAAGGACCTTAGTCTAATGCAGGGTTTCTCAACCTTGCACTGCTGACATTTGGACAGGATAATTCTTGGTGTGGTGGGTGCCCTATGTATTATAGGATGTTTATCAGCATCCCCTGTCCTCCACCTACTAGATGCTGGTGCCACTCCCCTCCCCCGTTGCACCAACCAAATATGTGTCCAGGCAAACGTCTCCGGGACATTGCCCCCCATTTGAGAAGCACTGGTCTAATGGGAGAAATATTAAACAATTGCACAAATAATTAGTGTGTAATGGGTGCTACGCAGAAGACAGCCCTAAGCAGAGGTGCATCATGGTACCCACAACCCCCTTCTTCAGCCCGCTTCCAGATCCCAGCAAGAACCTTGCTTAAGCGAGCTGCCTGCCTAGTGGGTGAACACCCTGAAGCCACAGCCCCATTCTCCTTCTATCTGGTTATCAGAACTATGAGGTTCACACTAGTCTTCTTCCAAATCTCTGACTTTGTGATTTTAGCAATTTCTCAAGGATTTCACAAGGCGATGGGAGTGAACCTCTGGGGCCCAGCTGTCAACACGTCTGTGCTGCTCTCGTGACAGTGAGTCAGGCCTGTGGTTAGCGGAACCACTTCCCGAGTGTCAAGTGTCCATCTCGGGGGCTTCTTCTCAGCATCAGCACCCTGCTAAAGCGCAAGACCTCAACTCACCTACTTGAATTTAATTTTGCTAAAGGAGGCTGGGCAGCTCTGTTAGAGACTCAAGACCTTCCTTCAGCTTAGGAATCTTACCCTGAAAAATCTAGTTATACCTTTAAAAAATAGTTTGCTAGAAGTTTATAAGAACACCAAACACTTTTTGGCCTGGGCCAATGAATTTTATAAAAAAATGTTTGTATAGCATTTACTTATACTGAATTCATTTACCATGTGCTTTCTTACACTGTGTAACACATGAGCCAGAAAGAAAATAATTACCTTGGTGGACTACTGATTTCTTTAAAAAAAATCAAAAGAAATATTTATAGACGTGATCAGGGAGATGATAAAGTTCATAAAAAGAATGGTTTATAGATTAAACTATAACATGTACATATAACAAACTATAAAATAAACAACAAAAAAACTAATGGCTACAATGTCACTGTATATCCTGGAATTCTCTGGCAACCAAATATCTTTGACAAAATGTACTGACACCCCCAGAATACCCAAAGAAGGGTGATTCTTTTCCTGTACCTATGGCTGACATTGACAATGAAATAATCCACTGTTTCCCAGAGGCTGGGACCTTACTCCCGAATTCTTCTCAGTGTCCTATTTCCTTTACTTCTGGCCATTGACACATGCTATCTCACTCAGGATGTGCTAACCAAATATGTAAAATACAATCATTTCAAGAAACAAAGCTGCTTATTTCCATCTCTAAGCAGTGATGTCAAAAACAAGAAGCCCTGCCACAGAAATGACCTTCCGCATTATTCCACGTGGATGTGTGAAATAATGAGGAATTTCCACATTATTCGCCTCTGGCTAGGAGTCTTAATATGCATTAAATGTAGACGTCAGGAGACCTAGTTGTAAACTGGGCTGGTTTTCATGATTTGAGTGAAGCTATTAACCCCTCCCCCCCACCTTCCCCGTGCTTCTCCGTCACATTCCACACGGTCAGGCTCCAATCACAGCTGAGCCCTGGGATGCAGATGGATGCTCTCTCTCCCTCTCCGGTCTTCCGCACACACCCTTCTTCCTAGGAACATCAGTTGGACCGATACATCGAACGTGTAGTAGAAAGAGCTCTCGAGCAGGGGTTGAAACACTTGGGTTCCATCCCAGATTCACCACTAGGAAGCTTCAGACCTCAGGTCAAATGACTATGAGCCTCAGTTTCAGTATCAGTAAAGGAGACTAGAGCAGAGGCTGGATAGTGACTACTTTAGGTTTTGTGGGCCAAGAAGCAAAACTGAAAATTGTGTAGGTGCTTATATAATGAGAGAAAAAATTTCATACATTTTTAAGTGATGAAATTCAAAATATAATAACAACTGAACATAATTTTTTTGTAATATAGGCCCACTAATGAGAACAATGGAATTTATTCAGGGACACTGAAATTTGAATTTTCATATGATTTTTATGTGTGACAAGATATTATTATTCTTTTGACTTTTACCCCCAACCATTTAAAACTTTAAAAGCCATTCTTAGCTTCAGGGTGTGGGTTGATTTGGCTCCCAGGCTATAGTTTCCTTTCAGATATGTGTCTTTGTCTCTAGGTTTCAACCTGTGGAATTCCTAATTGTATATCATAACTGATTTTCATGGGGTTTTGTTTCTTGACTGTCCTCTCCCAAC
This sequence comes from Miniopterus natalensis, assembly GCF_054644295.1. NCBI lineage: Eukaryota > Metazoa > Chordata > Mammalia > Chiroptera > Miniopteridae > Miniopterus > Miniopterus natalensis. The sequence goes on along the minus strand of NC_142089.1, from coordinate 56,405,153 downwards.
TTTTTTTTTTTTTTAATTTTATTTATTGATTTTAGAGAGAGAAACACTGATTTGTTGTTCCACTTTATTTATGCACTCATTGGTTGATGCTTTTAAGTTCCCTGACCAGGGATCGAATTTGCAACTTTGGTGTCTAAGGGCGATGCTCTAACCAACTGAGCTACCTGGCCAGGGCCCAACTCTTCTAGACGCTACAATCAGAGCCTCCTTTGAAACTACCAGGTCAAGCTAACTAGAGCTTTCAAGCTCAAGTCTCACCACAGCCACTGTCCAGTGAATCCAACATGAACCACCTTGCTAAATACTCTCACTTCTTATTACATCTGGGTATGCCTGTTGCAATCCTCTGTGCATGACCTCTATCTTTTTACGTTTCCTGCCTCTAGTGTTCTCAGGATGTTCCATGGAACACTCCTCTCAAAAAGTTTCTATGAAAGAGTGTCTTGCTCAAGTAAGTTTGGCAAATGTTGCATATTGCATCGCCCCTTGGCAAAGCATAATGCAGACTCATATTTAAAGGCTCTGAAGTATCCTGCTGCAAAAATATGATAAAAAAGGAAATGTTTAATGCTTTTGCGATAAAACCCATTACTAGCCTGTGGAAGAAACTCTGGAGTGCCCTCTCTTTGAGTGTCTGTCATTTGGGGAACTAAGTTTGATATCTAGAGAATTCCCTCTCTTATCTTGGCGGGAAGCAGAGTCCACTTCCCACTAGAGGAACTGACACCACCAGATTGTGTTCCCAGCTGCCTTAAAGCTCGAGTGTGAGCATTCGTAACTCCGCCAATCAGCGCTCAGACTTGGACGTTGAATTGTGGCAGTGTCACAAAGAAGCAGAAATCGTGAAGAACCTATTTGGTGGGAGGGCAAGGGCTGTAGTAGCAGCAGAACCAAGTCCTCAGGGGCAGCACTGGTGCCCAGGGTTGGTCACTGGCCAGGGTATCTCTACCATTTTGCTTTTGTGCTATGATTTTGGCTTTTTTGCTGACTTTGTGCTGGTTTTTCAAGCTTAATTCTGCAGCCTTTTCAGTGATAATGAGCTAACATCCTTTCAAAAAAAAAAAAAGTCTTTTCTGCCTAACGACAGAGTTAGTATTTGTTGCCTCCAACTATGAATCTGATACACTGCTTAAGTCATTAGAAGACTCTTTAAAACATCTTCTCTCAGGAATTCGTACCAACCTCCATTCCCAGTGGGTGAATCAACTCACATTTCTGAGTATATGCATATCTAAATATTTATGCATCAAATTTGATGTTTTATTTTTAAATTTTATAACAATTTTGGTCTACCTCATAGAATCATGAGGATCCGAAGGTTAGAAGGAACCTTAAAATTAGTTAAAATCCCATATGAAACCTGAATCTCTGATTCCCTTTAACAACCTTCCTACTAAGTGGTTGATAATCTATATCTGGACACTTTTATTGATAAGAAAGTCACCTCTTCCTTCTCAAATATTCATTCAATCTTTGGACAGCTTTTTGGGAAAGGTGAGACATCTTCTCCTGCTTGTCCTAGTTCTAATACTTATGGGTACTCCCAATAAGCTTCTTCTTCTATTTAAGTCTTCCAAATTTTTGAAGACGAATTTGTGGACTACTCTCTGTCCCTTCTCTACTCAGTTTTCCCCATCATTACACTAACCTGTTCCATCAGAGAGGCACTTCTCATCATGAGTGGGTTCCAGTTTTGCCACATCTCTATTAAATAAGTCTCTTCACAGTTCTGAGAAGAGTGTTCCTCACCCATTCAGTTGTCACGGTCATCATATGGCTCCGAGGATGCTCAGACACAGATTATCAGATTTTTGAGACAACCTAGCCAAAGATATTCTACTTTGGCCATAAACTATCTTCAGCATAAAATTTTTCATGTCCTACCAAGAATCCTCCCTTATCCAAGACAGGATTGTGTCACATACTCATCCCTCGTCTATCTTTCAGACACTGTCAAGAAGTCAATAAATGTGGTGTCAAAAGTACTACTGGTCTTAGGTTTCATTATATTAAACTAGAAAAAACATTAACCTGCTTATACATTTACAGAATTCATGGCCAGCTAACAGCTTAATCAAAAATTCATGTAGTGATTTAACTGTATGACAACTGGGTGAAACCAATGCCTCTCAAAATAATTATTTATACTTTTAATTATAGATTTAACAATAAAAATAAAACCAAAATATTATCACTAATGATAAATCTCTAGACCTGTAGTCTTTAAAGTATGGTCACAAAACCAGCAGCAGCAGCTTCACCTGGGACTTTTTAAAACTGCAGACTCTTGGATCCTACACCAGACCTACTAAATTGGGAACCCGGGAGTGGGGCCCAGGAATCTGTGTTTTAACAAACAATTCAGGAAATTCTGAGTTTTAAAGCTTCATAATCCTTTAAGATCTGAAGATTTCTCATTTATCTTAGAATGGGCTCTAGCCTTTTACATGTGCGTAAAGTCATAGAGTTCTAAAAATCAGTATGAATTCTGCCCTCATTGCCCGCCTTTCTGGAATTCCTCTAACAATCCATCGTTTTCAAAAATAATACCTGGTGATTAATATGTTTATTAGCCAACACTATGCTCACAGCTATATTTAGCATGAACCATAAATTATAAAAGTCTAGACGATAACACATTTGCGGGTGGGGTAGAAGAAAATAGTTCCCATTTTCCGCCAGAGGATGATCACTTTCCTCTCTTGGCAGAGCTGAGTTCTAACAGGTCCCCCCCTTCTTACCACATTACCATCGCTCTCTTGCCCCTTTTAGCTCGCACGAATTTTTTCATTTTCCTTCTCCTTCACATTTTAACCTAGGAAACTACTCATTTATTTTGTTTTTTCTTGTTTCAGAGATGTTAAGTTTTCCTTAACTTGGCTTTACTGTTGCAAATTATGGTTCATTTTTAAAGCATGGCTGCTGGAAAAAGCTTCTAAGAAGCCCTACTGTTGCATTATAGAGCCAGGCCTTTCATTTTGAATTGCCTTTCTAGACACGCATGTAGATTTCAAATCTGTCCTACTGCATCACAGAAAAAGATTTACGAATAACTCATGATCACAGTATTTTTAACAAAGGTTTCTGCTCCTATGACAGATTTGGGAAGCTAAAAAGTTTCATGAAACTTTCTAAGTAGTTAAGACCTTTCCAAAACGAAAAGTGAGTTCTGTCATTAACTAATTAGTTTAAAATACTTCCAATGTGATGTTTATGTAAAACATAGGAAAAGAGACTAAAGATATGTTGAGCAACTACTAGGAACTGTGCCTAGTGCTTATATAGTTTTTCATAAATTCTCCATGACAACTTGTAAGTTAGATTAAAAACTGCTGCTTGGTGTTTTGGTAATTTGTCTGCGGTCACATGCCTAGCAAGTGGTAGTCAGGCCATTCTCAGAGGATGCTTAGCATGATTTAATGTCTTTATCTACACTACACACTGCAATAGCAGATACTCAAAAGACTGAACCAAGGGAAGAATAAATTTACTTACATTGTTGTTGGTCACAGCAAAGTACTGCAAATTACTCAAATATTGGATTTCTTCTGGAATGAAGGTCAGGTGGTTATAGCTTAGATCCAAATAATGTAGTTTGGTGCATAGAAAAAGCTGCAGGGGCAGATTCTCAATATTATTATGGTCCAAAGACAGCTGCTCTAGATTAGATAACGCCCCAATTTGGGCAGGAATATAAGCAATGTTATTGTGCCACAATTTTAAGCAGGAAAGATTCTGGAGATGCTGAAAGCTAATGATCTCCTCCACAGTTTTAAGGTTATTTTCTTTTAAGTCTAACTCATGCAGATTGTTCAGGCTGAAGATGGAGTGTGGAATGCGTTCAAGGTCACAGCTGAGCAGCTCTAGGCTTTTCAGATTGACCATTTTTTTCAGGTTGTTCAACACAACCAGTTTGCTTCCCTCGTTATTGAGGGACAGTTTCTGCAGGAAAGGCAGGTGGTCTGTAATGACTTGTGGGATCCGGGACAGGCTGCTCTTCAAGTAGAGGGTCCTCAGGTTTTTTAAGTCCTGAAAGCTCTCCAAATGCATGGTACTCAGCTGCTCAGGGAGAACACAGCCAGACAGATAAAGTTCCTTGAGATTCTTCAGGTGAAATACCCAGCGTGGAATTTTCCCCATTTCTGTAAATTTCAGGCGGAGGATTTTTAGATTCTCCTCTAGAAAGGCCAGGGCAGGATGGTCGACCACCAGAGATGAATGGTACACATGGAGCTCCTTGAGGTTGACCAGCTGGGAGACGGTGGAGGGCAGCTTGACCTCGGGAATCAGCTCCAGGCTGAGCACTTCAATTTCAGTCAGCTCAAAGACATTGTCTGGAAGCCCGTTTAGCATAAAAAGATGCAGTTCTACCTTGTCCTGGGAATTTTTCACCAGCTTGCTTTTCAGTTTCTCCACCGTCCACTCGTTATTGAGGTTGATCTGCTTCAGTTTGTTCTCGCTGACCTCCGAGAGGAAAATGGAGAAGCGTTTGGAATAAAGGGGGTCGTACTGATCAGCCAGATGGAGTATGAACGCGAAGTCATTCTTCACGTCGGGTATGTCGCTGTAGTTGCTTTTCTCCCGCAGTGCCTCAAAGGAATATTGCTTCAGGGAGCTCCTCAGCATCCACCACAAGCTGTAGGAGGAGGTGAGACCATAAAGTATAACCAGAATGACATAAAACGAAGCTAGGACCTTAAATATTTCCGCCAAGGAGTAGACACACTGGTAACGTTTATACCCCGTGAAAGCCTGCACGTCAATCGAACAGTCAATCTCAAGAGTGATATAGGTTAAAAAATATGGAACATAACTTATGATGAAGACAAACAAGATGACCTTGACAATTATCTGCTTTAGATACACTCTGTAAATGATATCCTTCTGCTCCACGTGCGTACGGAACCTTTTCACTTTTTCAAAGATGGCTTTGGCCTGTTCACCCTCCTTCTTGTCCAGGACACTGGAGGTCGGGCTTTCTATGCCAGCCGACTCCAGGCCAGGCTGCGGGTAAGGCAATGACTGCTTACTGGCATCCACGTCAGCTGAACACCCCGAGGATGAGAGCAGAACCTTGGATTTGGAGAGTGTCAGGGGCCTCACTGACTGCTCCGCCACTGTTTCCGACAGGGCGCGGGTGGTCCACGGAGAATCGAAGCACTTGTGAAGGATGGCCACAAAGTGCTCCAGCCTGGAGCTGGTGCTGGGGTAGTGAAGCCAAAAGTTGCTGCAGGCTGCAAAGATGAGCGTGTGCAAGAGCACCAGGTAGGGGAAAAACTTTGCGAACCAGTGGAGCTGCTTCTCGTAGCAGACGGCGTCGATGTAGGAGTACTGCTGGCGGTGGAGGTCGTTCTGGATTCTGAGGGGGAGTGGAAGAGGCGTCCCGGGATTGGAGGACGCATTCACGCTGGCTTTCAGGATGTGCCAAGGCACGGTGCAGTGATTGTCAAATTCCACCTTGCATGGAAGACAGCAGAGAACCCTGCTCTGCGTCAGCTGCAGAGCACCGGCCAGCACGGCCACCAGCAGCATGACCAGGGTGATGTAATACCAGAAGACGTCCCACCACGGTTTTAGGATATGATAAGATGATTGGGCGTCTGCTAGACATTTTAGTTCTGTTAGTGTAATCATGACTTTCCCTTGTAGGAGTACAGAAACTGAAAGAGAAAAATAAAAGAAAAACCACTGAAGTAAAAGTATCCAAAACAAGCATTTAACTCTAATGCTTGTACATACATAGCCTACCTGAGTAGGATTTAGCTCAGGGGCAAACCCCTGAAGGCAGGGCTGATCAGGGAGCACAGAGGCCTCTGGTTTCATGTGAAAATGTGTCCTCTAAAGTACCTTAGGTGAGAAGCCATTTGGTGATAACCAGACTGGGTGGGGCAGGACGTGAAGCAACAATCTCAGAGTTTCCTCCTGGATTTTTACATCATGCTAAGCTATTAAGAACCAGAATCCAAATTTTCTGCAGTCAACATTGGGAAAAGCTGTTCTCCTGTTACTTGTTCCTGGCTGTATTTTATACTGCCTAAAAGGTCTGAATAAGCTCTTTTCCACATCCTACCCCCACGTCTGAAGCACTGGTTTTAGCCTAAGAATTGTGTTTCAGTCGCTATGAGGAACCTCTTTTGAGCAAGCACTGCTTTATAAAATTATCCCTTTGGATAATTCTAGAGGGTTCTGCCAATTCTATGTTCAAATGCATTATCTTTCCCCCAAGCCTTTGTATCTTAAGCTCATGTCCAACTTAGAAGATTTAAAAGCTGACAAACAATAGTAATGGCTTAAGAAGGGCCTGGGAATAAATACTCAAAGCAATATTCCACTACAGAGACTCCGATGTTTAAGGTTTCCATGGCAAAATATTAATAGAAGAAATGATTAAGGGCATAGTCTATTATTAAATGATTTTTGCCTTCAGAAAAACAAGGTGGATTTTGCATTTTCATATTCAGAAAGAAACATTACATAAAACATTAAAATTAATTAAGGCATTAAAAAGGTTAAAAAAATCAATTGTTTTTTAAAAAAATAGTTAATTAGTAAAATCCAGACCACCTATAAAATGGCACAGAGTAACACAGACAAAAGGAAATATTTAATAACGTATTTGGTAAGAAAAAAGAAAATCACAGCAGCATGCTTATCTTTTGCTGGTGGTCAAGTCTGAACCTATGTCCAAGGGCTTGTCTTGTACTTTCTTGAATCTGAAGTCTTATCATCTTTCCTGGGTCTGAGTTTCTCTTTCTAGATATCCTAGTACTGGTAGCACCCCACAAGGAAGCAATTTTGAGCTAATCTGTCCCCCTTCTAGAGACTGGCATTCTGCCTTGAACCCCAGAATTCCATTACAGATGCCCTGCTACCTGTTAATCAGTGTGTTCTCTTTTACTGACCCTGAACCCTATACCTTCGTGCTCTCCCACTTGTTAGGGCACCCCATGGTCCCTGATTCTAACTGATGGACTTGCATCCTCTCTGGACATCATATCATATGGATTTGACTTCCTCTTAGGACCGGTGGCTTGATTATACAACGCTCTAGGGCTTCTTTCTTTTAGTTTAGTGGGTCTATTTCTAACTCTCAGCTCCTCCCATTCTGCCTCATCCAACTGCAGTTAACCATAATTATGTGTCAAGACAAGAAAAAAACCAAACCCAAGAGGATTATATAAGACAAACAGAAAGTTCTGGACTTAGACCCCCAAATGCTATAAACATGGTGGCAGGCAGGGTGGTAGAAAACATTGCTGGATGAACATGTGAAAAATACCTAGGGATTTTAGTTGCCACAAATATATCTTTTTAGCTAATAGTGTGATAGCTATTATGCTAACTACAGCTATGTTAATGCTAACTATAGTTATAATATTACTATAATCTGGAACCACATTAACAGATGAACCCAGATAAAGGCACAACAGTCATTCTGTGCCTGTCTGGTGAGATCACACCTGGAACGAAATGCTCAGTCATAGGTTAAAAATTAAGTTGGCAACAAAAAAGTCAGGAGCTACTTGTCTGCAAACCATTATCCACAGAGAAACAAAGGTAACTGACGATATTCAGCTGCGATTATGGGAAGGTGGATCCAGATGGCAGTGAAATAGATGGAAACCACACTCACCTCCTCCCAGGACTGAAATAGAATTACACCGAAATTGTAGAATAATCCTGAAAAACCAACTGAAGACTAGCTGAACAGTCGTGTTATAACCAAGGATTTACAGAAGAAGCCACATTGAGACTGGTAGGAAGGGCAGAGACATGAAAAGGGCTGTCCTTGCACCCACATGTGGTGGCTGAAAATCTGGAGGGCTATCTTAGCTGCAAAGGTCCCTCCTTATGAGCAAGGGTTCTCAACCCCATACTGGGATCCCCAGCCCAGAACACCAGAACCAGGAAGAGGAGCCCAAATAAGGTTTGGCTGTGAAAATCAGTGGGGATTCTGACCACCAGGGAGAGACAGGAGTCTGTTAGAAACCCAGGCACTCTCTTTAAAGGCCAGAAAGAAAAATCTCATCCATGGCCACTCACTGTAGGCTATGGTGGAAGGAAGGCAGATCAGAGAGGACTGGAGTCATTCAGGGAGACACTGGGTTGTGTGCCTTAGGGTAGAGCGCTGAAGAGACAGCTGCCAAGGTTCCTGTGCTGAGTTCCTCCCTAACACCGCCCACCGACATCATCTTTCCTGGGTCCACTGCTCTCCAGGCCGTGTCAGCCTAGGGGAATGCACTATCGTCACCCACCTGACTCCCTGGGGCCAGCCTGGTCAGCAATGCAGACTTTCTTGTGGAGCTCTTGAGGAGATTCTACCACACTCAAGGGGTACAAAAGACAACAGGGAAGGGCTGAGTTGTGTGATTCTAGGGCAAGGGCCAATTTTCCCTCACACAACTAACCAGAGCCACCACCATTTCTGTGTACAGCACTCCCTCCACACATCCATATCTTGGCTATTTTCACCTAATGAATTCTGCTGGCCTCACTCTGACGACACCCTGAGAGCCCACCCCACCACACAGGTCCGCTGGGCCCAGGCAGGTGACATTGGCCTTGGTGTATACTGAGACTTTTGCTGAGTGGCTTCAGACCCAGCACCTGTGCTGAGTTTAAATATGTATCAATCTGGTGAATACTACTCACCCCTACCTACCTGGTGATTCATTAAGAACCTACCTGACACAACTCACGTACCACCAGATGCATTTCCAGACTAACAGGCAGCCCACAGGCAGAAGTGTGTCTTGGGTGCCTTGGGCCTTTTGCTGACCTGCCCCCAGGCTTGGTGCTGGTAGAAGCCAGGCTTGGTACACAGCTTGGCCCCTCCCTCTTAAGCCCAGCAGAGGCAGCCACAAACTATAGATTTCTTTGTAGCTCCAAACATGTAATCTGGGGCTGATCATAGGCAGCTCTTGACATTGACCTGCACTAGAGTTCCCCAAAAGAGGCCCTTGAACCAACATACAAGGTGATAAGCTTCTGGCCACATAAAGCATGGCTGAATATGTCCATATGGGCACAACCAAAAGGAGATGTCAGCAGGCACCAGAACCCGGGGTGTGACTTCTACTTTGTGGGGTCAGTGCCTGCATAACAACTCATACACTATGATCAAGATCAATCCTCATAGTCAGCCAGTCTGAGAGTCAACACCATCAAGACAGGCCAATAGCACTCAAGACTCAACTACAACAGGAATGCTCACATAAACCAAACAAGAGACATTCCTGAAGCACCTAGCTCAGGTGATAAGGGAGCATGTGCCACCAAGCCCCACAGGACACCTACTACATTAGGCCACCATACTAAGACTGGGAGGCAAAGCAGATCCACTTAATATACAGAAACAAATACAGAGAGGCAGCCAAAATGGGAACACAAAGAAATGTGCCTCAAATGAAAGAACAGGAGAAATCTCCAAAAATGAACTAAATGAAATGGAGGCAAGCAATTTACCACATACAGAGTTCAAAACAATGGTTATAAGGATGCTCAAGAAACTTAGGGGAAGAATGAATGAACTCAGTGAAAACCTCAACAAAGAGACAGTAAACATAAAAAAGGACATAGAAACAATAAAAAAGAACCAGTGAGGCTAATTTCACTTAGCATAATGCTCTTGAGGCCAGAGAAGGATAAGTACCATATGACTTCACTCATATGTAAAATCTAATGAACAAAATGTTGTAGAATTGTGCACCTGAAACCCGTATAATTTGTTAGTGTCAACCCAATAAGTTCAATAAAAAAGGGGAAAAAGAAACAGAGGAGTGACATATGCTATAATAAATAAAGCAAAAGAAAAGAAAAAAAAACACACCTAGGAAATACCCAAAATTCCATACATTTCTCCTAAACATATGAAATGCATAAAACTTTTGGATTGGCATTTGACTTTGTATTTCATTGATACATTATTGTAAAAAATGCTCTGCCTTTTTCCTCAGTGAAATCAAACAAAAGTCACAATGTCTGCTCTTCCAGAGCATTCATGACTTCAATAAACCTGTTTTATATACAGCTGTGGCGATACTTAGATATGTAAGCATTTTAGTTGATTACAAAATATACATAGGATCAACATAAAGCTGACTGTACAGCTAATTTTAATGGGTGTGATGGGTAATTTAAAAGGGTGCGATTCCAGGTTCCTACTCCAAATCACAGCAGTAAGTGATTTCAGCAGGTGTCTAAATTATGGTGTGTTTCAAAATGAACAGGAAGGTCAGACTATAATTTTAGGTTGAAAATGTAAAGGCTATTTTCTAAATTTGGGACTCAAATACAAAAGTGGCTTTGCTATCACTATTAAATTGTCCTTGAAGACTCCTAATTAGATCACTGCCCTTAAAAGCTGCCTCCTAAGGCAGCTTAATCAGTTTGGTTATTCTTTTAAAGAGCTTTGTTTACAATGAAAACTTCCAGTAGATTGCTAAAAATAATAAAAATAAACACACAGACATTGAAACTTACACTCTTAAAAAACAAAAAGAAAATAAATCAGTGACTAAAACTGGCAGAATTTCCTTTACAGCTTGCCTTTGGTTTATAAATTTCTATTTCCTGCCCCAGGGAGGGTAGTGGAGGCTAGATTATGGTGCTTTACATGCAAAATGTCTTCTGGATTTTGCTAGTTTGTTGCTAGGTGATCAAGGCTGCATATTCAGTACAAACTATTAGTTTATGCTTACAAAAGTTCAAAGATGTACAGAAGGCTGATTTCTGGATATCTGTGGTTGTTGTTACATTAGTTCTCCTTATTCAAAAACTTCCATATTGTTGATCAGTGTTGACAAATGGCACACTCACAAACACAGTGAACTTCCATCTACTTCATAAAAAATCATTATTAATATTGATGAAATCAGTCTTTATCTAACACTTTATTTGTTGGATCAGCGTGAAAACCTTTCCTCTTTTCCCACCCCTAGGACTGGAAGAGCAGGTGAGGGGATGATTCCCTCTGAGGGGAACACCTCAAATTGGGGTTGTGATTGGCTCCTGGCACTGTTCTCTTGGGCAACTGCTTCCTGATCCACAGAGATATCATGGTTCCCAGAGAGATGATCAGTGTATCAGAAAACACCCAATCAGAGAAGCAAAAAGAAAAATAATTTTAAAAAATAAGAAGAGTTTAAAGGAGATCTGGGACAATATGAACAACAATGTCTGCATCAGAGGGTTACCATACGGAGAAGAGAATAAGATAGGGATTGAGAACATATATGAAGAAACAATAACTGAAAACATCCCTAACCTGGTGAAGGAAAAAGACAAACAAATACAGAAAGTGCAGAGTACCAAAGATGATGAACCCAAAGAGGCCCACACCAAGACATATCATAATAAAAATGGCAAAGGTAAAAGACAAAGGGAGAATCTTAAAAGCAACAAGAAAAAGACAGTTACCTACAAAAGAGCTGTCACAAGACTGTCAGCTGATTTATCAACAGAAACATTTCAGGTCAGAAGAGATTGAAACAAAACATTCAAAGTGATGAAAAGTAAAGACCTATGACTAAGACTACTCAACCTGGCAAGGCTATCATTTAAAATTGAAGGAGAGCTTCCAAGACAATAAAAAGCTAAAGGAGTTCATTACAACCAAACCAGTATCACAAGAAATATTAATGGGACTTCAGAAGAAGAAAAACTGAAACATAATTAAAAAAATAAAATGGCAATAAACAATCACTTGAAATGTAAATGTACTGAAAATTCCAATCTAAAGACCTAGGGTAGCTGAATGAATAATAAAACAAGAGATACACACACACATATATATATGTTGTCTACAAGAGACCCACCTCAGAATGAAAGACACACACTGACTGAAAGTAAAGAGATGGAAAAAAAAAATCATGCAAATGGAAACAACAACAACAAAAAAAGTGGGGTAATAATACTTATATCAGACAAAATAGACTTTAAAACAAACACTATAATAAGAGACAAAGAAGAATATTACATAATGATAAAGGGATCAATACAACAAGAGATATAATCCTTGTAAAAACTTATGCACCCAAGATAGGAGCATCTAAATATATAACACAAATATTGATGGACACAAACAAAGAGACTGAATAATACAGTCATAGTAGGGAGATTTTAACACCATACTGGCATCAATGGATAGATCATCCACTACAAATCAACAAGGAAACAGTGGCCTTAAATGATATACTAGACCAGATAAATTTAATTGATATTTTCAGATCATTTAACCCCAAAGCATCAGAATATACATGCTTTTCAAGTGCACATATTCTCAAGAATAGACCACATGTTAGACCACAAAACAACCACAACAGTATGAAACTAGGAATTAATTGCAAGAAAAAAACTGAAAAAATGCACGAACACATGGAGGCTAAATAACATGTTACTAAACAACAAATGGGTTGAAAATGAGATCAATGAAGAAATAAAAATAATTCCACGAGACAAAAGAAAATGAATATACAACAACCCCAAATCTGTGGAACACAACAAAAGCTTTCCTAAGAGGAAAATTCATAGCAATTCAGGCCTACCTCAAGAAACAAACAAAAAAACAAACAAAACTCAAATAAACAATCTAACCTTACATCTAAAGAAACTATAAAAAGAATACCAAAGAAAGCCTAAAGAGAGTAGAAGAAAAGAAATAATACAAATCACAGCCAAAATAAATAAATTAGCATCTGAAAAAAACAATACAAAAGGTCAATAAAAACCAAGAACTGGTTCTTTGAAAAGATAAGTAAGACTGATAAACTCTTAAGGAGACTCATCAAGAGAAAAGAGAGAGAGGACCCAAATAAATGAAATCAGAAATGAAAGAGAAGTAACAACTGACACTACAGACTATAAAAAAATATTACAAACAACTTGGAAAATCTGAAAGAAATGGATAAATCTCTAAAAACATACAATCTTCCAAAGCTGAATTAAAAAGAAACAGAAAATCTGAACAGACTGGTTACCACTAGCGAAACTGAAAATGTAATTAAAAAACTCCCAACAAACAGAAGTCCTGGACAAGATGGCTTTGCAGGTGAATTTTACCAAACATTCAAAAAGAACTAACACCTATCCTTTTCAAACTATCACAAAAAATTTGAGAGAAGGGAAAACTCTCAAGCCCATTTTATAAGGCCAGTATTATACTCATTCTAAAACCAGATAAAGACACTACAAAGAAAGAAAATTGTAGGCCAATATCCCTGATAAACATACAAACAAAATCCTCAACAAAATATTAGCAAACCAAATTTAGCAATATAGTAAAAAGACCATACAGCATTATCAAGTGGGATTTATTCTGGGGATGCCAGGCTGGCATAATATCCACAAATCAATTAGCATGACAAACCACATAAAAAATAAAAATGAAAAATCCTATGATAATATCAATAGATGCAGAAAAAGCATTTGACAAAATCCAGCATCCATTTATGATGAAAACTCTCAGCAACATGGGAATAGAGGAAACATACCTCAATGTAAAAAAGGCCATATATGACAAATCTGTAGCTAACATCATAGTGAATGGGCAAAAACTAAAAGTGTTTCCCTTAAGATCAGGGACAAGACATAGATGTCTACTTTCACAACTCTTATTCAACATAGTACTGGAAGTCTTAGCCACAGCGATCAGACAAGAAGAAATAAAAGGCATCCAAACTGGAAAGGAGGAAGCAAAACTGTCATTATAGGCAGATGACATGATACTGTATACAGAAACCCTAAACAGTCTACCAAAAAACTACTGAAACTGATAAATGAATTCAGTAAAGTAGTAGGACACAAAATAAATATTCACAATCAGTTGCATATCCATACACCAATAATGAACTATCAGAAAGAAAAACTAAGGAAACAATCCCATTTATAATTGCCTCAAAGAAAAATAAAATACCTTAGAATAAATTTAACCAAGAAGGTAAAAGATCTGTACTAACAAAACTGTCAGACACTGAAGAAAGAAAATGAAGAAGGTACAAATAAATGGAAACATATACTGCGCTCATGGGTAGAAAGAATTAACATGATTAAAATATCCATTCTACCCAAAGCGAGCTATAGATTCAGTGCAATTCCAATCAAAATACTGATGGCGTTTTTCACGTAACTAGAACAAAATGCAAACATTTATATAGAACCACAAAAGGCTCTGAATAGCCACAGCAATCTTGAGACTGAAGAACAAAGTTGGAGGAATCATGCTACCTGATATTAAACTATACTACAAGGCTATAGTAATAAAAAAAGCATGGTCCTGGCATAAAAACAGACACATAGATCAATGGACCAGAATAGAGAGCCCAGAAATAAACCCACGCCTATATAACCAATTAATACTATACAAAGAAGGCAAGACAGTCTTGTCTATAGGTAAAGACAGTCTATTCAATGGATGCTGTTGAGAAAATTGGATAGAAACACATGCAAAAAATGAAATCAGACCGCCCTTTTACACCATATACAAGAATGAATTCAAAATGGATTAAAGACTTAAATACGGGGTGTCCCCCCAAAAATGTATACATACTTTAATAGCTGATAGCTCAATTGATGTTTCTTTCTTTTTAGATTTAACCCACTGGAATTAATAATGGCAGTCAGTGTGTATACATTTTTGGGGGGGAAACCCTGTATAAGGCCTGAAGCAATAAAACTCCTAGAAAAAAAATCAGCAGTAAAATGTCTGACATTTCTATTAACAATATTTCTTCTGACATATCTCCTCAGGCAAGGGAAACAAAAGGAAAAAATAAACAAATGGGACTACATCAAACCATAAAGCTTTGCACAGCAAAAGAAACCACCAACAAAACAAAAAGACAACGTACGTACTAAATGGATGAAGATATTCACCAATGATACATTCGATAAGGGGTTCATATCCAAAATTTGTATAGAACTCATACACTCAACACCAATAAAACAAACAATTCAATTAAGAAATGGGCGCAGAAGACCTGAATAGACACTTATCCAAAGAGGACCTACAGATGGGTAATAAACATATGAAAAAATACTCCATATTTCTAATCATCAGAATAATAAAAATTAAAACCACATAGAGATATAACTCATACCTGTCAGAATGGCTCTCATCAATAAATCAATAAATTGCAAGTGTTGGTGAGTATGTGGAGAAAAAGGAACTCTTGTGCATGGCTGGTGGGCATGGAGATTGGTACGACCACTATGGAAAACAGTCGGAGGTTTCTCTAAAACTTAAACATGGAATTGCTTCATGACCCAGTGATTCCACTTCTGGGTACATATCCAAAGAAACTCCAAACACTAATTCAGAAGAATATATGCACCCCTATGTTCACTGCAGCATTATTTACAAAAGCCAACGTATGTAACCACCCCAAGTGCCCAGCTATAGACAAGTGGAAACAAAAAGCAGTGGTACATATATACAATGGAGTATTACTCGGTCATAGAAAGAGAATGACATCTTTATCATTTGGGACATTATGGATGGACCTAGAGGGTCTTATGCTAAGTAAAATAAGTGAGTCAGAGAAAGACAAACATCATATGATTTCACTTACATGTGGAATCTAAAGAATAAAATAAATGAACAAACAAAACAGAAACAGGCTTTTAGATACAGAGAACAGACTGATGGTTGCCAGACAGGAGCAGGACTGGGGGACTGGGTAAAAAATGATAAAGGAATTAAGAAGTAAAAATTGGTAGTTACAAAAGTCACAGGGATATAAAGTACACTATAGAGAATATAGTCTATAATATTGTAATAACTATGTATGGTGCCAGGTGGGTACTGGAAATATTGGGGGGATCACTTTGTAAAGTATATGATTGTCTAACCACTACATTATACCCCTGAAACTAATACAAAGTAATACTGAATGTAAACTCTAATTGAAAAATAAAATAAAATAAAATAATAAAATAAAATAAAATAAAATAAACCAAAGAAAACAACAAAAATGAGGAGGGAAACCTGAGAATTTCTTTACATTTTTGCATGACTATTTGA
The DNA here is from genome assembly GCF_054644295.1 of Miniopterus natalensis. NCBI lineage: Eukaryota > Metazoa > Chordata > Mammalia > Chiroptera > Miniopteridae > Miniopterus > Miniopterus natalensis. Next base: position 56,389,135 of record NC_142089.1, on the reverse strand, counting down.
TGAAAGAATAAGTGATTTCCTCTAGAGGCAGAACTAGGTGGGTGACATTTCAGAAAGTCATATTTGGATTCAACTTGTGGTGGAACATCCACAGAACTGGCAATTCTGTGAAATAGTTCAGCCCTTCTCCCTCCCAGCATCTAGATGGGGGGGAGCGGGGACACACACGGGACAACGTCCGACCCTCCGGCTGTATAGGCCTGCAAAATCATTTGGGCTGGCCCTGCCAAGGCAACCATTGGCGGGACTCAAAATTAAATAAATCTAGGAGCTTTTTTCATAGCTAATTTTTAAGTCGATAATTTTGCATGGCTCTCGAATGATGTTATAAATATTCAAATGGCCCTTGTCAGAGAAAAGGTTCCCTACCCCTCATCTAGATGAATACGGTGATCATATGCCGGGGACATTGAAAAGGAATTCCTCTAATGGATGAAGAGCATGAACCAAAGCATCTCTATGGGCTCTTCCAGCTCTAAGGTCACGGCTTTATTTGTTCTCTCAAGGGTCCTGTGTTAAATTAATTCAAGATACGCAACTGAAGCTGCAGAAGAATATAAACTGAAACAGATCTAACAATGATAAAGTATTTGACAGAGAATGAATATTTATTCAACAAAGAACACAAGTTACATTTACCAAAATAATGTACTTTAAGTATTTATACTTACGACAATAAAAAAATTACTCCAATAATGTGACAATGCTTCAATCAGGAGGTCTACACCTTTTAAAATTTCTTAGACACACCATCTCTGTGTTTGTCTTCATTCTATGAGAAAGCACAGATATTTTGAAATAGTTGCAGTTACTTAAAAAATTTGAGATACTGTAGTCACAGAACTTCTCCATCGTAAGACAATATTAAAAATAAATATTTGTAAATCAGCTCACTTTCCATACTGTGGCACATCTTGGCAAAGCTATATATATAGGATCCCACTCACATATCAGATTATAGTCACTCCTCGAACGCCCTTAAATTGCAGAAAACTTACTACAGAAATTTAAACATAACAGATTTTTAAATCCCACATTTACAATACTTAGATGAGCACTTAGCTTTTCCCAAGCAATCTACAAACGTTAATTTCTCTTACTCAGTCAACATACACAGTTGGTCTTACTTGCATTTATCAGATGTCCTGTCAAACTCTGTAATTTCTACACCCTAACTTAAAACCACACATCTATCTAAATAAAAAGACTCAGTGCTCTTAAAATTTAGCCTACTGATTTCATTAGAAATAGTCACAAGTAAGTAATTTTTTAAGATACAGCTCAGAAAAATGGCTGAAATTCTCTGAAATTATATTTGTTCAATTTAGTTACTTTTATATATATTTTTTTACCTTTGAGGATTAATAAAAGCCATTCTTAGTATCTTCTTCAAATAATCATTTGCAATAAAGTCATTATATTAATCAGTTTGAAATGTGACAACATTCTAAAACAAAATGTCTGAAAGTTACATTGGATTTATCAATTTATGTGTAAAGTCTGCTTAACAATTACTAACCAGTATCCAATTATTTTGCAGGCCAAAGAGCACAGTTAGTGTGTATGACAACCTAGCTGCAGACTAATTCATGTTTAGCACCACTGGAGCATGAGTTTCTCATTCAAAATTTACTTTTCAAAGGCTTACAGCATACGATACACAACTGCATTTATACGCAGCAAGCATGATAAAGACATGTGGCGTGTGAAACGTTTTACGTATTCTTCCACTGCACTGCATCTGTGATATGCCAGCAGAGAAATTATTGCATCATTCCAGAATGCTATTCAGCCTTGATGATACTTCTGGTGTACAATACAACTTTTAAAAAATACTGCAAATACATTTTCTATTTTAAATGCAGTATTTCTATGGAAGCAGAGAAATACAAATCTCCAACTATGGTAGTATTCTTAATCATAGTGAGAAACTACTCTAACTAGTTTGTTATAGTACTCACAGTCCATTATTCTATTATGTAACTTTAACTGATTAAAGGATATCGTACTTCAGGTTCACCATGTTTATTCCAACCAAAAATTATTTGTAAAGAACTTTTATCTTTTTAAGAATTATAAACTTTTCCTCTAATCACCTAATGCAGATTTCCTTTGATGAGTTCCTTGTCAATAAAAGAGCACATAAAAATATATTATTAATAATAATCTAATATATAGTTTCCTTGTTTCAAATCACATTCATTTATATTAATTTGTTTCATACTTATAACAAACCATCGAGATAAATATTATTTTTCACATTTTATAAACAGAAAATATGGCAGGCCCAAAGAAGTTACGATGTCCAAGGTGACAAAACCAGGAAGGAACAGAAATAACAAGAACCTAGGTCCTCAGGCTCAAATCTCAAGCCTTGTCCACCAGAACACACTGTCTCATACAATCCATTTAACTAGGCCAGTCTCAGTTCTCTCAAGAGCTAAAGAAAAAGATAAATATTTAACTCTCTTCTTTAACTGCAATAGACTGAATATTTGTGTTACCCCAAATACACAGGTGAAACCTAACCCCCAATGTGATAGTATTAAGAGGTGATGCCTCTGGGAGGTGATTAGGTAATGAGGGGAAGCCCTGATGAATGGGAGTAGTGCGCCTATAAAAGGAACCCCAAAGAGCTCTCTTGCCCCCTTCTACCATGTGAGGACACAGCAGGAAGGTAGCTGTCTATCAACCAGGATGTGAGCTCTCATCCGACACAATGCACCTTGAACTTGGACTTTCTAGGCTCCAGAACTGTGAGAAATAAATATTTGTTAGGTCAGCCAACAGTTTGTCACAGCAGGCCCAACTGGTTAATTAAAATATCAATTTATCCAAACATCTGCATTGTAACTGGGCTCTATTACAATCTTTTGAAAAAACAAGGATGCACCCGGCCTGTGCTGTTCAGTGGTTGAGCATCAACCCATGAACCAGGAGGTCATGGTTCGATTCCCGGTCAGGATACATGCCCAGGTTGCTGGTTCCATCCCCAGCAGCGGGCATGCAGGAGGCAGCCGATGGAGGATTCTCTCTCATCACTGATGTTTCTATGCCTCTCTCCCTCTCCCCTCTTCTATCTAAAATCAATAAAAACATATTTTTAAAAAAAGAAAAGAAAAACAAGGGTGCAAATGCACAGTTTTCTGCGATAGCTCCAGTCACGTATTATATAATCTACTTTCTCAGCTACCATTTTTTCCTACTAAACATTTTCCACTGATCTAAGATTAAATATATAAATATATAACATCTGAATTTAATGATGTATGAAAAGTCTCAAGCATTTGTATATATTAACTGATATTAATTTTTCTCACTGAAGTGTTGAACTTAAGAGCTAGAGCATAACCGTCCTTTGTCATTACAAGATTTAATACTATTTGTGTAGGAAATTTTTTCAGACCATATTATTGCAAACAATGAGGACTCAATCCAAATCAGATCTTGATTTCTAATACACAAATGCACTAAATCAGTTCAAAGAAACAATGTTAAGAGTAAAGGATTTTATGGTCCTAATCCCATTTCTTTAGCTTTTAAACCTCATTAAAAAATCATAAAAGCTTTTCAAAGCACAAGAATTCATTAGACAATCTCACCCCAAAGTCTCTAAGACTGGGACAACATTCAAGTTAGGCATCTTCCCGTTCCACTAGTCCTTATTTTACTTTGAAAGCATTTCCAAAATAACCAGTGAAAAAATAAACAAATGATGATCAGATGGTATTTAGAGTCATTAAATGCTAGGAACTGGATGGTACTTCAAAGATCCCTGTTCTTTGACCCCAGGCAGGGATATAGCTAAACAATTCAAAATGGGGTTTGTCTCCTTACTCACACTGAAAATTGATTTAAAAGTCATTTTATATCCCTTCAAAATCTTTAGTACTACTTCAAAAAGTTTCTTGGGTTTGTCATATACCTAACTAAAATTTAAATTCACCTCTTTGAGTATTCTCTCTGGGAAACAAAGCATCAGTATCCCTGATAAATTTCCTCCTATACTTTATTCTAAATAACCCCTTGAGAGGTAAAGTGATACGATTTAAGAAGTACTAATTGGTAGTTACAAAATAGTCCTGGGGATTTAAGGTCAAGCATAGGGAATATAGTCAACAATATTGTAATAAATATCTATGGTGCCAGGTGGGCACCTCAACTATTAAAGGGAACACTTTATATAACCTATATGAATATCTGCTCTGCTGTACACTTGAAACTAACACAAAATAGTGTTGAATACAAACTGTAATAGAAAAATAATAAAGAAAGAACACCTTGAACTACTCTTCAGAGATCTGATGACAAGTACTTAAATGATCACCAGCAAGACACTTTGGTATGCCAGTTTATGTCCCTTACTAATTGTTTCAGATCTTGTCAGTATAGCAACTTTCAAACAACAAACACCCTTCCCAAATTTAGCTGTAGTTTTGAGACCTTGAAGGGAACTAAGATTTATCTAGTAAAGTGTTTCTCTTACATCAATACCAATAAAAATCACTGGAGAGCTTGTTAAAACACAAAAGAGAGAGGTAATACCCTGAGTCTCTGATTCATTAGGTCGGAAGCAGGCCCCAAGAATGTGCACGTCTAACAAATTCCTAGTTAATGTGGCTGCTGCTGGTGCAGAGACCATTTATAAGAATCACAAATAGATGACAGTGGTTCTCAATTTTGGCTTCACATTAGAATCACCTGAGGCACTATTAAAAACCCCCAAATCCAGTCCCCACTCCCGTGGAGCAATTCAATTGGTCCTGGTAAGACCAAAGTTATTATTATTATTATTATTATTATTTTCTAAATCTCCCCAGGAGGAGAAAGTCCACAAGATAGATTGTCAATAAAATATCTGGGAAAAGTGCCTACCTTTTAAGTCTTCCAGAAGTTTCACTAGATGTTTAGGATACTCCTCCCTCCACAAACTGCAAAAGAACAGCTATCTCCCCCATAAACCTCAGAGGCTCAGCCATGTGAGGCAGGAGAACAGTGAATCACTGAGCTGTAGAGATTTGCAGGATGGACTGAAGGAGGAGGGATTAGAAACAAGGGGGCAGCAGAAAGGCTATTTCAATCATGTGGGCCAGAAATAGTAAGGGAAAACTGTAATGCATTTGAAAAGAAAGCAAAGAATGAAAGTCACTGTAAATGAAAACTCATACCACTTGCCAACATCAGATAGAGGGATCCATGGAGAAGCAGGAGTCAAATGGATTCAGACTTTGATCCTATGCTATTATTGCAGCATCTTCCAGTTTCTAGCACCCAGTGCACAATAAATATTTGTGCACTAAAGGATTGAACATACAAATATGCAGAAGGCAGAAAACAACAGGCTCAGATGTTTAGAAAGGGTTTCTCTAAAGCCTTTCCCAGAGAGAGGCTGGAACTCATAGCATGCAGATGGGAAGGATGTTGGCTAACTGTTTTCCAAACCGTAAAGGCTTGGAAAGAAACACGGCTCTATTTCTCGTGATTCTGTGGGTGGTTCTCTGCTTCATGGCGTTGGCTGGCACAAAGATAGCTGGAAGATCCAAAATGTCCTCATTCGTCAGGCGGGGAGTGGTGCTGACTGCTGGCTGGCAACTGCCTCATGTGAGACTTCACGTGGCTGCTCGAGTGTCCTCACAGCGCAGCGGTGGCTGGGTTCTAATATGGTGCGTTCCGAGCACCGAGGTGAAAGCTGCAGATCTGTGACGGCAGAGCCCAGAAAGCTACAGTGTCACATCCAACACATCCTACTGGTCAAAGGAGTTACACGCCAGCCCAGATCCGAGGGAGAGGAAGCAACCACCACCTTTCAATGGGAGGAGTGTCAAGGAATGTGCAGTCGTGTTTAATACACCACAGTCTAGTCTCTGTCCACGGATTTATATTCCTATTTATATGAAGCAAGCCTTCCCTCCCCCAACACACACACAAAGTTTTATCCCCACTACGGCATCAAGGTCAGGCTTCAAGTCCAGGATCTTGCCACCTAAATCAGGTCTGCGATGCTATGAGACAATACCCTTAGGATTCTTAGAGCCTTTCTGTCTAGCTGAGACAATCTAGGGGCACTGCCTTAAATCCTTTGAAATCTTAATACAAGGTCTTACAGCTGTGTCCTGGCTTTTATTTTTACCTTGAGACCAAGTGTTACTGTCAGTAGTGCTCTAGATCTGATCTTTCTTACTTCCCTTTTGCTGGGTAGAGAAGCTGGCCATGAGAAACAGTTTTATTTACAACCCTAGAAAATTCTCCTTCGGAAATATTTCCTCTAAAGTCTACTTAAAATCTGAACAGTCTCTTTTTAAATTCATCTTTGCAATACTTTCATTATAGGTGGTTAAAAAAAGAAGTTAACTGGCACTTCAATATTCTGCTGGAAAAAACCTCCTAAGCTAGATCTAAAAATTCATTAGGTTCATTTTCAATCTTCCATGTTATTATAAGGGGACTATCTTGCTGATTTTTCTCTCACTCTAAAAAAAGAAGGCTATTATTTTATATTCACCAATAGCAGTTCCCTTACTGTTCTTCCAGCCAACTTTTGTTTTTTAATCTGCATGTGAGGATATGTTTTTATTGATTTTTAGAGAGAAAGGAAGAGAAACATCAATGTGAGAGAGAAACATCGATCAGTTGCCTCCCTATGGGCCCTGACCAGTGATGGAACCTAAAACCTAGGTAAGAATCCTGACTGGAAATGGAACCTACAACCTTTTGGTGTAAGGGATGATGCTCCAACCAACTCAGACACCCGTCCAGGGCCCAGCCAACATTTAATAGCCTTCTTACTGCCCTGCAGGTCTTCACTGCCATCTGGTCTCAAAGCCGATACCAGATGTTTTGTTATGGCTGCACCGCCCTTCTAGGTACCAGTTGTTGTTTTGGCTATTTATTGCTATGTAACAAACCATCCCAAAACTCAGCAGCTAAAATAACCATTTATCCTTTCTCATGAATCTGTGGGATGATGAGGCAGTCTGTTCCACATGGTGTTGGCTTCAGTACTGGGATGGCTGGCAGGTCCAAAACGCCTCAATCACAGAGCTGGCACTTGGGCAGGCTGCTGGCCTGAGCTCGGCTTGGGCTGATGACCAGGGGCCTGGCTGCTCCCCCACATGGCTGTGTAGGCTTTCTCACAGCAAGGCGTCTCAGTTCTAAGAAGGAACCTTTCAAGCACACGAAAGAAGCTACAAATCTCTTTAGTCCAGCCTTAGAAAGAACTCACATCGTATCTGTCACATTGGATTGATCCCAAAAGGAAAAAGAGCCAGGTCAGATCCAAAGGCTGGGGTGGAGGGTGGGGGCACACGACAGGGTCTATCTCAGAATCGCAAAATATCTGCAGCCATCTTCGATCCCCCGTAGGAAGTTGTGAGTATTTAAGTAGTAGGTAGTGCCGGAGAAATGAATTAACTCTTTGAGGGCACGAATTTAGTGAGTGAATAACAGAACTTTTCTCCCCTAGATGATATATTAGATGAAGAACAACTACCTGACACCGAACAATAAAGGGGCATAGGGAGCGGGGTCAGTGAAATAAAGGGGAAGCAGTGTTTCTGGAGTACAAAAGTCAAGAGCTTCAAGGAAAGAATCTCACATCGTAGTCCAATAACACAGAGAAACCAAAAGAGCATGTGTGACTACCATTCTGCAGCTTCTTACCCAAAGCAGGAGAGCGGTGATGGGTCTATGAAACAATCATAAATAAGATTCTAAATATTAAGAAAATAACCCTACTCATATAAGGCACCGGGAGAAAGTTACTGAATACGACAATTGAAACCATGGGAACAATCCTAATAAAAGCTGAGTTGTTCTGAATTTTAAGGAACATTGTTTTACTTTTCCTTGTTTCTCATGGTCATGGAATACATCATGTATTTAATAAATAGATAAATAAACAAATAAATTTTTTAAAGGTAGACTGCCATGTGCAGCACCTCATTTAGATGTGTCTGGAGTCTTGGAAGCTTGACTACCCTATGTTCTCCTACAGATGAACCTTGAGAGCTTGATTGCAGGTTCTAGCAGGGGAGCGCAGCCACTCATATATCCTTAACTGAAGATCAGTCCCCTCTCCTCTTCCTGCTTTGGGAGAGATGCACACAGATCAGTGAGGGAGGAAGGGGACACCCACCTAGCCAGCCAGATCAGCCGAATCAATCCTGGCGATCAATGGGGTGACAGATGTCCAGCCAGATCTCCCTCATATCCCATCATGTATTTAATTTAGATGGTAATTATATTTTTAGGAAAAGACTTCTAAGTTCTTGGATGTTTTTAGTGAACTACCAAACTAACTAGAACACATTTAAAATAAGAGAAGTTGCAGCCACGTTATTATAGTATTAGTTGTTGAGCATAAGCCACCAGTGGCTGCATAATTCTTAGAGAGAATGTATAACCTCAAACCCTTCACCACTTTCATTGTCCATAAAAATGTTTCCCTGGCCCTCACCTCCACCCCACAAAGCAAGCCATAAAACAGAACCAAACTTGGTGCCTAGGCAGTCTCTTGCGAATCACACATGCTCTCCTTTCAAATGACTCGTTGAAAACAGGGATCATCATTCCATTTGCTTCTCCTAATTCTTCCATAGGTGACCTACCTTTCACAAGACAGAATCATATCGACTATTTACTCTAGGAAGAAACCATAGAGACCAGAGTCCAACTCTTTACAAATAAGGAACCTGAAATTCATAGGTGTTCAAGTGGCTTCTCGAGGGTCAAAGGGCTTATGGCCAGGTTTCCTAATTTGAAAAGAACTGGATGGTTAGTAGTACTGATTCTGGCCATGAAGCCTAATTAATCATAGACCTTCCTAATAAAAATAAAAAAGAGTTTTGGAACATGAAGTTGTAAACATAGTCCAGAACAATTCTATGTTATAATTCTTCAACTATAATTCAAAATGAGATTTTTTTTTTTTTTTTTTGGCTAATCTTAACCCTTTCTCTAAAGTTAACATTTATATGCACTCAGTTATGGAGGCTAGAACTATAAAGGCGTACCAAAGAGACACGAGGCCTTGTTTCTGCTTTCATAGGATTTAGGTTCCTATTGTGGAGAGAAAACACGCATAGTTGAGAGCACCCCCATCTCGTCCTGGCACTTCAGTGTCAATATGAGTGAGAAGAAGGCTAAACCTAAAAAGTACTACATTTTAGTTCCATACTAACAAAATAACCCAAGAGAATGGGTGAAACATGAATGAACAACAGCATTTGCCAAAGAGTCATCAGAACTTTAATCTGTTCATGCAACAAATATTCACAATGCCTACTAGGGGCCGGGGGCAGTTCTAAGTGGTCAGGGAAATACAGGTATGTAAGATAGACAAGACCCCTGCTCTCAGCGACCTTACTGGGTAGTAAGGAAAGAGAGACAGTAACCAAATAGACAACACAATAAAATCAGAAATATCATGAAGACTTTAGATTGGACGGTCAGGGAAGGCCTCTTTAGAGGGACTGCCCCTAAAGCATAGATCTAAAGGGAGCCAGACATGTGATGATGCTGTTGGAAGATCATTCCTGGAAGGAGCAAGACGCTTAGGCTGTGTGAGGATCAGAAAGGAGGGCATTTTGCTAGAATGTCAGGAGCCTGTGGAAAGAAGGAGAGTGACAGAGGGCTTGCAGCCAAGGTAGAGTTTGGATTATAAACAGTTCAGGAGTGACAGAAAAGCCACTGAAGAGTCATAAGTGGAGGAAGAGCTGACGATGATAGCTTTTAAAAATTTATAGTCGTCAATGAATCAGCAGGGAAACATGGATATACTCAAGAAGTCAAAGGACCAATATCTTCATCTAGAATACAAAGGAACAGACCTACTGTCCTCTGACTATACATTCAGAACTGGGTGACACTTTTAAGACATATTTGTATCCATAACACTAGGGAATCACACTATTTAATACAGTGTATAAATTAATCATTTATTATGTCAAAGTCAAAAGCTCTGCACATCACTAATTTCAGATTAATCTTCTACAACTATAAAACAAGAATGACATTTAGAGGAAGCAACAGAGCACAGGACTTACTTATTTCTGACTTACCTACTCTAGGAAAACAGGCCATCTACTACTTATGGAAAGACAGCAAACCAATTCTATGCATTAAAAATACTACCTTAAACAAAAATCAGAAAAATATAGACATAGAGTCATGCAGTCTAAGTCTTTCATAGACATTTATTATATTCTTTAGCTTTTTAATATTAAAAATGACACATATCAAACACACACACACACACACACACACACACACGCACACATGCACTTCCCTATATACAAAACTAACAAAGCACAGTAAGATAACATTTTACCAAAATTTATACAGATTTAATTTTCGGTTTAACGGGTTTAAAAACATCAAAAGTATTTTACTCAAACCATTTATAAAAATAGTGATTTTTTTTTTTACATACTAAGCATTCAGTATTTGTTTGCCTCAAGCTACCAATGTAATAGTAATTATCTTTACCATGTGTTCACAATTCAGAATGTTAATCTTACCCTATGAATGCTGGTCAACTGGAAACTCTGCAATTAGTTTCTCTCTGAAAAATTCCTAAAGAGAAATCATAAACATATTGTTATATTTTATGCATCACAGGACTCCAACACAATTTATCAATTTATATAGTTCTAAAATTTTCAACATCTATAACAACTTTATAAAACATACAAAAGGTAACTTTAAAAAAAAGTGAGTGTTGTTAAAGAGATCATCTTCTGATCTCTCACAAAAGGTGTTAATTAGTACCCAGGGAAAGAAACAAATCACTGTCACAAATTACAGACTTAATCTCAATCACCATGGCAATTTATAGAGTGTAAAATAGGAACATTAAATTTTTAGTGAAAAATGAGATAAGCATTATATCTGTGGCACCGCTCATTTCATAAATAAAAGATAGAAAAACCCACGGAAAACATCTATGCTTCTTACAGAAAACAGGAAAATATGGGGGTAGGGGAGAAATATTTAGTATTTGAGATTGGTTTCTCCTTCCAGGTTTTTTGTGTGTTTTGTTTTGTTTAATGTTTGCTGGACTGCAGTTTTACACAATTGTGCCACTGTACAATTCAATTGCACAACACTGAGATCTTCTTTGCCTCACCATTTATCACTGGTTTTGTTGATGTTGTTATAGTTTCTCTAAACATACTTCATACATGGGTACGTCACAGTTTACAAAACCATTTTGCTGTGAAATATTGGATTTTTTTCTTTTGATTACTAATAATGCTGTAAACATCTCTGCACTCTGTTCATATGATTTCCTTTGCACAGACTTCGAAAAGTGAGAGTAATGGATCAAAGAGCATAAATATTTTAAGGCCTCTGATATGTAACATCAAATTATTTCCCAAGACAGTTATGCTCATTTTCTTTCCTGTAAACAATATATGAGAACTCTCACCAGATGTGAGAATCAACATTTAAAAAGCACACAACTTCACTAATTCCATGAAAAAATGATTTTATTATTGCTTTATTTTGCATTTCTTTGATGAACTGGGGTTGAACGCTTTCCAGTATATTTTATTACCAAGTTTCATTCCTTTTTTCTATTTCTTCACCTAAACCAGAGGAATATTTTGCTGAGGAGATATAGATGTATAACTTAATGAAAGCTCTCTCATAACGACAACTAGTCATCTCAGAGTGCATCCACTGCAGTCAAGTAAAAAGAAGAACAAAATGTAGTTCAGTTTCTTTATCCAGGCTAACGCCAAATCACTCTAATTTTAGAAACCATAGCAGAAGTTATCGCCTTTCTTCCTCCCCAGCAGCAAGCAAAAGTACAAGCTGGAAGGATGAGAGGGCAAAAATACTAAATGCAATGCTTCTTAGAACAGAACAGCCCATGTTAGGCAGGATGAAAACAGGCCTGGGCTCACTGTGATTCTGCAGACCCAGCTGCCCAGATAGCATCAGTGGCTTCTCCAGTTTGCTATGCTAATGAGTGTTACGAAACTGGCATTACCTACTCCCTCAAGGACATTCTCTTTCCCAAGCAGCAGGACAACCGACATGTATTTTCACCTAAAAAGTCAATTCCAGAAAGTCATCTCCAAATCTGGAAGACAAGCAAAACACTGAGAATCCCCTTTCTCAAGTAAGAGCTCCTTTCCAGAAGATTCCCTAAAAGAGATTCATAAGGGAATACTCCCCAGTGACTATGGATCAGGGAACAATAGGCGCAATCAGCCTTTTTGACAGGAAAACAAAGGCCCCAAGGTTTTGACCTTGAAAACTGAGAAGTCTGAATGCCCTTATTTCCTGCTTGTCTGTAGAAATAATGGAGACTGACAAAACAAATGTTTAGTAGTAAAGCAAAAAACCAAAATTTTGGAATCTGAGAATGGCTTTCCATTGGGTGAGTTTGTCTTTTAGTGATAAATTAAATAAAATTTTTAAATTTAAGATTTAGCAAGAAGTCCAGAAGCTCCTCACAGTCACTTGACGTCACTTTGCAGGTCATCAAATATGGCAAGAATCACTGCAATATCACACTTATTCACCTTGCTTTGTGCAAGTCCGTAAGTTTAAGGCTTTTGGTGGTGTGAAATTAAAGTATCTTATTTCATCATTTGAAAGGAACAGTTCACTTTACCATCTGTCCCACCCTGGGATCATCTCCATGAATCACTTCCGTGAGTACCCTGACTGACCTCCAGAGGCTGAATCCCCTGCTCTTCCATCTCTGTCCCTACAGCACTTTACTAATAGTTTTCTCACACTGTGTGACAGTCTGTCATAAGCTATTGCCCCTGGTTCCTTGAAGCCTGGGGCAGTATCCCCAGGACCTAACCCAGTGTCTCTTCCCAGTGCTAGATGATGGCCTGGCTATCCCAGTGGCATCCATGCACAGATTCATCAATGGGGTGCTGAAAACATCTCTGGAAACTTAACTAGATTAAACAAAAATGGTATCTACCAGAACTCTCAGGGATTGTACAGAATGTGGTTAGAAGGAAAGATAAGGATTCTGCTATTTTCCTTCTGGTCAGTTGAGATCCTGGGAACGGGCAGAGGGGGAACCAGAGGGCCTCTTTGGCGACTCTCCCCCCTCTCGTAGAGCGCTTGTGTTCTCCTCTTAAAAATGTCATGAACAAGTATTTAAAGAATAACAGTCTGAAGTGACATCAGATCACTAGGCTGCCCAGGGTAACAAGTTATTAGCTCACCTAGAGTGAACCCATATGTAGTCCTAACCCTGTCCTCACCATAAAAAAAAAATCGTAAATAATTACTGAGTGAACACATAATACCAGGTCAGGATAATACCCGGTTAGGAACCAAGGGTGTGAAGGAGGCGGCCTGGCTCTCTGAAAGATCTGAGAACACATTGGTGCATTTGCACGATGGGTCTGGAACGGGGGGGGGCAAAACAAACTGGAGGGGACAGAGCTTCACACATTTCCATCACCCTAGGACAGGTACAGAGATTGAGAAGCAGAGGCCAAACCTTCACCCTACAGGGAGAAAGGAGGAAAATTCACAGTTGACAACTTCCCCACCAAACATGACATCTAACAAATCTGAACGGAGAACTGCCGTCAAACTCAGCATGACCAGCTGCTTTATAGTGATGGTGAGTCATTTTAAATCAGTGATGGACCACTGGATAAATGCCACAGCATTCCTAAATGACCTTAATATCTTATCAAATTATAATTACAGTTCTTCTCTTGTGCAAGTCAACAGTATAATGCAACAGGAATAATGCTGGAGCCAGTGGAATTATCAAGTTATTACCCAAGCAAGGATGGTGTGTACCATGCCCTGTCCACCTTCCCCCAAGACGAGGGACTCTAGGATGGCAAGGACATTTCCTGTTTCCCAGGGCCTGCTGCATAGCAGGTGCTCTATATGTATTATAATTCCTGAACCCTGTAAGCTATGACCAAACTGACAACACTGCATGTCCTTGGATGGTTTTAGTCTTATAAAATTAATAATTTTTGATAGTGATCACTGTAAAGATTGCTACATCTAGTATAACATATTCTTAACCCAATGACAAAAATCAAATTGCCAGTTACTGCAAATCAGCCTAAAGTTTAGCTTGAGCTAATTTCTGACCATAAAACACAAAGGTTTAATGTTCACCCAGTAGTAAATGACCACTAAACACAAAAGATGTTTAAAATGGACACTGCTGCCCACTAACCCCCAAAACATGTAATTGCTCCATACCTCACGCTTCTTCAGCACTTAGAGAGTTCTGATCGTTCTACTACACTGCCACTGAACTGCATCACAAAGAGCTGGTTAGATACCTTTCTGCCTTTCACTTCGAGCTTTTAGAAGAGTTCAGTGTTCAGGACAGGACCTAACACACACGAGACTCTCAATAATTATTTGTTGAATGGAAAAAGGTGGTGGGAGATGGAAAGGGGAAGGCTATGATTTACTGTGTACTTAGGTAGGTATTATGATCTAAACTCTAAAGGTGAGAAAGCTGAGGAGACTGGAGAAACTAAGAAACTTGTTCAAGCTCACAAAACAAACACAGAATTCACACCAGCTCTAGGAGCCATCTGCTATACTGCCTCTCCAATGAGCTATATAAAATGGAGTTTTATATAGAATATGACATCCGTCTTTTTAAAAAATCAGCAATCTATCTTTTAGAGGGACTACAAAACACAATCTAAAAGAAAATCAGGTTGATATAGTTTTTCTAGCTCATTACTCAGTATTCCATTTTGTGAAACAGAATCAACAAGTTCTCCCTCCCTCCATCCTGCCTGCCTCTATTAAGTAATTATGATCAACATTAAGATAGCAGAGCAAGGGTGCATCCTGCCTGCACAACCTCCTACAGAGAAACATTTACCTACCAATTTAATGAAAAGAGGAATATCCGGAGTTTAATCTGTACTTATATATTGTTTTACATGGCTTTTCTTCCTGCCTTCCTATTAAAATGTGGGTCAAATAAATTAATACCATTATCGCCAAAATATAACCTTCTTTCTGAATGGCTTAATAAAGGAGCATCACATGACCTCAATTTGTTGTTACTTCCAATCTGTTACTTTGTTAGGTCTAGTTCTGATCCTCAAATTCTTATGAATATTTGAGAGACCTGGAAAGAAGTGTAGCCAAATGGTTAAGATCAAATTCTGACTTTGTCATCTACCATCTGCTTGACCTTAGATAAGCTAAGTATCAATTTTCTTATCTGTAAAATAGATATTAATGAACTTGTTTCAAGAAGTAAATGAGGTAACTATAAATCAAATGCTTAGCACAGCAGCAGGTACAAAGTAAGTGCTCAAAGTGGTAATTTATCAACAGAGTAGTAGCTATATCTAAAATTAATCCTTTAAATGTAAGCTTTAAAGTATTATCCTGTAAAGAGAAACTAGATTGGATGTTAGGGGGGTTGGTTCTCCACTTAAATCAGTAATTTCCACACCAGATTTTGCAATATATCACATGATTCCAGTTACTACTGCAGTGTTACAAAATATAAATGTAAATTACCCAAATTTTTAATATATGGCCCATAGGAAAGACAAATTATTGTAAAGCCAAACTAACACATAATGATACAACTTTTTAAAAGAAATTACCCTGTGAAAGTAACCTCCACTTTTCAAGCAATGTCTGTCCCCACAATTGAGATCCATGCTGCAGACAAGACAGATAGAGCCAATGTCACCCAAGCAAAGGCCATGTTTCCTGGATTCCACTTTCCCATGAGTTGACTAATTGCAGCTGGAGCTAGGGGACACCTAATCTGAAGACTCCTCTGGAGTGGTGAGAATTGCACAGGGCTTTAAAGGAAAAAATGGACAGCACCTGGAAAAACATTAACTCCAAGAAAAATGATGTTGCTCTTGCTAAAAAGAAAGTAAAAGTGAGTCGTAGCAAGAAAAGATCATCAGGTCAAGCATATAATTAACGAAAGCGATGATTTTAACTGGAGGTAAAAAGGTAACTGGGAACCATAGAAGGGTCCTAATACAAACCCACCCCCTAAGGAATGGGGTTCACCACATTCAGTCCTTGGCCAGAAGGTGCATATGCGCTCCTGGGGTGACATCCTTTGGTTAAAGATCATCCATCACCTCTGTGTAGATGATTCCCAAAATACACTGTGAGCCAACTCCCTAGCCTTACTCCGAATCATCTCCCCAACGTCTTTGTGGCTATCCGCTGAAATGTGTGTCTGTAGCTCAAACTTAGCATGTCTCCCATTGAATCCGCCATTTCTGCTCCCATCCACATCAAACCTGCTCCTTTTGGGGTCCCTGAATATTGATAGCAACATCGAGGCTGATCACTAAAGGATGCTGAAAGATGACAGCAACATCAAAGCTCAGGCACCCCACCGAAAAGCCTTCTTACCCTCTATTCCCTCAAATCGGTCAGGTCAGCTCTTTTCTTCAACTAGCCCTTTCTTCTGCATCCTTAATACCACTGCCGGGGGTGGAGCCTGCCCCATCTTTTAGGAGGACAACTGAAATACCCTTCTCTCTTGCCCTTCTCAGTCCCGTTTCCATATTGCAGCCAAAGAGCTTTTTCTAAAACATATCACCTCCCGATTTGCTCTTTGTTGTTATAAAGACAAAATACTGTCTCAGGGAGGCGTGGGGAGGTCTGGCAATGGCACTTGATGAAAACAAGCGCTACCCAGCTTCTCTCATTGTTTTATTAGATCTTGTTATTTCCTGCCCAGGAATGCTAGAGTTTGACCCCAGAGGGCTGGGCACACTGAATCACATATTCTGTGATCGCTGTAACCATCCCTCACCTGAGGATAGCTGGGATAGAAGGAAAGGATGCTTTACCACGTGGCTCACGGGGGCACACACTCAACCTCCCAAGTTAGTATGGCCACCACTAACCTCAGCCACGTGGTCTATGCCATGGATTCTGACAGTTTCAACTACAGAAGGGATTTTTCAAGTCTCTAAGCACTTTCTATCTACATGTTACTGGTGTCTATGTTCCCAGATACTGGGCATTTTCACAGAAGTTTGCTTCTACTTCACGGTCAGCAGCAGTCAATTCTGGGAATATAGTGATTGCTCCTCCTGCTGACATGTTGCCCTGGAAATGTTTTGAGCTGCTTTAGGCAAGTGCAAACTGCCTGATTTTACTTTATTTTTATACCTTTTGTATACAAAGCCCCCCAATCCTGGGGGCCTTGTTGTCTGAGTGAAGCCTCAGGTTCTCCACTCCCCCCACAAGCGGGAGTGAGAGACAGGCTGGTTTTCCATGGCTGCAGTGTGGAAGATCTGTCCTGCCAGGAATCCCAGGTCTGCCTCCACCACCGTCCGCATGGGCTTAGGCCAATCACTCACTCAATCCAGGCCTTCCTGTCCTTGGCTTCATAACATGGACAGTCATACTGGCCCTCAGAGCTGACAGCAGTGGTAAAATAAATATTGTGAAGTACTTTGGAATCATTCAAGTGGCACATAAATGTAAAGGGGAACTCACAAAGAAAGCCAATTCTTTCGCTGGTAAAATAATTTTAAAAGATGATGAGAATGGCCTTGGAACATTATCTTAAATTGAAACAAAACAATCCATGAAGTGAGCTTTATCTACCACCATTCTGGTTCCAAGGAAACAAAACAGCAAGTGTTACGAGGTCACTGACACCTCCTAACATTTAAATCTTACTGCAAAGTCAAAAGGAAGTTTGGGAAAAGGCCCAGGGGTCCAGGTAGAACTATGTGGCCGAAACACAGAACTGCAGGGTTAGAAGATGACTTGAGTGGAAGATTATTCTCCCAATCCACCTGGAAATAATGGACTGATATGGACCATTTACATTCTATCAACTGGGGATTTAAAAAGAAAGAAAGAAAACAAAAACACCCACAACCTTTGGCTCACGGTGCCAATGAAGTGCAGCCGGTTTATGTGAGCAACCCAGAGAGATCCCCGTCAGCCAACACTGCTTATCTCTTCAGGCTCCTACCCACCCCCCCAAAGAACATGTGGTACGTGAAGCATTGGGAAAGAACGCTGTAAGAGAAAGTCTGTTTAGAAACAACAGGCTCTTATGTCATCTATTATTTCAGGTAAAAAGTCCACTTTCACCTGGGTGTTAAATCAACACTTCGTATTTACAACTCGGTTAATGGCTGCCGGCCAAACTCCCTGGTTTCCATTTGCTCCTTCACTGGAGCAGGACAAAGTCTGGTTTACATTTAGGGTAAACACAGTGAGACGTCTTTTTTTTCTGACGTGAGTTTCTCTCACACGAACTGTCTTACAGTGCGATCCTATTCTGGTACGAGTTAGTGTCAGACTCCACAGGTTTAAGGGTTCAGTCCCACAAGACTGTCCCTACTTCAGACACAAGTCACAAGTCCTGGTATCTAGACTACCCACCTTTCGGTATGACTTGATGACAAATTCAGGGGTTCCCACAACCCCCTCCTTAAGTTCAATATTTCATGAGAACATAAAACAACTCATAGAACTCAGGACAACTCTTTACCTAGCATTACTGTTTTCTTGTAAAGGATACAAGTCAGGAAAGGCCAAGTGGAAGAGATGCATGCATAGAGCGAGGTATTTTGTGGAGGTGGAGGGATGGACCTTACAAGCCTTCTCCAGGCCCTACACCCTGCCGCAGCGCCTCAATCTGTTCGCCAACCTGGAAGCTCCCTAATCCTGTGGTCTAGGGGTGTTTATGGAAGTTTCATTACGAAGGCATGATTGATTAAACTGCTGGCCATTGGGTATTGAAAATCTCCAGCCCCTCTCCCCTTTCCAGAGGTCAGGGGTAGGCTGAAAGTTCCAATCCTCTAATCACACAATGGGTTCCTTTGGAGACCAGCCGCCATCCTGGAGCTATCTAGAGGCCCACCAAGAATCACACCATTAACATAATCTCAGGTATGGTTGAAAGGGGCTCATGACGAGCAATAAAAGATGCTCCTACCACGGCATTTCAAGGGTTTTAGGAGCTCTTATGCCAGGAACCAGGGGCAAAGGCTAAACATATGTTTCTAATTATATGACTTGTAGTATGTCACTGCATAAGAACAGTTTCACACACGGACTAATTCTTATGCAAAGTAGTTGCAATTTGAAACAGTGCCAAGTAGTCCACTTAGAAGGTCAAGCTCCCCTTCAAGGCCCAAACAGGGCAGGCATTTAAGCCATTGCCATCCTGAGTTAATGACTTATAGAAGTTACTTTCTAAGGAATGTCTTCCCTGACCACTCCAACCAAGCCCTTCACAACATGCTCTTTCAGTTCTCCCTCCCTTGTTTTCATAGCTCTTATCACACACTTGAATATAATTGTTTGATTACAGGTTTATTTCTCTCCCACTAAACTACAAGCTCTTTGAGGTCTGTTCTACATGTATCATGTGCATCGTTGCACACCCAGGGCTTAACAGGCAGAAGCTGCTATTAAATATTAAATAAACAAGTGTGGGAGAGGCTGTGGAGAAAAAAGAACCTTCATTCACTGCTGGTGGGACTGTAAACTGGTACAGCCACTATGGAAAACAGCCTGGAGGTTCCTCAAAAATTAAGAATAGAGCTACCATATGACCTAGCAACCCCTCTTCTGGGTATCTACCAGAAAAATTTGAAAATATTCATTTGTAAACATATATGTACCCCTATGTTCACTGCAGCATTATTCACGGTGGCCAAGATATGGAAACAACAGAAGTGTCTTTTGATAGATGATTGGATAAAAAAGATATGGTGCATATACACAATAGAATACTGTTCAGCCATAAGAAAAGATGCAGTACTGCCATTTGTGACAACATGCATGAACCTTGAGAGCATCATGCTAAGTGAAATAAGTCAGACAGAAAAAGTAAAAAACCATATGATTTCACTCATATGTGGGATATAAAACTGAAAGCAACAAATGAACAAACAAAAAAACCAAAAACTCAGACCCAGACAACAGTATGGTGGTTACCAGAGGGTAGGGGGTTGGGGGTAGCAAAGGGTAAAGGGGGTCAGATATATAGTGATGGGAGATGATTTGACTTTGGGTGGCGGGCACACAATGCAATAAACAGATCATGGAAAAATATACTTGAAACCTGTCTGATCTTATTAACCAATGTCACCCCAATAAATTTAATAAAAAATACATTAAATGGCCCGGCAGGAGTGGCTCAGTTGTTTGAGCATTGCTTTGTGCACCAAAAGGTTGCCAGTTCAATTCCCGGTCAGGGCACATACATGGGTTCCAGGTTTGGTCCCTGGTTGGAGCGCATATGGAAGGCAATTGATCAAGATTGATGTTTCTCTCTCTCCCCCCACCCCTTTCTCTCTCTAAGCAAGTCCCCTCTGGCAAGGATTACTTATATATATATATATAGACAAAAGAATAACAATTAGACTCCCTTGCTTGGAGCAAATACCATGACACCTTCCTATTACAGCTACATCATTTTGTTTTCAATTCACCAAATTCGACTTGACATGCAAAGGTCCCTAAATCCTTTAGCAAGTAAAGACTCCATTTGAGCCCTATCAGCAGAGAAGAGGGATTTAGCTTGGCCACAGCATTAAGAGTAATTGGAGGCAGCTCAGGGCAGGGTATATTGAAGTGATAGATAAGGTCAGGCTTCTAAAAGAACCCACAACTAACTAATGGGAATCAGGCAGAATGCCCACATTCCAAAGAAGGTGACAGGTAGGGTTTCTGCACATTGGGCTTCAGAGCTCAGCAGGATCCTGCAGCTTCACTTGGTGTTAGTTAGCAAAAGAGAGAAATCACATTCTCCCTGGGAATGTGGGAGTTTTGATGACTTCCCAAGAGACAGAAGCCACATTCCCCTCCGGAAGCTTAGCCCATGACTTCTAAATCAGTGTGGGGCTTTGTCTGGCTGAGTGACAAATTCAGCTACACATGCATGATCTCTAGTCAAACTTAAGCTTCTCCTCTGTGCATAGCAAATGAATCTAGTTATTTCTTAGCAACCCAACTTGAAAGGCAGAAAGATTGCGCCAAGACAACTAATGGCATGTTTTTTTTCTTCTGTATCTATTTTTTCCTTATTCACCACAAGAAATAATATTTTTCTATTTATATTGGACACCACCATCTGTTTTTACTGTGGAAAGTCTTATCTATTCAAGGGAGGCCAACAACTTAGTCATGTTAGTTGAATAGTTAGAAATGAAGAGGACCCTAGCTACCATCAAGATGTGTCATGGCAAGAGATGTGGCTCTCAAGAGAAAGTGTAAGAGGAATGTCTCATCTTGCATCCACTCTGCCACTGGGTGTACTCAACAATCATGGCCTAGTTTGTGCTAGGTGCAAAGCATCGTCCAAAATGCTACAGGGGGTAGAAAGGTATCAAACTCAAACAGGACCCTAAAAAGGGTGAATATAAGAAAGATCCAACAGATGGATTACATAGTTGTGACTTAAGGCAATATACGCCAAAGGATTAATAGTTATAACATAGAAGTTATGAGTTGGGCCAAGAAAGATGCATAGAATTTATACAGGCGGGAGGTGAAGGAATAAGGGGTTAATAATAGGGCACAGTATTTTAATGTGGAGGAACAAATAAAGAAGGTAGGAGGAAACCAAGAGGAATTTCAGGAGTTGGTGATGAGACATATAGACAGAGTGGTATTTCTGAGACAGAAATAATGAAGACAGGATTAGGAAGCAGATTAGGGTAAAATATTAAAGAAATTTTGGAATGTTAAGCTAAGGACTTTTCAAGACATAGCTCAGACCTTAGCATATAACAGGCACATGAGAAATGATTGGAGTAAAAATATCACTTTTTAGAATTAATAGCTGAATATTCTAATGAAGCAGAAAGGAATTTAGATGTGCTCGCTCAAGCAGCAGGGAATCACGGATGATATCTGAGCAGAGGTATTATTGTGTATTAGGGAAATTAATTTGAAAGCATAGGAAGGGGGTTAGAAAATGAGAGCAAGAAGCCTAATCCTTTATTAGGGCATATATCAGATCACCTTGTAAAATAAAGCATTAATGAAATTCAAAATTAAAGTAGAAATTTTCAAGTAGAAAAATAGTTATGCTTAAAAAATTAAACTATCAGATTAGCCAGTAAAATGATGCAACTGGAAGAAACAATTAGATTTTGAGGGAGCAGATTTTTCCAGAAAGTCTTAATTGGTGTTTTCGAAAGAGAAATGGATTTTATTAGATGGTTTTTTGCTTGTTTGTTTTACACTAAATGGTATCTGAATACTTTGATAAATTACATGCTTTGGGGTAAAAATATAACTTTTAGAATTAATAGCCAAATATTTCATGAACTGCCACATCACACGAGAAAAGTCATTTAAAACACACACACAGAAGGGTGAGAGATATTCTAGTGGCCATGTTAAATACACCATTAGCAAGCCATCATCCTAAGACTATACTGGGCCCTTCCTCTGGAAAAATCATTAGGCATTGTCACTCACTATGCAATCAAACCTCTGTTTAAAATCAAGTTACAATTCCTCTAATTATGGGCCAACATTTCATTTGTTTCATAACTGGTGCCTACTCAAACGGTTCTGTAGATGACTTCACCACAAGGTAACTTAATTAAATTCAGTGCCAAAGAGGTTTTTTGTTTTGTTTTTTTAAAAGAGTTTTCTTTAACCAAATGATTAAAAGTTTAGGCATCAGAAATCCTATTTCTATAAAAATTACATGAACTACATCTAAATCAAACCAAAATGTTTTCACCCATTACAAAACAATATTCTTCTCTCATAAACATTTTATTTAAATATTTCCCAGCAACAGGCTTGTGCGGAAAAACCAGAAAGTGAAACCAAACATGATCCCATTGTGAAAGCCCAATAAAATTAAAGAACACATTTGGAATTCGCTGAGGCATTATTAAAATTTCATTTAAAAATACATTCCCTTAAAAACATCAATTTAATGAAAGCAGTGATATGAGGAATTTCAAAAGCATCCGTCTTCATTTTGTTGTTTGGCAATTTCCCCAGCCTCCTATGCAAATATCTTTTCATATCCAGGCTGGTTCATCTGAAATGCGAGCACTCACCCAGCCTGCCAGGGGTAGGCAATCATTTTCACGCTAGCAACTCTACTCTTCAACAAAACAATCAAAATCTTTAGTGATTTGTTTTGTAGGTAATTACACCCTTTGCCTCGAAGGTAATAAGCAAATCCCATTTCTCTTGGTTGTTTTGCTGGGGTAACTATCATTCCCTTTGTTCTCCTGCAAATCATACACTCCCTGATAACAGGAACCAATTTTTCTGTTTGATTACTTTGTTTTTTAACTTAATAGGAAGACTCAGTGACCCGGGGACAGTAAGAATTATAAAAAGCATCGAATGATTATTCTTATTGTCCAAGGATAGTTTAACCAACCAAGGCTTGTCACAATTAATGCTTCCCTTCTAAGATGGATACCAGGCAGAAATGTATCCAGCAGAGGTAGGTAGATATTAACAACGGAAGAGAAGGAAGGGAATCGGGCATTGTTGAGTCTAAGGGGCTGGGGAGCTGAACTGGACAATACGCTGGCTTACTTCACTAGGAAGGTACAGCTGCACCCCCCCAGGGCATCCTCCGCTCTCAGGGCCTAATCCCCCAAAGGACCATTACTGGTCATTACCAGGGGAGGAATGAAGACAGCAGAAATTCCTCTGCTGGGCGCATATCCAAAGTAAAGATGGTGCAGGGGGAGGTGCTCCCACTAGGAGGCATACTCAGTAGGAACTAAGAGTGTGACCAGTAAGGGCAGGAGCTTAACCTTGGAATAGGGTCCCTGAAAACGGTTTTCTCCCAACACCGCAAGGACCCCATTTCCACCAGCAGCAGAATCATAAATTCCTGCATTCCACCACCATATCCTTTATTCCTAGGGGGCTGCCTGTGAGAGGGGGGCTAGAAGACACCTGTGCAAAACTAAAATAAATTCTTATTTAATGATTATTATTCTTTCTTTTTAATTGTAAGCAGGATTTAAATAAGTTTAATATTATATACAATATTTTGTAGGCAATTTCTTAATCTAATAAATAAGGCAGTCCCTGAACTACCTATGACTTCAGCAAGTGATCAGGTACCCCCATCAAACACTGTGCAAACACAAAGCAAACGTGATCATCAGTGCTACTCAGCAGACAAAGCAGACACACTGCTGCTATACATGAGAATGATACTTAAAAGGAAAAAAGAAACTATGAATAAACATTGGCAGTGACAAGACAAATCCATTGACATGCATGTGCATGTATAAACACTTTGTGTATGTGCATGCATAATGCTATAAAAATTGTGTGGATAGTGAATTCAATAAACATTTGAGAGCCTGCTCTGTGTAAGAACTATTATTTCTAAGAAACTGAGGCAATTCTATTGCCATTGTCTAAAAAAAGGCTGAAGAATGTGTCCAAGAGGTCTAAATCCTGAGCTTGTTTTTGGATACATAAAAGAAGTCAGTACTGGGGCAGGTCAGTCCCCCCCGTAAGTCTACTTCTTTTCTTCCTGTTACTCTCTCACTCCCTTTCCCAAATACTATACTCTCACGACAGTGCCCGGGAGTTGTATGCATTGGATTCTCTTGACAGAAGAGAGTTTAAGAACATTTGCTATGATGTGGGCTGAACAGGACAAGAAATAATAATAATCAGTGAGTGAGAAAAAACCTTTTTGGTATTTCACCTTCTATCTACCCTTAAAACACTCATAAAAGATGGGAAATATACACAAAGTGAATAGGAAACAGGAAAATATATAATCAAGGGTTAAACTGTTTAGTTGAAACAACAAGATACAGCTGCATAATGCTTTAAAGTTTATGGAGCATTTCCCATCCTCATAGGTCACTTAAGCCATGCCCTTAACTTTATAACAAGGATACCAGTTCAGAGAGAGAAAAAATAAGCAGCCTAAGTCACATGTCTAGCCATCAAGAGCTTGATCCCATAACTGACACCGAACATTGTGTTCTTCCTGCCACCTGAAGCTGCTCTCACAAAGGTCAACAGCTACCGTTCAGGGAATGGGGAAAGCAGCGTGGCTGATGTGCACCTCGAGCCTTCAGGGATATATGGGAGCTGGGACAGAAAAATCTCCAGCTGGGGAAGGGCAAGAGCAGAGAGGTCTTGAGTGAGGAAGAGTGAGTCCCACTTAGGAGAGAATCTTTATAGCCAGAGGGAGATGACTTCACAAATAAGTGAGTCAGTGAGAACATCCAGGACTTAAGGTTCCGGAATGAAGCGTATGACATGACTTGACTCACAAAAGAAAACTGACTGGCTCTAAAACAGAATGCAAGCAGTGTTTGAGGAAAATTAACCTAGCAGAGCATGGGAGATTCACTGGGGCAGTAGAAAGTAGGGGGACAGAATAAAAGCAAGGGAACCAAGTAGGACCCAACGGTAGTAATTTAGCTAAGACAGTAGTGAGGCCCAGCAGCAAGGGGAGTGTCAGTGAAAATAAGGAGGAATGAAGGAATTTGAGTAGTACTAACAGGTGAAGAGGGCCTAAGTTTTGCCACCTTGATGCCTTTTTGGGATATTGACTTTACATAGTTAAGAAATGAGACTCAGAAAGAACCTGTGACCCTCCCCCCTTTCCTGCCCAAGAGATTCAGATAGAAGGAAAAAAACAACAACACACCAAAACAAAAAACCTGCTTCAGGAAGATCTCAGAATGTTAGCCTTAGCCTCATTTGAATTAAGTGTGGCAAATAAGTGGGCTTCAGGCAGGCACTCGTTAGATAACCTCAGTGCCCCACTGTTTCTGAGTCTCCTAGCGTGAACTTGCCTGCTCTCTTCCTCAGCTACCTGTAAATTGCTCACTCTCCTTCTGAAATTTAATACCCCATCCCCTCCCCCTGCTCCTCTGTCCAAAAATGTCACATATATCCAATGTTGCCTCGCTGTCATTGGAATTTTCATGCTCATGTGAATTCCCCATGAGCATGTATTAAAAATTGATTTTCTCCTGTTAATCTTGTTTTGTTCATGATTATTAGCCCAGCTAGAGAAATTTCAAAGGTGGCAGGAAAAGAATGTTTTTCCAGCACAGGGAAAATCTGACAAGTTACTGGCTAATGGGAGAGATGGAGAAAGGAGAGAGAAACCAAGTTGGGCTGGTGAAAGGCTCTATCATAAAGTACTAGTTAATATCCCAAGATTCACTGGAAGGCCAATGAGCAATCTGGTGAATTCTGCTCTTTCACTTGGAATCAAGGATGACCTATTAACATAATTAAGATTCTATATCCTTATTAGGGGGTTGGCATAACTAAATATTGATTGAGTATTGCTCTAGAGAATAAACCCAGTGGAAAAGCTGCAGATGGCATGAAAAGGCTGTTTAGGTTCAGATCATAAAGACACCTGGGTACCATGCTATAAAATCAATGGTTTCCATGCAAGGGAATGCCATGTGAAATTTTAAATTCAGAAATTTAGAATTTGCCCCTTTAGGAGCAGCATGAAGGATTCATTAGGGGGCAGAAATATTTGGTGCAGGTAGAAGACCAGGTTAATAGTCCAAGGGATAAAACAAGAAAGAAGGCTTGAACTAGGAAGTGACTGGGTAGGAGGAGAAGAGAGGTGAAAAGCAAGTACTTTTAAGCACTTTTATGTACCAACACTTTCAAGAACTTTTAAACAGGTACTCTGCTGAATAGCTTATGGATGGGCAAGGATTCTAGAGTTACTCGGGTATTAATCAGGATTGGTGGCTGCCCAGATGTTAAGAAAGAGAGCTGGGACTCAAGGACAAGTGACCACCCTACTTTTGGCCACAGGGTAATGGTGAAAATTGGTCAGTGGAGGAAGGTGATGAGCGTGGTTTTTAAAATCCCAAGTTTGCAGTACCTTTGGGCCATTTGGGTGGTGAGGTCTAGTAGCCAGCTGGAAATACAAACTGGAGCCCTGGGGAGAGGAGAACATATGAATGAGTTTTTGTGCTGCTGACCTTGGCCAGTGTTGGGTTTAAAGGCTTTTACTTGGTAATTTGGGGAAAAATAAGTTATTTAAAATGAAGAACTCGACGTAGCCTGAATCCATCTCCTATGTAAAGGAGCTCACTGAATACCTTCATTTCCTAAAATTTCCATTTAAAGATGAGACAATTTAATTTTTTATGAAGGCAATTAAGGTGCCTAAGGTAAAAAGTCTTATGTTATACAATGCACACACACCACCTCTTTGAACGGCTTCTGCTTGTCCTACCCAACAGGAGGTAAACAGAATTGGAAGCAAAAATGTTTTTAAATAACTTCTAGCCTCTCTGTGGTAGGTGTCCATTGCCTTCCTAATCATGAATGGCCAACTCCCTAACAAGTATGTATGAGCATATTTTTTAAATTTTACTTCACTGTAAAAAAGCTGCTCCCTCTCCCACGCTACTTCAGATTTAATTTGTGCTCTAAAATTACTGGTTGTAGAAACAGTGAATATATTTAGTTTATCAAAGGACTTAATAGAAACATGAAGGAATTTCAGATGTGGTATGTTTTGTATTTTTACAAATATCAATCTTTCCTTTGCTAGCTTTGATAGAGTTGGAAAATGTATCCTTGGGGAATCCAATTCTCAAGAATACTTCCTGTTTTGATTTTCTCTATGGAATTTATCTCTGTTAAATGTACTATATAATTATTTTGTCTATTTTCTGTGTCTATCCACTAGGCAGTAAGCTCAAAGAACACAGGGCTTTTATCTGTAGAGTTCACTGATGTATCCCCAGCACTCAGCCTAGATAGAAAGGGCCCAATAAATAACTGAGAGTGAATAAATCACAGTCCTGTGATTATTATGCCTCAAGAATTTACCATGTGTTTTTCCTTAGCAATCATTACTCAATCTCTATGTTACTACTTAATCTTGAGTCATGATTTCTATTTATATACCCCCCAAAAATTCCTTCAGAACCTATATTGTGGTGGGACCCTGCAGGGCACTGAAGGTTATCAATACAAATAAATTAACTTGGGAAAAACTGCAGCCAAGTGTCAAAACCTCCCAGGGTCTCCAGGTGATTGCTTCTCCTACGTCTGTCTTATGAGAAGGAGTTATAATTTCTCACCTACCCATCTTACTCTGACTTCTGGTTTCTTGGTCTCAATTCCTGTTTCAGTCTAGGTTTCCTTTTGGTATTCTGACTCCAGGTTACCTGAGTGTGACATCTGTTGTTTTCATTGCTTGACACTGATTTTTTTTTGGTGTGTGTGGTTAAACCTAGAGCATGTTTTCAGCCTGAATTTCTAGACAGATCAGAGACTCACAAAACTTAAAATTATAAGACATATTAAGGACTACTTTCCCCCCTCAAGGTTCTTAATGTCTTTTGCTCTCCTCATTATAAAACCTAATAATTTCCTCACCACTCTGTTTGATGGGATCATCACAGTGACTACTTGCATTCCTTACTCAACATAAAATTCTTTTTTCCTGGTCAACTGGGTTTAGTTAGTATGAATTATTATGTAATCAAAGACAAGAAGAAACTATTATCATACTACAAATTCATGTTAAGAATGAAATGAAAAGAACTTCAACATTAGGAAAAAAATAGATGTTTTCTAAGTAATATGTTACAACTTTCCCATTTGACATCTAAATAATATATGTTAGAAAAAAGTATTGTGCTTGTGCACGCTGTGAAATGTAGCCATTGTATCACACAGGCTATGGCTAAGTCATTGACTTGGTCTAATTTAATTCATAGGCCAATAATTCCAAATACATCAACTATATCAGTGAGGTGATGTTTAGAAAGGCTCTCACTTGCATGAAAGACAATTCACTTGACAGCACTCTTTTCTTGGACTCAAATCAGTTAGACTGAAAATAAATCTAAAGGGCACACAGCTGTCATATAGCCTGAAGTAGCCCTCTGAGCAACAACTTGATTCATTTTACCCTATTTGTATAACTGGTTCTGCAAACAGGATTGCAATACAAAAAAATTTCCCCCCACAACAATGTTGACAATATCTCGGATTCGTTTGCTCTTATGGGTATGGTAAACTGCATATAGTGATTTCTCAACTTTATTTAACAAGAAACAGGAATTTAACTGAATGACCTATGTGAACTAGTCACAAATAAGAGCTCTAAAATTAGAAAATAATATTTTATCAAAGTAACATTAGCATCAAAATTTGAGGAACAGACAGACACCAGACTGAATTTCTATGTCTACTTGGTATAAGTAACTTATTTATTTTCCTTGTAATTATTTATTTACTTTTTTGAACTTTTTCTTATGGAAAATGGAAAATACACACAAAGGTAGAGAGAGTGGTGCAGTGAAACCCATGTGCCCATCACTCTGATACGCATTCTAGATATCACATTTTACCTGTCTTATTTCAGTATGTATCTCTGAATACTAAAGATCAAGTATTCAGTATGTATCTCTGAATACTAAAAGGTAAAGAGAGCCTTTAAAAAATATAGCCACAGTATCATACCCATGGTATGCTGGTAGTTTTTAGCAACCAGTATACACACTGTGTGCCAGTAGTTTTTAACAACCAGTTCTTGGTGGGGGGTGGGGTGGGGGAAACCCTAATACGCAGTCTTTGCCAATTTCCTGGTGTAAATATGGTACCATGGCCAATTTCAAGGTACCAACATGTTGCATTGAATGTGGCCTTGAGAAACTATGTGCAGCTCACCATTTTACAAGACTTCCACTCTGCAGACACATTAGACATAAATAAGCTTAAGAACATAAATAATAGCAAATTATAGTAAAACAATTAGGAGGTGGTACATTTTGAGCATTAATTTTAATATTTAATTTTGAGTATGTATAATTTAATTTTTAATGGCTGTATTTAACAAATGGCTTACAAAATTCCTGAAATATAACAATCAGCCCTCTTCGGCTCTAGCATACCACTGAATCACATCCAAATATTTAACAATCTCACTATTCAAATTTGTCTGACATGTCTTTCTTTCCTGTTTTCCTCAGCAGTAGAGAAACATTTTACGCAGGAATGAAGAGGGAACTTTGCTTCCCAAAGCTACACCAAAGTGTTAGGCTTTCCAAATGGTTCGGTGCTGTTGCACATAATTCAGTGTGCTGATAAGTCTGTTTCCAGGCAGCTGAATTACATGCGGCATGCACACATTCCTTTATATCACTGGGGAATCATAGTAATATTTTTATTTCGCTTTTACTGCCCATTCTCAAGCCCCCAAGAGAAAGAGTTTGAAAAGGGACAGGGCAGGGGCTTTTCAGAAGGAAAATTAAGTCCTTTCCAGGCAGACAACCTTGAGTTGATGGAGGGTTCTACCAGGAAGATTCCGAAGAAGATGTGAGATACCCTTCAGTGCCTGGTATGTCCGACCATTGAAACTCGGTTTGTAAAACGCCCTCTTTAAATGTGCCTTCCAGAACTGAATACAGCAGGTCACATGTGGTAGGGCCTAAGCAGACAGTGAAGTGGGGTAGCTGCCATCCTCAGTGAGGATGCCAGTCTACACTGCAACTCCTCCTTGAGCTCACAGTCAACCAAAACTCAAGTGCAGTCAAAGAGCCAGTGTCGACCACTACTCACCCAGACCCCACAGTGCGCACTCATGAACCCCCTCCCACCACCAAGGCCGTTCCCAAACTGCCTTTCCAATATCATTTCCCACTATGCCTTTGAACAAACCCTTTTACTCCAGACAGGCCAACCTACCCACTGTCCCCAAAATACATCCCATTTTTATATTCCAAACTTTTTATTATGAAAAATTCCTAACATGTACAAAAATATAAATAATAGTCTAAGGAAGCCTCATATACCCTTCACCCAGCATCAGCAATTATCAACTCATATCACACCCATGGCCTGAATTGTTCTGAAGCAAACCCTAAATGTCTCATTTCACCCACAATTATTTCAGTACTACACACTTTCTTTCTTGCACACCTCTGCTCAGACAGTTCCCTTACCCCCCTTCGTCTTTCCAAATTCTGTCACACCCTGCAAGGCTCAGCTTGAGTCTCACTTCCTACATTATTTCCACTGAACCTGTCACTTAGCCATATGTCTCCTTGGACACCTCTCTTATTGCTATCCTGTCGCTCCTCACCTCTTACATTGTATCCTCACAATGTCACTGGAAAGCAGGAAACCTCTCTCACTACCCATAGAGTACAACAATAACTGCTTAGCAGGGAAAGAACTAAAGGATAACAATGTGGCTTTATAAAGTTTATTAAAATTTGGTACACTTTTACACAGCATGTTCACCAAATGTGTTATATGGGAGATGTCTCATGGCACAGAACACGGGATGCAGGCTCAGTAGGATGGGGCAGAAAGAACCCGGAGTTTGAAGGCCGGGTTCTTGACCTGGCCCTTCTGTTTGTGTATCATTTGGGGTATATTGACTGACTTCTTGGAGTTCACCCACAAAATAAGAATTAACTGCACCCATCCTTTCTCTTTCCCTCACTAGACTGTCAAAATCAGATGCGATTATATATGAAAAGATGGCTTTGTAATTGATAGAGCACGTTGTTGATACACAGCATTACCTGCAAATGCGGAAATGATTGGCCATATGACTTGACAACAACAACAAAACCTGTTGCTTTGGGTCCTGAGTATATGAGAAGAATAAATGTAAGTTCTCAGCAGGGAAAATGAGAATGTGATACACAGTATCGCGATCAGGTGGCATTCAGAACCAAGAAAATTAACCCTGGGAGGCATGTCAGAGCGTATCTAGATTCTTTCTGAGACCTCAGAAACCAATGCCATATAATTAAAACAGACAGAATGTAGGACCCCTAAAAAGAGATTGCAAAGGAAGCAAGATATATTGTCAGCTATTTAAGAAAAATTTGTTATATTAAATAATTAAATGAAAAGAGAAAACTCAACATCTGATTCCCTCCTTCAAATAAAACTGTAGAATTACCCAATAAAATGACTATAATTCCGAGTTTATGCTCTCGTAGGACATTTTCAAAGCCTTTGGCTTCTTAGTGTTGCATTCTGTTTTGCCAAAGAACAATCATTAATATCAAACTGCAAACATTTACTATATTATGCTAAACACTACTTAAATTACAATTTGGAGTTGAGATCTCCTTTTTCTCCAGGAGAAAAGGGGATAGGTGGCTTTCTCAAGAAAATACTGTTCTACAAACCACACTGCAAGCTGAGAGGGGCAGGTTCAGCCTATCTAAACCATCTATAGCAATATCAATATTATTATAATATTTTTTTTGCAAGTAAATGAAAATGACAAGGGTTAGGTAAAGGCTTAAATTTTCTAAAACTCTGCATAATCTAGACCAACATAGAAAAACAGATTTTTCAACTTTGGACATTAATACCATTTAGTCATAGATGGTAAAAACAACAGCTGCTACGCCTGGTAAATCCAAATAAGATTATTAGGTCAAAATCACAGAAATACACTGAAAACATTTCAAAATTCCCAGCACACTGACAACAAAGCCCCAAAGCGGAATTTCATTAGGAAAGGAAATATTTTGTTTAGAAAGATTTATTTTTATTTTTTTTTATAAGATTTCACCATATGTGGTATCTCTGAGGACTTCACTAGAGAGGAAAAAAACAAGACTCAAAAGGGTAAACTTCAGAACAATTGTTTCCTTCCTCTATTCCCCTTCCCCTCTTATTAACCCCCACTGCACACACCAGGCAACTCTGTCTATCTTTATACCTTGTTCTCCATTCACACGTACACAGAGATTTTAAACAATCATAGTTTTAAAAAAATGAGATATGAGAATATACTTTCTCTCATATTGGTCACCCTAAGATAAGTAAAGTACCAGTCACTCATTCAGTTAGCTTCGAGCACAACAGGAAAAGAAACAAAGGAGTTTTAAGACTTCTAATAATAAAAATGAGGATTTTATACCATCTAGATATATTACTTTGAGTACTGTTACCTATGATGGTCAATTATCATGAAAGACTTTTCAAGAATAAAGTCTACATATCGCAAATAAGCGTTAAAAATAGGAAGGACCATTATATTTTTTATTCTACTTGTCCATTTGATAAATAATTCAAGGTTGAATTTCAACCATGTAAAGGATGAACAGATTTCAGGCTATAATAGAAACTTAGAGATCTTTCTGATCGGGTCCTGGGACAGCTATAAATTCCTCTAATTTGTCTGTAGTGTTGTTTTTTCATCGATAATTATACAAGCTTAATTTGTCAGCATTAAGTAATCTGGCTGTACTTTAAAAATTAACCAAGAAAAAGTCCATTTAAGCCTAGTTAACTGAAACAACAAATTATAAATCATCAAAAGACAAATTAAATGGAGCTTTTCCTAATAGTTTCTCCTCGGTGGATAAGACAAAAGGTCCAGTGTAAGGACACAAAGACCCCATAAGTCGCTGATGTGAGGCTGAAGTAGTTGAATACGCTCAGTGTATCACAACAGTCATGGGAGCGGATGCTCATCACAAGATAACCATGTTAAATATTCTTCTAAAACACCTTTATGTCACTTAACTAATGTTCCCACAACTCCATGAAGTTATGGCCACTTTATATACGAGGCAACCAGGGCAGTTAAGTGATTTACCTAGGCCTGCACAACTTGTAATAGTAAAACTAGCATTACTGTGAATAATTGTCAAAGTAATCTTTGAGGAGGGTGAAAAGTAGCTTAGCTGGACACAATGAACCGAGTAACCCCAAACATGCAGTCCTTCCTTCACTCACTCATCAGTATTGAGTGGAGAGGTCAGCAAAAGGACAGAGGAGAGTGAACTCCCATCCTGCCTTCTATCTGCCTGAACTTCAGCCAAGCTACGCAGCCTCTCAGAAAGCCAGCTTCTGAACTGTAAAAGTAGACATAATTCTACCTGGCCTACTTTCTACCCTCACATTGATGATAACATCAAATGCAATGGGAACTCCCTCCGCTCAGGAGGTATCAGGAGGTATCAGAGAACAATCACCCGTGAAGGAGGGATCTCCTCACAAACACAAGCTCTGCCCTCCCCATAAAACCGCCCAACGTGCCCACAGTTTTCACGCCTTCTGGAAGACAAGGAGCCGTCCTGCATGGTCTCAGCGGACCTCCCCTGTACAAACGCGTCCTTACTCTTCCCATAGAACAAACACGACTTCCCTCAAGTCCTTTCTCACTTCCAGTCAGGAGGCATTCATGCTTAGGAGCTGTCTTAATCCAATCTTGGCTCCTATAACAGACTACCATAGTCAGGGTGACCTAATCAACAAACATTTATTTCTTGCAGTTCTAGAGGCTGAGAAGTTCAATATCAAAATTCCAGAGGATTCAGTGTCTGGTGAGAGCTCGCTTCCTGATTCATAGACAGAGCTGTTCCCGCTGTGTCCTCGCATGGTTGGAGGGGCAAGAAAGCTCTCTGGATTCTATTTTATAAATGCACTAATCCTGTTGATGAGGGCTCTATCCTTATGTCCTAATCACCTCCTAAAGGCCCCACCTCCCGAGACCATAACCTTGGGGATTAGGGTTCAGCATATGAATGGGGCAGGAAAGGGGGGCACAAATGTTCAGTTTATAGCAGAAGTTACAATATTTAAAGTTGTGCTAATATAACTTATATTCACTGGTAATCTGAAATTTGAGGATTTGCAGGATCCAATAAATAATCAGGAAGAATTTAATCCATTCCTTCTATGAAAAATAACTTGAAGTTGTAACATAAGCATGGCTTGATTTAAGTAATTATCATGGGATCCCTGTGATGAAAATGAATGGGAATATTTAATTCTGTGATCTCTTTCTCAAATTTCTTTTACATTAGTCTCCTCTGTTCTATTCCCCACTGCACTACTTGGGTCTCCCAATATAATCTCTCATCTCCAGCATGTCCTTCCTACAGATACCAGCATCACTTCCCAAAACAAATCCGATATCATCTTCTGCTTTGACAACTTCCTGTGGCTCCTAGGCTCCTCCTGATGAAGCTGTATGCTATTTGTAAAGTTAAAAATGCATCTCCAAGTCCACCCCAGGCAGCAGCTGAGCCAGAGCCAGCACTAGGGGGTCCAACTCAGTGCGTTCGTTCTTTCATTCATCCAAAAAGGGAAAAAGCTGACTTTGCTCGGGGGGGTTACACTGTGTAGGTTATCCGAAAGACTCAAAGTATGAGGTTGATTCCAAGCATATTTTTACATCAATGTAAAAGCCATTATAGCAGATAACAAAATTGGTAAAATATGGGTCATCAGACAAAAAGAAAGGAGCTACGTGACCAAAGAATCAAAACTGTAGAGCTGGAAGGAACTTCAGGCCCTTGTGTCATGACACAATGCAACAGGCATCTGGAACACTGTTTCTTTTAGCTCCAAAAGTTGGATTATGTCCCGTGATTTTATATTCTAAAACATGCTGCTGAATTATTTTACCCTATATCTGCCCTTTAAATATAAAAATATAAGCAATGCAAACTTAAAATATAGTAACAAATTTAAAAATAATTGTCCAGAAGATGGAATTGATTAACTGGGATATTTTATTTAATCTTTGGGTATGTCATTAGGGTTGTATAAGAATACGATACATGAAAATGTAATCTATGAAAGAATGAACACGCACGTAAGAAGGTTAAAAACCACTCCCAGATCTTATGGTAAACACTAATTTCCACAATTTCTAGAAAATTCTTAATTGTAATTCTTAAACAACCACAAAATAAGCATGCATTAGTAGTTTAATCACTTATTTAAAACAATTCCAAGTGCAACTACTACAAGCTATTATCAATCAAGACAGGTTTAATTTTCATTTTCATTTAATACAGGCTAAGTACCTTGAAGGGAGGAAAACCTAAGTTGGCAAATCTTCTCTACTGGAAGCTTAAGTTAAACAATGTGAAATCAAGCAATGGGATTCACAACGGGTAAACCTAAAAACCAGCCCAAGATTCCCTCCCATGAATACGCTTTAGTAGATTTGTATTCTGCAGTGGGTGGACGCTTTCTGCAGCACTAATTTTTAATTTTTAATTTTGTACTCCATTCTCTCCGAAGGCTCCCGTTGCTCTTCCTTCAGCTTCATGACTCTGGGTAGAGAAAGGTCTGGTGATGTGCAGGACAATGGGAATAGTAGGGTCTGAACCAGCCTCTAACCCCAGTGCCCCCTCCCAGTTGGGCTGGTCCAGTTCTGCTACCAATAAAGAACAAGCCATGCCCCAAAAAACTAGGTCCCTTTTTAGCACTGGAAACCATGTAGGAGATGCTTATTACATCCGCTTTGTTCTCTGTTTCTCTGGTGCCCATCACCATAGTAACAAGGCACACAGATGGAAAACTAGGCTAGAAATACCCCAAAATGGGGGTAGCGATGGGAAGTATGGAGGAAAGGGCCTTTCACTGGTTGAGAAAAGGCTAGAATTTCTTCTGTTAGAGGTATCTCAATATTAAGGGCCAATTCTAATGGGAAAAGTAGGTTTTCTTTGTCTTTAAGAGCAACAAATGGAGAAAAGATTAAAAATTCAATAACTATTAATGTTTATAGGAGCAGACTTGCTGGGTTTTGGAGGTGTTAAAGCCAGATATGTTTTATTAGAAATGCTTGTATGCAAATAGAAACGTTTACATAGCATCTAATTTTGGAAATCAGGTACTCATCCCATGGTGTGGATTGTTGCTACTTAAATTTTCGGTTAGTAAAGTACAGCATAGGAAATAATAGTCAATAATATTATAACAACTATGGTGCCATGTGGATACTGGAAATACTGGGGGCAACACTCTGTAAAGTACATGATTGTCTAACCACTATTCTGTACACCTGAAACTAATACAAAATAATGTTGAATGTAAACTGTAATTGAAAAAAAAATTAAAGAAGGAATATTAAATTTTACCAAATGATTTTTGGCCACTGTGAGAATGGCATTTAATTATTTAACTTAATAAATTATATGCACTGATTAAAAATTTTTGGGGGTTATTTTGTAATACTAAAAGTTGAAACATTTGCCAAGGAAGTGGGGCTGGAAAGATAAGTTAATACAATGAATATTTTCCTGACAGTGACAACTTTATCTCCCAAGTTTTTGTATTAAAAAAAATGTCCAAAGAGGAAATCACTGTGGGGGGAGGGTGACGGGGTGACTGCTGTTTTACCCTAGGGAGTCACTGCCCCTTGCTGAAACTAGAACGAGGCCTTTCGCATCCCCAGCCCCTCTACTGCCTTCACCTTTAGAGAGCTTTACGCTATCAGTCCCTATCTGCTCTTCAAAGCCACGATGTGCCAAAGTTTCACTAGAAAAGATAAATCTTCCCACTCCAACACCTCCACTTTTTGTTGCTGTACTTTGTCCTTTCCTGCCACCAGCCTGAGTGCTCCTTGCTCAGAATTTTCTAGGACACTGGGATCCCTGGGGTATTATTTATGTTGTGCCTGGTCAGGAAATTGGAAAAGGAACCACAGTAGCCACATTAGCTACTTGGGGAAGTTCTACTCCATGCAAATAAAAATGCACGAGATGCTTTTATGGACAATTGTTTTAGAAAGTTTAATATTCTAGTTATGTAGATTTTAGCGGAAAAAGCAATAGACAACTTTGGGGGGAGGGGGGTCTTTAGGTCTCCTTGACTCGGCCACAAACTAGCTGTGACACGGTGGGCAGTTTTTACTTTGCCTTTCTCAACCTTAATGTCTTATCAGGAAACAGAAAGAACTAGAAACAGAACAAGGATATGAACTTGAGGTGATCCAAGGATGATTTCAAGGCATGTTTAAACGTTATGCATGTAAGTCTCTATGTATTATTCTGGGAAGGACCTTCAAGGATATTCATAACATAAAAAAGTTAAAAATCAATAAATACCCTTGTAAGGTCTTTTCCAAAGAACTCTAGAATGCCATGACTGGACTCAACTTACCCAAATAAACTCAAGGGTTTGAACTCAGACGCTGGTGACCATAATATTCAGGTCTTCTCAAAAGTCCCCACCCAAGGAATGTTGTCCCTGATCACCTCATCTAATCCCCATCACTAACCTCTCTCGGGCCCTTTACCCGCTTTATTTTCTTCCACGGTACTATGACATTACATCTTGCACTGGCTTACTGTTCAACTTTCCTCTTTGAGGGTGTATGAGATGTGCGCAAAGCATTTTCTTTTGTCTATTTTTTTTTCCATTGTTGGATTTGTTCCCAGAGCCTGGCATGATGCCTGACAAATATTAAGTGCTCAAAATAAATAAATAAATAAATAATCGATTGAATGTATTTTTTTTAAATCGATAAAATAAAACATGGCAGCACAGAAACTGAAGCGTTATTTTTCTTTTTAAAAAGTCTTGCTAAGAACCATACACTCTACGAAACATTTTATAAGCATGTCTATTGTACTTAATCTTCATATGGTCACTGTAAGTCAAGTTTTCCAAACCTTAAAGCCTTCCATAAAATAACAATCTGGGAAAAGGAGCCAAGCAGTGCATACACCATAGGAAAAGCCGCTTCATCAAGTGCCAGATCTGCCATTAACTTGTGGGGTTTGCCTGACAAGCAACATGCCCCGTTGCAAATTCAGTTTCCACATCTGTATCACAGGGATAATACTTGCCTCATCTACTGCAGGTCTTCAGGGGAATAAAAGTGAATATAAATGCTTCAGTAAGTTAGAAGTGATGTACAAACATATATACAGTAACTAATGAGGGGGGTCCCTGTGAAGTATTTCAGGAGACATTTGCTACAGGCTGTTGGAGATGGCAAGAAAACAGGGGGCATCTGTAAAGTGTCGTCCGCACATGCCAGAGCACCCAGGAACAGGAGGGCCCCAGCAAAGGCTCCCTACTCAGTAGGATGACAGCTACGCTTAACTCCCCTCCCTCAGGGTGCATTGCTTCATAAGGGAAAAAAGTCCCTAATCTAGCCGGCGACCAACCCTTTTGCAAGTTGTAATTCACAACGTCCTCCTGGGAAGAAATTAGCATTTTTTAATAAACGGTGAAAGAATTTTTTTTCAATGTGAATGAGACTTATTCTTAGAAACCAGTCACCCACTGACCCAGCTGACTGTCAGTCAAGCATCCGGTGATCTTTACCAATGTTGTTCTTTTTTTGTATCTAGTCTAACAATGGGTCTAAAAAAATTATGTAACTGTTCTAGGAGAGTTTGTTCCTGTGTTCCTGAAATGGATGATGGTGATTAAATCACTTTGCTATCAAATTAGCTTCTGTTAGATACACATATGGAAGAGTGATAGGCACTAGCCATGCTCTTACCCTTCTGAATGGTACTGGCCACCAAGAGGAAATCTTTAAATTGTTCTAGTAGGAGGGTTTTCGCTTAGAGTGGATAGCTAATTTGACTGAAAAGTTTTCTTTAGCCCTCAAACCAGTTCATCTTTAAACAGGACTATGGGCTTTGCAGCCCCAACCCCCCACCCCCGGCTTTTGGAGGAAGACAAACTCTAGAAGAATTTATTTCCAGGTCATCAACGAACCTGTGTCTATTTGCTTCAAAACACCTGATGTCCCGTTGTTTTTGTTTTGTTTTTTAACGCACTGAGCATACTTTTTTCCATTGCTTTTCAGAGAGCATGGAAGGGGGGAGAGAGAGAAAGATCGATGGGGGAGAGAGAGAAAGATCGATGGGAGAGAGAGAGAAAGGTGATCGATAGGGGAGAGAGAGAAAGATCCATGGGAGAGAGACGCATCGATTGGTTGCCTCCTACAGGTTCCCTGACCTGGGCTGGGGATTAAGCCTACAACTGAGGTACATGCCCTTGGCTGGAACTGAACCCAGGAGGACCCTTCAGTCCTTGGGCTGACACTCTAACCACTGAGCCAAACCGGCCAGGGCTGTCCTGTTGTTTCCTAATCCTTTCCTTTGCTCCCTTTCACATTCGTCCTTTCCCACATTCAGAAGGCACACATCCCACATGTCAGGGGTGTGCTTCCAGTGCCCTGTCTTGGGGAGTAAACATCTCCAGGGCCGCAGCAGAGGGCCCTTTTGGAACAGCTGCAGGGTTATAAATCTTAAGAAAGTGAATGACTTTCATGACTGAGAAACAAATCCTCTGGGGAGTCAGGCGAAAGTTTCCCTTTCTTTGCTTGGAGCAATACTGGAGGTAGACCTAATTAAGTTGTTAGACAGCAGAAAGCTGACAATCACTTTTATGATCAATCACTAGATAACTTCTGCCTTTTAACTCAGGAGTCTAAAAAACAGGGTTGGAATTATAATGCCTTCATTCCCATATTCTGATTTTTGCAGCAAGATTTCTTAAGCAACTTCATTTAAAAAGTAGCACATGATTTAATATGAAGAAGCCTGGCTTACTCTAGCAATAAGTTATATTTAGTTATACATAAATAAACTATTTTTAAACCCCAGGCACCTCACCGAGAGATAATTTTCCAATAAAATTTTACCTATGACTAATAACAATTCATCAAAATGCTAATAATATCCTTGTTCTGGTCACTTGTATACTAAAAAAATAAAGCCATAATTCAGTCTAAAAGAAATTTTATTTAACAGGAACTTACTGTCACAAGAAGTTAAAAAAATAAAGGTACAGTGCTTGTGTGTGTGTGTCTGTCACAAAAGTAGGATAAGGTAATCACTGAAAGATTTTCAAACATAATAATGATTATTTTGGGATTAAGTTTAATAAGAGAAGAGGCATGACAAGAGTCCCATGAGGGAAACAACTACGTAAAATTCCCAACTTTTCTAGAAGAGCTTGTTTATGTGCTTTTTAAATGGATGATATGGTAAATATGAAATCATTTTGGTATTAATTTAGCTTCTATTGGGTATATTAAGAAGTTTTTTTAAAAAAATCAATTTATAATATCAGAAATGTCATCTTTTACAACTATTTAAAACCATGATTAAAAAATATTGATATTAAATTTTAAAATGTATGAGTACTGCACAGTGTTTCAAAATACCTTTAAGGGATGCTGGAAGAAAAACGTTCGGAGACAATGTTCTAAGCTGTCTGAGAGCTGACCACCTAACATTTTGACTTCTAATAGGAAGCCAAAGCCAGGGTGATTTCAGAAAAGGGCAAAGCTGTCTAAAGCCTCTCCTGTGAAGTGGCAAATCCAGAACTCTGAACAGTCTATGTTCAACTCTAGCTCACTGACAAAATATTTTGGCCCTTCAACTGATATTTATTAAGAATATAAATACAATATGCCTTTCTACATCTAACCTTCAAGGAGAGCTTTCAAATTTCAGTCAAATACCAGCCAAAAGTATGTTATTGAAATAAAGCCCTGGACTAGGCTGCATTTTATTCCCTAATTCTTTCCCAGATTTCCATTTACATGCCAAGTATGATGCCTGGCCCAGGGAGCCCCGGAGGCAAACAAAATAACCGTTATCATGAGGGAGGGCCTCGGAGAGGCAGAGCTGTCCTCGGGCATAGATACTGGAGCAGGGACACAGGCTCAGAGGCAGCACAGAGCGGGGAGCGAGGAGCTCGTGGCTGGGCAGGCAGAGGAGGGTGTCCGGAACGGTCTTTGAGAATAGGTAGGGATGCCTGAGCTGATTCTTGAAAGATGAGGGGACACAGCCTCCCAGGTAGAGGGAAGGAAGAAAGCGTGGCGTGCGGCCATTGCCCTTCCTGGACGGTAAGTGGTTAGACGGCTGGCGTGTGAGAATGTGACTGCTCACGCTGTGCCCACGGTGCACGCACTGGAGATTAAGAAATGACAGTGTGGCAAGAGGTGAAACTGGAGAGCTGCAGAAGCCAACAAAGGGAGACTTTATTCTATGGCTCACCAAGGAGTTTGGACTTGATCCTGTGGCAAAGCAAATAATTAAAGGTGATTAAACTTGGCAACAATGGTATGGTATTTGCCTCTCAGGAAGATTACTTCCCTGTGGGGTGGACGACAAATTGGGGGCAGGGGGTGGAAGGCAGGAAAGACTACAACTGAACTATGGGCTGGAAGACAGTTAGCAGTGATCCCGGA
Source organism: Miniopterus natalensis (assembly GCF_054644295.1). Classification (NCBI taxonomy): domain Eukaryota; kingdom Metazoa; phylum Chordata; class Mammalia; order Chiroptera; family Miniopteridae; genus Miniopterus; species Miniopterus natalensis. The sequence goes on along the minus strand of NC_142089.1, from coordinate 56,347,221 downwards.
AAAGACTCAAGACAGCGAAGGGACTGTGTAGGGAAAGTGCTGATGGGAGGAACCTTAAGAATATAGTCTCTAGCCCGGCCGGGCGTGGCTCAGCGGTTGAGCGTCGATCCAGGCGATCAGGGTTCAATTCCCGGTCAGGGCACATGCCCGGGTTGTGGGCTCGATCAATGACTCATCATTGATGTTTCTGTCTCTCCCTCTCCCTCTCCTTTCCTCTCTCTGAAATCAATAAAGATATATTTAAAAAAAAAAGAAAAAAGAATATAGTCTCTGGACACGCTGCTTACCAGCAGCAGAAGGAGCAGCTCAGGTGGGGGGATGGGGCAAAGACAAGCCTAGGATGAGTTCCAGGTTTCTCTGGGTCATGTAATTAGGTAAACAGCATTGTTATTGAAAAATATGGAATCTACAGATGAAGAGCCAGTTTTGGGGAAAAGAAAGAACCTTCCATTTAGTAACCTCAGTCCCTCATTTGTTCTCATGAGGCTGGTACCATAGGTATTATTGGCCCCATTTTATTCTTAAAGGGGTAAAATGACTTGCCAGTTATCACATCTAGCAGTTTGGGAAGCTGACTGTAAACGAGGCTTAGAGCAGGCGAACAGGGAGGCGGGTCCCTGCTTCCACAGAACTTCTATTCTAATTAATGGGGTAAAGGGAACAGAAGACAAACCAGCAAGCAACAAGCCACGGTCTGAAAGACTGCGATGGGGGCAGGTGTGGGGACTTTACCTGAGGTGGTCAGGGAGGGTATCTCTGAGGTGACATCTGCGTTGACTCCTCACTGAGGAGAGGGCAGTAGTCATGCAGATTCATAAGGAAAGAGCACTCCAGGCAGAGAGCAGCAGTTGAGAAGTCCCCAAGGTAGGAACAAGCCTGGTGTGCCACTGAGGGAGGAATTCCAAGCACATGGCCAGTCGGGAGCAAAAGAAAGTCTTCGTTGCAAGGGCGTCACTGGGAGGGTGAAGGAGAAAGGCTTGTGGCCCCTTAGAGAAAGACTCTCTTGGGGAAGCCTGTTGAGCACCATGCATAACACTGCGTCTGAGAAACTGCATCATGACTCACAAACACTTTTGGAAGACAAATCCTTGCTCAGTTGAGGACTGCCTATTTCAGCACTGAAACAGGGCCAGGAACAAACTCATTTACTTTTGCCTAGAGAGATGAACTTTAAAATGTTTAGATGAACAGAATTCATCTTAAATTTATCTACTCAGAGCAAAAAAACAACTTGTAGTCTAATGGCAGGCACTTTGCCCCCCCGAGGCTCAGTCATGCCTCACTACCCCTCAGGGCTCTCACAAGGATTAAAGATGCAACATTTCTCCCCAGGGATCCCCAATTAACTCAGCTGGACAGGGCAAGGAGAAATGGTACGCCACTGTCAACATGTGGAGCTGGGCTCCTGCCTACGCAAACCTGAGGGCCTGGAAAGGGCTGGATGCTGGTGCTGCCCACTGGCCTTGAGATAGGCCAGCCCAGGCACAGCAGCCCGGCCAGCTCTCTGGAACACACTGCCCATATTTCCCATCCTGTGGCCATTTATCACTACTGCCGTATATAAAGAGCTACCAACACTTCTGCCAACAGTCTCACATGGCCCCCCCTTCAGCCAAATGGCTTCAAATTCCACTTGCTAAGGGTGATGCAGATCAAGCCTCTGACCCTCTCTGAAAAGATCTTATTTTACCATCAACTTTCTCTGATGCATCTGGTTGGTGTATCAAAAAGTATCTATACTTAAAGTTTTCCAATATAGCATGAATAAACTGTAAAAGATTAAATTATTCCTGAACTATGTAGTCCCTTTCAGAGTATCACACAGAGAAGATAGATATTATATACACTTGTTTTAAGGATGGCTCCAAGCATTATGAAATGTCTTCTTTGTCATGGTGTTGGAAACCTGTGGCATATTCTGGTCCCTGCCTAAGAACAGGCCTGGGTCATGTCTGAGCTCATTTCAAACCACACTCCTGCACAATCTCTTTACTTTTCAGCTCACTGGCCAATATTTTGTTCCTAAAGACTCCATTCTACCTCCAACCATAAGACATTGGTACATGTTTTCACAGTACCTGTATGTCTCCTTCCTACCAACTTTCATAGTGGCATTTTTATTTGCTGGCTGCCCCAGTAATTTCCAACCTTCATGATGGCAGTGAATGCATCTGTGCTTACTACTATATTCCCACACTGTCCACGCCTCCCATCCTAGCACAGTGTCTGGCACACAGTAGGCACTTTATAAAGAGCTGCTGAAAAGAATACTACGAAGTATGTTAAATCATGGAAATGTTTCAGCCTCTGAGAGTAAAACAGCCCCAAATTATCAAATGAAAGCTGAGGAAGCTTAAGGCTGAGCTATTCTGTTTTTGATTAAAAAATACAAGAAAGATTTCGCTGTTATTTGGGTTTAAACTGATTATGGAGACAAGTCTCAAAAAAAGTTTGACTAGCCATTTAAAAACACTCATTTGGAAGTGTGTGGAGATGATCATTATTTAAACACTTTTTTTTTTTAATGGAATTAGAGTTCGTTTTCAAAAAGGTTCACCCAGATTAGGCCAAATTAAAAAAGTGAAGCTACCACTTACTTACTTTATCGGGCACAGTATCAAGCACTCTATACACATTTTTTTTTTCTTCCTTTAATCCCCATATCTGATTATTACTCCAAGTTCACAGGTGAGGAAACTGAGGGAGCACAAGGCTGATGTTACACACTAACTGGCAAAGACAGGATTCATATCTGGGCCTATCTGATTCCGAGAGCTGTATCTTTAATCTAAGCCGTGTTTTAAACTAGGAAATAAATGCTGACGCTGAGTAACAATGTGTCGCTGCCTCCTGTGAAAAGGTACAAGCATACAACCTGATACCACCAACTGGGCAAATGTCTACGTGTTTAGAACAGGGTTTGGATGCCAATGGGGTTTCAGCTGGGACACTAAGGCAACTCACGGAAGAGGGCTGAGGAATATAGACATTTCCTGAAAACTTGTCTTATGCCAGGCACTGTAGTAGATGCTTTAAGGTATCACATTTCTTTTAATTCTAAGTATCCTGTGAGATAGGTAATATTAGTCAAGAGAAAGAGCTGTAGAGCAACTGCGGTGTTTGGCTACCCAGTGTTCATTTTCTCCATTCTTCCCAAGCACATGAGCCTCCCCCATTTGAGCTGGGCATAAGGCTGTCTGGAATAATGACAATATGACCATCTCTATTCCAGCTACGTGAGGTCACATCACTAAATTCTGGCCGATGAGATGTAACAAGAAGTGTATGACAGCCTCAGGAAATTTCCTTAAGAGACCTTCCTTCAGAAAGGCTTTTGCTTTTCCTCTGTTTTCCTCTCTTACTTCTTCCTCCTTTCTACTACTTGGAACCTGGATGGCATGGCTGATACGCTCCACCTAGGGCAAGGAGGTTGAGGGCCTCACCCGATGTACAGTAGATCTAAGAGGTGGAGCTAGCCTAGGTCTCAGAAGACTGCAAAACCACCATACCAGCCCTGGATTGTCTCTATAATTTTTTTTTTTTTTTTTAATGTGAAACAGAAACAAATACCACTTTGTTTAAGCCATTGTTCTTTGCGGCCTCTGTCACTGGCAGCTAATCTTAACGAATCCGGCAACTCATCCAAACCCAGACCTATCAGTCTGCAAAGTCCACGCTCTTCGGCAGAAGCCTGAAGAACTCCTGCTTATAATTTGCAAAAGATTGGGGGTAGGGTAGTATGCAAATGATGCAAAGGAGTTTGACAGAAGAAGGGAGGTTTGAATATGTTCTAAAGTTGGCATACCTGAGAAACATTCAGAAGGAATATGTTACTTGACAGTGAAGAATTTAGCCTCCATCAGAGATGGGCAGAGGAAGCTCTCGGGCACCTATGTGGAGCTGGAACCAGGAGAGAAAGAGAAGCTGTGCAGGTGGTAGCTTGGGTGAAAGGTGCTGTTGGCTGAAGAGCAGGCATTTGTAGAATGGAGCCCTGGAAATGGTCACAGGATGAGAGAGACAAGAAGAGTTACAAGAAACTCTGAAAGTGAAGAAGTAGGAGATGAAGCACAAAGATACAGTCTGGAAAAGCACAGGCCGAATCATGAGACCCATATCCAAGACAGCATAAAGGTCAAAAGGCAAAAGGAAAGATCAAGGTTGAAGCTCCGGCAACTTTTTATTCATTTGCCTTACACAGTTCACAACAACACCGAAGTGAATTTAAATTATGTTGCAATTGAGTAGACTCCTAAATGAAAGGCAGGCATAGAACAGGGGGTTTATTATTACCCTTTGTTGAACTTCTAAATGAACAGCAGTGTTAAGAACTTAGAAGAGAGATTCAGTGACTGGAGTTAGGCCTAATTTTATTTAAGATCTTAATGACCTAGAAAAGAAAAAAATAAGCTATGCCTGCCAAAGTCAGTATTTTTAAACACTAGAAAAAACTGTCATAATAAAGGAATGTAGGAAGTTTAGAAAATACAGATAGAAAAGAAAATGGAAATAGGCAATGGCAATCAGAGAAACAGCAGCAATATGAAAACAGACGTCATACAAATTAGAATGCATTTATAATTGGTTAAATAAATTCTGTAATATAACTTGGCCTCTCAAATTCCTTTTGGGTGGTCACAGGTCTAAATTGCTGCAGGATCCTGTGCTCTGGAGTCAGAACAGCTGGGAGAGACATGCTTTCTATATGGAAATTAATGCAAATCATTCCACCCAGTCAGGAGTAACAGGACAGATTCGGCATATATTCATTACTGAAATATCGGTGTAGGCCAGAAGAGTGTTGGTAAAGAGAACAAAAATAAAATTTGGGCCCTGGCTAGGTGGCTCAGTTGATTGGAATGTCATCCCGTAAACCAAAGGTTGCTGGTTTGATCCCTGGTAGGCACATGTCTAGGTTGAGGGTTCAATCCCTGGTCAGGGCACATGCAGGAGGCAACTGATAGATGTTTATCTCACATCAGTGTGTCTCTCTCTCTCTTCCTCTCTCTTTCTCTCTCTCTCCCCCCTTTCTCTCTCTAAAAAAAAAAAAAAATCAATGAAAAACATATCCTCAGCTGAGGATTAAAAAAAAAAGTAACGCAGGCAATAGTTAGGGGTCCTCCCCTCTGCTCCCAGTGGACTTTCAGAGGGAATACACTGTTAAATTACATAAAATAATAATAATAATTAAATAAAATTCAGAAATTCACCTTGAGAGACAGTAAATGAAAATCAGGGATTAGATTAAGTAGGCTATTTTTATATGGGCAGCAAAAAATAAAAAAGAAACATAAAAATACTCATATGCCATCAAAAAAGATCTGAAAAATTAAAAAATAAAAGCTTGTTTACAAATAAAAACTTTGGTTAAAGCAAGAATCTTCTAAATATTATAATATTTGCCCCCCTCAACTTCAGAAAACAAAACAAAAAAATCACAAATTTCAGGCCACTGCAGGAAAATACCCACACAGTCTAAAAAAACTTGAGGGATAATGGAATATCATCATTCAGCACTCAAAAGAAATGAGCTATCAAACCATGAAAAGGCATGAAGGAAATTTAAATGCATATTACCAAGTGCAAGTAGGCGACAGACTCTAATGATTTCAGCTATATGACACTCTGGAAAAGGCAAAACTATGGATATAGTAAAAATATCAGTGGTTGCTGGGGTTGTGGGGAAGGAGGGCTGAATAGGTGGAAAACAGGATTTTTTTAGAGCAGTGATACTATGAAATATAGTATCATACTCTGATGATACTACAAAGGTGGATACAAGTTATTATACATTTGTCCAAACAGATAGAATGTACACTATCAAGAGTGAACCTTAATGTGTACTATGGACTTTGAGTGATGATGATGTGCCAATATAGGTTCATCCATTGTAACAAATGGACCACTCTAGTGGGGCATGTTGATAATGGGGGAGGCTATGTATGAGTGGGGGCAGGGAGTATACGTGAAATCTCTGCACTTTACTCTCAGTTTTGCTGTGAGCCTAAAAGAAGAAAAAATAAAGAAGAAAAAACTTGGACAACCTGGTACACCTTTTCAAGTTATATTGATTAGGGCCCTTTCCATTTGAATTAATGTTGCTTTCATTATGAAGATTCTGAAGAACGAAACCCAACGGGGAATGGTCTTCAAAAAGCAAATCTTAACTAATCAAATGAAATCACTCCAGATGTGAAAATATTCATGTTAGGCTGGACATGTTAGAACGCCTTTCCAACTGAAGAAACGGAGTAAATTTTGAAGAATAGCACATTTAATTCTAACATTTAGGTTTTTTTCTATAAGGAAAACATCTTGTGGGGACAGTACATATAAGAAAAGTGCCATGATTCAACTGTAGACTCAGTGACAACTCTGCCCACTTCACTACCTGAACTAAGATACTACCAGACCTATTAGGTCTTATGCTCTTAAATCACACCAGCCCAATTATGTAAGACATTAGCCGTCATTGTACATTGTCTTCAAGGGTGAGGCTTCAGACTAGAAATGCCAGGGGCAAAAGAAAGTCATCTTGGCACCCTCAACTCAAAGGGGGTTTTCAGGGGGTCCAACCTGAACACACTGAGGGTGCTGGAACTGTTAAACACTTATACTGCAGTTTGGCTTCTTTTGTGTGCTTCGACCCTACACTCAGGTTTAGAAATGGGACAGTCTGACAAAGACCCATGCCATTTAATTTCTTCTTAGGAAGAGGTTTAGGTTGTCTGCATATTTGAAACTTAAAATTTTCATACTGATATCTTTTTACAGAGTTTTCAAAAGTTTTTAGGCAAGGCAAATTTATTCAAGGAAGTTCATGCATAAGTTGTTTTTAAATTTAGGTTTGCCCCTTTCTTAGGGGGAGGGGAGAAAGGGGGTGCTAAGAAGGGCGTCTTTCTGACCACAAAGAAAGGTCTTCCACAAATGCCATCTAAGGGCAACCTATGGACTTTGGGAAGTCAGGACTCTGAGGACACTGAGTAATGAGCGAACACAGAGCCTCCTCCCTTCTGACCTCCCAGCACCTGCTCAGCTGCACCCCGAGAGGAGGAAACTCTTAGCTTCTCTCTCTCGCATGGGCAACGACGGCCCCCTTCTCTAACAAACGAATGCCACCACCACCAGCACACTGCAGGGGAACAATGAGTGCCCAACGAGCACAAAATGTTTGTCAACAGCGCCAGGGCAGGGGGCAAACGCGAGCGACCAAACGCGCGCTCCCTCGGGAGAGGTCTACTCGCCCGGGGGCGAGACCCCCGCCGGGACCCCCAGCACCCCGTTCCCACCCCACCCCAGGACTCCCGCTCAGGTGCGGCGCCCAGAGCGCCGGGGCGCAGAGGGGACCGCCTCGGTGCGGCGCGGACCGGGGAGCAGCGAGGCCGTGACTCATCTCTCCGGCCCAGCCAGCTGCCCGCGAGCCCGGCTCGCAGGTGGGGCGCTGGGCAGGTAACCGCACCTGTTCGGCCAACCCCACCTGCTGCGCCCCTCAGCCCGTCCTCCCGCCCCCTCCGCCTCCTGGGTCGGCTGGGCACCTCCTCCCCGCGAGAGCAGGGGCGCCCCGCCACGACCTACCTGCGCGAATCCGGGGCCGGGCGCCCGCCCCCCGCGCCGTCCGCCCCGCGCCTCCCCGGGCGCGCAGGCGGCGGCCCGGCGCCCGCACTCGGTCGGCAGCCGGCGGCGCGGGCTCAGCGGGAAGCCCCAGCGCCGGCCCGCTCGCCGCCTCCGACCGGCTCCATTGTGACGCGGCGCCTGCGGCCGGCCAATCGCGGCGCCGCGGCGCGAACCGCTGACTAAGTTCGCGGGTGGAGGAGGCGGGGACTGGGCGGGGGCGGGGCGGGGCTGCGGCGCGGGGCCCGTGCGGAGGAGGAGGAGGAGGGGGAGGAAGGCGACAGGGCGGGAGAGAGGCTGCGGCCGCTCCGGAGCTGCGCCTGCCGCTCTGCTGCAGCCGCTGCGCCCCAGTGTGTGCCCGGCCGCGGGACTGCGGGCGCGGGTGACTCACCGCCTCGCGCACGGGAACAAAGCGCCGCCGCCCTCACCCGCCTGCGGCCATATGGCCCGCGCGGCCCGCCAGCCACGGCCACGGCCCCCGCTGGGGGAGGGGCGGAGGCCCGGGGCGCGCGCTGGCCTCGGGAGCCGCGAGGGGGCGCGCCGTCCGGGGACCTCGCGGGTGCAGCCTTGACGCGGGGGCGCCCGGGTGACCGGCGATTTACAGGACGAGCGCTGGTCCCGAAGGGAAGGCTCGGGCGCGGCACGCGGGACACCGCCTCTTGCGCAAGTTCTTTCGCCTGGCTCGACGTTTGCGCGCTCGGAAAGGCCGGAGGCTGAGCGCGCCCCGGAGGGTTTGCCGTCGTGGCCAACCGGGCGGCCCCAGTGGGGATCCGGGCCTCCCGCGTCCTGCCCTCGGGGGGAGAGGGCCGCGGGCAGGGCCGCCCCCTGAGCTGGAGCGCGCCGCGGGTCCACCCCGCTGCTTTCCCACCCGGTCCCCGGCCCTTCAGTGGCCCTGCGCTTAAATAATCTAAACCCAGGAATTTGGGAGGCTTACTGTTTTTATCACCCCCAGTCACCCCCACTCTCATCCCCGCCCCAGGTTTAATTCAGTCTGTTTGCAGGAACTGTCTCCAACAGTGATTGGAGTTAGACCACGTGTGTATCTCCCAGCTGCTGTGGCGACCACATGCCCATTTTCCAAAAACGTGTGTACAGGGACCTCCCCAAAGTAAGTGAACTATATGAAACGCGCAGCATTTGGGGTCTGTCTGATCCGTTTGTGTAAATGGGAGTCAAGAAAATGGCCCAGCTGAGTTTGTGAGACTGAGTCCTGTCCCGCAGAGTTGTTAGCTCAGGGCCACTGCTTGAAGGACCCCCGAGGGAAGGAGAGGCTGGCTGCGCGGCGCTCTCTGTTCTGGTCTCCCCCCTGCCGTCCTGGATTGGCAGCTGCCTTCTTACGGAGCCGGAGAGGAAGGGCTGAAGGAACCTTCCTTTGGTCATTCACACGGTTTTTATCGAGCTTATGTGGGAGAGGCACTGGGTACAGTTCTATTAAGCTAATATAGACTTGGGTTTGGTCCTCAAACTGCTTACCACTTGGAGAAGCAAATTTAAAAATACACAGAATTAAATAATGAAACAGGGGAAAAAGTGAGTGCTAGAAGAGATACCGATTGTAAAGCCATAGCATTAAAAATTGAGACTGTCTAATATTCTGTATGTATCTTCGAAGGTTTGGAAAGCGATGTTCTCTCCCCTTCCAAGTCCACGAATATTAATTACAGCAATATCTATTAACGGCAGCATCACTACCTGTGTGGCTTGGGGTAGTTACTTAGCCTCCTTCATCTATACAATTAGATCAGATAAACTAGGTGACCTTTAAGATTCCCATCCCAGTGATGGTATGAATGAAAAAGTGACTTCCATGCTTGGTAGCGCAAGTCACCATTTGCAGGAAGTTAGAGTGACAAAGTTCATTAAAACCGTGTTGAGCTTGGGTTAATCTCAGATATGTAGTTTATAAATGTGTTTATTTTATTCTAATTCTCATTAACAAAATCACCCTCCATGGTGACAACATTTATTACTGACACTGGAGAAAGTGGGTTTCTAAATTGGTGATATATCTTCCAGGAAGCCTCTCTGCAACCGGAACATCAAATAGATACTTCTCTCGTTTTCCTTTGCAAGGCTTCCTATCAGCTCCTGCTTGCGTTACAGGGAGGAGAAAGATAACCTCCAATGCTGTTCTCAGAGAACTCTTAATACTATGCACAAGATTTGGGCCCAAAAGAAGAGAGAGTATTTTAGTAATTACAAATTATTTGCATTTCATGGTAGGCCTCAGAATGAGAAATACAAATACTGTTAGGCTTTTCATGCCTGTGCCCAGTCAGTCTCTTTGAAACTAGGACCCACGGAGTCTTGGAAGATATGCAGTCCCTAGAGGAGTATCTGAAGAAGGGATTTTTCTGACCGATTTGATAAAAATTCTAAAAGGCTCAGTCGCTATTGACATCCAAAGTAGTGATTCAAAACCCCATCATAGATATTAAGCACGTAGTATGTGTCCATCAATATGCTACACATCAGGAGTGATATCAAAGAAGCGTCAAATTTGGCTCTGGTCCCTGAGCTCAGCTGCTCACAACTTAGACAAACACACAGAAAACAACCAAACGCTACTTAAAACTCAAATGAAGAGACTGAACGAGGCAGGTGGCAGTAGTCAGAAAAGGCCTTGTGAAGAAAGGGGAACTTAAACTACGTATTGAAAGAGAAGATTTAGGAAGACTAAATTCTGTATCTTTGCTTTATCTGACCCCAATATTGTCTTAAAATGATCAACCCATCCTCAGGGCTCAATCTTTCTGGTGAGCTGAGGATCACCAGAAGAGTCAGAAGTAAAAATATTCTAACTTTCTACACATCCCATTGAGTAAGAAAAATAGCTACTTGTAGGGTCCTCATATTCATGTGACAAAGGGATGACTGAAGAGCAAATGTGGCCAGCTTCTCTACCCAATGACACAAGCAAAGCCACAAATAATAGAAATGAAAGGATCTCTACAGTTTGGCCATTTGGTGGCTGAATTACACGATCCTCATGAAGTAATCAACTAACACTTGGATTTGACACATCCCTTCTGAGCTGATTCCCTGAAAGAAACAAAAACCCAAAAACCTCTGACATGAGCATTAAGCTATGCTTTATGTGGTTGCCTTAATAAGAGTTTAGTTTTCTCTGAGTCTTAAGAAAATTTTTATGATTAATGGGAGACAGAATGTAATCTTACATTAATAGTTCTTTTCCAATGCATCATCCTAAAATTATTTATTATAATAAAAAATCCTCTACTTTAAATTAATTAAACATTTAATGCCTACAGTGTATAAAAGAAAGCACTGGGGATCTAACAGAGGGGAGGGAGTATGCGAAAATAAATGTAATTCCTTTACTCGGCCATACAGTATGCTCTAGTGGGGAAGGTATATCCAGAAAGCATACAGCCTCTTAGAGGGGAGATGAGGTTGGTGGGCCATGTGTTGAAGAAGAATCATACTGAACATGGGTCTGAGGAAGTCTGGCTAGCTTTAAGGTTCTGAATTAAAATATTACTTTAAAATATTGTCTCAGCGTCATGGTTGAAATTTATTAGTTTTGTCTACGGCCATACCACCCTGAACGCGCCCAATCTCGTCTGAAATTTGTTAGTTCTCCCTAGATGTCATTTCAGAAGAAAATAAAAGAACTCATTCACGATTTTTCATTCTCAGAAAGTTTGCCAGAGTCCCCCTGGTCCAGCTGTGTGTGACTGAGCATATTGTCACTGATAAAGAATTTTATTTATTTTTGGCCACTTTTCCATGTTTTTCTGACCCTTCCAGTCTCCTGGTTGCAGATGTTTCTCCGGGATTATTCCCGGGGAAAATTCTGGGAATAATCCCGGAGAGTGAGCTCCGTGGTGAGAATTCTGAGAAGGGCATGAGGAGGACATTTCCCATGTGTTTGGGATAATGTAGCTCCACCTAGAAATCCAGACTGTCAGTGTGCAAGGCCTGCTGTGCATTTCTGTGTCAGTTGATCCCTTATCACAGCCCCAGTCTGAAATAATCATGACTCTTTACTCTGTGTTCTCATCACCCACTATATGTTAGCTATACTCTGCCCCTTCCTCATGAGACAGGTGCTAAGAAGATGACCTTCAGCTTCTTCTGGAAAGGCTGAAGGAAACACATCCATTCCTGGGGCAGGATGCCTGACATCCCCAGTTGATCTGTCTTCTGGGAAGTTGTCCAAATATTTCTTTGAAAGTTTCCCATGCATTTCATTAAAAGAATATGTATTGTCATCTGGGTCACATATTGGACTCCACCACACAGCAGCCAGCCATTATTGACTCATGTCCATAAAAAGAAGGTGACTTCTAAGAAAACTTCTGTAAGTGAAGCCGGGCTGAATGCCTACAATTAAAGCAGAGCCAGAGTTTCTCAGCTTCTCCAAAGTGGTCTGATGAGTTCTGCTAGAGATTAAGACATACTTACTGGGTTCCTGTGAGGATTCAGTCTGTGTTCCCCGAATCATGTTGAAATCTGGGTAAGAGGTTTTGCCCAGCTGTAAAAGCAGCTGGTTTCTGAGGCTCCTTATAGTTAACCCTTCCATTTCTTTGGTTCTGAGTGACCCAGGTCTAGCAGCAACCAGTCCTTGATTTTTCCCTCAGTAACTGTGTGTGTGTGTGTGTGTGTGTGTGTGTGTGTGTGTGTGTGTGTTTCTTGGCCTATAATAAGGCCATCTGCTAATTATAATTACACATTGAATACTGGACTTCAATTTTCATCTAACCTGATTTGCTAAGAGCGGGAGCTAATGTACCTGTGGTTTATTAAGAATTTTTAAAAATCAAAATGCTTTAAAAGAACAAGAACCAGAATATTTTAGGTTTGGTGGTGAAAGAGATATGTGCCAGAAAGAGCATTGGACTTGGAGTCTTGAGTTCTAGTGGTGGCTCCTTTGGTCATGAGACTCAGGGCAAGCCACTAACAGTATAGGCAGGAGTCTCTATTTCCCAATGTGTTTGTTATTTCTATCCTGGACTATCTAAGAAAAGAAGATGGGTATAGTTCATGTTTCAGAAGTTTCAGCCTTCATTTTATTCCACTCATTTATCATCCAGAAATATTTATTCTGTGTATACTATGTGCAAAACACTGTACTAGTTTTTGGGAATACACTGGACAGTGTGATGGACATGGCCTTTGCCCTTCTGAGGTCCACAGTCTGTCAGCATTCCTCCAGAGGATGTTAGGCTAGACCTGATAAATCAATGGGGACTGACTAACCAAATTCCAGTCGGTCCCCACAATACCATTCTCTCTTTGGTTTTGTCTCCTGAATCCTGCAGGATATTAACATGGCTCAGAGCCCATGACTCAGATATGCTTTATGATAGCTGAATATAATGTGATTACTTTATGAAAAAGGGTAATAAAGTAATAAACCAGATGTTCTTTATCTCATTACAAAACTGAGGGCAAAGGTAGTCGAGTCTCACATTGATAGAGGAGAGAATGGGTTCAAGTGGCTAAGACTCCTCAGAGAAATTGAGACCTGATTGAATTAAAGAACTTAGGACTTCAAAGGAAGCCTGTTCTTATAGTGAGTAGAATAGCTTTTGGTGGCTGACAAAGGCCTCATTGTAGGTGGAGGAATTACAGACAGCTTGACTATAAATAAAGATAAGGGGGAAACACTGAAAACAGATATATAGGTGGGTGGAAATTTTACAATTTTATCTTCCTCTTTGAGTGAACTTGATTGTCAAATAAAATTCCTGGATATACTTAATTTACTTAGCAATTCAATAAGCAGATATAATGTTTTGCTCTTCAGGGTCCTCAAGGACTAAAAGGATGTGTGCCTTCTGACAAAATACAATGATAATGCAAATAATTTCTATTTATAAACTATAGCTCATGGAATGCACTCAAATAATGTGTTATAGTCATCTCTAAACAATGCACTTACCTCTATAGTCTGTATACCTAAGAGTGATGTCGTCTGTGGGCAATCCCTAGCCTTATGGAGTTACTCTGTTAAACTTCCTGCAGCTCAGCCATCGTTCAGAGGCCTAATAGGTTGAAATGGTGATTGGTTACCTGCAGATCCCTAACATCCTCTGGGGGAATGCTGTGAGAGTATGGATCTTAGGTGGGCAAAGGCCACGTCCATCGCATGGACTAGTGCATCCCAGAAACCACTACAGCATTTTGCACATAGTAGCACAGGATAAAATATTTGCCAAATGATGAATGAAGAAATGAAATAAAATGAAGTCTCTGGGACTTTTGAAACACACATCTTCTCTGTGTTGTATATTCTAGTGTGGCATCTCAGAATCAAAACCGTAGCTTTGTCCACTTTAGGTCTCAGTTGAGCATGTTGTTCCTTGATTGAAAAATCAACAAATTTAAAAGACAGATTTGGAAGTGGGAAGGAGTACATGGTGGTGATTAGAGAAGACAAGGGAATTTTCCACATTCAAGTGACAACATTTGTCAACATTAGCTAAAAAATTCATCATTACAACATTGCTTATTGTATTTCTCATGGCTGTGGATATTTTAATCTCTTCCTTCTGGTAACATCCACATCCACATTGGGATTGGGCCTTTTCCCCCAAATTGAGTGTCTTGTGACTTTGAAGTGTCATAACATCTTGAGATTTCTTTGATAATTCTTTAAGTTAATTTAAATTTTAATTACAGTTTACATTTAATATTATTTTGTATTAGTTTCAGGTATACAGCATAGTGGTTAGACAATCACATGCTTTACAAAGAGTCTCCACACATACCCCTCCCTCCCTGGTATTTCAAGTACCCACCTGGCACCATACATAGTTATTACAATATTATTGATTATATTCCCTATGCCATACTTTACATCCCCATGACTATTTTGTAACTACCAATTTGTACTTTTTAATCCCTTCACATTTTTCTCCCAATCCCTCAAACTCCCTCCCCTCTGGCTACCATCAGTCTGTTCTCTGTATCTATGAATCTGTTTCAATTTTGTTTATTTCATTCTTTAAATTCCATGTATAAGTAAAATCATTTGGTATTTGTGTTTCTCTGACTTATTTATTTCACTTAGCATAATACCCTCTAGGTCTATCCATGCTGTTGCAAATGGTAAAATTTCTTTTTTTTTTTTAAGGTCGAATAATATTCCATTGTAGATATATATCATCTCCTCCTTACCCACTTATCTACTGATGGGCACTTGCTTGCTTCCATATTTTGGCTATTGTAAATAACGTGGCAGTGAACATAGGAGTGCATATATTCTTTTGAATTACTGTTTTAGGTTTCTTTGACTATATACCCAGAGATGAAATCATTGGGTCATAAGGCAGTTCCATTTTTAATTTTTTGAGGAACTTTGATAATGTTTTCCATGGTGGCTGCACGAATCTGCCCAAGGGTTACAATAACAGTGCACAAGGGTTTTCTTTATTCCACATCCTCACCACTTTTGTTACTTGTTGATTTATTGATGATAGTCATTCTCACAGGTGTGAGGTGATATCTCATTATGGTTTTAATTTGCATTTCTCTGAGGATTAGTGATGCTGAGTGTCTTTTACTGGTTATCTGTATGTCCTCTTTAGAGAAGTGTCTATTTAGGCTATTTATTAATTGGATTGTTTGTTTTTATGGTGTTGAGTTGTATATGTTCTTTATAAATTTTGGATATTAACCCCTTTTCAGATGTATCATGGGTGAATATGTTCTCCCATTCAGTGGGTTGCATTTTCATTTTGTTGATGGTTTTCTTTGCTGTGCAAAAAGTTTTGGGTTTGATGTAGTCCTATTTGTTTACATATTTTTCTTTTGTTTTTATTGCCTGAGGAGATATAGCAGAAAAAAAATATATTGCTAAGAGAAATGTTAGAGATTTTACTGCCTTTTTTTTTTCTAGGAGCTTTATGATTTTGAGTCTTACATTTAAGTCTTTAATCTATTTTTTAAAGATTTTTTTAAATTGAGTTTTATAGAGAGAAAGAGAGAGGGAGAGGAAGAGAGAGAAATACTGATGTGAGAGCGGATCATTGATCTGCTGCCTCCTGCATGCCCGCTACTGGGGATCGAGCCCACAACCCAGGCATGTGCCCTGTCTAGGAATTGCACCGACAACCTTTTCGTGCACCAGACAATGGCCAACCTATTGAGCCACACTGGCCAGGGCAAGTCTTTAATCTATTTTGAGTTTTTTCTTCTATGTGTTGTAAGAAGGTGGTGTAGTTTCATTTTTTTTTTGCATATATCTGTCCAATTATCCGAACACAATTTATTGAATAGTCAGTTTTTACCTCATTGTATGTTCTTGCCTCCTGTCAAATATTAATTGTCCAAAAAGGTATGAGTTTATTCCTAGGCTCTCTATTCTGTTCCATTGATCTATGGGTCTTTTTTCCTGCCAGTACCATGCTGTTTTCATTACTATAGCCTTAGAGTTTGACATCAGGTAGTGAAATGCCTTCAACTTTGCTCTTCTTTCTCAAGATTGCTTTTTTATTTGGGGTCTTTTGTAGTTCCATGTGAATTTTTGGATTATTTGTTCTAGTTTTGTGAAAAAGTCATTGATGTTTTGATAGGAGTTGTGTGCAATCTATAGATTTCTTGGATCTATAGATAGTATGGACATTTTGATGATGTTAATTCTTCCTATCCATCAACATGATATATGCTTCCACTTATTTGTATCTTCTTCAAATTTTTCTTCAGTGTCTTATAATTTTCTGAGTACAGGTCTCTTTCATCCTTGGTTAAATTTATGCCTACGTACTTTTTTTTTGAGACAATTATAAATGGGTGTTTTTTTTTTTTAGTTTCCCTTTCTGATAGTTCAATATTGGTGTACAAAAGAGCAACCAATTTCTGAATATTTTTATATCCTGCTACTTTACTGAAGTCATTAATCGGTTATAGTAGTTTTTTGGTGGAATCTCTGGGGCACTCTATATACAGTATCATGTCATCTGCAAATAATGACAGTTTTAATTCTCCCTTTCCAATTTGGATGCCTTTTATTTCTTCTTGTCTGATTGCTGTTCCTAGGACTTCCAGTACTATGTTAAATAAGAGTGGTGAAAGCAGATATCAGGCTCTCTCCCTCTTGGGAGCATGTTCATGCCTTTCTTCTCTCTCAGGTGTGCATCTCTTAAACTCTAAGGGTCCCCATGAGACTTGCAACCAGGGGAGCAATGGGCAGCAGCAGCTCATCCTGGGCTAACCTCCTGAACCCATCTCTAAGGCCCCCTTTCTCCGACTTTCCAGTGAGCAGACCTGACTAGGCTCATTTCTTTCCTATAACATTTCTAGAGAGCCAAAGCAGCCCTGCCTAGGCTCTTTCCTGTTGCTTCATCTCTCCTAAGCCCTTCCTTGTTTCACTGTTGTCAGCTTTAATAAACATACTCTCAAAATCAAAAGAAAAGAAAAAAAGAAAGTGGACATCATTAGCTTGTTTCTGACCTTAAAAGAAATGCTTTTAGTTTTTCCCCATTGAATCTGATGTTAACTGTGAGTTAGTCATATATGGCTTTTATTATGTTGAGGTATGTTCCCTCTAATCCCACTTTGCTCAGTTTTCATCATAAATGGGTGCTGGATTTCGTCAAATGCTTTTTTGCATCTACTTATATGATCATTTGATTTTTACCCTTCACTTTGTTTATGTGGCATATCACGTTAATTGATTTGTGGGTATTCTCCCAACCTTGCACCTCAGGAATAAATCCCACTTGATCATGGTGTATGATCTTTTTAATGTATTGCTGAATTAGGTATGCTAATATTTTGCTGAGGTTTTTTGTATGTATGTGTATCAGGGATATTGGCCTCTAATTTTCTTTCTGTATAGTGTCTCTATATGGTTTTGGAATTAGGATAATGCTGGCCTCATAAAATGAGCTTGGGAGTCTTCCTTCCTCCTGAGATTTTTGGAATAGTTTGAGAAAGATCGGTGTTAGTTCTCCTTTGAATGTTTGGTAAAATTCACCTGTGAAGCCATTCTGTCCAGGAATTTGTTTGCTGGGATTTTTAAAATTACTGCTTTGATTTTGTTAGTGGTAATTGATCTGTTTAAATTTGCTGTGTCTTCTTCTTTTTTTTTTTTTTTTTAATATATCTTTATTGATTTCAGAGAGAGGAAAGGGGAGGGAGAGAGAGAGATAGAAACATCAATGATGAGAGAGTCATTGATCGCCTGCCTCCTGTACACCCCCGTCTGGGGATCGAGCCCGCAACCTGGGCATGTGCCCTGACAGGGAATTGAACCCTGATCGCCTAGATCCTAGGTCGACGCTCAACCGCTGAGCCAGGCCCGGCTGGGCATGCTGTTTCTTCTTAATCCAGTTTGAAAGGTTGAATGTTTCTAGGAATTTATCCATTTCTTCTAGATTGTCCAATTTGTTGGCATATATTTGTTTATAATATTTTCTTATAATCTTTTGTATTTCTGTGGTGTCATTTTTTACTTCTCCTTTTTCATTTCTAATTTTATTTTTTTGGATCCTCTCTCTCTTTTTCTTAATGAGTATGGTTAAAGGTTCATCAACCTTGCTTATCTTTTCAAAGAACCAGCTCTTGGTTTCACAGATTGTTTATATTGTGTTTTGGACCCTATTTCATTTATTTTTGCTCTGATCTTTATTATTTCCTTTCTTCTACTCACTTTGGGCTTTGTTGTCTTTTTCTAGTTCTTTCAGGTGTAAGATTAGATTGTTTATTTCAGTTTTTCCTTGTTTTTTGAGGTAGGCCTGTATTGCCATGGATTTCTCACTTAGGACTCCTTTTGCTGTGTCCCATAGATTTTCAGTTGTTGCATTTTCTTTTTCATTTCTCTCTAGTCTCTAGGTATTTTTAAAAATTTCTTCCTTGGTCTCATTGTTAGCCCATTCATGTTTAGTACCATGTTATTTAGCTCAATGTGTTTGTGTGTTTTTTAGTGTTTTTCTTTTCTTGTCATTGATTTCTAGTTTCATAACACTGTGGTCAGAGTGGATGCTTGATATGATGTTAAACTTCTTAAATTTACTGAAACTTGTTTTGTGTCCTAACATGTGATCTATCCTGGGAAATGTTCCAAGTGCACATGAAAAGAACGTATATTCTTCTGCTTTGGAGTGAAATGCTCTGAAAATACCAATTAAATCCATCTAATCTAGTATGTTATTTAAGGCCACTGTTTCCTTGTTGATTTTTTTTCTGGAAGATCAATCTATTGATGCCAATGGGGTGTTAAAATCCTTTCTATAACTGCATTACTGTCAATCTCTTTCTTTATGTCCATCAATATTTGCTGTATGTATTCAGGTATTCCTATGTTGGGTGCATTAATGTTTATAAAGGTTATATATCTTGTTGGATTGATTACTTTATCATTATGTAATGTATTTCTTTGTCTCTTACTATAGCCTTTATATTGAAACCTGTTTTGTCTAGTACAAGTATTGCCACCCCAGCTTTTTTGTTTGTTTGTTTCCATTTCCGTGAAATACTTTTTTCCAACCTTTTACTCTTAGTCTGTGTGTCTTTTTTCTGAGGTGGGTCCCTTGTATACTGCATATATTTAGGTCTTGTTTTTTTATTCGCTCAGCTAACCTAAGTCTTTTAATTGGAGCACTTAATCCATTTACATTTGAAGTGATTTATTGCCATTTTAGTTTTTAAAGCTATGTTCCTCTTTTTTTCCTTTTTTTCTTCTTAAAGAAGATTTTAACATTTCTTGTAACACTGGTTTGATGGTAATGAACTCTTTTTGCTTTTTCTTGTCTGGGAAACTCTTTATTTCACCTTCAATTTTAAATAATAGCCTTGATGGGTAGAGTAGTCTTGGTTATAGGTCCTTACTTTTTATCACTTTGAATATTTTGTTTCAATTCCTTCTGACCTGAAATGTTTCTGTTGATCAGCTGGAAGTATTATGGGAGCTCCTTTGTAGGTAACCGTCTTTTTCTTGTTGATTTTAAGATTCTCCCTTTGTCTTTAACCTTTGCCATTTAAATTATGATGTGTCTTGGTGTGGGCTTCTTTGGGTTCATCTTCTTTGGGATTCTCTTTGCTTCCTGGACAAGGGTGTTTTTTTTCCTTCTCAAGTTAGGGAACTTTCCAGTCATTATTTTTTTAAAAGGGTTCTCAACCCCTTGCTTTTCTCTTCTCCTTTGGTACCCTTATGATGTGGATGTGGTTATGCTTGATATTGCCGCAGAGGTCCCTTAAATTATCTCATTTTTTAAATTCTTTTTTATTTTTGCTGCTCTGATTGGGTGTTTTCTGCTACTTTGTCTTCCAAATTGCTGATTCAGTCCTCTGCTTCATCTAGTCTCCTATTGATTCCTTTTAGTGTATTCTTCATTTTAGCTATTATGTTCTTCATTTCTGATTAGTTCTTTTTTATGCTTGCTCTCTCTTTGTTGAAGTTCTCAGTAAGTTTCTTGAGCATCTTTATAAACTGTTTTGAACTCTATCTGGCAGCTGGTTTCTTTTATTTTATTTAGTTCTTTTTTGGGGAATTTCTTTTGTTTTTTCATTTGTAGAATGTTTCTTTTTCTCCCCATTTTGCCTGTCCCTCTGTATTTATTTCTGTGTATTAGGTAGATCTGCTATTCCTCCCAGTCTTGGTAGGGTGTCCTTATGTCCTAGGTGTCTTGTGGGGCTCAGTGACACGGTCTCCTTGATCCCCT
Organism: Miniopterus natalensis; assembly: GCF_054644295.1. Classification (NCBI taxonomy): domain Eukaryota; kingdom Metazoa; phylum Chordata; class Mammalia; order Chiroptera; family Miniopteridae; genus Miniopterus; species Miniopterus natalensis. The sequence goes on along the minus strand of NC_142089.1, from coordinate 56,326,981 downwards.
GATCTAGGTGCTCCAGGAATGCCCTTGTGTGGGTTATTTGAGCCCACCTGTTCCTCCTGTGCTTGAGTTTTGATTGCTGTTGGCCTCTCCATGGGTGGAGTTGCCCCTCCAGTAGGTTATGAGGATCTGCTCTGACCACAGTGTATGACTGTGCAGGTGCTGACTTCCCAAAGCGGAATTTGCTCTAACAGGGTCTCGTGTCTACCAAGATCTCCCTTTGGGTGTGCTGCATGTAGAGCTAATTGGGTTGTGCTCTGATGTGGGCTGAATCCTGCCACTGGGTATGTATGTTCTAGCACCACTTTGGAGGGACTTCTGTGCAGGTCAGTATCAAGTGCTGCCTGTAACTGTCCCTGGGCTACCTGTTTGGAGCTGCAAAGCATTCCACAGTTTGTGGCTGCCTCTTATGGACCTGGTTGTGTGTGTGAAAGCCCAATCTGTTCACCAAGGCTGGTTTCCACGAGCACCAAGCTTGGGAGCAGGTCAGCAAAAGGCCCAAATTTCCCCAAGATCAGCCTTCGCCTGCTAGCTGCCTATTAGTCTCATTCACTGAAAGAGACTCTGGCCATTTGGAAGTTGTGTGGGGTTGGTTTTTAGTGAGTCATGAGGTAGGGGCAAGTGGTGTTTACCAGATTAACAAAGATTCAAATACGGCACCACTGCTACATCTGAGGCTACTCAGCAACATTCTCACCAAGGTCACACCAAGGTCATCTGCCATCCTCTGAGCACTCTCAGACCTTTCTGATGAGGCAAGATTCCAGGAGTCATCAGGGTGAGGCCATCAGAGTTTATCAAGTTTAAGGACGCCTCTGCACAGGAATGGGTGTGCCAGAGGGTGAATGAGGAAGAAATGGTCCCTGCCCACAAGCCACACAACTCAGTTTTTCCCAGAGTCTGCCCAAATCTCCTGGAGAATCTTCTGCACTGATTTCCAGGCTTGTCACAGCCTGCTGACAATGTTGCTCAAGCTCTGGTGGGTGGGCCTCTTGGAGTTGGGAGGGTGGAGCTAGTGGTTCTCTTGTGGTGGGGCCAGTGGATCTCCCATGGGGGATGGGGTGCTGCTGCTCTGTCTAGAGGGATGCTTCTGTTCTGGTGCTGGGGGACTGGGCACTGCTGGTCTGCTGCTGAGGTACTGGGTGCTGCTGCTCTGGGACATGGCTCAGGTGTAGGGGAAATTGCCACTGCTCCAGCCTCTGTCACAACTCAGTCTCTGACTCCCCCTGAGTTAGCCCTTAAGATCCCTCCAAGGAAGTCTACACCACAGGTCCAGGCAGCAGACTCCTTTGCAAGGCATGAGCTCAGCAGGGTGGGGCAACAGGGAGGTGGGAGGGTGTTCACCGGGGAAAAATGACCCTGCCCCTAGAGCTACACAATGCATTCTTTATTTGCGCATCTCTGATACTCCGGTAGTCTGACTGGCCCGCCTAGAGAGTCTTCCAAGAAATCTGCACTGCCTGCCCAGGCTGGCTGTAACCAGCAGACTCCTCTACAGAGAGATTTGGGAGGTCAGGGCCACAGGGAGTTGGGAGGGTGGGGCTAGTGCATTGCATTCCCACATTCATTAATGTGCTTGACCCAGGAAAGATGATGTCTGTGAGTAGTGTGGGAGAGGGACTCGATACAGGGACATTGGTGGCTGTCCCTCCAGCCTTCTCCTAGAAGCAGGACAACCAGTCTCTCCCTGCCCTGTATGACTTCAGTCTACTCTGAGCCTCCTTCCCTCTGCTAGAGCTCATGGTGATTGGCTGCAAATAAGATTTTGTGCACTGGCTTCTTAAGAGGGCATCTAGGTTCCCAGCAGTCCCCTGTCTCACCCTGGTGGATGGAATCCATGCTGATTATCACAGCCTTTTGGTATGCAGGCTCCTTTCCCTGGCACTGGTGCTTCGGGCTGATGAGCCCAGTGTGGGGCTGAAACCCCTCCCTCCTCAGAGGGGACTTTTGCAGCTGAGGTATTCTGGTTTCCCAACCAGGGCATGTGGGTGCTGGGCCAGCCCTTTTTGCATCTCCAACCTTTTTACAAGTCTCGATGTGGCTTCTTCTGTAAATCCTTGGTTATAAGACTTCTGTTCAGCTAGTTTTCAGTTGGTTATTCAGGTCGATTGTCCTATAACTTAGTTGTAATTTTTTCTTTGATAATTCTTGACCAGAGTATTGGCTTTGGAGATGCTGGAAACAATGATGATTAGCATAAAATAACAAGAAAGCATAAAGATATGAATCAGAAAATTGTGACTGCCTTTAGAAATAGCTACTTAAGTGTAGCATAGCATCTAAAAGCAAGGATTCTGGAACAAGACTGCTTGGGTTCAAATTTTAGCTATGCCCTTATGAGCTGTTTTATTGTTATTATTACTTAATCCCTCTGTGCCTTAGTTTTCTATTTGAAAATGGCTGTAGTGAGGATTAAATGAGTAATATGGTTAGAGCAGTTCCTAACATATAGTAAGTCCCATATTAATCTTAGTTGTTGTTATGATCTTGGGTAAACTATTTACCCACTCTGGCTTTAGAGTTTCTATATATAAAATGAGCGACTTTGACTAGATTATCTCTAAACCCCTCATGAACTTACTATTTTCAACCAAAGACAGTTAGTCCATGCATGTGTGTGTGTGTGTGTGTGTGTTTAGAGATAGGGAAGTGCATGATTAATTATTAAATGCTTTCCTTGATTGATAGAAGAAGAGGCTATTGGGAGATGGAGGTAAATTTTTTCATTAAACTTTAAATTCCTTGAGGGTAAGAAGTATATCTTTTCTTTTTTGGCATACCAAGGACTAACATGGTACTGGGAATAGTGTGTGCTCAATAAACTATTAACGAATGTGGAATAAATGCCCTTGTGTCTTATATTCCCCGATGTGTGCTCACTCCTTAAGCCTTTTCTAGCTTTAAAGCTAGTTATACAAAATATTCAAAAGACATTAGTGCTCTCTGCTGGAGATATTCATAGTGCAAGAATTCATAGTTGTTTGGGCAGATTCTGATTTGAATTTGGAAGTCCTGGATTTTAGAAATAAGATATGGCAGAGATACTTTTCTGTGTTGAAAGTACAGATTTGGTATTATGGTACTGAGCATGACATGATTCACACTCAAATGCTAAGCCTCACTTCTTTGAATTCTATTTCTGCCCTTCCTTCTGAGCACTCATATCTGTACATTTGTACAAATTTTGTATTCTTTTTTTTTTTTTAAAATATATCTTTATTGATTTCAGAGAGAGAAAGGGAGAGGGGAGAGAGAGAGATAGAAACATCAATGATGAGAGTCATCATTGATTGGCTGCTTCCTGCACACTGCCGAATGGGGATCGAGCCCACAAGCTGGGCATGTGCCCTGACTAGGAATCGAATCTTGATCTCCTGGATCCTAGGTCGATACTCAACCACTGAGCCACACCTGGCCGGGCAATTTTGTATTCTTTTTTATTCACTGTCAATAAAAAGAGAGGGACAGCATTAATTAAGATATCAATGTTAAGAAAGTGAAAAGACAAATCACAGAATGGCAGAATATACTTGCAAATCATATACCTGATAAGGGACTTGTATCCAGAATGTATAAAAATATAACTCAATATAAAAAGAAATAACCCAATTTTTAAATGGACAAAATATTTGAATTGACAGTTCTCAAAAAAAAAAAAGAAAAAGATATACAAATGGACAATCAGCACATGAAAAGAGATGCTCAACATCATTAAAGAAATGCAAATCATGACTACAGAAGATACTACTTCAAGTTCATTAGGATGATTAAAATAAAGATAATGATAAGACTCAGTGAGGATGTGGGGATTTTGGAAGTCTTACAACGTTGCTGATAGGATTGTAAAATGGTATATCCTCTTTAAAAAACAGCCTGGCAGTTTCTGAAAATGTTGAACATAGAATTACTAAACAACTCAGCAATTCTATTTCTAAGTACATATTCAAGAGAATTAAAAATATATGGGCACAAAGAAACCCTGTACACAAATGCTCATAGCAGCATTATTCATAATAACCAAGAGGTAGAAAAAGACTAACTGTCCGTCAACTGATGAGTGGATAAACAAATTGTGACCCATACAATGGAACACTGTTTTGGCAATAAAAAGTAATGAAGTATTGATTAGTGCTACAACGTAGATGAACCTTGCAAACATGCTAAGTGAGAGAAATCATTCGCAAAAGGTCACATATTATATAATTCTATTATATGAAATAGGCAAATTTACACACAAAAACATAGAATAGTGGTTTCTGGAGGTGGGAATGAAGGGGTGATAAAAATGTTCTGATCTTAAATAGGGATGATAGTGAATATATATATGAAAACCTCCCACTGAATTGTACACTTTAAAAAGGTGAATTTTGTTCATTACAGCTCAGCATAGCTACTATTAAACAAAATCAATGTTCTCTAAATACACTTGATTTCATAACCATGCTGTGATAGGCAGTTAGACAGACATGAGCAGAGCAAGGATGATGGGCCAGGTACAGAAAGCCACCAGGATGGAAAGCCCTGGATGCCTAGCAAAGGACAATTGTAGGGTGGGACCTCACCCTAGGGTGACCTTTCTTCCCCTAGCATATCACTGGTCCTGTGGTTTGGACTCCCTGACCTTTCTTCCCTAGAGATAATATCTAGGCCTCAGTTGTATTTCAGCTCCAGGCCCAGAAAAGCAACAAAACCAGCCACAGCTGACGTCAGGACCAGCCGCATTGAATGATGGCCTCTGCCCTGGCACCAACCAATCAATCAGTGGAGACCACCACCCTGAAAGGACACACCTGGAAAGCTGCTAAATATTGTAATGAGATCTTTTCCTGGGACCTCTGCTAAGATCTCCACACTTAAAACCATTAGGACAGAGGACCCAGTGGGCTCTCCCTGGAACAGGCCGGTGCCTCCCCACCTCCCATACCCCTACACGTTACCATTAGCTTCTTCAGTCCCAAGCTCCAAAGGCCCTTTCCTTAACCTCTATAACTTGTTTCCTAAGCTCATTTCTTCCAGGAATTACTTCTTCTGCCTCTGTGATCAGTGAAATAAATGTTCTCTTATAGTTCGGGTCTTGGCTCTGAATTCTTTCCTAGTCAGAACCACAGTACCGAGGTTGCTGAACTCAAGCCCGGCCTGACCCCACTGAACAACACCCAGTGCTGTTCCCACCGCCTACAACAATAGGACAAAATTTCAGACTTTGGCCCTGCTGGGCGTGGCTCAGTGGTTGAGCATGGGCCTAGGATCCAGGAGATCTCGGTTCGATTCCCGGTCAGGGCACATGCCCTGGTTGCATGCTTGATCCCCAGGCGGGGGCGTGCAGGAGGCAGTCGATCAATGAGTCTCTCATCATTGATGTTTCAACTCTCTCTCTCCCTCTCCCTTCCTGTCTCTGAAATCAATAAAGATATATTAAAAAAAAAAAAAAAAAATTCAGGCTTTGGTGACTCTTTGAACCTGGACTTTACCATATAAATATCTCCTGGAGAGCCGAGCCTGTTAAGTGGTTTCTGGGTTGGGTTTTTGTTTTTGTTTTTTAACTAGAATTTTTAAAAATATATATCTTTATGGATTTCAGAGAGAGGAAAGGAGAGGGAGAGAGATAAAAACATCAATGATGAGAAAGTCATTGATCCGCTGCCTCCTGCACGCCCCCGACTGGGGATCGAGTCCGCAACCCGGGCATGTTCCCTGACCGGGAATCGAACCCCAATCACCTGGATCCTAGGTCGATGCTCAACCACTGAGCCACTCCCGGCCAGGCTGTTTTGTTTTTTAACTGAAGAAATAATCTGAGCTTGTGTTTGTTGAGGGAGTCCTCTTAGAAGAAAGCTTTAGAGGTGGTGGCAAGGAGGGACATAAGATCCCAGACTTCTCCTGAGGGAAGTGGTATGAGCCTATGGTAGCCAACACCCATAGCATCTAGGGATGGATACTCTGTTTTTTAAAGAGACTCAGAGTGGAGTTCAACAGCAGCTGCTACAAGAATCTAAGTCAATCTCATAAAAATAAGCATTGTAACAGTAATAAAAATAATGCAATGGCTACTTTTATGGGCCACTTTCTAATTATTTAAGAACTTTACACAATTATCTCTAACTCTCATACCAATACAGTAAGTTAGCGATCACTCCTTCATTTCTACAGATGAAAAGAGTAGACCTGAACTTGTCTAGGTCATTCAGCTTGGTTGTAGAGATTAATCTTAGATATAGCCTGTCTGACTCCAAGGCCTGTCCTTTGTCTATTACCTACAGAAAACTGTCCAAGAAGAATTAAAAAAGAGATAAATAAAACGAAAATAAAGGAAAGAAGACCAAGAAAAGAATAAAATACTAAGCAAAAAGCAGGGTCATGCATGGGAGTGCCCAGGCAAGACCAATTTCCCCATTGACCGTTCAGTGGTACAAGTGCCCATGACTTTGGCCTAAGCTTTCTGAGATCAGCTTTGTCAGAGTTCAACAATGCTGAAATATCTCCATTAATATCATCCAAGGAGTGAGGATTTTGAAAACATTGCACATGGGCTCATTTCCCACTCAATATGCTTAAATTATTTGGTTTATCAAGGAGTAGAGTTATTTCTCTAAGCAAGAACCCCATATGCCAAATATTTTCCAAGTTAATTGGCCATGGAGAGACTTCAAGTGGTGCTACATACCCCCTAAGCCCCATGGTGGTCCAAGTGCTAAATATTAAGGTGCTACGTGAACATCAATTTAAGCAGCACCCTGCAGTAATTCCTTCAGAAGGAGCTGTATTTTTGTAAACAGAGCATGCATGCACCTGGTCTCTCTTTTATAAGCGACGACGTGATAGATCTTAATAAGAACCACGTGGAGGAGCACTTACAGATTGATCTATACTTGCCATGCATGCTTTCTTCTGTCACTGAAGGTGTTTCGTGAAGTAGATCATAGAAACCACTTCACAACCTTTGCTTTTTAAGACTAGGTTAAAGAGAAATTTCCATTCATTAAAAATAAGACTCCACTGGAGTGATACGTCAGACGTCTAACTAAACAGGTGTATGTTTGTGAACGTGTTGGAGTTAGACATCACTCTCTCACTTTGTCTTGCTAATTAAAAATATATTAGCACATAAGTAGCTCTCTCCAATAGCACTTGTGACTCCAAAGGGTGAGCTGCTGGAACACCACAGAAATATTGAAAGTGGTGATTTTAATCACAAAATGTAACTCTCATGTTCTCCTAAAACAGAAGTTCATGATTTTAGATGCAGAAGAAGCAGTGCAGTCTGACAAGTTAATAACTCCAAAAATAAACCCACAAAGATCTCATTGGCATATGAATAGTGTGAGTTATAACAAAGACATTTGAGAGACATTTAGAGCTATTATATTCAAATGGAAGACTTTCTAAAGTTTCCTCTAGCATTTGCCTTTTCAGTGCCAGCCAAGATTGGTGATATGATTGCACCACATTTTTAATCCCTTGGGCTTCACATTGTTTAAATTTGCCAGATGGCATTTCGATATATTTTTAAAGGTTCCTTACAGCGGTTTCTAGGAGAGCTTAAAACTAAATTCCCCCTAGGAAATGATTTCTTATCTGTACCTGTAGAAATAGATGCAGGAATCACAGCTGGATTAAGCAGAACATATGAAGCAATGGTATCGATGATTGGTATCTGTTGACTGATGACCAATTTGATGTTCAATCCCTTACAAAATTAGACTGATCTGTAACTCACAATTATTTTATTAATATTTTTATTTTTACCGTACTAGAACAATAGATAGTACTTTAGGGCAATGACAATATAATAGGACAATAACCTCTACTTTGCATACACCAATTTTTAATATTTCTATGTGTTTTCTGTCCGATATAGTCCATTTGCAGTGAATTTTTATCTTCAATAGTTCTATGTTCCCCTTTATGCCCCACAACTCCAGACAAAGTCAACTCTCAGTGGAGGGGCTCAGACCCTCCACTCTTTCAATCTTATTTCTCCTCTTGCTAACCCTCAGGACTCTGCCCTAGTTACATCAGTTCAAGAAGTGTCTGTCAGTGGCTGATAATACTTAATATTTGCTAACATCAACAAATTGCCGCAAAAAGTCAATAAGCATCTACTATGTACTAGAGGTAGTATATGCTTATATTGCATGTTATGACACACACACACAAACACCAATCTTACCACAGAAGATTGAAGTGTAACAATAGTCCTATGATTCTGAATAAACCAAATATTATTATCTTTCTGACAGTGGTGTGTTTTAAGATATGAAATATAATAAACATTATAGGATACTTTTTTTCAAAGTCTACTAATGAATAAATATGTAATGATTGGCCCACAAAGAGCTAAGAAGAGAAACACCCATTTTACACAAAGTATTCATATAGTATGCAAAGAATTCATATTACCAAACAGATTAATTAGGAGTGGTTGTTTATTTTAAGCAAGGGTACTTCACAGGATTTTAAAAAATGAACTCTGATTTAACCACCATTATTACTAATGAGATACTAAAAAATCAATTTGTGCACTGACTTTCAGGGTATACCTATTATCATTCTAGCTGCATAGATTAACCTATCTGAACTACTTTCTGAAAAATACATCCATCTGGACAGAGTGCTACATTTAGGTCAAATTACTTTTCAAAATTTTAAAAACACTGCATTCGATTCTCTTGTAACATCGAGAGTAGAGAAGAAGAAAGCAGAGGTAACTAATATTTACTTAATATTTAATTTCTTCAGACTCTTTGCTAAGTGCTCTACGGTGTCCCACTTGGCATCAGAACAATTCTTGAGGTGAGTATCCCTGCCCTTACTTTGTAGATCAAGAAGAGAGGCCTACAAATAACAGTGGTTATACAGCTATTAAGTACTGGAAGGAAGTTTAGAATTCAGGTTTTTAAATTACATGCCTTAAAAAAAAAAAAAAAAAGCATTTATCAACCATAAAAAAAAAAAGCAACTAAAAAAGAACCCTTACATTTGAATGGAAATAATACATAAATATTGTTGAGCACAAAGGGCCAGATTGTTACACTTCAACTACATGTAAAATAACTTTTCTAGGTTGCTAGCTTTAAGATAAAACAATTTAGGCCCCTATAAATTGTGGGTTAGCCTCTTGAAAAACACTGGAAATTTACCAAACATGAAGAAAACAATTCAATGGACCAGTTATAGCTTACTGGCATATTAAGTACTCAGTTTTTATGAATAAGCCGTGTTAAATATAAGGTCATTCTAGCCGCTGAAGTCTGCCTCTATGTAAATAGATGTTTGCTCTCGTTGGTACCATCCCCAGCAATACAGATGAGCTATTTGGTGCATGGTGCCAGGCTGTAGAAAGATCTTAGAGTACTACAGATTCGTCTGCTGTTTGGGCTGGAACTGAACCAACTACCACATGGCTCCAGTCATCCTTTTGTTAGTGAATGCTCTTCATTAGTATTCATTTTTGCTCTGGGGATTCAGCCCCACACAAAGGGTTGGTCCTTGAAAGCATCTGGTTTCCCCTTTCCCTACTACCCACCTCGGATATTTTATTAATTGCAGTGTGACTTGGCATCATTTACCAGTTTCAAATACTCTTCAAATGCCATCAGTATAAATAACTCTTTGTTTCCTCTTTATGAAAAGATCACGAGGCTAAAAAATCTCCGGGCCATTATGATGCTGTACTTGGTTCCATCCTCAGTCTGGAGCAGGCAGAGCTAATCTCTCCGAATGCGGGGAAAGATTTTGGCCACGTCACTAGGCATTTTTCTTATAAGATTTCATCCCATACTGACCTCCCTTTAAAACACGCCGCCTACTCCTGGAACTCCTCCTATCGCTTCTCTTCAACTTTCAGTTCGTTTTCAGTGTAAGAGATGTCACCTCTATGCCACTCCAGAACATCCCCGTGTTCAGTGAACGCCCTTCACCACCTTGAGCGGGTGTGGACCGAGAGATTACTCAGGCGGGTGAGCCGAGCCATCCAGGCCATAACACGATCCTTTCCTTGGCCCGCCCTATCTCCAGGGTAAAGTCTGGAAAAACACCTATTAGACACGTTAACATCCTGAAGTGGGAGATGCGGCATCTGTTACTTCGAATGAATCCTGTAAGCGAAAGGAAGGCATCCTACAACATTCCAGGGCCGCAGCAGTCCCAGCCCCTGCCTCAGAGCCTGCAAGGCCTAGAAGCCACAGGACACATGGAGACGGACCTGACGCACTTGGGTGACGTATGAGATGTCAGCACAGCTGCTGCCCTCTTGATGCCACCAATTATATTCTGGGCCTTGAGATGGTGTCGCTAGGATTCATTCATTCCTTGTTTTACGCCTCCATACACTCAACAAATATTTATTGATTGCCTGCTACGTGCCAGGAACTTGACTATGAACTAAGAATACAGCTCCCAAACCTTTTCTTGGCATCGGATGGTCTTTCCCCTTTGCTCCCCACGAATCATAACGATACCATAAAGTATCCGCCAAACATCTGTCCTGTGCTAAGCACCGTGGTGGTATTTACATAAGACTCTCTCATCAACATTATAGTCTTGCATGGTAGATACTAATGTTCTCATTTTATGACTGGGAAGACTGAGACTTGGAAAAACTAGTTGATTATTTCAAAGTAAGCCTTGGGGCCTTGATGCTGTGGACCCTAGTTCTGTTGGATTCCAAACTCAACTATATTACTTTTTTTTCTCATGAGTGGTAGAAAACCACCCTGGACAGAAAGTTAAAGTGCTTGCCTTGCCAGGCCCACAGCCTCCTGCAGCACTTTGGAGCTGTTCCAGCTCCTGTCCAAACAGGACTAAGTTCAGGCGTCCTTCCCTCTCCAAGGTTTTGGCTCCCGAGGGTTATTCTCCAGAAACTATTCTTTTTCTCTTGTATCTCTTGCCAAATGTTGTTTAGTTGCCCAGTTAGCAGATTCAACTCCTCCCCCCCTCCCCTTTATTGCTCTTCTTGTGAATCAACAATTTTAATGTCATTAGTTCTCACTTATCTTTCCTTTTCCCAAAATACACTTAGCCGTCTTCTTCTATACATGGCTTAACTTTTTATGTGCCATTTCTTGGTGAATGTGTATGCATTAAATTATCAATTGTCCTACAAACTTCTACATGGGTCAAGTCTGTTTTCTTCTGCTTATGAGCAATTAATATTGGGAAAGTTATCTAACCAGTATATGCCTCTGTTTCTTCATTTCTATAGGTATTTCTTAGCTTCTAGATTTCTACCAGTCCAGCCCATGCCTAGACTCTGTTGGGGCCTCTTGCCTTCTGGCCAAAGCCCTGGTTGAGCAGGTGGGATCTTTTTGAGTCCAGGACAAGATTATACCAGCTCTCATTCTCTGTTGATGAGCCAACAGCAGCACCTGTCCTAGATATCTCTGTCCTGACCCTCCGACCAATAGCCACAGAATCCTGCCATAGTCCTCAGACTTGTGTCACACCCTAGCCCAGCGTGAGTCTGAAGGATGGGCTTGGCTGATGCCTATGGCTGTTGGCAGGAGGCTTCAGTTCCTGTCCATGCGGAGCACTCTATAGGATTGCTCATGTCATCTCTCACTCCAGAGTGAGTGGCCTAATAAAGAAAAAGTGGGGAGGGGAGAGAGAGAGAATTCCCCAAACAAAAGCTTTAAGCTTTTATAATCTAATTTTAGAAGGAACACACCATGACTTCTGCCATATGCTCTTGGTCACAGACCTACCCTGATACATAATGGGAGGAGACTATAAAGGATCTGAATAGCAGGAGATGGAGATCATCACTGGGGATTCTAGGAAGCTGATTCACCTCCTCTCCTACTCTTACCTTTTCTTATGACCCCATTCCAGTATCAGACCAAAGTCCAGAATCTTACTAAGTCAGACACAAGATTCTTGGGTGTGTTTCCTTAGGTTCAGTAGCTCAGTTACAGTGCCTCTTGATCTGTACATTTGTAAACAAAAGAGACAAGTATTTGTCCTGTTTTAAAAAATATATATCTTAATTGATTTCAGAGAGAGGAATGGAGAAAGAGGGGGAGAGAGAGAGAGAGATAGAAACATTAATGATGAGAGAGTCATTGAACCGCTGCGTCCTGCACACCCCCTGCTGGGGATCAAGCCTGCAACCTGGGCATGTGCCCTGACCAGGAATCGCACTATGATCTTCTAGTTCTTAGGTCAAAGCTCAACTGCTGAACCGGCCGGGCTATTTGTCCTTCTTAAAAAACTCAATTGCCCAGCCGGTGTGGCTCAGTGGTGAGCCTCCACCCAGGAACCAAGAGGTCACTGGTTTGATTCCCGGTCAGGGTTTCAGGCTCTATCCCCAGTAGGGGGAGTGCAGGAGGCAGCCGATAGATGATAGATGCTATTTCTCATCGATGTTTCTATCTCTCTGTCCCTCTTCCTTCCTCTCTCTAAAAAAAAAAAACCCAATTAAAAATATTTTTAAAAAGCACCAATAAACAATGGTGGGAAAGGCACAGGATTTGCTGTAGACATTCTTGCACAAAAACGGGGAAATGGGAGTCACTGTCCAGAGAGGTTATGAAATTTGGTCAGACATGTTTTGGAAGGTCCTTGATTAGGTCTCTAGACCTGGGAATAATTCTTTGTGGTTCTCAGGGACTTTTTCTGGGCTCTTGGCTTGCTCTCTGAGTAATCCTTTCTTTTAATGAAAGATAGCATGTGTTACAGCTGAGCAGTTTTATCAGCCTGCTTCCTTCCAGTGGAATATGCTAGTCCAAAGGCCACTTTTAATTAAGCATATTCTTGCATTAGCAGCAAAAATGGACAGCTCCTACTGATGGCTTTATCTTGTGGTTTCTCTCTCTCAGGTCTGTGGTTAAATACTATGTGGTCAAAAGGTTTACATCACCTACTTTGTATTATAAATACTTCCTCTTTGTTGACTTCTAGTTAACTTTGAACAATCAATCAACAAGTCTTTTATAGAGAAAATTCATGATCTTGAAACTAATATATAAAAAATGATATAAAAGCCACAATGAAATATTACAGACATGGCATAGACATGGTATAGTTAGTTGTACCTCTCAGAGAGGTACAGAATTGTTACAGAGCCTTGACAATTTTGTAATTTTTATTCACATTTACAACTTTCTTTTTCTTTTTTTTAATTTTTAAAATATGTCTTTCTTGAGTTCAGAGAGGAAGGCAGAGGGAGAGAGAGAGAAACATCAATGATGAGTCACTGATCAGCTGCCTCACACACGCCCCCTACTGGGGATCGAGCCCTAAACCCGGGCATGTGCCCTGACAGGAATCGAGCCGCCATCTCCTGGATCCTAGGTCGATGCTCAACTGCTGAGCCATGCTGGCCGGGCTACAGTTTTTCTACATAAATGCAGAACAAGGTAGTGTCAGTTCAATAAATATGAATAAGATTCCGTGATCATGAAAGACTGGAATGGTTCTAGAGCAGTTCTGTTGTCATACGTTGTTCTGGTAGGAGCTGGAGTTCACTAGGAGAAAGGAGGGTAGAAGAAAGAAGCTTAGCCCATTTTCCCCTAATATATCCACACGGCTGTTTGAACTGAGTATTCAACATCAGATGCGGAAAAAAAAGAAAAAGAGGCCTATTTACTAAGTAGAATTGACAAACAGGAAAAGTACTGCCATAGATTGACTTTTTAAAAAATTAATTTACCCTTCTTGGCCCTGGCTGAGTATTGCTCAAGATTTGGAATGAATGAAGCTAGTGATGAAAGTGATTTCTCTTTACTGGGAGGCCATAGATCTCATAGCCTGGAATCAGCTATTCTGCACCTCTCACAGCTCCCTCTTGTGACCAGAGCTCAATCTTCTGGTAGAATGGCTCCCTGCTTTCTCATAGATCCCTCTTACAGTTACATCAATATTAAAGGATTATTTCTCAGTGCTTACTTACTCCTATAACCAACTCATTAGAAGTAGGAACCTAATTATTATGGATTCACATGCTTTATGTGTTCAACAGTTGCAGGAATGAGGGAGCCCTTGTTAACACTAGTTGGGTTGTTACTGTTGCTCTCTTGTTGTACCTGGAATCCATAAAGGAATTCAGGGCTTGTTCTCTTTTGTTTTCCTCAATGCATGATAATTATAAGCAGAAATTCAAGAAATCGCAATATACCTATGTTGAAAAAATTATAATCTTATAGGAGATTATAAAATTAATAAAATCCCTAATTTTCACAAATCATTCAATTATCATGACATTGGGGTATATGGAACAACCTACAGCTATCAGGAATAAATAATATCATTAGATAAAGATATCTGATGTTTATTTGTAATGGTAATGAAAGAGGAACTTCCTAAACTTCACTTTTAAAAGTCTGTGATGTGCTCATTTGCTAACAGGTTCCTATGATTGTCATAGCGATAGCATCGTTGGACTCATAATTTGTGAACTCATACTTTCCACTGGAGAACTATAATCAATGAAAGTAAAGGAATGCTTTTTTCCATATTTTATCCACATTTTTATTTTTTTAATTAAAAAAGTTAGAATTAAGTATTTCAGTTAAAAAATGAATAAATTACAAGTGTTCAGCTCAATAAACCATAACAGAGTAAACTCATCTGTGTAATCACCACCCAGGCTAAGACAGAATATTCTCTTCATTAGATGAAGAGAGATCTCAATCGATGCCTCTTCCCTTCTTTCCCAATATATACCTTATCCTTATTTCTAGCATCATTTTGGCTGTTTTAAAACTTTATGTGACAAGAATCACACAGCATGTACTCTTTAGTGTTTGACTTCTTTGGCTCAGCATTATATTTGTGGGAGTCATCTATGCTGTGGTGAGCCACATTGCGAGGGGTTCACATTTTATTCCCAAGAAAAATTCTTTATTTACTTATCTAAATGTAGCAGCCATGCTTGTAATACTTTGTAAATAAATGTATTTTAATTGTACAGATATGTTTGAGTTGTTTCTACTGTACTTGTAGTTCAAGGTTTGACACAAAGTCCTTTTCTTCAGTGAAACCATATTTGATATTTCAAGGCAAAATAGTTGCATTCCTTTTAGGACTTCCATAGTAATTTGTACAGCTGTAAAATCACACTGTGACATTCTGTCTTATCTAAATCATTTTTATTTCCAGTATACAATTCAAACTCTTGGGGAAAAGAAATTTTGTCTCACTAAAATATATAGACTCCAAAACACCTAACATAATATTTTGCACATAACAGGAGCTTAATATATATTTGAAAAATAAATGGAGTGATGAATGATTAAATAAGAATGCTCAAGTGCAGTAAAAGGAATGTTGATTGAAATAAAAAGTGAGGTTTATGTGCTGTTTCTGCCTTGGGCAAATGTGTTTTAAATGTTTTTCAGTGTCCTCATTTGTAAAATTGGAATAAATGCCTATGGAGGTTTAAGGCTTAAGAGCATAATTTATCTTGACTTGACTTGGGGTGGTGAACATGCAGTACAATGTACAGATAACATACTATAGAATTGTATACCTGAAACCTATATAATTTTATTAACCAATGCCAATTCAAAAAATTCAATAAAATTTAAAAAAATTAAAAAAGATATTTTGAGGAAAAAGCTAAAAAAGAAACATAATTTAGCTTAATGTGCATTGTAGAAAACTTACAAATATAAGGTAGTCATTTATATTTTAAAAGCATATGAGAAGAAGAAAAATATATGTCTGTAAAGACAAAAAATATCTTTCAAAGAATGCACAAGAAACTCTAGGGAGGGGAACTGGGTGGTGGAGTGACAGGAAAGGAATTTGACTTTTAATGTTATACTCATTTGAGTCTTGAACCATATGAATATTTAACTAAAAATAAAAGGAACACAATTTAAGGAAAAATATATTGTTATTTCATTTTGTAACGTAAACATTACTTCAGCAGAAATACTTTTTGTGCTGATAGTAATGATCAAGTTTGGAGCCTTATCGAAACAACTTTATAGACAGAGGCTTAAATAATTTGTGAGTTAACTACTTTGCCTTTATTTATTTATTAGAAGGTTCTTACTTTTATTATTTATACTCTAGCTCAAAGCCTGGAGCATATATTGATTGCTTCTTAAATTTATTATATGGTTTGAGTTTGTTAGATTATTACATAACTAGATTTGGAAGACTCGGAATGCTTGCTAGAGCTTTCTGGAATGTTAGGTTCCTTGCTATTTAATGTAATTTAGAAAGATTTCCTGAATAGCTTGTTACAAATAGATTTTTTTTAAGGTCATCTGGAAGGGAGGCACATACTCATGTATCCTTGGTGAGGAACATTGTCCTCCTGGGGTGACCTTGCAGCATTGGTAGGGATACATGTGACTTACTAGAAGAAACGGGACCCTCAGTCACCTCACTCAGCTATCGACCTTGGTGATAAATGAAGTGATACATGTGGCAGCCAAGTGGCCTGTACCTACAGAATTTCTGTAGACACTTTCTGAGTCAACTTCTCAGTCATGTCAAATATTTGTTAATTATCCAGAAACCCTTCCCAGCCTTTGGTTCTGTTTCTGTCCTGGTCATTGCCACTTCCCTAGATGACCAGGGAAGGCAGTTTGGGATCTGAAATTTAATCCCAGGTAATACTGCTCTTTTTCAATAGGTCTTATTGAACTTGAGTAGAAGAGGGTTTTAAAACTAATGTACAGTATGAGGATGGTGGTGGCTCTGGAGCTCGCTCATCTGTCTTTCCCAGATTGGCAGGAATTATGTATATATATATGAACTTAATTCTGCTTCCAGCTATTATAAAATGATGGCTGACTTTTAAAAACATTTTCTTATTTTCCTTTCAAATTCTCCAGCTTGAATAAATTTAATTTATGATGTTTTTAAACTAAATAAACTGAAAAAGTCTTTGGGAGGAATATTTTCTATTTATAATTTGCTTCAGTATCACAGTTTCTTAATCATATCTCTCAAAAGACTTGGGTTTTTAAGATAAACCTTTCAAACTCTGTTATATTACCCTTGAGAGGTAAATGGGATGTTTGCCTGGAGCCCTGCAATTTCCGAATTTGAACAACAAAGATAAGTCACTACTGGCATTATATTAACAAAAGATTTATAGCCACCACTAAGCGGCAAGTAATAAAAACTTACCTACTGTCAGCTTGATTAAAAAAGCCTAGCAAGTCATTATACATTCATGACTTCTGGTTCTGTGGCTCAGTGTAGTGTATAATATAAACCAATATTTTAGGTGTTTCATTTGCATATTGCTTATGATTTGAGGGTGGCTTATTACAAAGAAATAGGTAAGTTAACAGGCAATAACTGTTCATGTCTCGTGATTCTGCAGTTTAGGCAAGGCTTGGTGGGGATGGCTTGTCTTCAGTCCATGTTGGCTAGGGTGGTTCAATCGGAGCTGGAAGATCCACAAGCTTCACTTACATGTCTGGTGCCTCACCTGGGGCTGAATCAACTGGGGGTTGACCGGGCTTCTGTCTTTTCCTTCAAAGTGTCTTATTACCCAGGGATTTTCTCTATATAAATGGTTATCTATCTCTCTATCTATCATCTATCTATCTATCTATCTATCTATCTATCTATCTATCTATCTATCCATCCATCTATCATCTATCATATATCTATAATCTATCATCTGTCTATTATCTATCTGTCATCTATCTAATCTATCTGTCATCTATCTAATCTATCATCTATCTATCTATCTATCTATCTATCTATCTATCTATCTATCTATCTATCTATCTATCTATCTATCTATCATCTATCTATATCTATCTATCTATCTATCTATCTATCTATCTATCTATCTATCTATCTATCTATCTATCATCTATCTATCATCTATCTATCTATCTATCTATCTATCTATCTATCTATCTATCTATCTATCTACCTACCTATCTACCTACCTACCATCTGTCCGTCCGTCCATCCATCCATCCATGTAAGTAGCTGATCTGTCTAAATGATAGTTGGACCTCTTTATATGGCTGCTACCTTCCAACAGAATAAAAATGGGAACTACTGTGTGTTTTAAGGCATAAGCTGGAACTGTCAAAGAGTCACTTCTGCCACATGTTTTTTGACAAAACAAGTAACAAGGACATCCCAGATTCAAAGGAAAGATAAATAGATTCCACCTCTTCAGATTGAAGCAGCCTGGGTGTCCAGCAGTGAGGCGATGGTGGCCACTTTTGGAAACAACATAACATATCAAGACAGTAAGACCAGTCCATTAAAGTATCTCTTTGACGAGTTTTTATTCCTGAAAAGGAATCAGTTCATTCCCCTAAAATGTGTACTTGTATGGAACCTATCTTTTTAATCTTTACCTAATTATCATCAAGGTCCGCAGAAGGTTTTTGTGCTTTTTACATTACAAATTAGATGTTTATGTTTGCCTTCCTTACTACATTTTTGAAATGACTACACACATACTTCTATGGCCTTGGGCAGTCTACTAAAACCACAATTCTTAGTTTGCTCATCTGAAAATTGGATTGACAGAAATATCTATTTTATAGCATAGTTCTGAGATTTAAATGAGATGGGCAGTATTTGATATATAAGCCTTCAATCATTATTAACTATGTTCATATCTTCTCTTATGATTTTAAGGTCATTTATAAAATAATGTTTATTTTCACTCTTCTTTTTTTTAATTAACTAATTAATTTTAATTTTATTTTTGTTTAAAATATTACAGATGTCCCTTTTACTCCCCAATGACCCATTCCTCCCCGTTCCTTCCCCCTTTTCAAGGCTCTCTGTAGTTTGAGCAACTAGGGGAATGGTGATGCCATTCAGTAAAGTGGGAAAGAATGAGGTAAGAATGTGTTTTGGGAAAAGTAATTTTGTGGGTAAGAAATGATCCCAGAGGCTGTTAAGATGATATATGAGTATATGCTAAATTGCATACATACAAATGCATATGCTTAAATGTATATAGATAGATAGCAAGAGGGGGGGGGAAGGAGAGGGAGAGGGAGAGAGAGCGAGTGAACTATGAGGGACTAATTTTGGAAGCAATTATCCCAGCTGATGACTAAGGACTATTCATTATTCTTTGCTCCTGAAGGCAGAGATTTTACCTTATTTATCTTTCTAGGCCCCTTAACACACACCATTATTTATCATCTCCATGTAGTATTCATATAATTTTTTACTGAGTTGTATTAACACTTTCTCTGCAGAGCTCTCTTGAGAAAATAACCTGGAGACCACTTTTAGAGCTCCTCAGTGTCCCAAAGATTCACTTATACCCAGGCCAGGTCACATCTTTCATTTACTCAGTGTTTTAAACACCTTTCCTTGCTTTCTCAATATTGTAGCAGAACAAGAAAGTACTTAATATATCAGTATTCTCTTTTCTTCTAAGGCCAACAACTTCTATTAGAAATTGAACAAATATGTTGTGTTATTTATTAATATTTAATTCTAATTAACATTTATGATTTAGAAAACATTTTCATAGTCATTACAAGATTTCGTAAAGATAAACCCTTGAGGTACCATCATTACACCCATATGACGGATAAGGAAACACCCCCAGAGAGCTTAAGCACCAGCTGGTGCGGGAAGAAGGACCCAAGCACCTTCCACCTTCAGCGTCTATGCAATGATAAAAGGATTGATAGAAGAAGCAGCTTGAGATGTCCATGAATGTAAATTATTCCAGATTTCTATTACCATGAATAATTTGAAATGACTCCACACACGTACTTCAAAATTTCTAATTAAAATATTTTGGTAATATTCTTTTAAAAGGCACCATCTGTAATTCTTCAGCAGCTTCTCATGGTGGATTTGTGGTTTATTTTAAATATGTTCTTAATTCAGAATCAAAGTGAACTACAATGCTAGTCAAAGAAATTCATCACCACATAAATTTATTATTAAAAAAAGAATTTTAAAAAGTTCTTCTTTGGCCTGGCCAGCGTGGCTCAGCGGTTGAGCACTGACCTAGGATCCAGGAGATCTCGGTTCCGTTCCCAGGCAGGGCACACACACAGGTTGCTGGCTTGACCCCCAGTAGGGGGCTTGCAGGAGGCAGCCGATCAATGATTCTCTCATCAGTGATGTTTCTATCTGTCTCTCTCCCTCTCCCTTTCTCTCTCTGAAATCAATAAAGACATATTAAAAAAAAGTTTTCCTTTGGATAGTTCTTAATAAGATTTTTAAATCGGGAATTATTCCCGTTGTAGCAAGCTGATGTTTAATATATCAGGTTGAGACATTATTTTGACTAGCACATTGCCTTGACTCATGAACTGACATATCTTAGGAGTGCAGAAAATCATATTAAGGAGACCCTTTCCCCTTCAGCAATTTGACACTCATGGTACAAAGCTGGAATAAAGTAATCGGATCTATACGTTCTTCCATTGTGATTTAAAAATATAAACCTCTGCTTCTAGCCAAGAAGAACTAACTGGAGACACAGTGGGAGGCTACCACTGAGTCAAGCAAATGGAGACTCAGTCCTGATGTTCAGGATGTGTTTTCACAAAGCAACAAATTGCATTCAGTGTGAAAGCACCGTGCCTGATTTTCCCAGCTGAGCATAAACATGCCCCGCGTTTTAGATAGCAAAAAATAAACCCAGAGGCTGTCACTCACGGTAAGAAAGCGTATACCATTTGTTACTACAAAGAAGGGCAAACATATTTTCTAATTCTCACTGTCACTTCTTTTTTACCTGTGGATTATTTAAATACATGAATATTTTTCTAGTTACTTTTTAGTTTTGATTACTAGCTTAATGCATTGAGGCCAAAGATATAGTCTGTCGTGATTTCAACCCTTTGACATGTGCTGAGAATGGATTCTGAGGCCCTGTTATTACGTTTATAAAATCTTAGAAATACTTTTCTCATGAACTAAAATGTTTCTCATTGTGAATTGATCCTCATGATCTTTCTTTTCTCCTGCCCTATCTTTTTCCTCCTACTCCTCCTTTCCTTCCCTGTGTTCCTTCTTCCACATGCTGTACATACATTATTTAAGACAAAACAAAAGGAATTGCCTCTTTACTTTAAAAAAATGAATACAATTGCACTGAAAGAAAATGTAATAATTTACAAGAACCAGGTCAATCTCGTGAAAAATGCTGGGCTACATCTCACATGAGCCTGTGCAAGAGGCGCATTTGTGCAAGAACTGGCAGATAGGATGGTCTGCATGACACACAGCTCGCTCTTTGTGGTTGACAACCTGCAATATGCCTGCAAACCACATAGTATCTTCATTTACCGATATGGCTGGAGAAACCGCTTTGCACGACCTGTCCTAATGCAAGTTTTTATGCTAATTCGGTTTAGTGTTTTCCATCCCACAGCAAGCTCAGTATCATAGTGCAGTTCATTCTTCGCAAATGGACTCTTCCTTAGAAAATGTGGTTTCGATACCATTTACCCGACTGGCTACTGCCCTAGGTGCTGTTATTGATGATTGGAACATTTGTTAGCTTGTCTCTCTGAACAGCTGCTGATTAAAGGCTCTTTTACTAACAACAGCAAACACATGTTTATTGACCCTCAGCCTGTGCCAGGCATTATAGAATAATATTTCATAGGGGTCTTTAGTTCCTGAAGGTATGATAGTTCTGTCTAACCTTTCAAAAAAAAAACTAAGGTGACACAAATGGTGATTACTCAAAGGAAGCTAAAATACTCCTGTCATTTGTATATTCTTTAAACCTTGCAAAAACACTTCCTCAGATTTACCTAATTCTCAGGATGGCTACAGGGGCAGTTGTTATAAATACAATCTTACAACAGAAGAAACTGAGATTCAGAGATGTTAAGTGACTTACCGAAGGTCTCTTTAGTGGTGGCAGAGTAGGGTCCTGGGGCACACTGTAAAAAGGTGTCAGAGAGACTTGACTTCAAGTTTCATGATCTCTGCCATTTCCTAGCTCTATGACCTTGGACACGTTTCTTAAACATACCTGACCCAGTTTCCTCACCTGCCAAGGCTTTGTCACAGGGTCATTGATGGGACTGAATGAATGAATGGGTGCAGAAGTGTGTAATCTGAAAAGTGTTTGTGACTGTTACATTATTTAACCTTCGGGGAGGAGACTGAAGATGGCCCAGGGTTGTCAACAACAGTTCAAGTCAGATGAAACTGGTCCCCATGAACCTGTGCTGCGTGAACTTGAGCGTGTTACTTGAACTCCCGGGGTCTCTGTCTCCTCTGCTGTAAACTGTGGGTCATAACACAACCTTGTAAGCACAGCACCAGGCTCTCAGGAGGCACGAGCCTCCCATCTCCAGATCCTTGACTAGGTCACATCTGCACAGTTCCTTTTTGCCATATTAAGGAACCATTCACAGGTTTGAGAGATTAGAACATGGACATATCTGGGGTGGGGGGAGCGGCATTATTCAGCCTACCACAGTAACCAGCGTGGTCAGTGATACAGGAGTGGGGAACGAAGTAGAAAAGAATAAACTTGTTCTTGGCAATTTTACTTATTTCTTTAAATTGTGAGCAGATGGCCAGGACTATAGTGAATGAACTTCAGAGCTGTACGGACCTAGATTCAAATCCCAGCTGTACTACTTACCAGCTGTGTGACCTCAGGCAGGTAACATAACCTCTCTGAGTCTCTGCTTCTTCATCTGTAAAATGGGAATAATAATATAGATTTCTTTTTCCATTTGAGGATTAAATGAAATGATGTATGTCAAGCTATTAGGATAGTGATAGTCCAGGTCAAGGTCTCAGTGAATGAGTCCACCAACATTGCTAAAGCCCAGGCCTTGCTTCTAATACAGTATGTGACCGCAGGCAAGTTCTCTTATTTTTTTATTTTTAAAAATTGGACTTTGCATGCAGAGTTAGGTTCATTGTAGTCCTCAGTATTGATCTGCACAAGGTATCACTTTTGTTTATTTTTTTACACTATTTATTTATTTATTTTTATTTTAGTCCTTACCGGAAGACAAGGACATGCTCAGAGAGAGAAGCATTGATGTGAGAAAGAACCATTGCCTTGCCCTCCGCCTGCGCCCCTACCCGGGGGACCAAACCTGAAACCTTTCTGTGCACAGGATGACGCTCAACCCACTGAGCCACTCCAGCTGGGCTGTTTAATTTTGATATAATTAAAATTTGATAGTCATATCTCTTTTCCTCTGGTTCTCATCCCCACTTCCTCCACAAACCCTCTCTAATGTGTTTGCTGTGTCGGTGGATTCTTACATATTCTTTTAAAATATACACTTTTGTATAATACACGTGTATGTTTTTAATTAAGTGTTATAGGTTGTACTATAGAGTGTGTCCGTTTCTCCTCAATTTACTCATGATGGGATTGTTCAAGATTTGTCTGTCCCAGCACATCAGGAATCCACTCTGTGGTACAGCTGGGGTTTGAACCTAGGTCTATATGACTCTGAAGCCCGTGCACTATATTCCTTGTCGTCTATGGTGACAGGCGTCCGCCTCCGTCTACAGATGAGCATCCGTTTACATGCACTGGCATAGACTTGTGCCAGAGTGTCTCTGGGATATGCACGCAATAGTTGGGACAAGGTTCCCGGGATAAGTATGGACAGGTTGCCCTCCAGAAAGGCTACAGCATTTCTTCTTCCACCAGTAGAACATGTGTTTCTGTTCACTATTTTTTTGCCAACGCTTGGTGTTTTCTGCCTCTGATGTTTGCCACCCGATGATGACAAATTGCTACCGCTTATTTGTTAATTTCTTTGAGCACTGGTGGAGTTAAGCCAAGCTTTATACTTCCTGCTTTTCAAGCTTCTTCATTTTATGAACACAAATAATATACAATTTATGTGGATATAAAAATCTTTGTTCATTTGGGGGGGCTTAACTAACTTTTTGTTATTATTTGTTAATTTACTGGTGTCCCTTGAATGTTCTTTGTTGGGATTAGACATTTCCAATTTCTTGTCTAAATATTCATCTTTTTGTTAACTTTATCTGTGATATATATTTAGATATACTCAGATATGGCTAATCATGTCATTTATAGATGCTGTAACTATCTTTGTGCCCAATCACCTGTATTTTAAGGTTGAGGGCATTCCTTTGATGAAAAGAAACTAAAAAGTTTTCCTCCTTATGATATATGAGTTTGGGTCTTATTAAATATTTCCTTCTCACCCCAAGAAAGATGGTCACTTATATTTTCTTCTATTGGCTTTATATATTCCTTACTTTTTAATACTTTTAGTTCCTTAATCCTTCTAAGCTCACATTTGTGTATGGACCTATTTCTGCACTCAATATTTAATTCCATTGATCTATTTGTCTGTCTCTATATGAGTACCATGTATGTTTAAAAGTTGCTATGGCCTGGCCAGGCATGTCTCAGTGGTTGACGGTCAACCTACTACCCAGGAGATGGAGGTTCAATTCCTTGTCAGGGCACATGCCCAGGTTGAGGGTTCGATGCCTGGTTGGGGGGTGCAGGAGGCAGTGGCGAGTCTCTCATCATTGATATTTCTCTCTCTCTCTCTCTGTTTCCTTTCCTTTCTCTGAAAACAATAAAGATAAATTTAAAAAATTAAAAATAATAAAAATTGCCATGGATATATAGTATGTCTTAATTTTTAATAGGCAGAGTACTTTCTTTTCTATACATAAAGAACAATCTGGTATTCATGAACTTTCTTTTTTCTACATCCTAAATTTGCCGAGGTCCCTAAAATTTCTATTGTAATTTTGATGGAATTCAATGAAAATGACATGTAGTCTTTTTTTAAAATGTTTTTATTGATGTTAGAAAGAGAGGAAGGGAGAGGGAGAGAGAGAAACATCGATTGGCTGTCTCCTGCACACCCCCTACTGGAGATTGAGCCTGCCACCCTTCATGTGCCCTGACCAGGAATCGAACCAGGGACCCTTTGGTGCATGGGATGATGCTCAACAAACTGAGCCACACCGGCCAGGGCAACATGTAACCTTTGATTCTTGGCACTGAATGAGACCTGAAGAGCAATGTCTATCCTAAAGAGCTATTTCCAGCATTTACTATAAATTACTGAGGGATAAATAGTGCATTTATGCATAGGGACTGGGAATTACCTTTGAAATATAAACTGAGGCTTTTTGCTTAGCCTGCAATTACAGCAGAAGGTGCAGTGTTATAATACTGTTTCTACAGTCATAAAATTATAGCATTAAAATAGCACTTCATGAAGTCCTTTCATGTACAGACACAATTGCAAACAGAGTCTCCCAGCTTCAGAGATTTTTATGGGTTACTGACTTTTTTCTACATCGTGTGAGCCCTGTGGGCTATTAAGTTCTTTCTGATGTGTTTTTAGTGCAAAGCTTTCATCCTGCAGCAAGAGATTAAATGTACGGTTTTGGGTTGTGTATCCAGTTATCTAAACATTGATTTCACTCTGGAGGCACAGCTTTTTAAATATTACCATACTACACAAGCTTCCTGGCTGTCTCACAAAGGCAGTCTCTATCTCTAGCAACACACATTCTGAAAATTAATGCTACCATGGAAAGGTGCCAGCCAGAAAATACTTACTCTCTTCTAAATATAGTTGGCCTGCCATAAAAGTTTGCAGTAGCCCCACCTGCCTTCAGTATACATCTTTTGTCCAGGTGTCTGTCCATTTCCCACTTAGGTGCTCACTCTCCCATTCCTCAGATCCTTCGTCTTCCCTGACCTTATCAGTTGGCTCTCAGGAAGTTTCTGAAACTCAGATCAAGGGGTAAGTGATCCATAAAGTGTAATGGCTGGCTCTGCATTAGAGCAGAAATCAGTCTCAGACTAAAGATATGGATTGCCAAGGTGGGCAGCGATCCCTTCTGCAGCCCCTAAACTTGCAACTGCAATTCACGCTTTAGAACTAGGGAAAGGCTGCCAGCAACAAACAAACAAACAAAAACAAAAACCTGGGTCTATTTGCTGTTAATTAAAAAAATGTACTGTTACCAGGTTGCCTCTAGTGTCTACAAAACTCAGTGTCATTCCTGTCCTGTTCCTCCAGCTCCAACAAGTTAGTTTTGCTGTGAGACTCTGGGTGAACTGTGTGAAGGTGGTCACTTCTCTCCACTCCCCACCCCAACCTTCTGCAGGAGAGTGAGGAGGGGCCAAGCACAGAGGAGAGGCCCAGGAAGGCTGTGCCACCCACCCTAGCACATCCTGGCCTTGCTGGCCTAAAGCCTCTCTAGGACATGAGAATTCTGAAGGTCATGTCCTTGGATTTGTCCTAGATAATTACAACTGCCTATAAAAGGAAAGGAAAATATGGTTTTAGTCAGCTTTCTGAAAAGTAACCAGTCACACAAGAGGTTCCTTCCAGCTAAATCAGTAAGTTGAGAAGAAATGTCCCTTGCCTACTATAGCAGTTCGACTGTAAGGAATATGATGGTGGTTTTGGTTAAATTTTACTCAAAATGATTCAACTTAAGCTTTGAAAAAAGCTTAGGTCAACAATTAGTCAGCACCTAGTTTCTGCCAAGTGTGAACTGAACTTTCCAAAGCCGTGCTGGGGCTGGACAGAGCCAATGGGAGACTAGGAAGCAGGGGTCGTGTTGGGTTCAGCTCAGGATCTGGGGTGTGCTTTCCAAAACTCTGCCATTCCAGGCTGCCCACGGGCTAAGCAGTGCAAAATGATGAACAAGGCATTCTGTATGTGTGCGTGCTGAGGACACAGTCAACCGTTTCAAAAATGCCCTGACCGACAGGAATGCATGCCTCAACCACGGTCACGAGAAAAATGATCACACCCCACAGCCGATTTTGGACATGCACCCCTCGCGTATGGTGAAAAATCTCAGAAAGTTAACTGTGGAGCTCAATAACTTCCACTCTGTTCCTCCTTGGTTACTTGGAAACCCTTAAAGATAGAGACAATAGCTTACTTGTTTTTACCTCCCGACATTCAGCACAATGCCCAGCACATAATAAATGCTTGATTAATATTTGTTAAATGATGGGATCACAGGAGGAGACGAACGCAGGGGAGCGACTTTATGATCTAGCCATGCTGTGAGGCCTCTCAGGGCGGACGCTTGTGCAGATGTAAGTTCGCTGGGGGGGGAAAGCCTCCTAACTTGCAGCCAGTCACTTTCATGCTTGGAGACCAGGGAGTGCAAAGCACATGGAGCTATACGTTCGTTGATCAGGCAAGGTAGCTGTCACCTGGCACTGGATCCAAAGGAATGTCAATATTTAGGACAGAGTGGAGAGCGGGAATGCAGGGGAGGGGGCCTGCGAGGTGAGAAAAGAGAAGGAGGCACTTTAAAGGAAAAAGGGGTTAGAATACTGAAGCGATAAGAAGAGACGGTCTACTCCAGTGGATATTCTGATTTCTAGGCCTGCTAGGCTTCCTGAACTTAATCCAGACAGCAGTAGCAGATGGTCTTGCTTTTAATCAAAATTCAGTAAGATGCAGCCAGATCTCCACACTTCATTGTCATTAAGCAATAAGAACGGTATGGGGAAAATGAAACCCATAGACAACACATGACATTTATTTTCCCCCTGATAATAGTTCACCCCTTTTCCCATTAGACTTTGACAAGGAAGCGCCTGTCTGGAGTGTTCCTGCCTTCTTTTCTGCCACCTCTGTCCCTGAGATGAGGGGAATGGGTGGAAGGAGTTTGAATGGAAAAGCCAAAGGCCTAGGTAGCTCACACCTGGGTAATAAATCTCAAGGGGGGGGGGGAGTCAGAATCAGACATGATCGGGGAAGGGTGAGATCCTTGGTCTGCGTCAGCCCTTGTTCTCTCCACCCGCAGCTGGCGAGGGTCTCTGGCTGTGCCGCCTGTAGTTACGCAGAAGGAGGTGGTCATCACTCCTGGGGGACTGTGTTGCGGATGAGCACCACTCGGACGCCGTACTGACACCCATGGACCTACATGGGCCTTTCTGGGCTCAATCTTTGGCGACTCTGGCCTTGATCTCACCTGTCTAAAATGGCACAGCCTTTGCTTTCCAAGGTCTTTGTTCCTCCCTGGTCCCTAGGCTTCAGGGACCCACATCTTTTCTTGTCCCTCCCAGGGGAAGTCCTTTTTCTGGGCTGGGGAAAGCCCCTCTCTCCTGCTTGCTTCTCCCAAGACACTCTGCTTGTAATGTCCCTTTTCCTTTTTCTCTTTTTTACAAACCTTCTAAATTCTCCCATGGGTTTGGGCTTTGTGAAATAAAACCTGGAAATTGTTGCTTTTGGCCCTGCTGTAGACCTTTCTGAAAGCAATGAAACATAGAGACAGCTACTGGTTTGAAAGAGGGAGAGAAAAAGAGAAAATGTAGGGGAAAAAACAGAAACTCATAGATTAAAGGCTTACAAATATTTTTTTCAAGTATATATGTATATGTAGGTGCTCCAATCCCAAATAATCATAATCAAAGAAACAAAAAACTTTGGGCACTTGAAGGGAAGATATTTATAGACAGATATGACTTATAGGGCCCTTCAAATGCCACTCTATTTGCAAATGTCCCCAAGTGAATATAAAACTACCCCTGAACACGAGATCTTGGACTATTTGGTTTGCTTACTAATATTTTCGGCCATTTCCCAAACAGTTGATTTCTGTTTTTTCTTGACTTTTCTCATCCCATTTTGCTTTCCTATTGCAGGTTCTCTGCTGATCAGATTTCCTTACCTCTCCCTTCAACCTTCTTTTGTTTATTTGCCCTGATTCTCTTCTTACAAACTTTACAAAAAATTTGAAAATTTATTACAGACTTGCTTCTTTATAAAATCTATTTTTGTCTCCCTCGCTCCCCTCCCTCTGCCCCCTGTCATCGGTCCCTCTCAAGTTCTGTGAAGGGTGCTGCAGCCTCAAAAATAAAAACAAAGCCCAGCAAGCAACCTCTGCTGCCCTCCTGTGGACATCAGCTGGTTAGCCGCATGCTCCTCCAAGCTAGGGAAACCGGCCGGTAAAATGGTCCGGAGAATCGGTGGTGTCGCCCCCTGCCTCCCTCCAGCGGGCTCCTGGGAGGCCGTTTCCGCCTCTGGTGGGAGCCAGGACACTGAACCCCAGTCACTGCTTCTTTGATTTAATTGGTAGACTCAGCTGGTTTCCTGTTGCTGTTATAAAATTAATTTCTCCTATTTTCCTGTCTCAGTCCCAAGGTTTGGAGTCAAGGAAGAAAGCAAAAGCCTTTCTTGGTTAAAATGTCTGAGGCTGCTCCCTGTGGAGCGTGGATGGGGCAGCTTGACACTTGTTGGATTTTTACCAGGTGGGATCAGAATGGTCCTTCCCTGGTGTCCAGTCTGATCATTCTGGGCACCAGGGAGTTAATGCTGGATTTTTCTCTGCTGCTTTTAAAAAAAAAAAACCCAGGATGAGGCATATATATATATCTTTTACTATAAAAGTAACATGTGTATTTGTACATTCTTTAGGAAAAGCAGATAGTGAAACAAACAAACGTCATGCTGACAGTTTCCACTGTATCTTACTATTTGTACATGGATCTGAAAAACTGTGTCCTGTTGTGGAATAGAAGTGGTTTTATATCACTCGTTTCACAACAACATATCGCAAACATTTTGTGGGTAAGTTACACCACCTTTCCACGCTGTGTAGCCTCTCTCCTGCTCACATCAGGGCCTCTGCACTGGGCTTTCCTTTCTGAGGACAGGAAGACTTAGGAGGGTCCCCTGGTCGGCTCCTTGTCATTGGAGCCTCAGCTCAGCGACTGCCACCCCAACGTAGCCTTCCATGACCCCTCAGTCTGGGGGGGGGCTCTGTCATTTGTCATTTCCTTCATGCGCTGCGTCACTCCTATCTGAAATGATCTTGTTCATTTATTTGTTTGCGTGGTTTAGGCTTTTCCCCAAGTAGAGAGTAGGCTGCCTGAGAGCTGAGGCCTCCTCCGCCTTCATTATCACTCTGTCCTCAGGACTTAGGGTACAGTATTGGATGCGAAGAATTTACTCGGATGGTATTTGTTGACTCACTGAATCCGTTCTCTGGCTGCACTGACTGCACTAAGTGCATTTAAACCATTTCTAATTGCGAACTATTTAGACGGTACTTTGTATTTTAATTATTTTTTACAGCACTGTAATAAGTTTTGTGCCCAAAGACAGTTCTTTTCTCCCTGCCAACATTAAATTGAAGCATTTTAAGCTAAGCACACAGAAAAGTAGAAAGACTAGTGTCCTGAACCCATGTGCCTCCCATCAAAATAAAAAAATTGTTACTATTTTGTCAACTAGTGACTCAGAGGTTGAGCATCGATTTAGGATCCAGGAGATGGAGGTTCGATTCCCGGTCAGGGCACATGCCCGGGTTGCGGACTCAATCCCCAGCAGGGGGCGTGCAGGAGGCAGCGGATCAATGACTCTCTCATCATTGATGTTTCTATCTCTCTCTCCCTCTCCCTTTCTCTCTCTGAAATCAATAAAGACAAATTAAAAAAATATATATAAGTTTTCACGGCTCTTCACCCCTAAGCACTTCACAGTCTCCTAAATAAACATGGTACAAGTAGCACACCAAGGAAAGTTAATAATAATTAATAATCCTCGAATATAACCTGATAGTCTATATTTAAATAGGCCCAGTTGCCTCTAAAAATAGTTTTATGGCCTTTTTAAAATTTCGATTCTGAACCAGCATCAAAGCAAACTTTATGCCTCGAATATTTTTGTGTATCTGCTTAGACTCAGTCTAGAAGAGCCATCCTGTGTTTTTAGTTTTTTATTCACTTTTAATGACATTACCTTTTGAAGAAACTAGACTAGTTTTCTGATAGAAAACAGGATCTGCCTGCTCATTTCCTCATGATGTCATTTACCTTGTTTTTCTTTCCCTCATGTTTCCTGACACTGGAAGTTAGATCTAGATACTTGCTTAGATTATATGATTATAATCACTTATAGTCATAATTGTTTTTGATGTTAAAATTGTCCCAAATTTGTCTATGGGATGCCCCATTAAGCTAACTTCTCTGTCTTTTTTATATGGCCCCATTGATCTTTAAGTGTGCTCTTGCTTTCTGGCAAAGAAATATGTCATGATGACATCTTGGGTTTTCTCCTACGCTTGAAATAGGTGATTTCACAAGAAGCACTGTTTGCCTCTATGTTTTTTTTTTTCTTAAAGTAAACAAAATTATTTAAAAACAAAAATCTGGGTGCTGGATCTGCTCTTTATTATAAGAGTGCTATTGCTTCAAGGACCTTTCAGTGGGCCAAACTATTATATATATACTTTAAAATTTTTCAATTCAAATTTATATTATAAAGATTTTTTTAACTTCTTTTATTTTATATTTTTATTTTAAACTTCCATCAACCAAAATATGTTAGATTTATTAGCTTATGGCAACAAGGGAAAATGCACACAATAGAAAAATCATGGGACATCTCAAAGAGGGGCATTAGGGAGGACTGGGGTGTGTTAGAGTTAAACGCAAGATAGTCTCGGCAGGGATTACTTAGACTTTGTAAAGTGGTTAAGTTGCTGATATAGTTTGCCATTTTATCATTAGAATACGTGGGTCCCTGATGAATTATTGTTGGATCAGTAGGACTGTGGTCTCTTCCAAAAACTATGGGCTGAAATGAGTTGGCGTTAGAAGAATTAGAACTTAGGTAATTTGTCTCGCATGTTATGCTATGGTATAATTTTTCTGTTTTGTGAACCATAGCACAGATATGTAAATTGTGGTTGCTGTTGCAATTATTAATCCCCCTAAACTGTGCTTTTCATATACAAACCAATCAATGCATAGCCCATACGCCAACCACCCGCTCTCTCAGCTCTCACACTCTGAGCCACTCTCCACCTGCACTAATCACCCGAGGGGCAGATACCACACAGCTGTAGGCACCTACTGTGCCCCATAGCCCGCTGAACTGATTCCAGCTAGCCAATCCTAACCGTGCCTACCACGCCTCCCCCATTCATTCTTGGAGAAATACCAACAAAACTGCCCATGTTCCCCTGACTGACCTTCATGCTTCCCTGTGTGGCCCTGCATGGCTTAGCATGCCCCCTCCTCTTGGGGACTGAGAAACAACATACTTTTTTCAATGGCAATTGTCTCCTGATTTCTTCGCCTCATCCTGTTTGAATAATAAGAAAAACATACATTTTAAAGCAAACTCCAGGCTGCAAGTATATGCTAGCCAGGTTGTCATTATAGCTCCTCAGGGATCTCCCCCCCCCCGCCCCCTTTGTTCTTTCTCCTTCCCAAATTGCGCCAAATCATCCTCTGGCACAATCCACTGGGAGTGAGGGATGCAGATTTACTTCTAGTTCACTCTTTCTCTGAAGGTTTACTCCAGTTGTCTGCCTCCCTGACTGCAATTAGAATCATCTGGTGAGTGATCTTTAAAAAACACTCATGCTCAGCTCCAAGTCCAGACCTATTAAATCAGAGTCTGTATGACAGATCCAGAGTTCAGGTATGAGTATTTTTAAAAAACACCCTAGTTGATATTTATGTGCAGTAAGTGTTAAAAATAACTGATTTTTCTTTTAACATCTAAAGGAGGTTTTCTTCTAAACTTTTTTGTTTTTGTTTTGTTTTTTGGTGCCCAACATCCTCTACTGACAAAGCTTAACCTTTGGACATTTTCCAAAGGAAAAATATTTAAAGGATGTATCTCTATTTTTTTAGGGATAAGGAATGAGGGTAGATTTAGAATTGAGAGGCAATGAGTTGATAAATAGCGCTCTCACACTGAGAATCACAGGACGTATGGCGGTGAACATCATTAATACGGTAACATTCAAAGTGTTTAGCATGATGCCTGGAATTGGTTGGTGATTAATATATATTTTAGTACTATTGTATTTCCCATACATCGTATTCTAGTTTTATTCTTGAACGAGGCTGGGGTTCTAATTAATGACTTTTAAGAGGTGTGAGACAGTGGATAATGCTCAGAAGGATGAGACAGTATCAATTCTCTGTAAAGCTAAAAAAAAAAGGGGAGGCAATTACTTATTTACCTCATATAGGTTAGGGAGCATCCTGACCCAGGATTATTTTTTGAAACAGAAGTGTAAAACCCTACAATACCAGCAAGACTACTTTGCTGGGGCTCTAGTATGGGGATTCCAAGCTTAGAATTTTAAACGTTCCAACAAAACGTATTCCCTCATTAATAAAGACACTTTTCTATTGAAGCTTCATCGCCTTTTTTGGTGTCTAATGGAACTGTGCTGTCATCTCACTCCTCAGTGGGTTTGGGAGGCAAAAGTATAGAACTATCCATCCCATTTTATTCTGCCTTTACTTCTCACAATTGTTTAATAGCACGTTATTAAAACCAGTTCCCTTTTATTTTTCTTATCCCTAGCAAATGACTAGCAATTTAAAAAATTTTTAAAGTATGTTTTTATTGATTTCAGAGAGAGGAAAGGAGAGGGAGAGAAAGATAGAAACATCGATCGGCTGCCTCCTGCTGGGGATCAGCCTGCAGCTCGGGCTTGTGCCCTGACCGGGAATCCAACCGGTGATCGACTGAAGCATGGGATGGTGCTCAGCCAGCTGAGCCACCCCAGCCAGGCACAATTTTTGATCCAGAATCATATTATGTTATTAATTTGATGTATGGCTTTTTGTGCTGATTTTTAAAATTGGGATGTAACTAACCTATAACATCATATTAGTTTCAGTTGTACAACATAATCATATATGTATATGTTGCAAAATGATCACCACAATTAGTCTAGTTAACATGCGTCACCACACATAAATTTTTTTCTTGTGATAAGAACCTTTAAGATCTATTCTCTTAGCAACTTGCAAACATACAATAGAGTACTATTAACTACAGTCACCATGCTGTACGTTACCTCCCCAAAGACTCTTTACTTTAAGCAAGCTATGGCTTTTGGACTCTGGCCCCTTAATGGTGCATGCCCCTGTTTGGAACATGCTATTAGGGAAAAGCAGCTTCAGTGTTCCACCTAACTCTTCGGGTCCCCACTTTCCCTTGGAATTTGGCTTAGTAATGTCATTCATTACTGCCCTGCCAATTTTGAAAAATGTTTTCAACAAGATTAAATTCCTTTTAATTTAGAATTTTAATTAATTAATTAATTAATTAGGTTAATCCCCACCTGAGGATATTTTTTCCATTGACTTTTTAGAGATAGTAGAAGGGAGGAGGAAGGAGGGAGAGAGAGACAGAGAGAGAGAGAGAGAGAGATTGATTGGTTCCTTGCCTCCTGTGTGTGCCCTACCAGGGCCAGGATGGAACCTGCAACCCAGGTAGATGCCCTTGATTGGGAATCGAACCTGCTACCACTTGGTGTGCAGGCCGATGCTCTAACCACTGAATCACACTGGCCAGAGCTTAATCCACAATTTTAAATATTATTTAAATTTGCTGATACTTTGGCTTCAGTTATTTCTGATACTTACTGTCTGCTCACTCTGTCTCTTGCCTGGCTCTCAAGCCCACTGAGCAGTGAAGTCCTGGTACCAGTGAGCATAATGCTATCTCGTGTTTTTCTCCTAGTCTCTCAGGTTTTTCTCTAAGCTGCCAGAGACGGCCCACTGTGCAGCCTGTATGTGTAGGGGGATAAAGACCCCCTATGGCAACTCCCCATCAATGGGAAACATGGTCGCTGGGTAGGTCCCCACACTGCTCTTCAAAGGGATGAATCTGAGACGGATTCTATGTTGTTCTGCAGAACGCTCGCATTGGGCTCCATCTTCAGTTTCCTGCAATGGCAACTCAGTAATTCACCTTTTTGCCTTTTTCATTTTCTGTCTCTCTTATTCTCCCCTTTTCTCTTCTTCCTTCTTCTGGCTTCACATCGTCACATCCCAAATAAGTTACATGCATCAAAATCTCTTTTTGTGGGAGGGAGAAACCAAGGAAAAACACATTCTCTCCATAGGAGCTTCAGACCTTACTACTGCTCTCATAATTTCACTTAACCTTTAAAGAACCTATGACTATAGCCTATGTCAGGGAACATAGAGGCAAAATTATCATTACATGCATATGACATATTTGTATATGTGAATTTCTATTTATTATAATCAACTTTCTGTAAATTCTACAGTGATATCAATGAAGCACTTTTCCAAGGAAAATTCATGATATTGAATTACCACATGATGGCAGTGCCTGCAAGCCTTATACTCTAGGTATGGCCCTGTGGTGCATCCGCGGGAGCTGTGTTGTTCCTAATCTGTGCTTGGGATGGACAGGCTATATCTACAAAATGCAGGCAGAAATACCCCCACTCAGGCTAGTTGAAGTCACCTTGACGTGCACCCA
Organism: Miniopterus natalensis; assembly: GCF_054644295.1. Lineage (NCBI taxonomy): Eukaryota > Metazoa > Chordata > Mammalia > Chiroptera > Miniopteridae > Miniopterus > Miniopterus natalensis. The sequence continues at coordinate 56,291,825 of NC_142089.1, read as the reverse complement.
AACGTCAGACTTCCTTGCTCACTCACGAAGGCCTGCAGACTTGGGCAGGGGTCGTCCTGCTCCCTCCCAAACCTTTGTTACCGCTTCTTTGTTACCACTGACTATATTCCATCAAGTGGTGATGGCTTATCTAGGAGCTACTGGCAGTGCTATGTAGGTGGGAGTTAGACAATTAGTTGTGCAGACATGAGGAGGCATGGCCCAGGCACCCAAGTAGGAACTCACTTGGGTGATGCTCAGACAAATGGGGCAAATACATTACTTTCCCATGTCTCTGCTCCAAAACATTAAGAATTTTTATATGCTGTTTGACCCAAGTGTCCCTAGAAGCAGACACAGATGGAGATTCTGGAATTGCACCATTGGCCTGTAAGACAATGATCATCCCATGTTAAGTCCTAGCTTCTTTGCAAAGTGACAGTCAGGTGTATGGTGTCCCCGTGGATGTGCTGCTCCTGAATCTCACTTTAGGGCCCCAGCACGTAGAGAGGAAAGAGCCCCCATGCGAGCCTGCCTACCTTGCTGTGTCTGGCTCTCAGGCAGGCATTTGAATGCACAGAGTACAAGACAGCCCTGCCAAGAAGCTTATAGGCAGTCATAAGCTAAGGAGATAGTTCCTTTTTAATCATTCTATTAGTTGTATGTAAGAAAGTTGCAGAGCAACAGCGCTGTAATATCTATGTAGGAATAATTTTAGTCTCTGCCTAGCTGATCTTTGACTAGTTAAAAATAACTATCAATGCCCGGCCGGGCGTGGCTCAGCGGTCGAGCGTCGACCTAGGATCCAGGAGGTCGGGGTTCGATCCCCTGTCAGGGCACATGCCCGGGTTGCGGGCTCAGTCCCCAGTCAGGGGCGTGCAGGAGGCAGCCGATCAATGACTCTCTCATCATTGATGTTCCTATCTCTCTCTCTTCCTCTCCCTTCCTCTCTCTGAAATCAATAAAGATATATTAAAACACACGCACACACACACAAAAACCCCTACCAAAACTCTCCCTTTCTCTGCACGCCCCCATATTCTCTCCCTCCCTCTCTCTCCCTCCCTCTCTCTCTCTCTCTCTCTCTCTCTCTCTCTCTCTCTCTCGTGTTGTTGATTTGTTTTTCATAGGAACACTTCAGTTACTTGTTACTTGTAGCATTTGTTAAACGTGCTAAATCTGGGTTTAACAGTCCCTTCAGGTGATGCTTATATAGATAAAATCTGAAAAACCAGTTCTGAACAGGATGGAATAGTTACACTTTCTTACTTTGAAGTTAAAACTTTTGTGGTTCGTTAACATCTGATAAACCAGAGACCTAGTTTTTATAAAGTTCGCAGTTGTTGTCACATCTCCTTACAGTTTCCTTTAATCTTCACTGTAAAGAGGGGACAGTGCAATTCCGGTAATTGCAATGCAGCTGTTAGAGCCTCATGGTCTACCCCATATTCTCTGCTCTCCAAACTGAAGAATCAGACTGAAGGAGGTGGAATAAGGGCAATGAATTTGAACTTGCTTACTGTTTTGCTCCGATAAAAATGTTATTTGTACACCTTGTTTCCTAGTAATCTACGAGTTGCGGATTGTGTTGAAATGCCACCCTCTGAGCACCTCCATGTGTTTACCAACCAGAAGCTCTCTGGATGCCTTCAGTTAGGGTTTCTACTGCAGGCTTCATTAAATACACAGAAGGTGAAATCATCGGCCACCGGTGATGAAGAACCTCCAGTGCCTCCCCCCTCCCCAGAGGTTGGGGGGAGGGGGAGGCTGAAAGTTCAACTCTGATCCCGTGCTTGGTTCCCCTAGAAACCAGCCTCCATTCTGTGATTATCTAGGGCCTTTCCAAAATCACCTCATTAACATAAATTTAGGTGTGATTGAAAGGGGCTTTTTATGAATAACCAGAGTCTCCTTTCACCTTTATTTCCCTGCAGCTCTTTCAGGACCTGAGGACAAAAGAGCAAATATTATAACAAAATATATTCTCATCACTATCATCACTTTGAAAATTACAAGGGCTTTAGCTGTGTGCCAATGACGAAAAGAAAGACCACATACATATTTTTTTATTATTATTATAAATCATAGTATCCTACATCTATAACGTCTTGCTGCAGGTGTCTGCAGCTCAGTTTCTCTGCAGCTTTCCCAAGTGGTACCCATTGTTTCTCTCTGACCAAGGTCCAAATTAGGCAAAAGAGACAAGTCTTTTGGGCAGCCTCTGTCAGGTTAGAACATTATAAGCAAAGTCTTCTCTGCTCCATCCAGTTTGAAGCAGGGAATTGGGAAGTGGGCTGTGGCCTCAGGTGGTCTGTTTTACGTCTTCACTCATCCCTTGGTCTGGGCTCCTGAGGGTCGGTGTGCCTGCGGTTTATCTCAGCAATGCCCACTGCTGCTTCCCACCTGAGGGGCAAGTTATGCCACTGCCTCCCCCCCCACCCGTTAGAAATTCGTGTGAGGTGAAGCAAAGGCTCGAAGCCGTAGCCCCCAAACAAGTTAGGACATTGTAAATAAGGTCTACACTGTTCCCCCCGGATTGAGGGAGAAAACTGGGAACTGGGGAGTCACCTCCTGCACATAAAGGCTATGCCACACTGAGAGGTATGTGGGAGACTGACAAACATAAACGACAGAATTTTCTACCATTTTGAATGTGGCTTTTTTTTTTTTTTTTTAATTGGGCACTTGCTTGGTTACTTTAGGCTTTTGGCTATTTTACAGAACTGCTATAAAGCTATTTTAGCCAATTTGGGGGTTGGGTTTTGATGTTGTCATGGGAAACAAGGATTTAAAGCTTCCTAGTCCACCACTTTGCTTGACTGTCTAGGTTTTTAAAAATTTATTTATTTTAACTTATCTTTATTGTTGAAAGTATTATAGATGTCCCCCTTTTTTTGACTGTCTAGGTTTTAATCCTGGCTCTATAACTTATTTACTCAGCCTTTGTGAGACTCATTTATCTCATTGCACAGTGGATGTAATAATCTCTAACTTGAAGGTTCTCATAAGTATCAATAAGGCCAGTTATGTAAGGAATGTATCACAGAGGTTGGTATATTGTAGGCCCTCTGTGTACGGTAATAATTGTTTTAATTTTATTATACTATGGAAGTGAAACTTTGGAGAGTGATAATTACCTAAATATCATCACTAACATCATCAGATATTTGGGGCAATGATGGAGCAAGCCCTCTACAGCCTGCTATTCAAGGTTACATTTGGTCCCATAGAAAGTGCAGGAGTCTCATTCAGTCCTAAGTTGATGGTTGCTTTGGATAACACTGAGTGAGAGAATAAATTCTCAATCTTATCTCTACTGGGATGCTCTTCTAGGTTAGCAGGTTGCCATGGCATCCAGACCCAACCTGGTGGCCCCCATTTGTCTGGCGGAAAACAGCAATGAGCAGCTGTCAGTGAATCAGGAAGCTCTGCAGATTCTTGACCAGATTTCTCAGCCAGTGGTGGTTGTGGCCATTGTAGGACTGTATCGTACAGGCAAGTCCTACTTGATGAACCGTCTTGCAGGACAGAACCATGGTGAGCGTTGTCTCAGGCAGAGGACAGTTCTTCGACTCCAGCTATATCACAGTTTCTTAGTTTTCTTCGCTGGTCACATGAAGAGAGAGCTAAATTCCTTTCAATAAACCAAACTTCTAATTCTAATTCTTACAATAAATTACTATGTTACTGTAACCTGTTACCACCTTTCTTGTTTTATTCCTGTTAAGGAAAAATCTCTCTTACTAGTGCTCATATTCTTATCTTCTTTTGTCTGTGCAAGCACTGGGCCCTAGCAATTGTGTCTCCTCTCTCTTACAACACATTTTGCTTTCTTTATGGAATTTTCCATCAACATATAAAGATATTTGATTATCTATTATCTTCAAAATCCTTTGAGTTCACATTCCCGTTTGGCTACTAGCCCCACCCCATTTTATCACTTTGCTTGGCAAAAAAACCTGTTTTCTCAATTTCGTTTTTCTACATTTCCCTTCCTGTGTCTCTCTTTCATTTACTTCTTCCTGCCTTTGAACTTCACTGTTCTTTCTAAATGTTCTTGTTATGGTTCTCAATGACCTCTATTTTGTTTGGCTCATGGATACTTGTTTGTCTCATTCTGGAGCTCTAGCTTGGCATCATTCTCACAGTTAACATCCCCTTCTCCGTGAAATAGATGACACACAAAGTAGGAAATTCTTAAGAAATAGAGAAAGCAACACCTTGTATGCAGGGATATTTACATTTTAACATGCCTGACATTGCAGCTCCTGGACTGCTTAGGTTATCTGCTGTTGCTGTGTGTTGCTTTTTGGTGTCCCTTGCAGGTTTCCCTCTGGGCTCTAGGGTGCAGTCTAAAACCAAAGGCACCTGGATGTGGTGTGTGCCTCACCCTTCTTAGCCTAACTACACCCTGGTCCTTCCGGACACCAAGGGCCTGGGTGATGTGCCAAAGGTAAGCCAGAGAGTCACAGACACATCCTTTTCAACCTGTATTTTCTAATTTCTTCATTATATTTGGTAATTTAACTACTGCAACTTATTTGTGAAATCTAGAAATCCAACTACAGTAAATGAGGAAAATTTTGGTTTGTTTCACTTTCACTTCTAGGTAAGTTATCCTGGTATATTGAATCAATTTTTTCATTTTTTTTCTTGGCACCGGGTGAATGATTTAACTCAATTCAATAAATGATTTTTGAATACCTGATTTCTAGGTCTTTGGGATTAATAATGTAAATATTAGTGACCAAAGTAAAAGTCCTACCCTCAAAGAGTCTGCAGTCCAATGGTGAAGTTCATCATCTAAATGAGCTGGTTCTATAAAAGCATGTGCTTGTGCTACAACAAATATTTTAAGGTGGATTTTTGATGTTGTAGCTTTATACCAATGAGTGAAATGAATTATTTCTCCCTTTTTGGCTTAAAAACTAAGATATAAACTTTCGCGTTGCCCTTTGCAACCTCAGAAGCGTAGCCTTTACTTCCTACCTTTGAATTATACTTTTAAGGTGTTAGAAGCAAGTTACTAAACATTAAGAATATGCAGTCATGAGAGAGATTCTATCATCCTTAAAAGTGCAGTGGTGGCCTTACTGCTACAGGCAAAAACAGAAGGGACATGTGCCATTGCAGAACTGGATGGCCTGATAGGGTTGAGGATGATATACCTTGACGCGTGGAGGCCAGGTGTTGGCACATAAATATCAGAAGCCAAGTACATACAATGATAGTAATCAGCATCGTGGTTTCTCTTAGTCAGCTCGTGCTACTATAACACAATACCATAGACTGGGTGGCTTACACAACAAACCTTTCTGCCTGCAGGCTGTTCATCTGAGTTCAGTGTGCCAGCATTGGTGGGTTCTTGGTAAGGGCCCTATTTCTCATTCACAGAGGGCTGCTTCCTTGGTGTGTCTTCACAAGGTGAAAAGGGTGTGGGAAGCTCCAATGACTCTTTGTTGTAAGGGCAGTAATGAGACTCATGAGGGCCCCACCCTCATTACCAAATTACCTGCTTCCAAATACCATCACATTGGGACACTGGGGGTTAGGGTTTTATCGAATGAATTTTAAAGGGACACAACATTCATTTCAAAACATGTTTGGAGTCACAGCCATCTGGGCCTGACCGGAAAGAATTCTGAAGATGGTGAATACAGCAGGGCATCCGTAGGGTCATAAAGAATGGGGAGCCGGGACTCCCAGGGGCGTCTGTGCGGGGGGAGCCCAGGCCCCAGGCCCCAGAGGGCCCGGCTCAGGCGCTTCTCCAAGGCCGTGGCGGCTTCCACGGCGCCCTGAGTTTTGCCCCCCTCATCTTGTGAAGATTTGTGCACGCCCTGGAAGAGGGCACAGCTGCCGTCACACTGGTTTTGCATCTTCAAGAGATGCTCAGCACCCTCGGCTTCTCTGCCAACCCCAGGGGAAGCGGCCCGCGCCCTGCAGAGCCCCGTCCTCGGTGGAACGAGCAGCCCAGAGAGCTCCATGAGGAAGCGGGAACCAGACCGCAGAAAGTTTACATCCAGGCCTCTCTCTGCTGCGGTGGATCTCACCGCACTGCAGGAACCGATGGTGTCCTTGTCCTCCCCGCTCTGAGAAGAAGGTAAAGCTGCTCCCTGGTAATTCCCCTTGGCTGAAAGTGGATGTCTCTGCTATGGTGGAATAAAAATTCATGAAGCACCATCTCATCAAATCACAGGCGCTGAAGGGATTGCAACCTCCTTTGGAGAGCACAGTGGGTGTAAGAGTCATGAATAGGACTGAGAGGTCATGGTCTCATCAAAGCTGTTGACCGAACAGCTCCTGAGTACCTGCTACATCAGCACTGTGCCTGGTCCTGAGCAGGCAGTGAAGCCCAAGACACTGGCCCGGCTTTCAAGAAGCTTATGACCATGACTAGGGTGGGAGGAGGGGAGGCCTTTGAAAGAGGGATCAGTCAGCTTTCACTACAGTCATACTGAGCAGCAAGTCACCCTGCATCAGTGACTTAAAACAGGCCGAACAGTATGCATGGGAGAGACAAAGAGCACGTAACCCAGTGTTCCTCAATATTTGTTCACTGATGCCCACTTAAGGAGCCTTTTTAGGTATTTTCTTCTTATTGCCTCCCTCCAAAATGAAGTTTTCATACCACAGATAAATCATATGCTTGCTTATATACTATATGTATATGTGTGCTTTATACATAAAAAGAATAGGAAATTTTTGCCTTCCAAGAGTCATCTTCACCCATTGCGGACAATGGCTCCCCTTTAAGAATGCAGGATCTAACCTACCTGGGAAGGTTCATGATACTTGGGTTTAGTCTTGGGGGTAGCAAGAGGGTCTCAGACAAAGAAGAGGAAAGAACATTCCAGCCAGTGGGAATAACAGTGGTGGAAGCGGCAGCGGGGGAAAGAACCTTCTGTGTTTTGGAAACTGCCAGAGTGGTTGGAATGTTGGGCTAAAGTCTGTGCCTGGTGTGAGGGAAAGCTGGAGAGGCATGTTATGATTCAGAGCCATGGTGAGCACCTCGCCACAAAACCAACATTCGTTTCCTGTCGACCTTCCCTGCCTGCTTACGCTCTGGTCATGGAAACAGCTTTGTTTAGGAGAGCAACTGTCCCCTCCCTCCAGCCTTTAAAATTCTCCCACAATTGAAGGGGAGGACTCCTTGCAGCTATGGGACTAGCAACTGGGGCTTGAAACCTGCTGTTCTTCTGAATGGCTCAGCCGGGAAATCAAGGGAAATGAATCATGGGAAAGAGCTGTGTGGATTGACCATGCCTTGGTAGTTGGCCATTGTTTGCCAATAAAAGTAACAGCAGCAATCAACCTGTACTGAGTGTTACTCAGACATTTGGCTCAACCCATGGTGGATTTTTGAAAAGTCAGTTTAAAGATTCTCCCTGAACTTCACTATTAACAGGAAAACCTTATTCTTAGACCACAGAGAGGTATGTTCGGGTTGCCTATCGATTTGCAGTATTTTTGTCAACTTTTCTCTCTTCCACCTTTGTAGTTTTAGCAATTAAGAAAATGATGCCGGGAAGTACAACATACCTTCTCTTTTGCCTGATTTTTAGATGCTCATATTTCCTAAACCAAAGATTTGGTCACCATGATGTGGAAAACATGAGCCTCTTGGGGGGAGGGGATAATACAGTAAATTTGAAACCAGGACTGTTCCAAAAAATTCTGAACATAAAGTCACCATATTTTGGGCTAATCTGGAATTTAGTAAAAACAACCATGTTACAAAACATTAAAATATTTCCCAGACCTACACCTAATTACAGACATTTAACCTCCCCAAATAGCAAAAATTCCTCCCCTGAATATTTCCAAAACTGAATTCCAAACCCTGTCTTTAGGTTTGGCTCCTCTAATCTAACCTAGATGACATTTGTGACATGCTCTGAGATGTCTATCGTTCTCTGACATATGGAGAAACAGGAAGCCCAGAACTGGGAACTGCAGACCATCAGCCAGACACAATTGTGCTCAGATGTAATATTTGTTCTTCTGGGTCTTTTTAGGGGCACTCTAATTAATTAAAGAATGACAGATGCCATTGCTGAATTCTTCGTCCCTTATAGTTAAGGCTTTGTTTTCAGAGTATGGCACAATGGAGGTGAAAATGATCCATTAATGCCATGTTAAATAGAGATAAATAATAAAAATAAAATGAAACCGGAACTGAACCTAGCTATGATTCAGAGGTGAAACTAAGTCCAATCTATTTCTGTGATGCAGAAGTTTTCCTGTGTCAGAGGCCCCAGTCTGGGTGGGCGCTCCAGCTTTCTCTGGAGCCACCACCACTAGCTTCACTTAGATATCAGCGCTACAGTCAACTTCTTCACTAACAATGCTCCTTTGACAGTGGGCATCTTTCTCTAATTCAGGTTCAAGTGGATAACTTTGAGTTTCCATCAGCCTTTCTGATACATTGATGTACTAAAGATATTTTAAAAAGAGAATCGAAGAACCATGGGATGTTGCTCTCTCACATGGATGTTTCTCTCTTTCTCTCTCTCTCAAATCAATTAAAAAATATATATATACAAGCAAACAAAAACCCCATATCCCCGGGTGAAGATTAAAAAAAAAAAGACTAGCTTCTCTACTGGGACTTTTTCCTTCTTACACTGAAGGAAGCGGCTGCCATGCTGTGATCTGCTCGCAGGGGAGGCCCACATGGCCAAGAACTGAGGTCTGTGGCCAGCAGGCAGATTGGAACTGGGGCCTGCCAACAGCCCCGAGAGCGAGCTTGGAATCCGGCCCTTCTGCCCCCTCCCCACCACCCTGTCATGCAGCCTGACACCTTCACCTGGAAGCCTTTGAGACACCTTGAGCCACAGGCCCCAGTTAAGTCACACCCAGATTCCTAACTCAGAAACAGAAATCATACACATTTGTTGTTTGAAATAGCTAAGTTTTGGAGCACTCTGTTACGTGCCACTAGATGACTAATATATTGGAGAAAGGTAAAGATAATTTAATCAACTTGTTAAATTGTTCCTCTCAGCATAAAAGAAATACTGTCTTGATAAATGATCATTTCCTAATAATGTTGAACATCAATTTCCTTTCTCTTCATGTTCCACAAGGGTCTGGCAATACTCATGAGTTGGGATCACATTCACGATGCTTGCCCTTAGCGACTGACAAATAATTCATAATATTAAAGAATTGGCATTATTCTTAAATTTGTATGTTTTTAGGTTTAGATGAAATGGATATGAAATGTGACAAGCTCGTTTGCATTGAAAATTGGACAGACATTAACTGTTAGAATGATGAAGTTTTCTTTTTTTAAGTGATTTTAAAAGATTTAGTTATATTTTTAATAAAAATTTTAAATTCAGCTTTAAATAAATTTTAGTGTAAAATTGATATTCATGAACTATAATTGTATTTTGCTTTTCAAACAAGTGTATAATTTTAAATATTTCAGAATAAAGCATCTTTTTAAAATATATGCAAAAAAAAAAAAAAAAAGAATGGGGAGAAAACAACCTAGTGAAATATAGATGTCATCAAGGGGCTGAGAGGCAGTCAGGGGTAAAATGTCACAACCCCTAGCCTTGACCTGAGTCAATTTGAGACCCTGAATCTGTCTTGTGGAAGACAGGATAAGATCCCAAGACAAAGAATCTTGCAACCCTGGGTCAGGAATAATGATAATAATTTTCCCAATCCTTCTCTTAGGGTATTTCTGCCCATTTACTTGGTACCTGTGTCCTAGGGAAATGGGAATGACTAAACAATCTGAGCACTGTTGGAATCAGGATCCAAATTGGCAGTGATACCAGATATGGGAAAGACATCACAGTCTCCCTGTCAAAGCAGGGGCACATGGTATTCAGATAATAAATGCTGTCCTGGCCCAGGTGCAACTAATTGGTGTCGTGTATTTGTTTTCAAATAAAGGTAAAGTTCATTTGAGGACAGGAACCATTACATCTTCTGTACATCTCCGTGGAGTGTGTGTAAGCACGGAATGTCTAAAAGGATATTCTGGTAAAAGAAAAGGTTGACACTTAAATGATAGTTTTTCATTGCCAGAATACCACAAACAATTCAAATATTTGAGGCAATAGATAGTTTGGGTTTTTTATATCAGATGAAGATCTCTACAGTGATTTAAAAGTTAGCAGGAAAAAAACCCTTTTCTAGTGAAGTCTCCTCTCTTTGACCTCATGTTTCATAGTCTCTGTGAAGGTCTAAACACGTCTGCAATGGAGATTTTAAGTTGCTCCATCCAGCTGTGACTTCAAGTGTTCAGAAGAAAGAATGACTTCGCCTTTTTAAGAAAGAAATACAGTAATGAATATGTGACCAATAAGTAATAGGGTTCAATGGAAAAGCAAACTATTCTATAGAAATACCTGTTTCCATTGAGAACTTGAATTGATGTTCTGGTCTTTAGAGACACCCTGAGTTGAAGAACAGAGAGAAAAAGTCTTGACTACTTTAGATGTCACATGTAAGTAATATCACACAGCATTTATTTTTTTCTGTCTGACTTATTTCACTCAGCATAATGTGCTCAAGGTTCATCCGTGTCCTTTCTCATTGCTGAACAATATTCCATTATGTATATATACCATATATTTGTTATCCATTCATTTGTTGATGGGCATTTAACTTGTTTCAATATCCTGGCTATTGTAAATAATTCTGGGATGAATATGGGAGTGCATATATCTCTTTGAAATATTATTTTCATTTTCTTTTAATACAAAGTTGTTGTTTTTTTTAAAAAACAACAATATGCATTAATCACTTAAGAGTAAATGAAAAGGCTTTGAAAAATAGTTAATTTATTCACACATGTATTCTAATATTCACTTAAGAATAGTGTCAATTATTTGCTAAATTCTCCTTCTTGACCTACTTTTATTCTGTATTCTGTGAAGAAAGAAATGCAAAGATCATGTCCTGATGGGTAAAGAGTTGGATGTGTTTAGTATCTGAATGAAAGTCCATGTGCTGAAGCTGAGATAACATGTAATGAGGAGGGGGCAGGCAGAAGCCAAATTGTGTAAGACCTTGCAGCCATGATATGGAGAATGCAAGCTTTTAACACTTTTGTGTAGAAAAAGTGACTTAATTTTTGTTTTAAAAAATTCACCATCACTACTGTGCAAACATGAATTAAGACTGCACAAATTAGTTATTTGTTTCCATGCCTTTATCCCTAAAAACAGGCCAACCAGCAGCTTCTTAAAATTACCAGCCTGTTTGTTAAAGATTTAAAATGCTAGGTGCCATATACTTGTTCTTGCAAATGACAATGAGAGGTGCTGGAACTCTTAAACAAAATGTTTCTCCCCTTGCTCCCTCCAAATTGCACACATTTCCAGTCATTACTTTTTCTTTCCAGCTTTAGTGAGATGTAATGGATATCTGTAAGTTTAAGGGGAACAGTTACTAGGTTTTTAAATGATCTAGTATGAAAGTTTTTCAGCCAGCAAAGCAACCTGTTAAACCATTCAAAGCCAACAGAAATGGCATATCCTGTAAACATAATTCATATTGAAACTGAAAGCAATGAAGAGCTACTTTTCCACAGGTTCATTTCCAGAAAATCAGCTGCCTTTCTGTAGGAGCAACCCAAGAGCCTGGTTCTGACAACCTAAATCCAGGGCAGAATGTGTAAAAGTGTGCAATTACAGCACTCGCCCTAATGTGCTTTGCACACTCTCTTTAGCTCTCATTTTTCCCCACTGGAGTCCACTTGTATTTCACAGGTCAAAAAAATTCCTGAAATGTACACCTGCTGCTTGTTTGGAAACTTCACTACGACTCCCGAGGGCTGTAATTAAAATTGTGGAACTCAGTTTTAGACGCATGTCGTTGTCCTGCTGTGGCACATTTTACCACAGAATTTCCAAAGCAAAGGCATCTGGGCACTATTTGAACTCAGAATTGTTTACACACCGTCTCCTTCTTTCTTATAGCAGAATAGATATTGGGATAACATATTATAAAAAGATAACATATAAAAAGATAAAAAAGCTTGATTATTTTAACATCTGACCACGTTCTGAATAGAGAGGAAAATGTGTATGTTTGTAAAGATTCATTAAAATGTCTGTTCGAGCAAAGGGGAGGCTACAAGGATGTGTCAGCAGAAATCTCAGCAATAAAAAATGATGCTCATTTGCTTTGTTAGAGAAAGTTTAATTGCTCCTAAAAGCAAAGTAGTTAGTCAAGAACAGACTGGAATAGAAAGAGGAGGTGGAGCCAGCGAGGTAGAAAGGGGCTGGGCGTCTGCGGCCTGAAAAGGTCGCGTTTCCCTTCAAAGCTGCGATGGGCGGAAAAGGTGCCCTCCCCTATTTTCAGTAAAATCTGTTACACTCACAAAAGCTTTTTGGATAGTCTTGCATTTGGCAATGAGGACATAGGAGGTGATATAGGCGGCTCTATATCTGAATGAATTACCATCTAGAAGGTGAGGTCATTTTCACTGTGTTTGCAAAAGTCTTGCTGCAAGGAATCAGAGAATGACACAGCATCGTCTCAGCCCTTGAAACCATCCCAATGTCACAATAAATTATAGGAATCATACCTTGGTCTGCTTTTCTTTTTGGGAGGTCTTGTGATTTGAGACAGTATATCTGAATTAGAGAAATGGGTTTTTTTCCAGTAAATGACCTACACAGAGTGAAGTTCATCATGAATTAGCAAACAAAAAGTTGCTCGGAGAGTGGATTCCTAGGGAAAGGAATGGAAGTTCAGCCACATACCCTTGGACTGTTCCAAATTCTTTGCTGTTTCATGTGTTGAAGACTGGGTTCTCAGCATGAGATTGGCTCTGAGATAAGTATTGGAGGGTGAGCTACAGATTATGTCTGCTAAATATTAGGGATGGTCTTAGAAATATTTAAGAAAAGAAAGCAGTCTAAATGTGTTTCAATGGGCAAATCCAAATGTTTTACTTGCATCCAAGAATCTCAAAGAAATATGTGATAAAAGAGATATTATAACCAGCTACATATTACATGACATCATTTTCTCTAACAAAATAATGAAAAGGAATATCAAATTACCGATAAACATAAAAAAGATTAATTAAATGAGTCATTAAAATTACAATGTGATTCCACTACACATCTGCCAAATAAAAGCCAGGAAGACAATCTGAAAGTCTGATGAGGTTGTGAAACCTGGAACGTTCAGTGCTGCTAGTGAAAATGTGAACTAGTACAATTTTAAAAAGATTTGACAATATGTGCTAATGCCGAACATATACTTTTACAGCAATCCTTTTGTATGTATATGCGTATGAAGAATTTGCACACATATAAACTACAGATATGTGCAAGAACTTTCATAACAGTTAAAAAGCTATACAATGCTTAAATGTCCATCAACACTTGTATGGGTAAATAAATTATGTTGTATTCATAGAATGAAATACTGCATAGCAATGAGGATAAATGATCTGCAGCTATGCACAAAAATATGGACTAATCTCCAAATTATAATATTGAAAAATACACTTTATATTAAAGGGTACATTGTTTATGGTTCCACTTAAATAAAGCGCTAAAGCAGGATAGTGGTTATTTTTGACTGGGAGTATGGGAGTTGGTAAAGCTGAAAGGGAGCATGAGAAATAACTTGGGGGTCCTGTCATGGTCTGAATTTTGTAATTGGATGCTGGCAATGATGTGTCCACTTTTGAAAATTCATAAAGTTGTACATTTATGAGGTGTACACTTTTATGCATGCTTGTATAGTCTCAAAGAAGTTTACTTAAAACATATCTGGGAATAAATCTAACAAACCTATGCACCCTAGCAGGTTTTGCTCAGTGGTTAGAGTGTTGGCCTGTGGACTGAAGGGTCCTGGGTTTGATTGTGGCCAAGGGCACAAACCTCAGTTGCAGGCTCAATCCTTGGCCTCCGGTTGGTTGGGGCCCTTGCAGGAGGCAACCAGTCAATGTGTCTCTCTCACATTGACGTTTCTCTCTCTCTCTCTCTCTCTCTCTCTCTCTCTCTCTCCCTTCCACTCTCTCTGAAAAGCAATGGAAAAAATATCCTTGGGTGAGGAAAAAAAATAGATAAATAAAAAACATATGCAAGGACTATACACTGAAAACTATAGAATACTACTGAGAGATTTTAAAAAGGCCTAATAAATGGAGAGACGTATAAAGAATATGGAATGGAAAATTCATTATATTAAAAACACCATTTGTCCCCAATTTATCTACATATTCGATGTAATTATAAACAAAGTCCCAAAGCGTGTATTTATTGAAAATGCGCAGTTTATTTAAAAATGTATGTGGAAGTGCAAAAAGCTAAGTGCAGGCAAAATAATTTTGAATAAGAATGAAATGAGAGAACTTGCTCTATAAGATATCAAAACATAGTTGGAATAATTAAGATGGCATGTTATAGGTACACACTTGATGGGATGCACAGATTCAACAAACTAGAGACCTCAGAAATAGACTGACATACGAATGGAGAGTTGAGTCATGTCAACTACAGGAATATAGGCATACCTCATTTTATTGTGCTTGCTTTATTGTGATTCATAAATAGCATGTTTTCATCATCATCGAGGCAAGACCCTTCACAAAGAAAAAGATTTCGAATCACTGTAGAATCAGATGGTGGGTAGCATTTTTTAGCAATAAATTATTTTTAATTAAGGTATGCACATTGTTTTTTAGACCTAATGCTATTGCTCACTTAATAGACTTGACTACAGTGTAAAACTAACTTTTATATGCACCAGAAAACCAAAAAGTTCTTGGGATCCACTTTATTGTGATATTTGCTTTATTGTGGTGGTCTGGAACCTACCTGTAACATCATCTTTTCTTTTTAAAAAATTAAATTTATTGGGGCGACATTGGTTAATAAGATTATATAGGTTTCGAGTGTTCGATTCTATGATACATCACCTGTATATTGCATTGTGTGCCCACCACCCAAAGTCAAATCTTCTTCCGTCACCATGTATTTGACCCCCTTTACCCTTTACTACCTCCACACCCCCTCGCCTCTGCTAACCACCATACTAGTGTCTGTGTCTGTGAGTTTTTGCTTGTTTGTCTGGTCTGTTCATTTGTTGCTATCAGTTTCCTATTCCACGTATGAGTGAAATCACCTGGTTTTAACTTTTTCCGTCTGACTTATTTTGCCTAGCATGATATTATCAAGGTCCATCCATGTTGTTGCAAATGGCAGTATTGCATCTTTTCTTACGGATGAGTAGGATTCCATTGTATACATGCACCACATCTTCTTTATCAATCCTCTAGCAAAAGACACTTTGGTTGTTTCCATGTCTTGGCCATCGTGAACAATGCTTCAGTGAACACAGGGGTGCATATGTCTTTGAAAATAAATGTTTTCAAAATTTTGGGGTAGATACCCAGAAGAGGGGTTGCTGGGTCATATGGTAACTCTATTCTTAATTTTTTGAGGAGCCTCCATACTGTTTTCCATAGGGGTTGTAGTAGTTTACATTTCCAGCAGCAGTGAATGTGGGTTCCCTTTTATCTACAGCCTCTCCAACACTTATTACTTGTCTTGTTGATTATAGTCATTCTAACAGGTGTGAGGTGGTATCTCATTGTAGTTTGATTTACATTTCCCTAATAACTAGTGAAGTTGAGCATCTTTTTATATATTTGTTGGCCATTTGTATGTCTTCTTGGGAGAAGTGTCTGTTCAGGTCCTCTGCCCATTTTTTAATTGGATTGTTTATTTGTTTGGGGTTGAGTTGTTTGAGCTCTGTATGTATTTT
Source organism: Miniopterus natalensis (assembly GCF_054644295.1). Classification (NCBI taxonomy): domain Eukaryota; kingdom Metazoa; phylum Chordata; class Mammalia; order Chiroptera; family Miniopteridae; genus Miniopterus; species Miniopterus natalensis. The sequence continues at coordinate 56,276,093 of NC_142089.1, read as the reverse complement.
GAATATTAACCCCTTGTTGGAACTGTCATTTTCAAATATCTTCTCTCATTCAATTGGTTGCCTTTTTGTTTTGTTGGAGGTTTCTTTTGCTGTGCAGAAGCTTTTTAGTTTGATATAGACCCATTCATTTGTTTTTGCCTTTACTTACCTTGCTTTTGGGGTCTTTGAGAAAGAGAGGGAGAAATTTTTTTAAGACGAAGGTCCATAAGTTTAGTACCTCCATTTTCTTCCTTGTAATTTATTGTTTCAGGTCTTGTATTTAGGTCTTTGTTCCACATTTAGTTAATGTTTGTATATGGGGACAAACAGTAGTCTAGCTTCATTATTTTGCATGTGGCTTTCTGATTCTCCCACCATCATTTATTAAAGAGGTTTTCTGCCCAACGTCGACCTAGGATCCAGGCGATCGGGGTTCGATTCCTGGTCAGGGCACATGCCCGGGTTGCGGGCTGCAGCTGATCAATGACTCTCTCATCATTGATGTTTCTATCTTTCTCTCTCTCCCTCTCCTTTCCCCTCTCTGAAATCAATAAAGACATATTTTTAAAAAATAAATAAATAAATTTTAAGTGTAGTCAAGATAAATAAGATTGAAAGGAATTTAATTAAGTGAAAGATTTAAATATCAGAAATAAGCTGGTGCAGAATTACGGTTAGGTTCTCTTTATTAAAAAGCAAAGTTTTCCTGTACTTTGGTCTGTTCCTGGTAGGATGATATGAAAAGTTTTCTGCTAGAAATCAAAGATTCTATGTTTTATCAAAATAACTTTGTGTTTTATGTTATCTTAATCATGTCCTTGATTTCTTAAGAAAACTGAATTTTCTCAGTAGTAAGAGCTAAATTTTGCTAATGATTATGGAATCTTGTATTTGTCTTTAAAGTCGTTTGTCAATTTGTTTAAAATAGGTAATTATTCACGGTTTCATAATGATCTGTGATGTTTTAGTTAAATGTCTAAATCTTTTGACAAATTTCCCCAAATTCACATTTTAAATAGAAGTTTTTCAGTTTTATTTTTTTGGCCCTAAAATAACTTCAAAGTTTTACAAAGGACCTCTAGAATGCATCAGAAAATTTTTTTATTTCTCCTTATAAAGACATATTAAATTAATTAGGCTTATTTGATATGTTAAACTATATGGGAAACTTGTTAAATAAGAAATAATATTGTCTTCTACACATTTTGTCTATATAGCTCTATAAATTTCTAAATTATATAAAAAATTTAAAATTCTGATATGTTCTGGTGTTAAGTTATTAATCATAATTCTACTATCTTAAAATGTGTATTACAGGAATAACCAAATTTCCTTGTCAATGCACTGTAACCAGATCTTTAGCCATGTCATTTTAAGTCTTTTGTCATTTACAGACAAATTTTGCCCTGATGATTTACAGTTTTCTAACAACTTTAAGATCGTAAAACTGAACTGGATAAGAATTTACAGGGCTTTAAGAAAAAACTGAATCCATAAAACTGCTACTATTTGCACAGGTTCTAAATATGTTTTCGGAGTCTGTCATGCTGTTGGAACAATTTGGAAATCCCATGGATTCTTAACCTTTGCAGGAACTTCTATTGTCAGTGGGCATATAAATGCTACCCTGTTACACACTTTTTATCTTCTAAAACTGCTGTTTTGCTCATACTACGGAAAATGATTCTCTATCTTTAGGAAACAACAGGGCTCACAAAATTGCTAAATACATAGCTCAAAAGGGATCACCTTATCCTTTCTCAGCCTGATTTTGAAACCTGCCTTTATCCTTAACTAATATTATTAACTACCAGGCAAAAGGCCCACAATCTTAAAGAGAAAAATAGGTACAAATGGGTGCCAAACAATTATCAGATGGGTGATATATTGGGCCAAATAAATTTCTGGTAGCTCCTTTCCTTTTGACTTTGTGGCTTGTCTTTATATGCCACCAAATGGGACACATGCGTAGGCAGGGGATAATTAAGAAATTGAAAGACAATTGGTATTTCCCTGGCATCCAAAAAATGTCTGACCAATTATTTCCTGGTGAGCAATTTATAAATCTCACCAAACTTCTGAAAAAACGCTCAGGAAGCTCTCCTGCTTCCGCACTGCCTTTTGCAGCCCTTCAAATGGATTTTATCGATACCCCCAGCCCCAGGCTATTCTCACTCTCTCATCATTACCCACTCGTTCAGTGGGTGAACTGAATGCTCTACAACTAGATTTTCTAACACCGCAATGGTGGTAACAAACGTTAGTAATGGAGACGATCTGTTTTGCATTTCTTTTTATGGGCTGAACCGGAACAGGAAATTTATTTTACAGCAGAGGTAAACCACCTCCTTGCACAAACTCAGGGTACTAATGAACATGCCATACCTCATATCATCCTCAATCATCAAGGCAAATGAAACATAAAAATCTTAAAAAAAAAAAAGGACTTTAGAAAAGATCTATCAAGAAACCTAACTAACATGGCCAGAAGCTTTGATCTTGGCCCTTATAAAGATCAGGAGTACTCAAAATAGGAGAAATGGATTGACCCCTTTTAAAATAATATTTGAACACCCTATGCCTACTGGCATCTCTAAGTCTTCCATTCTTGGATTAGGTGAACCTTATGGGAAATTAAGTGAACAAATTGATGCTTTGACTAGGTATAATGCAAGAACTAACTAGGCTTCTTGAAGCATATAGCCAGCAGGTAAAAGAGGACATTAATTTTTTTTTTAGAAGAAAACACACATGATCACTTCCATAGAAAGGACCACCTACACTGCCATCAAAATAAAAGAAAAATCCTTCTGGATCCATGCAAGCCACACCAAAATAGATCCACATCATCATTCTCAAGCCCGCTAGGGGATAGTCCCTACAGTTGAGGGTTTCCAGGGCCATTCCCTAAGCTCCAGAAGCAAATGGCACCATGACATAGACTTTTCCCAATACCCCCTCCCATACACACACTCACAATTAATAAACACCCTTTTGCACATTAATAATTTATTAGAAGGCTGACTAAAGAATGCTAATTTCTAACTCATTTTCTCTCTCCAAAGCTGCCATCCCTGCCTTTAATATGTGAAACTTTTAGGGACGTTGTAGAAGAAGGAACTGTCAGGGCCCAAGATAGGCCACCCCAAAATATCCCATAACGCATATTGATTACTTTGAATTAAAGCTATTTGACAAGCAGCTGGTGCCAGAAGGGCACCTTGACCCTCCTTTGTCTCCTTGGATGCAGGAAATAAATCTCCCTTGTGAAAGATGTCCTCCCTACAACTAGAAGATACTCCTTATTGCTAGGGTTAAACAAATCAGAACTGAAAATTCTATATAGTCAAATCTTATTGCCTCTTTTCTAATTTCCTACTTGTTTAGATTTCTCACTGATGAATACCCAAACCTTCTTAGATTTTGTTCTCATGAGCACTTTCATTGTCCTGCCAATTTCTCACAGATTTTTTGTCTCTGTCTAAAAAGTATTAAAAGGTGCCTGATTCAATTATTTCTTTGAGCCTCATTTCATGATCTGAGCATTATGTTGTAATTTTCTAGTCTGCATGTACTAAATTGGTTTTTCTTCTGTTAATCTAGTCTTGTGTCAAGTATATTATTTTATTATTACTCCAGCCATAAGAGCTAAAGGATAGAGAGAGGTAATTCTGCCCCTCCCAGGCAGCATCGACAAACAAATGCAGTACCTGGCATTTTGTAGATGCCCGATAAATGCTTGTTGGATTTAACTGATAACATCTAAGCTATTAAGGTAGCCCAAGACTGATAAAAATTTGCTAAAGAAATGCTTGTCCACTTACTGTGCACCTACTTTATCCTAAGCATATTAAATATTTCAAACACATTGACAGCATCATTCACTTTTTTTATTCCCATCCCACCACCTCCTACTCTCTGCCAACCTTCAGCTTGTTCTCTATGTCTATGAGTCTGTTCCTGTTTTGCTATATTTATTCATTTGTTTTGTCTTTAGATTCCACATATAAGTGAAATCATATGGTATTTGTCTTTTTCCATTTGACTCCACTTAGCATAATGCCCTCTAGGTTCATCCCTGTTGTTGCAAAAGGCAAGATTTCATTCTGTTTTATCGTTGAATAACAATCATTTACTTCCTTTAATAGTTAAAGAAATAGAGACTCTGAGAGGGGCTACTGTAATGCCAAAGCTAAGGTTTGAATGTAAGATTTTCTTTAAAACTTGTGTTTTATCCCCTATTATTTAGCTATATATCCTACAGTTGAAATAGTGAATGAATAAATGAATGAATGAAGAGAAAACTCCTAAATTTTTCTCAGCAGTATGCTTCCTAGGTTGACTGTAAGACTGTCTTGTGGATCTTTGTTGCTGACTATGCTTCTGAGCAGCCCTGCGGCTCACTACAGCATGACCACTATCAGCCACCAGGCTCTAAAGTAGCTACTGTATTGTTGGGGAAGGTCATCAAGAAGTTGCTGCAGGTTTTACCCCAGGGAATTGGAAGATCCTCACTCCTTCCCCCATGCTTGGAATGTACCCTGTGCTTGGAATGTACCCTCTGCTTGAATTTGCCAAAGGACACAGCTTTGAGGCAGGAATGTGGTGACAAGATCATCTGGACTGAGTACATGACTAAACCTTGTTAAGGCCTCTTGGGTCCGTGACTGAGCCCAGTTAAAACCTTTCTATAAGCTTTTAAAATTTGGTGGCTGGCTGCAGAAAGCTATTTTAGTATTTTGGCTGCCAGGATAAGCCTCTTAAATCATTTTCTTTGTTTGTTAAACCTGTCACCGTGGACCAATCTGAAGTAGTCTGCCTTTTTCATTGGTCTCTCCCTGCCCTTTCTGTGTATGGGAGCCTGTTTCAGATTATACTCGGGAAGCTCCCACTGGCTGCTTTAATGTCTTGTTTAAAGAACTGTGCATAACACACTGTGGCGAAAAAGTAAAACAAATGGCTATATCAGTGGACTGGCTCTCTATGAGCAGTTCTGCTGGGCACTGATGCCCCCAACTAGAGGCTGGAATTCAAGGTAGAAAGTCGGAAAAAGAGCTAAGATGAGAGGACATGCTGTTGTTCACTCCAGGCCACTTACTGTGAACCTACTCTGTTCTAAGCACTGTATTAAATATTTTACACACACAGTATCATTCACTTCTTTTTTCAAAAATGTTTTATTTCCATGCCCCCCACCCCGTCTCCTCTGGCAACCATCAGCAAGCTACCTTTGAGATGGCAAAAATATTAGTAAAGCAGATTAAAGCTCTGGGTGTTTCTCAAGCAGGGCTAACATCTGAGATGTGTGAGACTCTGGAAAGTATGGGCCTGGCACTGTGGCAGAGACAACAGAAAAGGAGGGTACCCCTAGGATTCTGGAGTCAGCTCTGGAAGGGGGAAGAACCCAAGGTATTCCCATAGAGAAGCAGTTCCCAGTAGTGTACACAACACTGCTCCAGGTGGAGCCTCTCAGGACAGAATGAACTACAGCAGCCAGTGGGCTGAATTCAGAGTGTTTTGGCTGGTAGTCACTCATGAGCCCTGGCCATTAACCCTTTACACGGACAATTGAGCTGTTCTAAAGAGATTAACCCTATGACTTAGGCAATGAAAATCCGAGGGGTGAATTATCCCTGAGTGAACCCTTGTGGGGTCACGGTAAGTGTTGAGTGAAGGGACATTTGGGTTTGCTTGCAAGAGTCTGAGGCAGTCCTCATGATTTCCACATCCCAGCTGAGGTGCTGACACCCCGGTAATGAGGAAGCTGATGCCTTTGTTCTGTAGGAGCCTTAGCAACTGACCCTTTAGTAGATACAGCAGATTGTGTCCATATAAAGAGTGGCCCCTGCAGTGCCTATGATATGGTGCATTGTCAAGGATACTGGATTGCTCTTGAAATAGAGTGATTTGGTTAATGCAGTAATAATAGCATGTCCTGTTTGTTCTAAACAATGTCTAAGGCAACTGCCACAGGAGTCTGGAGCCATCCACCTGAGTTTTCAACTGATAAAGGATTGGAAAATTGCTTGTATTGGCCCCCTCCCTGTGAGTGTGGGTTCTAAATATATCTTGATTTGTGTGGACACTGTGACAGGTTTAACCCAAGATTTACCCTGTCGATATGCAAACTAAACTGTCACCATTAGGGAATTAAAGAAGTTGAGTACCATCTATAGATACCCTCATCAAACAGATAGTGATCTAGAGTCATGATATGCAAGACTGGACAAAAGAGCATGACATTGAATGGAGGTTCCATCTCCCCTGTAACATGAAAGTGGCAGGGTTGATAAAAAGAAAAACTTGAACAGTAAAGTAGCAGAATAGTTTACTGACAAGTAAAACCACCTTGACCAGGTGGACTAAAGTACTGTCCTAGGCTTTAATGCATTTAAATGATCAACCTGTAAAGCCTGTTGCCTCATATGCTGGACTGGGGACCTCTGCAGAGACACCCAGTGCCATAAAGTTATGGCAGTCATTGTCTCAATGAGCTATGCTGCTAAGAATACTAAGCCCCATCTAATAAAGTAGAAAACACCACTGAGTTTGTGGGTTCTTCATAGACTTTGTTAGGACTGCATGGGATTTCATAATGAAACTAAAGATGGGGAACACCCCATCGCTAAAGATGAGTGCCTGGAGAATGCCTTGAAACGGATCCAGGCATCAGAGCATGGCCTGGGTGGTAGAAGTTTCAGAAGGAGGGGGGATTCAGCATTTGATGTCAATTTTTTTCTGTCAGTTTTTATTTGAGATTGATTGAGGCTCATGCTAATGGTGACTGATGATTGTTGAAAAGTGATTGATAATTCATTTTCAAGCTTATTACCACCTGAAAAAGTCCAGAGCCTAAAGTTTAAGCTCACTATAAAAACTTAAGCTCAAAGTTGGACCAAATGATCTTAGACCAATTTGTACTATAAAAAAATGTCCAGGCTCTCCCTCCTGGGAGTACGACCTAGCCCTCCCCCTCGCCCTTGCCCTCGCCTCCCCCCCTCCTAAAAAAAAAGTTCAGGTTATAATCAGTGCTATTATTTCCCAAGATTCACATACTTGAAGGCCTTATCAAACACTCCTTTTGCTCTGTATTGAAAAAAGAATAGCTAATCAGTTTAGAAGTAGTTAAGCAAAAATCACAATGAAATAAAATGACCTAATTTAAAAGAACATACCACACAGAATACATTACTAGTGCCTAGAAATTACATATTTCAGAGACAGTATATTTATATTTAAAAAATTTCAAGAACAAAATATTGAAATACTCTCCAGTAAGATGACCAAATCTTCATTTTACATTTTCAAGATATCACCTTCTTCTTTCCTACAGCCTATTCAATAAAGGTTAACTCAGTGGGTTTGGGTTCCTTCACATTCCAAGAAAAGATCTGGCCCTTGACTGGCTCCTGGGAGAAAACCTCTAACCCCTGGAATATCCTGCCTAATAAGAGTGTTTTGAATACATGGAGGCCCTGGGCCATACCAGGTAGTTTATGCTGACAACTGACTTCCAGTGAAAATCTTAGTATACTGTTTCAGTTTCACTTAAGAGACTGGAGTCTAACTTTAAGATCAGCCACTGAGCACCCCATGCCTCCTTGACTGCCTCCAAGGCTTGGGTGAGCTGCCATGGTTGGCAATATCTTGTCTGTGCCTGGTCTCTGGTGGACTGCAGCTTATGCACCTGTTGCTAGTTTTAATTTGTAGCCCTTCACTCCAATGAACTGTTCCTTTTGCATAAAACTTTTCAAGAGTTCTGAGTGTCCTTCTGCTAAATCATTGAGTTGGAGGGGTGGTCTTAGGGACTCTTGAGTCTAGTTGATCCTCAAAGTGGAATTTTTTAGAATAACCCTGACTCACTGAACCATGGCAAAAGCATGGTTTGGGATAAAGAAGAATGAGTGGTAGTGATTAGAATGATCTTGATGTGCCCCAATTGGATAAGGTCTTACTCCTCTTAATCTATACATTTTAAATATAAAAATTTAACAGGATTTTGCTACAACCATCAGAGACATCTTAAATAAATCCACCAAAACTTGAAAGTATCAGATTTGACCTAATATAAAATATGGGATGATAAAAGCTCTAAATTTTGCTGCATTTGTTTCTAGATCTGCTTGCATTACCCTACGAAGCACAGAAGAAAATTCTTTCTTTGACCTAACATGAAGCTTGATAATTTGTTTTTCCTACAGGGTCAGCATTCCATTATATTTTAGATGTAGGCGGCTAAGCAACTTCAATTGGGATTGAGAATTAATTATACTGAACCTATATTACCTTTCAAAGAGCATAATTTGACTGACACATATTATAGGGATAGTTTTTAGGCCTTGCCTATTAACTACCTCTTCCCATGCCCAGTGAGAAGGTGCTGAGGAAATTTTAGGAAGGGTCAAATCGTAAGTCCAAACGTGCAAATACTGGAAATAGGCACACATGCTTAGCCACTGATGAGAAATACAAACCCCAAATCTTGATAATTGAGGACTTTTAAAAGCCAGAACTGCTTCATGGGGAATTTAGAAAGAAATCTGAGGAGTAAAAAAAACAGAAGTATAAACTACAAAAGAGATAGAAAGAACAAAAGCAATGAAAATTCAGTGTTGTCACAGTTTCTTGATGAAGGTGGCAGTGTGTTCCATATGGGACTACATGGTACTGCTAAGATAGTTGTAAAGAAAAGAGTTATGAGCACATAAGTGAGGTAAGCTTTAGAATTCCTGTAAGGAAATTAAAAAATAAGGCTCCTCTCATACCTATTACATAGAAATTAGTCAGAAAATTACTTGTATAAATGATTTTCTTTTTCAAAAAAGAAAATATTTTATCATATATGTGTGCTTTTATGATTAAAAAATAATTCACATTCATTGAAAATAAATTCCTAAAACACACAAAACTGTAAAAATAAGCTTTAATTACTTCAGTGACCTAGAAATGCCATTAATTTTAGTGTACATGTTCTTCAAGGTTTTATCTGCACATTATTAATTTATAAGTTGCTGTTTTTTAGAAAGACTCTTACTCTACCTACCACTAATTAAATTATTCTTACAGACAGTTCCAAGTCTTTGTGCATGCAGTAAAGAACTTTAGCTTATCTGGAAAGGGTTTTAGAGGATTGGCAAGAATCTCAGTTCAAAAGCTCACAAAAACATTCGGTTTTCCCTGGAGCTTGTTTTGCTTCCCTGATATAAACACAGACTTTATTGGTCAGAAGAACAAGCAGCTGATTTCTTAGCATTGTCTGATTTCAAAGTAGCCCTGTTCTACTTTGCTTTCATTCTCACTTTTATAGAAAGTATCAAATTTTGTCCTGAAATTGACATCAGAATTTTACATTGGCAAGAAAGTGAGGATGAACTTTAGACCTTCTCCTCTGCAAAATATTAATCAGACAGAAACTTAGGGAAGGCAGGAGGAGAGACAGGCAGAGCTGGTGAGTTTTTTCCTAATTTCTCTTAGATGAGAGTTGCATACATTGACAGGTCACCAAACTATTCTCTAGAGGAGTAAGAACAGTGTCTTTAAGGTCCCCTGAAGGAAGAATGACCAAGGACTGCTTGTGGTTGCATCATTGATATGGCACAAGGCTCAGTCTCACCTCATGTAAAAGTGGATGAGTGAAGGCAGGCACTGTGGATTGAACATGAGTGGATATGGGGCACAATGGACCTGCCAGAGTCTCTCAGAATGTGACATGAGAGAAGCTGAATTTGTATAAATCTATATGTAATCTTAGCATTCCAGTGACTAGGAGATTGTACCAGAAGTTCTGTCTTCCCCGAAGATATTCATCCTGCCAATTAAAAATATCTGTAATATCAGTTTTCCCATTAAGCTGTGTTCCAGGTACAGGAAAAACAAAGAGGGGTGTACTTTTCCTCTAGTGATGTAATCTTAGCCAGTGTAACATATTGACACAGCCAATCCACCAAGCAGGTTTCATTGCTTACATTGTGTATAATTCTGAAACCCTATTCTTTCAGTCTGTGTATCTCAATGCCTAGCAATATCGAAGGTGCTTTTTATTTTGTTTTATTTTTACTGTTTTGTCACAGTGGGATATTCTCTTCAAGTCTAGAATTCCACAAGCCTATGAATCTTGCCTTTTAGGGGCCATTACTTCTTTGTCCTTGATTTTTCTCAGTTGAAGAACTGCGCTCAACAGAATTTTGAACAGAAACTGCTCCAAGTTTGTGCTTCTCTGGAATGGCTGGTATATTAGCAGCTTTATGGTCTTCCGCCAACCTCTGTGGACAGCGTGTTAAAATGAGACTTTTCTTGTCTAAGAAATTCTACTAGTCCACAAAGGTGAATACACTTGGTGCCAAACAAACACACTTTATGTCTAGCATTACATTTTCATATTGTAGCCTCTGCAACATTGTCCATGATCCAGGTCCCAACTGATCTTTCTACTTTATTCCCAGTGAGCCCACTATACTGGCTATTTTGGACTTGGCTGATTTCTAGCACCTACCTCCTAATTTTGTATACTTGCTCGTTCCCTTTCATTGCCTTCAAATATCTTTCCTCCTTCCAATCACCATTTTTTCAAAAATGAGTCATTCTTTAAGATCCAACAGAAATAAGAATTTTCTGTGAAGCCATCTATAAACCTTCCTAACCTTTCCTAATATAATTAACTGTTGCTTTTGTAGACACAAGCACTTTTTTTGTAACATCACTTTCTAACACTCATCACTTCTTACTTTAATTTATATTTGCCTCTCTCAAGGTATAGATTATCCCAAGGTTAAGACCTTTACTTTGTTCACCTTTAAATAGGCAAAGGTAATGGCCTCACAATTATATTACATGTACCAGTGAAATGCACCACCATGAGTTGCAGGAAAACAATAGCATTGCCCAAATTAAAAATACAAATATAGGGAAGTTATGAAGACTGACAAACTAATATCAAACATTAAGATTACATCATAACTCTGAAAATAACAAGTCTAAGATATAAACTCATTTTAAAAGTAAATAAATAAATAAACAAATAAATGAATAAATGAATAAATAAAGAAAAGAAAAAAGCCCAGCCAGTGTGGCTCAGTGGTTGAGTGTTGACCCATGAACCAGGAGGTCAGGGTTCGGTACCGGTCAGCGCACATGCCCAGGTTACAGGCTCAGTCTCTGGTAGGGGGCGTGCAGGAGGCAGCCAGCTGATCAATAACTCTCTCTCATCATTGATGTTTGTATCTCTCTCTCCCTCTCTCTTCCTCTCTCTGAAATCAATTAAAAAAATTAAAAGACAAATATTCCCATAAAAATATGATTGGTAATATTTAATCACATATTAAATAAAAGAGGACATTTCAATTTTCAAACTTTTGATTTATTTTATGATATTGTATTCAATATAACAGATATCTTGGAACAAGTTTTTCATTTTAGTAATCTATTTATGATGACTCTATAAAATTGAATCTAACATCTAGCTGTTGCTACTCTGTTTTTATCATGTAGTCAAAGAGCCAGTTTCAACCAGACATATTGGTGAAAGTGGAATTAACACTTTAATGTCTTTGAAAGCAACACAGAATATTCTAGGCAGACAAAAACAGGCAATGAGCCTAATCCAAAATTTTTCCAATAACACAACGGCTACCTAGATCCCCCCAGAAGGCAACAGGTGGACCAAATGACTAATTTGTTTACACAGTTCTGATCAGTAGTCTAATACAAGTGGCATCCCTTAAAATTACGTATATTTTCTTTCTGAATTATTATTCATACTAATTTTCAAATATGGGGAAATGAAAGTTAACAGGAGATAAAAGCAGAAAACACAGACAATATTTGTGGCAAATGCCAACTTTTAAAAATTTGTTGATGGTGGTGATTTCTTTGTTCAATTTCAATGTTCGCGTTTGAGTTTGTATTTTTATATTATCTTATTTAAAGAAACAATCAAAATGTAAACTCAGGACCCTTATAGTCCCCCACAGAGCCACCACAGTAAAAGTAAGTGGAAGAATATGCTACAAACTACTAGTGACTATCTCTTGACTGGAAAAACAGTTGTATGCACACGGTCATTGATACTGAGGAAAGGTAAGTTCATAACAAGAGTGAAAACAAAGTCAGATATGAAAAGGGAGTCTAAGCATAAAATTAAAGCAACGACCCTTACTGCCTTTCAGCAAAGTACCCGAGCGACAGGCCGCGCTCCCGTCAGCCTGCTGCCCGGGGCCCCTGTGGCATCAGGGACACAGGCCCTGAGGAGGGGCTGCCTGTTCTGGGGGGACCCGCGACAGGCGACCACCAGAGTTTGTGTTTGAATTTTGGAGCCTTTATTAGCTGCCAGCGGCTACAGTTGCAGCGTCTCACCCACGTGAGAGCCGAACTGCAGCCCCGACCCTCAGTTCTTCTCTTACTTTATGCTCAGTAACCACAGAGGCGCTGCAGTAAAGGGGTTTCCAAGAATTTGTCAGGCTGTCAGGTTTGGTTACAGGAAACAAGGGGGACCTTCAGCAACACAAAAGGGGAGATTTAAACACAATGTGTTACGATGAGTGATGGGGTTATGCTTGGCCTGAGCGTGACTGGTTTGCTCTTTCTATGGGAACTCAGGGGGGGCGGTAATTATTGGGCTGGCTCATCCGGCCTTGTCCTGTACAGTGGGGGTCTTGTTCTACCTTCACTGTTAGTTCCTTAGGTATATTCTTCTGCTTCGTGGCCAGAACACTGCCAGCCTGCGATTCCCGGCTGGGTGCGGAGGAACCGAGGCTGACCTCCCACCCGGCCCACTCACGCCTTGGGGTGGGAGAGAGGTGGCGGTCACCGGGCTTCAGTTCCCAGAAAAGGTGTCCTTTCGATTTCGGTTTTTCCCCGCCAGACTCACAGCCGCTTCCACAGCATCGGGCTCGAGCTGAAGCTTCTAGAGCGCGGCGCCCGGCGGAGCCCGCGGGGAGGCAGCGGGACGCCCAGACCTCCGGCCGAGGCAGCGCCCCGACTCGTGAGTACGCCCGCGCCTCGCGCTCCCCGCGCTCCGTGACCCAGCGCAGGAACCACGCGCGCGCCCGGCACCTTGCGCGCTCGGACGCGGGCCCCTCGGGGTCTCCGCTGGGGTGGGGGCTGCTGCAAGCGCCCCGCATGGAGGGGGCGCATCCTCCGTCGCCGGCTGGCAGGGGCTGGGGGACTTTCTGTGACTGAGGAGCCAACCGGGTCCCGCTAGAGTGCAGCAGCTTCCTCCACCTCCCTCCTCCCACCCCAGACATTTCCCCTTGGGCATTTGCAAAACAGAGAAAAGATGATCCTCAACATACACTTTTCTTTTTTTTTAATTTTAAATATATCTTTATTGGTTTCAGAGAGAGGAAGGGAGAGGGAGAGAGAGATAGAAGCATCAATGATGAGAGAGAGTCATTGTTTGGCTGCCTCCTGCACGCCCCCAACTGGGGATGGACGGGGCAACGCGGGCATGGACCCTGACCGGGAATCGATCGCCTGCATCCTAGGTCGAAGCTCAACCGCTGAGCCACGCCCGGCTGAGCTCAACATACACTTTAAATAGTAAACATTTCTTTGTTGCATTTACCCTGTTTAGTATTCCATAGGTTCTATGAAGCAGTATTTAGATGGAATAATTCATTCTCACATGTTCTAACCAAGTGTTAAAAATAACTCTAGGGCCTAAGCCAGAAGTTTATCCTGCAGTTTCCAAATGGGTGGTCCCTACGAAACAAATTACATTAGTTTTAGGTTCACCTGCTTTGCTGTTTCCTTTGTAAGAATGAAAAAAGTCCTCAGCTTTTTGAAACTTCTATAAACTAGCAACAGAGAAGTGGGCGGAGGAAAGGGAGCCAGGAGAAGTGAGAAAGCGGGGAGCTTGTTCTTGGACACCCTGACCTGGGGAGCTGTGGGGCAGAGATGCTAATTCCACTTTCTTTTGCACGAAACCCGGTCCTGAGGTGAAACCTCTCAATTTCTGATTCAAAATGGTCTTTGAGGAACAGGGAGGTAAGGGCCCCTGTAGTGGGACAGCCTGGGCTGCAGGCTTCAGTTGCTGACTTTAGTTCTGGGAAAGCTCAGCTTCTCCATTTGGAACAGTGGTAGCTGTGAGGTGACAGCCTGGCAGCATGTCCAGTCACATAACCAGGACAGCAGCAGGTGGAGAGGAAAAGGTGGTGCATGGAAAGATGAGAGATTAGGGTCTTCTTCTGGCTGTGTAATGGGACGGGTGGGGGCGGTGGAGGCAGCTTCTTCATCCATGAGCTCAGCGATCCTCATCATCATGTGCATTGGGATGGGCTTATGGTTCACAACTCTGATTCTACGTCAGATTCATCGCCTGCACGACTTTTAAAATTAATTTTTAAAAAAATCAAGAACAGACGTGGTTCAGAGAGCTCTGGCTTCCCTTTATTTATTGGATGAAATTAAAGGAAAGGGAGGGAGGGAAGGAAAGAAGGAAGGAAGGGAGGGAGGGAGGGAAGGGAGAGAGGGAGGGAGGGAGGAAGGGAGAGAGGGAGGGAGGGAGGGAGGGAGGGAGGGAGGGAGGGAGGGAGGGAAGGAACATCTAGACACAGATGGGGTGCATAAAGATGGCAGCCTCACCTCCAGCTTCCATTCACATCCTTAAAAGTTGGGAAACGAGCATGCTGTCCCCTGGACTGTGCTGTAAATCACTACTCAGGCCCAAACTTGCTTAGGGTGCCTCCTGGCTCAGCTTCGTTCTCAGGATGTTCTGAAAATTGGGAAGCACCAGCACAGCACTTTCTGGAATATCAGGAGTACTTTCTCTTCCCTAACAAAGTCCTCTGTCAGACATATCCAGGAATTATGCAGAACCACTGGATATTTTCACATGTATATTGTTAACAGGACATGGAGGGTGCAGAAATTGGGAGGTCTTGCTATTCTTTCTTCACTGTTTTTTTAATTATACTTTTTATTGGACTGTAGCATACATCCACTTTTTAATTTGGATGCATATTTCATTCTAGAAAACAAAATCATATTGTGTGACTCAGTTTCTCTGAACAGGGGATGACTGTTCAACTTTGTGGCCAAAAAGAGTTTGAAGACTCTGTAAGAGGAGACAAATCAAATGCTGTTACCCTTCTGGAAACCCAAACTCCTTCGGCCCCGTCAATATCATAAATGGTGCCATAGGTGTTACACTTCATTGTCTGTCACATGTCAAAGCAAACTGTCAATTTAAAAACTCAGATTCTGATGGTCCTAGTCATATTCATCACTAGTTCTATAGCTGTTCTCAACAACCAGGACCACGCGATAGAAAAGATGCATGAAACCTGTGGTTTACAATTCATGGCTGTGTCCCCAGGTCGTCCTGGTGGCAGGTCCTTCCTCAGCATCGGCCCCACTGTCCTCTTTGCAGCTGGTTAAGCCTTAAGTTTGGGGAGAGGATGTTGGTGTGAGGGGATGGCTTTGCTCCTCACTGGTGATTCTCGCCTTGGGTAGAGCCAACTACTTCGTGCATTATAACGAGGCTGCCCAGTGCTGGCAGTAATACTCAACTGAGATCCTCACAGCACTGGGAACACTTGGGCCCCTGCGAAGATCCACTGTAAGGACAGAACCAAGAAGCGATGAATTTTTATCGCAGGGCTTAGCCTATGCTTACTGTGCCAGAAACAAAGCAGAACACTCGCTGTTCTAAGGCGATGGGTGCTTTGCATAATTCTGCATCAGAGAATGTTATAATCTTATTTCTACTGGGATGCTCTTCTAGGTTAGCAGGTTGCCATGGCATCCATACCCAGCATGGTGGCCCCCATTTGTCTGGTGGAAAACAGCAATGAGCAGCTGTCAGTGAATCAGGAAGCTCTGCAGATTCTTGACCAGATTTCTCAGCCAGTGGTGGTCGTGGCCATTGTAGGACTGTATCGTACAGGCAAGTCCTACTTGATGAACCGTCTTGTAGGACAGAACCATGGTGAGTGTGGCCTCAGGCAGGGGTCAATTTCTTGACTCCACCTATATCACAGCTTATCAGCTCTCTTCCCTGGTACATGAAGAGAGAACCAAACTCCTCTCGATAAACCAACCTTCTAATTCTAATTCTCACCACTCAACTATTACCCGAATGTATTTTCTTGCCATATTCATTGTTTTACTCCTATTAAGGAAACTCTCTCCTACCAATGGGCAGACTCCTGCCTTGTTTTACCTGTGCAAGCACTGGGGTCTTGAAATTGGGCAACCTCTCCCTCTTATAACATGTTTTGCTTTCTCTATGAAATATTCCTATCAGCATATAAAGATGTTTGAATATCAATCACCATGTTTAAAAATTATTATGAGTTCACATCCCACTGTAGCTAATAATCTCTCTCCACGCTCTGCCATTTTTTTTTTTTTATCACTCTAACTGGAATAAATACTATTTCAATTTATTTTTCTTTAGATGTCTCTCTGTTATCTACCTCTGCCCGGTTTGCACTAGACTGTTCTTTTAAAATGCTCGTATGGTATTCAGTGGCCTTTATTGTGTCTGGTTCATGGATGCCCCCTGCCTCCATTTCGAGCCCTTGCTGGGTATCATTCTCACAGTTGACATTCACCTCCTCCTTGAAATAGATGACATACAAAGTGAAGCACTCTTACAAAATAGAGAAAGCACTATCTTATATTCTGGGGTTCTTACAGTGCAACAAGTCTGACTTTGTAGCCCTTGGCTGCTTAGATTGTCTGTCGTCACTGTGTGTTGGGTCTCCCCTTCCATGATAGGCTTCCCTCTGGGCTCTACGGTGCAGTCTGAAACCAAGGGCATCTGGATGTGGTGTGTGCCTCACCCCTCTAAGACTGATTGCACTCTGGTCCTTCTGGACACCGAGGGCCTGGGCGATGTGGAAAAGGTAAGGCAGAGAGTCACAGACACATTGTTTTCAGTCTGGATATTCTCATAATGATCTCTTTAACTTAACTGCTTGTTCTATTTGTGAAATCTTGAAATCCAACTATATATCAGGCACATTTTCATTGGTTTGTCTCTTACTTCGAGGTAAGGTGACATGGAACTTTGAGTAAAATTTTCTTTTATTTCTTGGCACTGGGTGAATAATTTCATTCAATTTACTAAATAATTACTGAGCACCATATTCCCAGGTCTCTAAGTTAGTACTGTAGATACTAGTGACCAAAGTCAAAGTTCTGCCCTCAAAGAGTCTGCAGTCCTGTGGTGAAGATTATCAAGTACTCACAGAGCATTCTGGAAGACTTTGAGGCACCTCTGAAGGAGACGGACGGTTCTATCAAAGCATGTGTTTGTCCTACAATACATGTAGATGAGTTTTTGATATTTTATTTTTCTACTAAGGGGTAAATGCATGATTTCTCCTTTTCTGCTTTAGTTTGAGACTTATTTGGAAATAGTACCTAAATTTCTACAACTCTCTATTTCTACCAAAGAAGAGTTATCCATTTTGTGTTTATTTTTATATATTAAAGAGTCTTGCTGTCTAAACAACCTATTGCTGTCATAAGTGATACTTTTTATGGTAATCATTTTATTTAAATTGGGCTTTGAGAAGATAAATTAATGAATCAGCATTTCCCTCCAAGAATTTATTATTGCGTCTTCTAGGCATTTTTCACTTTTGCTCTAGGGAACAACTTTAGACACTGTTTATATTAGAAAAAGATTCCGCTGTATTTTATACAAACAAATTAACCTGGCCTTAAAGGTCCTGCATCTGGTTGCAGTAGGCTTACTCTCCAGCCTAAACTTCTTGACCTACCTCCTGTTCCAGTGAGATCAACTAAGTCTACTTTTATTGAAAAGACCCCTGTATTCTGCCATGTCTACTTTTGCTTCCGTGGGTCTTTCTGCCCACAGGATACCTTCATTTCTTCAAGTTCACATTCTACCAAGTCTTTCATTTTCTGTCAAGATGCTGAGGAAAACTTTGTGTTCTGTGAAATTTTCCAACTTTTAGAGCTCTGGTCTTCCATGATGGACCTGTAAATTTTTATTGACTACATCTATAGGTTCCAGTGCTTCTATACATTATTCAGATGTAAGCCGCCTGTAGATATTGTTATCTTTGTTGCATTCTTTGTTATAGGTGTCTCTCACGGCTGCAAAATACTTGTCTTGAAAGTAGTATTTCTCACTTTCAACTGCTTTTTAAATTTACCAGCAGTGGGAATATTCAGTAGCTTCTCAAAAACATTTCTTGAGTATATCCCCAGTTATGTTAACTATGGTATATTTTATGTAGTTCATGACCAACAAATGGTGTAGAGTGAATATGTGGTAACACTCTTCATTGAACCTAGTTGCGCACCAGGTACTGCGTTAAGCTTTTCTATGTTATTTATTTCATCCAATTGAATCAAAAGAAAGCCATGTGATCACAGAATCCTTTTATATATGAAAAAATTCAGTCACAAGAAATGTTTTGTAATTGTCAAAGCCAATATGTGTATTTACTCCTGTCTTCAAACTTATTTCTTTGCATGGTGAGTACATAGCTGAAATAAAACTAACAGGCTGCTAGACTCAGTGTCTGAATGAAGTTCTACAGGGTAAACTCCTAAATGTCTTGACCTAATGTGCTTCCAGGGCGACCCTAAGAATGACTCGTGGATCTTTGCCCTGGCCGTGCTCCTGAGCAGCACCTTTGTCTACAACAGCATGAGCACCATCAACCACCAGGCCCTGGAGCACCTGCAGTATCCTTCCAGGAACCAAACCACTGTGTGTCGTGGAGTCTCTGGGAATGGAGATCCAGTCAGTTTCTCCTTCCTTCTCACTAGATTGCCTTTGGTGGGCCAAATGGAACCAGAGCAAAAGGGACTGTTTATAATACATTATTTTGTTAGAAAATAGGGAACTGTGGGTAGAAAGTTTATTTTCCTTAGCCAAGTCCTAGTTATGTGACAGAGCTGACAGAACTCATCAGGGCAAACTCCTCTCCTACATCAGATGGAGTAGAAGATTTCTCAGAGTTTGTGAGTTTTTTTCCAGACTTTATCTGGACTGTGCGGGATTTCACCCTGGAGCTGATGTTAACCGGCTGCCCTATCACAGAAGATGAGTACCTGGAGAATGCCTTGAAGCTGATTCCAGGTAACCGCACATGGCTGGGCAGTGGATGGTCCAATACAGGGTGCGAGGTATTAGACACCATGTCTGGAGTTGCATTTGTACTTGAGACTACATGAAGTCTGTAGAAAAGATGGCTGGGAGAGGGGTTGAAAAGCGCCGTGGACTGGAGTTTAAGTCCACGTAAGAAAAGTAGAGCCTGAAGTAGAGTAAAATGATTCATAACCAATTTGTTCTTTCCCCAATATGTAATTTAGCATCCAATTGTAACCTAGAATACAGGGATGCTAAAGCCTTCTAAAGACCAGGCACTTTTGTTTGTTATTTTAGCTTCTGCTTTTCCGTGCTGAGGAAAACAACTGATCAAATACTTGCTGGGAATAAAATTACAATGACAAGCCTATCCAATGAAAAAAAAATCATTCACATAGTTAGATATTATTCTTCTAAAATGGGCATATGACTTTCTAATGTCTTTATATATATGTTATCGATAAAAATGGCATTATGTTCTAATAAACCAGAAGAAGTATATTTTATCATTTCAATCTATGCATTTGTGACATTTTTGATAATTATCAGAATATATATTTTTAAAAAAATTATATCTTCATTGATTTCAGAGAGAGGGAAGGAGAGAGAGAGATAGAAACATCAATGATGAGAAGTCATTGATCAGCTGCCTAGCCTGCAACCTGGGCATGTGCCCTGACCGGGAATTGAACCCACATCGCCTGGATCCTAGGTTGATGCTCAACAGTTGAGCCAAGCCGGACCGGGCAGAATATACATTTTAATTTCTACATCAGAGCCTTTTTCTTTAAAAAATAATTTTATATTTCAATTAAAGTTTACATTTAATATTATTCAATATTATTTTCATGTGTACAGCATAGCGGTTAGATATTGCATACTTTACAAAGTGATACCTCCTATATTTTAAGTACCCACCTGGCACCATACATAGTTATTACAGTATCATTAACTATTTTTCCTATACTGTATTTTACGTCCCCGGGACTATTTTGTAACTACCCACTTGTATTTGTTAATCCCTTCACCTTTTTCACCCAGACGTCCAACCCCTCCCTTCTCATGCAGCCATCACTTTGTTCTCTGTATCTATAGTCTGTTTCAATTTTACTTTATTTTGTTCTTTAGAGTCCACATATAGGTGTGTATTGCCTCTTTTTTATCTACTTGTCTATCGTTGGGCACTTGGGGTACTTCTATATCTTGGCTATTGTAAATAATGCTGCAGTGATATTAGGGGCATATATTCTTTTGAATTAGTATTTTGGATTTCTTTGGATATATACCCAGAAGTGAAGTCGCTGGGTCATAAGGTAGTTCTAGTCTTAATCTGTTGAGGAATCGCCTTACTGTTTTCCACAGTAGCTGCACAAATCTGCATTCCCACAAATCTGCGTGGATGTGCACGAGGGTTCCCTTTTCTCCACATCCTCACCAACACTTGTTGTTTGTTGATTTATTGATGAGAGCCTTTCAGACATGTATGAAGTGATACCTTGGCGTGGTTTTAAGTTGCAGTTCTGTGATGATTAGTGATGTTGAGCATGTTTTCATATGTGTATTGGCCATCTGTATGACTCATTGGAGAAGTTTCTATCCAGGTCTTCAGCTCACTTTTTAACCCAATTGTTGTTTCTATATTGAGTAGTATGAATTCTTCAAAACTTCTGGATATTAATCCCTTATCAAGTGTGTCATTGGAGAATATGTTCTCCCATTCAGGAGGTTGTTTTTTTGTTTTGTTGATGGTTTCCTTTGTTGTGCAAAAAGTTTTAGTTTGATGTAGTCCCATTTGCTCATTTTATTTTTTCCTTGCCAGAGGAGCGATGTAAAAAAAATATATTGCTAAGAAAAATGACTGAGATTTTACTGCCTATGTTTTCTTCTAGGAGTTTTATGGCTTTGAGTCTTAATTTAAGTCTTTAATCCATTTTGAGTTTATTCTTTTTAAAAATTTTTTGAAAAAATATGTCTGTATTGATTTCAGAGAGAGGAAGGGAGGGAGAGAGAGAGGAAAACATCAATGATGAGCGAGTCATTGACCGGCTGCCTCCTGCACGCCCCTACTGGGGATCGAGCCCGCAATTCACGCGTGCGCCCTGACTGAGAAGGAACCTCGATCTCCTGGATCCTCGGTCGATGCTCAACCGCTGAGCCAGGCCATCCGGGCTGAGCTTATTCTTGTATATGGTGTCAGAAGGCGGTGTAGTGTCATTTGTTGCTGGTAGTTGTCTAGTTTTCCCATCACCATTTATTGAAAAGACTGTCTTCACCCCACTGTATGTTGTTTTGCCTCCTTTGTTTTATATTAATTGATCATATTTGCGTGGGTTTGTTTCTGGGCTCTCTGTTGTGTTCCATTGATCTATATGTCTGTTTTTATTTCAGCACCATGCCGTTTTGATTACCACAGCATCGTATTATAGTTTGATGTCAGGTGGCATGATACCTCCAACTTTGTTCTTCTTTCTCATTATTTCTGTGGCTATTCAGGGGGCCTTTCATGGTTTCATATGTTTCTGGATTATTTATTCTACTGCTGTGAAAAACACCATTGGTATTTTGACAGGGATTGAATTAAAAACTATAGGTTGCTTCCTCTTTGGGCAATATGGACATTTTAACGATATTAATTCTTTCTATCCACATCGTAGCTTTTTTTCAATTCCCACATATTTATCCTTGCTATAATTTCAAAGTAATAAATTATTTGAATGCGTTACATTTACATGGGCATATATGTATCTGCTGAAACCTTGAAAGAAATATCAACTCTGATTTGTACACTCTTGTCTTCATGTTTCTGTTTATGGTTTCTCAAAACAATGAGAAATTGGCTAGGCAGAAGAGCAACACCGTCAAATGAAATATATTTCTTTACCTTAAAGAGTTTAGAGATTAGGGGTGATATTTTAAAATTACATTTTAGTTACTTTTGCTCTTCACTCTTAAGAGGTTTTCTTTAAAAAAAAAAAAAATGCTAATGTTGTACACATTACTTTTAGTATGTGAACAGTTTTCCTTGAATAACCTGGCTGTTGTTTCTAGCATTGTTTCATTAAGGCTTATTTGTGGCTCTTCATTTTGGTCTACAGCTTCATTTCCATCTGGGATGAAGCAGACCAAAACCCTACATTTGACCTATTTTTCTGTTAGTCGCTCATTCAGTAATCAATATAGACACTATAGACAATACTCTATCACTTTTAGGTCTGATAGCAGCAATAGGTGTGTTTTTTAACCATAGTTGTTCTTGTCCAAAACTTTTCCCCAGAGTTCCATCATTGGTGAATTGGATGTTAAAGAAGCACTTGGATGTCTTTGCTAAAGGAGTTATAGACAGAAGTTGGACACAGAATAGGCAAAAATACAAAAATGCCTGTCATAGAAATCATTAGGTCCCTTTCTTCAGACTGTTTCTACTGTAATATCTGCTTCATTGTTGTTGCTTGTTTCTTTTTTTTCCTTTTTTTTTATCCTTCAGGCATGGATCCCAAAATACAAAGGTCCAATCTGCCCAGAGAGTGTATCCGGCATTTCTTCCCAAAACGGAAGTGTTTTGTCTTTGACCGGCCAACAAATGATAAAAAACTCCTAGCCAATATTGAGAAGATTGAAGAACACCAACTGGACCCTCAATTCCAGGAACAAACACAGAATTTCTGTTATCACATCTTCACCCAGGCGAGGACCAAGACCCTCAGAGAAGGAATCATAGTCACCGGGAAACGTGAGTCTCCTTTTGTCATTCTGTGGGGCCTGATATTTGTTTAGTATATTCTATGATGTGTTCTCCAGGATTTCTGTTTGGTTCTATATTGAATTTTGGGTCTAAATATATTCAGACTCCATTGAAGAAAATGTATGCTTATCACACTATTGGGGGGTTACAAATTCCTCTCCAATATTACAACCTTTATCAACAAAGTCTGCAGCATCCATACATATAAAAAATCTTCAAGTATAATAAATCACTAACTGGGTATAAAAACAGAATACACCGTTTCCTCAAAAACTCCTTTATAAGGAATGTGATTTGCAAGGAGAATACAAAACATATTTTGAGAGTTTAGGGTAATTTAATAATGAATATTAGCCCACAAAGCTCTGAAAATTTACTGGAAGCTTCAGAATTAGGAATAAATATAATGGCAGTTCCCCTGCCTCATCTGTACACCTATGTAAACAATTTGCTTCTAATACTTTTAATGGGAAATTATGTTTTCCAGATATCCTTTAGTATGTTAGATAATGGTAGATATTGAATTTGTTTTAGCCTTGTGGTCTGAATAAACATAAAAATTAAGAGTCTGTGGGGCAATAGTATCAGTGGAGGAAATGTGATCTTCTACAGTGTTGTGTGAAAATAATTTCAGGGACCCTCGTGTTGGAGTCGTTTTTAGCGATGGTTGCAAGGTTTATTAAAGCGAAAAGCAACATTACACTCTCAGGGAGACAGAGAGTGGGCAGGCTAGAGGGCAGCTATTGCCTGGAGGCCTTGTTAAGCTTCCTTATATATTCTGGGGTTTGGGAAAGGGCAAGCTTTCTTTCAAATTATCCTGTCTCTTTAGGGTCTTGTGTCCTTTTATCCAATCTTTTCCCTAGATTTTCCCAGGCTAATGCCCTCCCCCTTTTATTGCCTTCATTTGGCTCTTACTGCACATGCCTTATAGTTCTGCTTCATCATTTGGCTTCTGCGCATGTACTTAGTAAAGGAATTCCTTCTGTGCCATTTTCTTGCATCCCAGTTAGTTGGGTGTACTCCCTAGGGTGACTGAAAAGCTGTTTTTTCCTACTTAATCAGGCTTAATCAGATGTGTGAGTCGATTTGCTCCCTGGTCTCTTGTTAATATCTAACTAAAGGTATACTCCAAGAATAGTAGAAGAAGGTAGTGTGTTTCTGTCTGTGTGTGTGTATATGGGGGGGCGAGTGCCTATGTATGTGTTTGTGAGAGGGAGAGACAGAGAAAGAGAGAATGAGAAATGCAGTCTCAGAATCTTGGATCCCACTGAATGATAATTTGATATTTATCCCTTAAATTTCCTGGCTTATTAGGGCTAAAGACTCTGGTGGTGACTTATGTGGATGCCATCAACAGTGGAGGAGTGCCTTGTTTGGAGAACGCGGTGACAACTCTGGCCCAGCTTGAGAACTCAGCGGCCGTGCAGAAGGCAGCCGAGCACTACAGCCAGCAGATGGACCAGCTAGTGGAGTTCCCCACAGACACGCTCCAGGAGCTGCTGGACCTGCACGCAGCCTGTGAGAAGGAGGCCATTGCAATCTTCATGGAGAAGTCCTTCAGGGATGAAAACCAGGTGTTCCAGAAGCATCTTGTGGTAACTTGTCTCAGTATTTATTTACCCTTTGTGGCTCTTTCCTTGAAGAATGAAGCCTGGAAGAGCTTCTGTGACCCCCTTCCTCCTCTCTCTCTCCTGGATTAAGCAGCTTGGATTCTTATGAGCGATAGAGCTTCAAAAGACTGCATTTTCTTCCCTTCCTCCCCCCAAACCTTAGGAACTTTATGCAAAAATTTCTCTCATCTCTCATGCATAATCGGTACAGATAGCTTTCTGAAAAGAATACTTGTATTGAATTCAAGCCTTCCCAGAACACCCAAAAGCCATTCCTTGGCTAATCGCTTTTTTGAGAACACTCTCCCATTCGAGGAACCAAACCTCTCCTAACACACCCTCATTCCAGGCTATTTTGAACTCCTATGAGCTCCTCGTGGTATCACTGTGTCATCCAAGATGGAATTGCTGAAAGTCAGAGCTTCTAGGAACCATAGGGACAAGGGAATGCAAGTCGAACGTTGTTGATGAAGAACCTGAGACTCAGGGAGGTTAGAAGCTTTCCCCTGCCCCAGGTGGCATTTTCAGTGTTGTGAGTAAGTCGAGTCTGGCAATTCCTGCTTTATTCCATGTCCTTCTCCAACAGAGTGCTTTGCTCATGAGGACCACAGCTAGACTTCCCTCTACCAGATTCTATGGAATTTTATCTCCTCTCTTCCTTTCTTCTAATCATATCCCTCTATACTCCCTTTGCAGCAGATGATCAGGGATAAGAAGGATGAGTTTGTGCGGAGGAATGAAGAGGCATCTACCAAATACTGCGAGGCTGAACTTGAACAGCTTTCAGTGAACCTACTGGAAAGTATTTCAGCAGGCATTTTCTCTGTTCCTGGTGGTTACGAGCTCTACATGGAAGCAAAGGACAGGATTGAACGGGACTACTGGCAAGTGCCCAGGAAAGGGGTGAAGGTGAGGAACAAGGGGAGCATAGGGATCCTACTGATTAAAGTCAAGAGGGTCTCCTGAAAATCTGTGAGCACAGCACCAGTTGTGGGTAACATGAGAGCAAGGGGATATCATGACCATTTTAGCTTTTAGGGCCCATTATTTGTTCTGTCTTACTGAAGAGAGAAGAAAAGTCCATTCTCAAAAATGAATATGGATTTCTGAAATCCAGAAGAGACAGAAGAGAAATAATCATTTTTCTATCCAACCACATGACATTCAAAGGCAGAGAGTTTACGAATTAAAGTCAGAGTCTTTGCTTTCAAGGCTGATCGAACGAGAAAAGGCAGCCAAACACACAGACACCTTCACACAGGGTTACAATCCTTATGAACCTGAGATCATTGGCTCCCTAGCTGATGGGAACACATAATATTAAAATAATAATGATGATTTTGCAACTAATACACATCAAACGGATATTGTTAAGGCACACTATGAAGCTCTTTCCCTCGACTTTTAATTTAATCCTTCAAGTAGCATTAAGAAGCATCTACACTTTTTGTCAACAATTTACACATCCGAACTGAGAGGCAGAGACGGGTTAAAACGACTTGCCTGAAGTTACAGCGAGCAAGTGACAGAGGAGAACAGCAGCACTAATTGGAGACATTTCACCCTGGAAGGCAAATGTGAAAAAGCAGCAGAGACTGTGGGTTTTAGGTGTGAACATGGTTCTCCCTGGCTGGAACCTGCAGTGGGTAGAAGGAGGCCGCTCTGGGAGAGACACTGGAGGGAGACAGGAGGCAGTAGGGCATGGAGGGCCTCTGGTCACTCCAAGGAGCCTGGACACTGTGTAGGACACGATGCAGCTTTAATCATGAAGGAAAAATTACAGGGACATACTTGTTTTTGCAGCACTGTTCTTCCCAGTGGAGATCAAGTTCTTTTTCCTTCTTGTTTCCTCAGGCAAAGGCGGTGCTCCAGAGCTTCCTGCGGTCGCAGGTGGCCATCGGGAAGTCCATCCTGCAGGCGGACAGAGCGCTCACGGACAAGGAGAAGGCCATGGCAGGTACGGGCAGGGTGGGCTCACGGTGGGCCGCGGGCCCCGCAGTGTCCTCGGGCAGCTGCGGGAGCAAAGCCTTCCTGCAACAAGGAGCTTTTGCTTCTTCTGTGGGACGTACTCTGCTAAATCTGAAAACATTCGGGCACAGCAGCCAGGCAGGCCTTTCCCGCCGCACTGTGAACTGTGCTCTTGACGGTGCCAAGGTGGGAATTCAGAGCACTCCCCCTCCCTTTCCAGTTTGGTTTGGTCTCTGAGCTCAGGAGGGTAGAGATCAATCCTCACGTACATTCTTCCCTCTCTCAAACCTGCCTGGGGCAGAGGAGCGGGCCAGGAAGGAGGCAGCTGAGAAGGAACAGGAGCTGATGACACAGAAACTGCAGGAGCAGCAGCAGCAGATGGAGGCGCAGAAGAGGAGTCTCGAGGAAAATATATGTCAACTGAAGGAGAAGATGGAGAGGGACAGAGAGAACCTAATCAGAGAGCAGAACTCGATGTTGGAGCATAAACTGAAGGTAAGTCCTGCGGTGGCCTCAGGGCGCTCAGTGGCCCTTATCCGGGTACCTCCGCTGGGCCGGAGGGGGTTACAGCGAGACCGTGGGAGGAAACGCCGTTGCCATTTACGACTTGTGTTTTAGTAAAACCTTGAATCTTCCCCTCCACCCCCTTCTTTGTGAAAATATCTTTGAAATCACCTCTGATGTGGTCAGGACAAGCATCTCACCTCTGAATACTTGGAGAATATAAATAGCATTTGAGGTGCTATTTGGGGGCATTTTAAAATGATCTCATGTGGCCTGATTAAACAGCTATTTGAAACACCATTATTTATTATGACCACCAACTGGTTTGCTTTACCAAGATCATTATGTATTATCAGGAACCTTATGTATTATCAGGAACCCTACTACCACCCAAAGACCCTGAGGTAGATCTATGCTCACAATAAACCATTAGAAATGTCCAGACTTCAAAACTCAGGGAAATGACAGCTTTTAAACTGGCTGCATTGTTTCCAAGTGTGGATAGTTTACCCAAGTTACCATATGGCAAAGGAAGAATTCCTGATTGGCTCTCTGTACATGTTAAAATAGAGCTATAGAACAATGTAGGATTTCCCATGGCTTCCACACTTTGGTTGACCACATTATTCCAAGTGGGACTGAGAGTTAGTGCCAGCAGACCAAGGTTGCCTCTCAACTGTAATTATGACTGGCACATATTACATTTGTCCTCAGGCCAGGCTTAGCATCCCAGAAAACCCTATTGATGTGTGAATATTTGTGAAGCTGTAAACGATGCTTTCTTTCAGTTTTCGGTCCAAGACAGCGTGTATTGTTGCAAAATTTTCCTTGATTGTGTAAGAGAGAGCAATTTTAAGAGCGAAAGAAAAGACTTCAAATATTTAAGAACATGTTCTTAAATACAAAATGTAATTCTTGAGAAACTGTGAATTTAAAAAGTTTTACTTCCCTCCTCATTTTTTATAAGGTTCAAAGAGATCTGCTGAAAGAAGGATTTACAAAGAAATCTGAAGAGATGAATGCAGAGATCAATCGTTTGCGAAAGATGATTGATTCTACTGAAGATGACACTCCCTGGATTGCAAAAGCCTTAGATAAACTTGGCACTGAACTCACTATTATATTGTCTGCTCCTGCTCAACTTGTTGGTTCTCTTGTAAAAGGCATTGGCTCACTATTTAAAAAGAAATAGTTCTCCTTTGAAGGAAATTATAGAATGTGGATATATGCTATGGCTTGCTTTGGCATGCATTGTTTTCGATTTCATTCATCCACATTTTAAACATAAAAAGTGGGTACTAAAATATATAAATGCTGAGCCCACGTTAAATAGAATAAATGCACATACTCTTAGATATAGTATGTTCACTTTTTGAAATACATACGTTGCCCGGCTGGGCATGGCTCAAAGGTTGAGCGCTGACCTAGGATCCAGGCGATCAGGGTTCGATTCTTGGTCAGGGCACATGCCTGGTTGCCGGCTTGATCAGTGACTCTCTCATCATTGATGTTTCTATCTCTCTCTCTCCCTCTCCTTTCCTCTCTCTGAAATCAATAAAGATATATTTTTAAAAAAAAGAAATATATATGTTTAAATAAATACACTTACAAACAATCCATTGAGTTATCACTTTAAATGACAAAAGATTGGAAACTACTTATATATTCACCTATGTAAATTGGTAATATAAATTTAACATGTGCATATACCGGAATACTATGCAGCTAGTAAATAAATTGAGAGTTCAGACCCATTTTTATAAATATGCAAGAATCTTGAAAATACATTTAAAGTGGAAAAAATGAGGCAAAAAATGTGTATAATGGGCTTACTGGGAAAATGTAATTATTGTGTGCAATCCTACATTTGTACTCATTGAATATCTATGGGAGCCCTGGAAGAAGCTAGTACTATCAGTTCCTACTTGGGAGAAGTGGGTGGGATCAGGGTTTACCAGTCACAGGTTTTTCATTAAATACTCTTGCTTTTGAATCTTATAGAGAAATCTTGTATTACCATTTCATAAATAAATAATAAAAAAAATGTAAAGTGTAAGAATAATTTTATAACAATAATAAGAATGTAAAAAAGGCTATTAGATGATGAAAGTTCTCATTGCTTCTAGAAATGACATCAACCTGCACAATTGGGGGTTTAAGA
Source organism: Miniopterus natalensis (assembly GCF_054644295.1). NCBI lineage: Eukaryota > Metazoa > Chordata > Mammalia > Chiroptera > Miniopteridae > Miniopterus > Miniopterus natalensis. The sequence goes on along the minus strand of NC_142089.1, from coordinate 56,247,057 downwards.
TTAAGTATAGAAAGTATAAAATTTGTATCCTAATCTTGTTTTTATTTGAGCCTTGTTCTCAATCCATTATATTTGCTTCAGAACTAGGATATACACTCTCCTGTCTCACTTTGAAATCTCAGCCAGAGCATCTTCTACTTGCTGTCACCAAACTATACTTTTAAGGTATTAGAAGCAAATTACCAAACGTAAGAATATGCACTGGTGAGAGGGATCCTATCATCCTTCAAAGTGCAGTGGTGGCCTCATTGCTACAGGCAAAAACAGAGGGGACATGTGCCATTGCAGAACTGGATGGCCTGATAGTTTTGGGGATGATACACCTTGACACGTGGAGGCCAGGTGTTGGCACATAAATATCAGAAAGCAATTAGATACAATGATAGTAATCAGCATCATGGTTTGTCTTAGCTCAGGCTGCTATAAGAAGTTACCATACATTGTGTGGCTTAGAAAGCAAATATTGATTTCTTCTCGTTCTGGAGACTTGTTAGTTCAAGATCGGTGTGCCAGTATTGGTGGGTTCTTGATCAAAACTCTCTTCCTGATATACAGAGGGCTGTTTTCTTGCTGTTTCTTCCTAAGTGGAAAGGGTGGGAGGAGCTCTCATGATTTTTATTGTAATGGTAGTCAAACAATAGTGCAAGAGAGAGTAAGTTAGTGAAATATAATTGTCAACTTATTGTGTGGTGGAAAAAAATAACTTTCAAAAGTGGGTGCAAAATTTATATTTGGAGGAGATTTTTTCTTGAATAAGTCAAGTCTGAAAAAGTTCTAAATATTTTACTTTAGGCAAAAATAAAGATAGCCCAAGTACAAAGTCTGTAGTACAAAAGGGAATGCAGATCCAAAACAGCAGTAGATATGTCCATATAATAAAACCGAGAAGATAAAAATTTCCATAAAATAATTCAGGAAGAGTCTGGATAGAGATCGAGTGTTATAAGGTCCTTGAATTGTTTTCAGGAGAATAAGATGAGTAATTCTGAGTTTCACCATTTAAGTCTAAGTACAGTCATTTATAATGTAATCAGTTAAAGAACAGAGAAAGTTTTTAATTTCTATACTAGGAGACATAAAATAATTTTCACACATCTCAGTAAGTAAAAATAAAATAATAATAATTAAAAACATTGATTAACACATTTGGCCTAATGTACTAATGTAGAACCCTGCACCCAACAGTACAAGACACATCCTTTTTTTTAAGCACACTAAGAAACTTCACATGATCTTTACCTATACCACACCACAAAGCAGGATTAGTAATGTCTCTAGAAGCAGAGTCCTGCTGATGGGCTCTTGTGCATGTGTTTATTGAGGGAGTGCTTTCAATAAAAGGGGTCTAAGGGAAGCAGGAGTGGGCCAGAAAAGAAACATTAAAAGAGGCTATGGTTGCAGTAAAAGAATGGCTTCAAGCTGATCCATTGGAACCTCTGTAGCACAAATAGCATGGCAGTTTGTCCCTACTTGAGCAAAGTGCGAGACATTTGTGCCCCATCAGGCATAAATTTTAACTTCAAGACCAAAAAACGAGCTAGCCTTATATTCTTTATGTCTAGCATTACATTTTCATATTGTCGCCTAGTGGAACAAAATTATAAAATAACAGTAAAGAAAAACAGAGGGAGAAGCGAGGGCAGGCTCTTTGATCCAGTTGATAAGGAAGGACTCTCTTTCTTTGATTTGTTGCTCAACACTCATCTTGCAACAATCTGCACGTCTCAGTAAATACAGGGTCACAATACTAACCCTGCTTATGTTCACTTCTAGAAATTGCCAAGTTAGAATAAAGGTGTTTTAGCAAAGCTGTCTCTGGTATTGGTGCATATAGTTTTAGAGATATGACAGAATTTTCAGCTCTAAATATTGCATGATTCCATTTTAGAAGATGATCTCATGGCTAACCAGGTAGAGATTAAATCTTTCCAGCTGCTTTTGCATCAAGGAGGCCATGTGCACATGAAGTATGAGCAGAATTATAACTATGTTATCTCTGGGTCTGGGTCAGAGAAATTGGAGCTTGTTTGTCACCGGTTACTCTTTTCCATTTACTATCTGGCCATCGGATGTGGATAACTCAACCCTTGACCTTGCAGATATGTCCAAGGCCTTAGTGGATAAAGAACAACAGAATGGAAGAAACCTGAAATCTCTGAAAGATGAGGTGGAACCTAGAGTGGTGGGATTGTAATATGCCTTCTAAGCTGTAGCATCAGCCTCTTAAATGATCTTGACCTCCAATGTCTTCAATTTATTCATTTTACTCCTGCCATCAGAGAAATGGATTTCAAACGTGGCTCCGAGCATGCTTAGTAACCATCAAAGTATCTGCCTGCCTCTGCAACATTGTCCATGATCCAGGTCCCAACTGATCTTTCTACTTTATTCCCAGTGAGCCCACTATACTGGCTATATTGGACCTGGCTGATTTCTAGCACCTACCTCCTAATTTTGTATACTTGCTCGTTCCCTTTCATTGCCTTCAAATATCTTTCCTCCCTCCAATCACCCTTTTTTCAAAAGTGAGTCATTCTTTAAGATCCAACAGAAATAAGAATTTTCTGTGAGGCCATCTATAAACCTTCCTAACCTTTCCTAATATAATTAACTGTTGCTTTTGTGGACACAAGCACTTTTTTTGTAACATCGCTTTCTAACACTCATCACTTCTTACTTTAATTTATTTTTGCCTCTTTCAAGGTATAGATTATCCCAAGGTTAAGACCTTTACTTTGTTCATCTTTAAACAGGCAAAGGTAATGGCCTCACAATTATATTACATGTACCAGTGAAATGCACCACCATGAGTTGCAGGAAAACAATAGCATTGCCCAAATTAAAAATACAAATATACGGAAGTTATAAAGACTGACAAACTAATATCAAACATCAAGATTACATCATAACTCTGAAAATAACAAGTCTAGGATGTAAACTCATTTTAAAAGTAAATGAATGAATGAATGAATGAATGAATGAATAAATAAATAGAGAAAAGAAAAAAGCCCAGCCAGTGTGGCTCAGTGGTTGAGTGTTGACCCATGAACCAGGAGGTCGGTTCGGTACCTGTCAGGGCACATAACCCCGGTTAGAGGCTCAGTCTCTGGTAGGGGGCGTGCAGGAGGCAGCCAGCTGATCAATAACTCTCTCCCATCATTGATGTTTGTACCTCTCTCTCCCTCTTCCTTCCTCTCTCTGAAATCAATTAAAAAAATTAAAAGACAAATATTCCCATAAAAATATGATTGGTAATATTTAATCACATACTAAATAAAATAGGACATTTCAATTTTCAAACTTTTGATTTATTTTATGATTATTGTATTCAACATAACAGATGTCTTGGAACAAGTTTTTCATTTTAGTAATCTATTTATGATGACTCTATAAAATTGAATCTAACATCTAGCTGTTGCTACTGTTTTTATCATGTAGTCAAAGAGCCAGTTTCAACCAGACATATTGGTGAAAGTGGAATTAACACTTTAATGTCTTTGAAAGCAACACAGAATATTCTAGGCAGACAAAAACAGGCAATGAGCCTAATCCAAAATTTTTCCAATAACACAACGGCTACCTAGATCCCCCCAGAAGGCAACAGGTGGACCAAATGACTAATTTGTTTACACAGTTCTGACCAGTAGTCTAATACAAGTGGCATCCCTTGAAATTACATATATTTTCTTTCTGAATTATTATTCATACTAATTTTCAAATATGGGGAAATGAAAGTTAACAGCAGATAAAAGCAGAAAACCGAGGCAATACTTGTGGAACTTGCCAACTTTTAAAAATTTGTTGATGGTGATGATTTCTTTGTTCAATTTCAATGTTCGCGTTTGAGTTTGTATTTTTATATTATCTTATTTAAAGAAACAATCAAAATGTAAACTCAGGACCCTTATAGTCCCCCACAGAGCCACCACAGTAAAAGTAAGTGGAAGAATATGCTACAAACTACTAGTGACTATCTCTTGACTGGAAAAACAGGAGTTGTATGCACACGGTCATTGATACTGAGGAAGGGTAAGTTCATAACAAGAGTGAAAACAAAGTCAGATATGAAAAGGGAGTCTAAGCATAAAATTAAAGCAACGACCCTTACTGCCTTTCAGCAAAGTACCCGAGCGACAGGCCGCGCTCCCGTCAGCCTGCTGCCCGGGGTCCCCGTGGCATCAGGGACACAGGCCCTGAGGAGGGGCTGCCAGCCTGCGATTCCCGGCTGGGGGCGGAGGAACCGAGGCTGACCTCCCACCCGGCCCACTCACGCCTTGGGGTGCGGGAGAGGTGGCGGCCACCGGGCTTCAGTTCCCAGAAAAGGTGTCCTTTCGATTTCGGTTTTTCCCCGCCTGACTCACAGCCGCTTCCACAGCATCGGGCTCGAGCTGAAGCTTCTAGAGCGCGGCGCCCGGCGGAGCCCGCGGGGAGGCAGCGGGACGCCCAGACCTCCGGCCGCGGCAGCGCCCCGACTCGTGAGTACGCCCGCGCCTCGCGCTCCCCGCGCTCCGTGACCCAGCGCAGGAACCACGCGCGCGCCCGGCACCTTGCGCGCTCGGACGCGGCCCCTCCGGGTTTCCGCTGGGGTGGGGGCTGCTGCAAGCGCCCCGCATGGAGGGGGCGCATCCTCCGTCGCCGGCTGGCAGGGGCCGGGGGACTTTCTGTGACTGAGGAGCCAACCCGGTCCCGCTAGAGTGCAGCAGCTTCCCCCACCTCCCTCCTCCCACCCCAGACATTTCCCGTTGGGCATTTGCCAAACAGAGGAAAGATGATCCTCAACATACACTTTAAATAGTAAACATTTCTTTGTTGCATTTACCCTGTTTAGTATTCCATAGGTTCTATGAAGCGGTATTTAGATGGAATAATTCATTCTCACATGTTCTAACCAAGTGTTAAAAATAACTCTAGGGCCTAAGCCAGAAGTTTATCCTGCGGTTTCCAAATGGGTGGTCCCTACGAAACAAATTACATTAGTTTTAGGTTCACCTGCTTTGCTGTTTCCTTTGTAAGAATGAAAAAAGTCCTCAGCTTTTTGAAACTTCTATAAACTAGCAACAGAGAAGTGGGCGGAGGAAAGGGAGCCAGGAGAAGTGAGAAAGCGGGGAGCTTGTTCTTGGACACCCTGACCTGGGGAGCTGTGGGGCAGAGATGCTAATTCCACTTTCTTTTGCACGAAACCCGGACCTGAGGTGAAACCTCTCAATTTCTGATTCAAAATGGTCTTTGAGGAACAGGGAGGTAAGGGCCCCTGTAGTGGGACAGCCTGGGCTGCAGGCTTCAGTTGCTGACTTTAGTTCTGGGAAAGCTCAGCTTCTCCATTTGGAACAGTGGTAGCTGTGAGGTGACAGCCTGGCAGCATGTCCAGTCACATAACCAGGACAGCAGCAGGTGGAGAGGAAAAGGTGGGTGCATGGAAAGATGAGAGATTAGGGTCTTCTTCTGGCTGTGTAATGGGACGGGGTGGGGGCGGTGGAGGCAGCTTCTTCATCCATGAGCTCAGCGATCCTCATCATCATGTGCATTGGGATGGGCTTATGGTTCACAACTCTGATTCTACGTCAGATTCATCGCCTGCACGACTTTTAAAATTAATTTTTAAAAAAATCAAGAACAGACGTGGTTCAGAGAGCTCTGGCTTCCCTTTATTTATTGGATGAAATTAAAGGAAAGGGAGGGAGGGAAGGAAAGAAGGAAGGAAGGGAGGGAGGGAGAGAGTGAGGGAGGGAGGGAGGGAGGGAAGGGAGAGAGGGGGAGGGAGGGAGGGAGGGGGAGGGAGGGAGGGGGGGGAGGGAGGGAGGGGGGGGAGGGAGGGAAGGAACATCTAGACACAGATGGGGTGCATAAAGATTGCAGCCTCACCTCCAGCTTCCATTCACATCCTTAAAAGTTGGGAAACAAGCATGCTGTCCCCTGGACTATGCGGTAAATCACTACTCAGGCCCAAACTTGCTTAGGGTGCCTCCTGGCTCAGCTTCGTTCTCAGTATGTTCTGAAAATTGGGAAGCACCAGCACAGCACTTTCTGGAATATCAGGAGTACTTTCTCTTCCCTAACAAAGTCCTCTGTCAGACATATCCAGGAATTATGCAGAACCGCTGGATACTTTCACATGGATATTGTTAACAGGACGTGGAGGGTGCAGAAATTGGGAGGACTTGTTATTCTTTATTGACTGTTTTTTTAATATATACTTTTTATTGGACTATAACATACATCCACTTTTTAATTCAGATGCATACTTCATTCTGAAAAACAAAATCATATTGTGTGACTCAGTTTCTCTGAACAGGGGATGACTGTTCAGCTTTGTGGCCAAAAAGAGTTTGAAGACTCTGTAAGAGGAGACAAATCAAATGCTGTTACCCTTCTGGAAACCCAAACTCCTTTGGCCCCGTCAATATCATAAATGGTGCCATAGGTGTTACACTTCATTGTCTGTCACATGTCAAAGCAAACTGTCAATTTAAAAACTCAAATTCTGATGGTCCTAGTCATATTCACCACTAGTTCTATAGCTGTTCTCAACAATTAGGACCATGAGACAGAAGAGATGCGTGAAACCTGTGGTTTACAATTCATGACTGTGTCCCCAGGTCGTCCTGGTGGCAGGTCCTTCCTCAGCATCGGCCCCACTGTCCTCTTTGCAGCTGGTTAAGCCTTAGGTTTGGGGAGAGGATGTTGGTGTGAGGGGATGGCTTTGCTCCTCACTGGTGATTCTCGCCTTGGGTAGAGCCAACTACTTCGTGCATTATAACGAGGCTGCCCAGTGCTGGCAATAATACTCAACTGAGATCCTCACAGCACTGGGAACACTTGGGCCCCTGCGAAGATCCACTGTAAGGACAGAACCAAGAAGCGATGAATTTTTATCGCAGGGCTTAGCCTATGCTTACTGTGCCAGAAACAAAGCAGAACACTCGCTGTTCTAAGGCGATGGGTGCTTTGCATAATTCTGCATCAGAGAATGTTATAATCTTATTTCTACTGGGATGCCCTTCTAGGTTAGCAGGTTGCCATGGCATCCATACCCAGCATGGTGGCCCCCATTTGTCTGGTGGAAAACAGCAATGAGCAGCTGTCAGTGAATCAGGAAGCTCTGCAGATTCTTGACCAGATTTCTCAGCCAGTGGTGGTCGTGGCCATTGTAGGACTGTATCGTACAGGCAAGTCCTACTTGATGAACCGTCTTGTAGGACAGAACCATGGTGAGTGTGGCCTCAGGCAGGGGTCAATTTCTTGACTCCACCTATATCACAGCTTATCAGCTCTCTTCCCTGGTACATGAAGAGAGAACCAAACTCCTCTCAATAAACCAACCTTCTAATTTTATTCTCACCACTCAACTATTACCCGAATGTATTTTCTTGCCATATTCATTGTTTTACTCCTATTAAGGAAACTCTCTCCTACCAATGGGCAGACTCCTGCCTTGTTTTACCTGTGCAAGCACTGGGGTCTTGAAATTGGGCGACCTCTCTCTCTTATAACATGTTTTGCTTTCTCTATGAAATATTCCTATCAGCATATAAAGATGTTTGAATATCAATCACCATGTTTAAAAATTATTGTGAGTTCACATCCCATTGTGGCTAATAACCTCTCTCCACACTCTGCCATTTTTTTTTTTTAATCACTTTGACTGGAAAAAATATTATCTCAATTTATTTTTCTTTAGATGTCTCTCTGTTATCTACCTCTGCCCGGTTTGCACTAGACTGTTCTTTTAAAATGCTCGTATGGTATTCAGTGACCTTTATTGTGTCTGGTTCATGGATGCCCCCTGCCTCCATTTCGAGCCCTTGCTGGGTATCATTCTCACAGTTGACATTCACCTCCTCCTTGAAATAGATGACATACAAAGTGAAGCATTCTTACAAAATAGAGAAAGCACTAGCTTATATTCTGGGGTTCTTACAGTGCAACAAGTCTGACTTTGTAGCCCTTGGCTGCTTAGATTGTCTGTCGTCACTGTGTGTTGGGTCTCCCCTTCCATGATAGGCTTCCCTCTGGGCTCTACGGTGCAGTCTGAAACCAAGGGCATCTGGATGTGGTGTGTGCCTCACCCCTCTAAGACTGATTGCACTCTGGTCCTTCTGGACACCGAGGGCCTGGGCGATGTGGAAAAGGTAAGGCAGAGAGTCACAGACACATTGTTTTCAGTCTGGATATTCTCATAATGATCTCTTTAACTTAACTGCTTGTTCTATTTGTGAAATCTTGAAATCCAACTATATATCAGGCAAATTTTCATTGGTTTGACTCTTACTTCGAGGTAAGGTGACATGGTACTTTGAGTAAAATTTTCTTTTATTTCTTGGCACTGGGTGAATAATTTCATTCAATTTACTAAATAATTACTGAGCACCATATTCCCAGGTCTCTAAATTAGTACTGTAGATACTAGTGACCAAAGTCAAAGTTCTGCCCTCAAAGAGTCTGCAGTCCTGTGGTGAAGATTATCAAGTACTCACAGAGCATTCTGGAAGACTTTGAGGCACCTCTGAAGGAGACGGACGGTTCTATCAAAGCATGTGTTTGTCCTACAATACATGTAGATGAGTTTTTGATATTTTATTTTTCTACTAAGGGGTAAATGCATGATTTCTCCTTTTCTGCTTTAGTTTGAGACTTATTTGGAAATAGTACCTAAATTTCTACAACTCTCTATTTCTACCAAAGAAGAGTTATCCATTTTGTGTTTATTTTTATATATTAAAGAGTCTTGCTGTCTAAACAACCTATTGCTGTCATAAGTGATACTTTTTATGGTAATCATTTTATTTAAATTGGGCTTTGAGAAGATAAATTAATGAATCAGCATTTCCCTCCAAGAATTTATTATTGCGTCTTCTAGGCATTTTTCACTTTGCTCTAGGGAACAACTTTAGACACTGTTTATATTAGAAAAAGATTCCGCTGTATTTTATACAAACAAATTAACCCGGCCTTAAAGGTCCTTCATCTGGTTGCACTAGGCTTACTCTCCAGCCTAAACTTCTTGACCTACCTCCTGTTCCAGTGAGATCAACTAAGTCTACTTTTATTGAAAAGACCCCTGTATTCTGCCATGTCTACTTTTGCTTCCGTGGGTCTTTCTGCCCATAGGATACCTTCATTTCTTCAAGTTCACATTCTACCAGGTCTTTCATTTTCTGTCAAGATGCTGAGGAAAACTTTGTGTTCTGTGAAATTTTCCAACTTTTAGAGCTCTGGTCTTCCATGATGGACCTGTAAATTTTTATTGACTACATCTATAGGTTCCAGTGCTTCTATACATTATTCAGATGTAAGCCGCCTGTAGATATTGTTATCTTTGTTGCATTCTTTGTTATAGGTGTCTCATACGGCTGCAAAATACTCGTCTTGAAAGTAGTATTTCTCACTTTCAACTGCTTTTTAAATTTACCAGCAGTGGAAATATTCAGTAGTTACTCAAAAACATTTCTTGAATATATCCCCAGTTATGTTAACTATGGTATATTTTATGTAGTTCATGACCAACAAATGGTGTAGAATGAATATGTGGTAACACTCTTCATTGAACCTAGTTGCACAACAGGTACTGTGCTAAACTTTTCTTTCTTTCTTTTTTTTTCTTCTTATTTATTTATTTATTTATTTATTTATGTATTTATTTTCATTCATTCATTTATCTTTTTTAGTTTCTTTATCTTTTTATTTAAAATATTACAGATGTCCCTTTTTTATCCCCATTGAATTAATCCCCTCCACCCCACATCCATCCTACCCACAGGCTTTCCCCATACCAATAGCTGTGTCCATGGGTTATGCTTATAAACATTTAAGTTCTTTGATTAATCTCTCCCCACCCACACTCCCCTCCCCATCTTCTCTTGAGATCTCTCAATCTGTTCCATGCTTCTATGTCTCTGGATCCATTTTGTTCATCAGTTTATTTTGTTTATTATATTCCACATATAAATGAGATCATGTGGTATTTGTCTTTCTCTGACTGGCTTATTTCACTTAGCATAATACTTTCTAGTTCCTTTCATGCTGTGCCAAAGGATAAAATATCTTTCTTCTTTACAGCTGCATAGTATTCCATGGTGTAAATGTGCCACAGCTTTTTTATCCACTCATCTACTGATGGGCACTTGGGCTGTTTCCAGATCTTAGCTATTGTAAATTGCACTGCTATGAACATAGGGGTGCAGAAGTTCTTTGTGATTGGTGTTTTGGGTTCCTTAGGATATATTCCTAGAAGTGGGATCACTGGGTCAAATGGCAGGTGAATTTGTAATTTTTTGAGAAAAGTTTATACTGCTTTCCATAGTGGTTGCACCAGTCTGCATTCCCACCAACAGTGTACTAAGATGCCCTCACCAGCACTTGTTGTTTGTTGATTTGTTGATGGCAGCCATTCTGACAGGTGTGAAGTGATACCTCATTGTGGTTTTAATTTGCATCTCTCTGATGATTGGTGACATTGAGCATTTTTTCATATGTCTCTTAGCCATTTGTCTGTCCTCTTTGGAGAATTGTCTCTTTAGGTCCTTTGCCCATTTTTTAAATTGGATTGTTTGTCTTCCTTTTGTTAAGTTGTATGAGTTCCTTATATATTTTGGATATTAACCCTATGTTCCGATGTGTCATTGGCAAATATGTTCTCCCATACAGTGGGCTCCCTTTTCGTTTTGTTGATGGTTTCTTTTGCTGTGTAGAAGCTTTTTGTTTTGATGCAGTCCTATTTGTCTATTTTCTCCTTTGTTTCTCTTGTCCTAGGAGATGTATCAGCAAACATATTGCTACAAGAAATGTTTGAGATTTTGCTGCCTATGTTTTCCTCTAGGATTTTTATGATTTCATGTCTTACATTTAAGTCTTTTATCCATTTTGAATTTAGTTTTGTGTATGGCGTAAGTTGGTGGTCTAATTTCGTTTTTTGGCATGCAGCTGTCCAATTTTCCCAACACCATTTATTGAACAGACTGTCTTTACTCCATTGTATGTTTTTGCCTCCTTTGTCAAATTTTAATTGATCATAATGGCATGGGTCAATTTCTGGGTTCTCTGTTCTGTTCCACTGATCTATATGTCTGTTCTTGTGCCAGTACCAGGCTGTTTTGATTACAGTGGCTTTGCAGTATAACTTGATATCTGGTATTGTGATGCCTCCAACTTTGTTCTTCTTTCTCAAGATTGCCATGGCTATTTGGGGTGTTTTTTGGTTCCATACAAATTTTCAAAATGTTTGTTCTAGATCTGCGAAATATGCAGTTGGTAATTTAATAGGGATTGGATTGAATTTATACATTGCTTTGGGTAGCATGGACATTTTAATGATGTTAATTCTTCCATTCCATGAACATGGTATATTTTTCCATTTATTTATATCTTCCTCTATTTCTTTTTTCAGTGTCCTGTAGTTTTCCAAGTAAAGGTTTTTTACATCTTTGGTTAAGTTTATTCCTAGGTATCTTATATTTTTAGTTGCAATGGCAAATGAGATTTTTTTTTAGTTCTCTGAGAGTACATTATTGGTATATAAAAATGCCATTGATTTCTGGGTGTTAATTTTGTATCCTGCTACCTTCCTGAATTCATTTATTAAATCCAGTAGTTTTTTGGTGAAGTTTTTAGGATTCTCTATGTACAATATCATGCCATCTGCAAATAATGACAGTTTTGTTTCCTCTTTTCCAATTTGGATGCCTTTTATGTTTTCTTCTTGTCTGATCACTATGGCTAGGACTTTTACTACTATGTTGAATAAGATTGGTGAAAGTGACATCCCTGTCTTCTTCTTGTTCTTAAAGGAAATGGTTTTAGTTTTTGCCCTTTGAGTATGATGTTGGCTGTAGGTTTGTCATATACGGCCTTTATTATGTTGAGGTATGTTCCCTCTATTCCCACTTTGCTGAGAGTTTTTATCAGAAATGGGTGTTGGATTTTATCGAATGCTTTTTCTGCATCTATTGATATGATCGTGTGATTTTTGTCTTTCAATTTGTTTATGTGATGTATCATGCTTATTGATTTGCAAATACTGTACCAGCTTTGCATCCCTGGAATAAACCCCACTTGGTCATGGTGTATGATCTTTTCAACATATTGCTGGATCTGATTTGCTAATATTTTGTTGAGGATTTTAGCATCTATGTTCATCAGGGATATTGGCCTGTAATTCTCTTTCTTTGTAGTGTCTTTATCTGGTTTTGGAATTGGGCTAATGCTGGCCTCATAAAGAGAGTTTGGAAGTGTTCCTTCCTCTTGGATTTTTTGAAATAGTTTCAGTAGAATAGGTGTTAATTCTTCTTTGAATGTTTGGTAAAACTCCCTTGTGAAGCCATCCAGGCCTAAGTGAGCTAACTGAAATGGAGATAAGCAATTTCTCAGATACAAAGTTCAGAATACTGATTGTAAAGATGCTCAACAGCATGAAAAAAAGATATGGAAACTAAGAAAAGTGACTATTCAGAAATGAAGAATGACATAGCAGAAATAAAGAATACATTGGAAGGATGTATAAACTTTTCTATATGTTATTTTATTTCATCCAATTGAGTCAAAAGAAAGCCATGTGATCACAAAATCCTTTTATATATGAAAAAATTCAATCACAAGAAATGTTTTGTAATTGTCAAAGCCAATATGTGTATTTACTCCTGTCTTCAAACTTATTTCTTTGCATGGTGAGTACATAGCTGAAATAAAACTAACAGGCTGCTAAACTCAGTGTCTGAATGAAGTTCTACAGGGTAAACTCCTAAATGTCTTCACCTAATGTGCTTCCAGGGCAACCCTAAGAATGACTCATGGATCTTTGCCCTGGCCGTGCTCCTGAGCAGCACCTTTGTCTACAACAGCATGAGCACCATCAACCACCAGGCCCTGGAGCACCTGCAGTATCCTTCCAGGAACCAAACCACTGTGTGTCATGGAGTCTCTGGGAATGCAGATCCAGTCAGTTTCTCCTTCCTTCTCACTAGATTGCCTTTGGTGGACCAGAAGGAACCATAGCAAAAGGGACTGTTTATAATACATTATTTTGTTAGAGAAATAGGGAATTGTGGGTAGAAAGTTTATTTTCCTTAGCCAAGTCCTAGTTATGTGACAGAGCTGACAGAACTCATCAGGGCAAAGTCCTCTCCTACATCAGATGGAGTAGATGATTCCACAGAGTTTGTGAGTTTTTTTCCAGACTTTATCTGGACTGTGCGGGATTTCACCCTGGAGCTGATGTTAAATGGTCACCCTGTCACAGAAGATGAGTACCTGGAGAATGCCTTGAAGCTGGTTCCAGGTAACAGCACATGGCTGGGCAGTGGATGGTCCAATACAGGGTGCGAGGTATTAGACACCATGTCTGGAGTTGCATTTGTACTTGAGACTACATGAAGTCTGTAGAAAAGATGGCTGGGAGAGGGGTTGAAAAGCGCTGTGGACTGGAGTTTAAGTCCACTTAAGAAAAGTAGAGCCTGAAGTAGAGTAAAATGATTCATAACCAATTTGTTCTTTCCCCAATATGTAATTTAGCATCCAATTGTAACCTAGAATACAGGGATGCTAAAGCCTTCTAAAGACCAGGCACTTTTGTTTGTTATTTTAGCTTCTGCTTTTCCATGTTGAGGAAAACAACTGATCAAATACTTGCTGGGAATAAAATTACAATGACAAGCCTATCCAATGAAAAAAAAATCATTCACATAGTTAGATATTATTCTTCTAAAATGGGCATATGACTTTCTAATGTCTTCATACATGTGTTATCAATAAAAATGGCATTATGTTGTAATAAACTGGAAGAAGTATATTTTTTCTTTTTAGTCTATGCATTTGTGACATTTTTGATATTTATCAGAATATACATTTTAATTTCTATATCAGAATCTTTTTCTTTTAAAAATAATTTTATATTTCAATTAAAGTTTACATTTAATATTATTTTGTATTATTTTCATGTGTACAGCATAGCGGTTAGATATTGCATACTTTACAAAGTGATACCTCCTATATTTTAAGTACCCACCTGGCACCATACATAGTTATTACAGTATTATTAACTATTTTTCCTATACTGTATTTTACATCCCCAAGACTATTTTGTAACTACCAACTTGTATTTGTTAGTCCCTTCACCTTTTTCACCCAGACGTCCAACCTCTCCCTTCTCATGCAGCCATCACTTTGTTCTCTCTATCTATAGTCTGTTTCAATTTTACTTTATTTTGTTCTTTAGAGTCCACATATAGGTGAAATTATATGATACTTGTCTTTCTCTGTTTAACTCATTTCAATAAGCATAGTACCCTCTAGGTTTATCCATGCTGTCACAAATGGTAAGTTTTCATTCTTTTTTATGGCTGAGTAATATTCCATTGTGTAAATGTATTGCCTCTTTTTTATCTACTTATCTATCGTTGGGCACTTGGGGTACTTCTATATCTTGGCTATTGTAAATAATGCTGCAGTTATATTAGGGGGCATATATTCTTTTGAATTAGTATTTTGGATTTCTTTGGATATATACCCAGAAGTGAAGTCACTGGGTCATAAGGTAGTTCTCTTCTTAATTTTTTGAGGAATCGCCTTACTGTTTTCCACAGTAGCTGCACAAATCTGCATTCCCACCCACAGTGCACGAGGGTTCCCTTTTCTCCACATCCACACTTGTTGTTTGTTGATTTATTGATGAGAGCCTTTCAGACATGTATGAAGTGATACCTTGGCGTGGTTTTAAGTTACAGTTCTGTGATTAGTTATGTTGAGCATGTTTTCATATATGTATTGGCCATCTGTATGACTCATTGGAGAAGTTTCTATCCAGGTCCTCAGCTCACTTTTTAACCCAATTGTTGTTTCTATATTGAGTAGTATGAATTCTTCATAACTTCTGGATATTAATCCCTTATCAAGTGTGTCATTGGAGAATATGTTCTCCCATTGAGGAGGTTGTCTTTTTGTTTTGTTGATGGTTTTCTTTGTTGTGCAAAAAGTTTTAGTTTGATGTAGTCCCATTTGCTCATTTTTTTGTTTCCCTTGCCAGAGGAGCAATGTAAAAAACAATATATTGCTAAGAAAAATGACTGAGATTTTACTGCCTATGTTTTCTTCTAAGGGTTTTATGGCTTTGAGTCTTAAGTCTTTAATCCATTTTGAGTTTATTCTTTAAAAATTTTTTTTTTTACTTTTTAAATTTATCTTTATTGTTGAGAATATTACAGGTATCCCATTTTCCCTCCCATTGATCCCCTCCACCCCCTTCCCAGGCCTTCACCCTGTTATTAACTGTGTCCATGGGTTATATAACTTCTTTGGTTACTCTCTTCCCACCCTCCTCCCCCCTTCCCTCTGAAATATGATCATCTGTTGTATGCGTCAATGTCTTTGGATATATTTAGTTTCATCAGATTCTTCTGTTCATTAGCTGCTTCTTAAAGAAGACCCTTCAACTTTTCCTGTAGTGCTGGTCTGGTGGTGATGAACTCCTTTAGCTTTTCCTTGTCTGAGAAGCTCTTTATCTGACCTTCAATTCTAAATGATAGCTTTGCTGGGTAGAGCAATCTTGGTTGTAGTTCTGTTTTTCATCACTTTGAATATTTCTTGCCACTCCCTTCTGGCCTGTAAAGTTTCTGTTGAGAAATCAGCTGACAGTCATATGGGTGCTTCCTTGTAGATAATTAACTGCTTTTCTCTTGCTGCTTTTAAGATTCTCTCTTTGTCTTTAACCTTTGGCATTTTAATTATGATGTGTCTTGCTGTGGGCCTCTTTGGGTTCCTCTTGTTTGGGACCCTCTGTGCTTCCTGGACTTGTAAGTCGATTTCTTTCCCCAGGTAGGGGAAGTTTTGTGTAATTCTTTTTTCAAATAGGTTTTCAATTCCTTGGTCTCTTTCTTCCCCTTCTGTCACCCCAATAATACAAATGTTGGGCCTCTTGAAGTTGTCCCAGAGGCTCCTTATACTATCTTCATATTTCTGGGTTCTTTTTTCTTTTTGCTCTTCTGGTTGGGTGTTTTTTGTTTCCTCATGTTCCAAATTGCTGGTTTGATTATTAGCATCCTCTACTCTACTGTTGATTCCATGTAAATTATTCTTCATTTCAGTTCCTTAACCTTCATTTCAAATTGGTACTTTATTATGCTATCGATTTTCTCAGTTATTCCCTAACAGTCTGCTTAAACATCCTTATAGCCATTATTCTGAACTCTCTATCTGTTAGGTTGCTTGGATCTATTTCATTTAGTTCCTCTTCTAGAGATTTCTTCTGTTCTTTCCTTTGTGATATGTTTCTTTGCCTCCACATTTTGGCTGCTTCCGGGTGTTTGTTTCTATGTATTAGGTAGAGCTGCTATGTCTCCTGGAATATGTAGAGTGGCTTTGTGTAGTAGGTGTCCTGTAGGGTCCAGTGGCTTAGCTTCCCCAGTCACCTGAGCTGGGCCTTCTAGGTGCTCCCCTGTGTGGGCTGTGTGCACTGTCCTGTTGTAGTTGAGCCTTGGTTACTGTTGGCATCCCTGGGAGGAACTGACCCCCAGGCCAATCAGCTGTGAGGACCAGCTACAACTACAACCAAAGAGCTGTTGTGCTGGAGACACCCTTATAGATAAGGATTTACTTCAGTGGAGCTTTGGTGTTCACCAAGTGCGCCCCTTGAGTGTCACTCATGGATGTGGTAGGATTGTAATCCAGCATGGTCAAGTCTGAGCACCAGGTGCACTGTCTCTGGGGCCTCCCGGCAGATGCAAAGTCAGCCTGTGCCTGTGCCTTGCTCAGGGCCACCCAGCATGAGCTACACAGCAAACCGTAGTTGGCTGCTACTTGTGCTGGGCTTGGCGGTGTCCAGGAGAGGCCAAGCTATGAGCCAATGCAGGCTGCTGCTAGTTCCAGGCCTGGGGCCACTTACCAAGCCATATGGGGCCCGCTTCTGCTTGTTTGAGAGATTTTAGGAAAGTCCTAAGCATGAAGCTTGAGAGGCCACTTGCATAGAAATGGCCTGGATGAGCTGCAGGTGGGGAGGGGCGGGGCCAAAGGTGTGAGTCAGGTGCTGGCGGTTCAAATATGGCGCCTGCCTGCCGCTGTGTGCGGGGAGGACTCGCCAAGGGAGCTACGGCCTCTGCCAGCCCTTCTGCCTGGGAGGAAGCCGCCCCTCCCCCTCTCGCCCGGATCTCAGGCAGGTTAGTTCCTCCCCGAGTGTCCCAGGTTCCTGTCTAGCTGCTGCCCGGCGCTGGGCTCAGAGGGAGCGCGTCTGAGTGAGTCCGTGTGCGGGCCCTCTAAGAGGAGAGCCTGGGGTTCCCGCAGCCTCCGCGACCCTCAGCCACAGTCCCCGCTGGTTTCACAGCCCGGAGTAGTGGGGGTGTCTCTTCTTGGTCCTGGAGCCCTGGGCTGGGGGCCTGCTGTGGGGCTGGGACCCCTCGCTCCTCCGGGAAACCTCCGCCGCCGAGATTCCCTCCCCACGGCACCGGGTGTGCGCCCGCGGCCGCCTCTCGAAGATTCAGCCCCGACCCGCCCGCGTCTCCGCCCCTCCTACCGTCTCGGTGCTTCTTCAGTCCCCTGGTTGTGGGGCTTCTGTTCAGCCAGATCTCAGGAAGCTCTGAGTGATGGTGCTTCTGTATTTTAGTTGTAATTTTGATGTGGTTGCGGGAGCGGCGGGTACAGCTGTTACCTTCGCCGCCATCTTGTTTCTCTCTCCTTTTTAAAAAATTTTTGAAAAAATATGTCTGTATTGATTTCAGAGAGAGGAAGGGAGAGAGAGAGAGAGGAAAACATCAATGATGAGCGAGTCATTGACCGGCTGCCTCCTGCACGCCCCTACTGGGGATCGAGCCCACACTTCACGCGTGCGCCCTGACTGAGAAGGAACCTCGATCTCCTGGATCCTCGGTCGATGCTCAACTGCTGAGCCAGGCCAGCCGGGCTGAGCTTATTCTTGTATATGGTGTCAGAAGGCGGTGTAGTGTCATTTGTTGCTGGTAGTTGTCTAGTTTTCCCATCACCATTTATTGAAAAGACTGTCTTCACCCCACTGTATGTTGTTTTGCCTCCTTTGTTGTATATTAATTGATCATATTTGCGTGGGTTTGTTTCTGGGCTCTCTGTTGTGTTCCATTGATCTATATGTCTGTTTTTATTTCAGCACCTTGCCATTTTGATTACCACAGCATCGTATTATAGTTTGATGTCAGGTAGCATGATACCTCTACTTTGTTATTCTTTTTCATTGTTTCTGTGGCTATTCAGGGGGCCTTTCATGGTTTCATATAAGTTTTTGGATTATTTATTCTACTGCTGTGAAAAACACCATTGGTATTTTAACAAGGATTGCATTAAAACTGTAGATTGCTTCCTTTTTGGGCAATATGGACATTTTAACGATATTAATTCTTTCTATCCATATCATAGCTTTTTTTCAATTCCCACATATCTATCCTTGCTATAATTTCAAAGTAATAAATTATTTGAATGGGTTATATTTACATAGGCATGTATCTGCTGAAACCTTGAAAGAAATATCAATTCTGACTTATATACTCTTTTCTTCATGTTTCTGTTTATGGTTTCTCAAAACGATGAGAAATTGGCTAGGTACAAGAGCAACACGTCAAATGAAATATATTTCTTTACCTTAAAGAGTTTAGAGATTAAGGGTGATATCTTAAAATTACATTTTGATTACCACAGCATTGTATTATAGTTTGATGTCAGGTAGCATGATACTTCACTCTTAAGAGGTTTTTGTTGAAAAAAACAAAACACTAATGTTGTACACATTATTTTTAGTATGTAAACAGTTTTCCTTGAATAACCTGCGTGTTATTTCTAACACTGTTTCATTAAGGCTTATTTGTGGCTCTTCATTTTGGTCTACAGCTTCATTTCCATCTGGGATGAAGTAGACCAAAACCCTACATTTGACCTATTTTTCTGTTAGCCACTCATTCAGTAATCAATATAGACACTATAGACAATACTCTACCATTTTTAGGTCTGATAGCAGCAATAGATGTTTTTTTATTGACTTCAGAGAGAGGAAAGGAGAGGGAGAGAGAGACAGGAACATCAATGATGAGAGAGTCATTGATTGGCTGCCTCCTGCACACCCCCAACTGGGGATCCAGCCCACAACCCGGGCATGTGCCCTGTCTGGAAATTGAACCCTAATCGCCTGGATACTAGGCTGATGCTCAACCACTGAGCCACGCCCGGCCGGGCAATAGATGTGTTTTTTAACCATATTTGATCTCGTCCAAAATGTTTCCCCAGAGTTCCATCATTGGTAAATTGGATGTTAAAGAAGCACTTGGATGTCTTTGCTAAAGGAGTTATAGACAGAAGTTGGACACAGAATAGGCAAAAATACAAAAATGCCTGTCATAAAAATCATTAGGTCCCTTTCTTCAGACTGTTCCTACTGTAATATCTGTTTCTTTGTTGTTGCTTGTTTCTTTTTTTTCCTTTTTTTTTATCCTTCAGGCATGGATCCCAAAATACAAAGGTCCAATCTCCCCAGAGAGTGCATCCGGCATTTCTTTCCAAAACGGAAGTGTTTTGTCTTTGACCGGCCAACAAATGATAAAAAACTCCTAGCCAATATTGAGAAGGTTGAAGAAAACCAACTGGACCCTCAATTCCAGGAACAAACAAAGAATTTCTGTTATCACATCTTCACCCAAGCGAGGACCAAGACCCTCAAAAAAGGAATCCTGGTCACCGGGAAACGTGAGTCTCCTTTTGACATTCTGTGGGGCCTAATATTTGTTTAGTATATTCTATGATGTGTTCTCCAGGATTTCTGTTTGGTTCTATATTGAATTTTGGGTCTAAAGATATTCAGACTCCATTGAAGACAAAAGTATACTCATCACATTATTGGAGGGTTATAAATTCCTCTCCAATATTACAACCTTTATCAACAAAGTCTGCAGCATCCATACATATAAAAAATCTTCAAGTATAATAAATCACTAACTGGGTATAAAAACAGAATACACCGTTTCCTCAAAAATTCCTTTATAAGGAATGTGATTTGCAAGGAGAATACAAAACATATTTTGAGAGTTTAGGGTAATTTAATAATGAATATTAGCCCACAAAGCTCTGAAAATTTACTGGAAGCTTCAGAATTAGGAATAAATATAATGGCAGTTCCCCTGCCTCATCTGTACACCTATGTAAACAATTTGCTTCTAATACTTTTAATGGGAAATTATGTTTTCCAGATATCCTTTAGTATGTTAGATAATGGTAGATATTGAATTTGTTTTAGCCTTGTGGTCTGAATAAACATAAAAATTAAGAGTCTGTGGGGCAATAGTATTAGTGGAGGAAATATGATCTTCTACAGTGTTGTGTGAAAATAATTTCAGGGACCCTCGGAGTCCTTTTTAGCAATGGTTGCAAGGTTTATTAAAGTGAAAAGCAACATTACACTCTCAGGGAGACAGAGAGAGGGCAGGCTAGAGGGCAGCTATTGCCTGGAGGCCTTGTTAAGCTTCCTTATATATCCTGGGGTTTGGGAAAGGGCAAGCTTTCTTTCAAATTATCCTGTCTCTTTAGGGTCTTGTGTCCTTTTATCCAATCTTTTCCCTAGATTTTCCCAGGCTAGTGCCCTCCCCCTTTTATTGTCTTCATTTGGCTCTTACTGCACATGCCTTATAGTTCTGCTTCATCATTTGGCTTTTGCGCATGTACTTAGTAAAGGAATTCCTTCTGTGCCATTTTCTTGCATCCCAGTTAGTTGGGTGTACTCCCTAGGGTGACTGAAAAGCTGTTTTCCCTCACTTAATCAGGCTTAATCAGATGTGTGATTACATTTGCTTCCTGGCCTATTGTTAGTATCTAACTAACTACATACTCCAAGAATAGTAGAAGGAGGTAATGTGTTTGTGTTTGTGTGTGGAGTGGCATGGGGAATGTGCATATGTGTGTGTTTGTGAGAGAGAGAAACAGAGAGAAAGACACAGAGAGAGAGAAAGAGAGAGAGAGAGATTTAGAAATGTAGTCTCAGAATCTTGGATCCCACTGAATGATAACTTGATATTTATCCCTTAAATTTCCTGGCTTATTAGGGCTAAAGACTCTGGTGGTGACTTATGTGAATGCCATCAACAGTGGGGGAGTGCCTTGTTTGGAGAACGCGGTGACAGCTCTGGCCCAGCTTGAGAACTCGGCGGCCGTGCAGAAGGCAGCCGAGCACTACAGCCAGCAGATGGACCAGCTAGTGGAGTTCCCCACAGACACGCTCCAGGAGCTGCTGGACCTGCACGCAGCCTGTGAGAAGGAGGCCATTGCAATCTTCATGGAGAAGTCCTTCAAGGATGAAAACCTGGTGTTCCAGAAGCATCTTGTGGTAATTTGTCTCAGTATTTATTTACCCTTTGTGGCCCTTCCCTTGAAGAATGAAGCCTGGAAGAGCTTCTGTGACCCCCTTCCTCCTCCCTCTCTCCTGGATTAAGCAGCCTGGATTCTTATGAGCGACAGAGCTTCAAAAGACTGCATTTTCTTCCCTTCCTCCCCCCAAACCTTAGGAACTTTATGCAAAAATTTCTCTCATCTCTCATGCATAATCAGTATAGATAGCTTTCTGAAAAGAATACTTGTATTGAATTCAAGCCTGCCCAGAACACCCAAAAGCCATTCCTTGGCTAATCGCTTTTTTGAGAACACTCTCCCATTCAAGGAACCAAACCTCTCCTAACAGACCCTCATTCCAGGCTATTTTGAATTCCTATGAGCTCCTCGTGGTATCACTGTGTCATCCAAGATGGAATTGCTGAAAGTCAGAGCTTCTAGGAACCATAGGGACAAGGGAATGCAAGTCGAACGTTGTTGATGAAGAACCTGAGACTCAGGGAGGTTAGAAGCTTTCCCCTGCCCCAGGTGGCATTTTCAGTGTTGTGAGTAAGTCGAGTCTGGCAATTCCTGCTTTATTCCATGTCCTTCTCCAACAGAGTGCTTTGCTCATGAGGACCACAGCTAGACTTCCCTCTACCAGATTCTATGGAATTTTATCTCCTCTCTTCCTTTCTTCTAATCATATCCCTCTATATTCCCTTTGCAGCGGATCATCAAGGATAAGAAGGATGAGTTTGTGCGGAGGAATGAAGAGGCATCTACCAAATACTGCGAGGCTGAACTTGAACAGCTTTCAGTGAACCTACTGGAAAGTATTTCAGCAGGCATTTTCTCTGTTCCTGGTGGTTACGAGCTCTACATGGAAGCAAAGGACAGGATTGAACGGGACTACTGGCAAGTGCCCAGGAAAGGGGTGAAGGTGAGGAACAAGGGGAGCATAGGGATCCTACTGATTAAAGTCAAGAGGGTCTCCTGAAAATCTGTGAGCACAGCACCAGTTGTGGGTAACATGAGAGCAAGGGGATATCATGACCATTTTAGCTTTTAGGGCCCATTATTTGTTCTGTCTTACTGAAGAGAGAAGAAAAGTCCATTCTCAAAAATGAATATGGATTTCTGAAATCCAGAAGAGACAGAAGAGAAATAATCATTTTTCTATCCAACCACATGACATTCAAAGGCAGAGAGTTTACGAATTAAAGTCAGAGTCTTTGCTTTCAAGGCTGATCGAACGAGAAAAGGCAGCCAAACACACAGACACCTTCACACAGGGTTACAATCCTTATGAACCTGAGATCATTGGCTCCCTAGCTGATGGGAACACATAATATTAAAATAATAATGATGATTTTGCAACTAATACACATCAAACGGATATTGTTAAGGCACACTATGAAGCTCTTTCCCTCGACTTTTAATTTAATCCTTCAAGTAGCATTAAGAAGCATCTACACTTTTTGTCAACAATTTACACATCCGAACTGAGAGGCAGAGACGGGTTAAAACGACTTGCCTGAAGTTACAGCGAGCAAGTGACAGAGGAGAACAGCAGCACTAATTGGAGACATTTCACCCTGGAAGGCAAATGTGAAAAAGCAGCAGAGACTGTGGGTTTTAGGTGTGAACATGGTTCTCCCTGGCTGGAACCTGCAGTGGGTAGAAGGAGGCCGCTCTGGGAGAGACACTGGAGGGAGACAGGAGGCAGTAGGGCATGGAGGGCCTCTGGTCACTCCAAGGAGCCTGGACACTGTGTAGGACACGATGCAGCTTTAATCATGAGGGAAAAATTACAGGGACATACTTGTTTTTGCAGCACTGTTCTTCCCAGTGGAGATCAAGTTCTTTTTCCTTCTTGTTTCCTCAGGCAAAGGCGGTGCTCCAGAGCTTCCTGCGGTCGCAGGTGGCCATCGGGAAGTCCATCCTGCAGGCGGACAGAGCGCTCACGGACAAGGAGAAGGCCATGGCAGGTACGGGCAGGGTGGGCTCACGGTGGGCCGCGGGCCCCGCAGTGTCCTCGGGCAGCTGCGAGAGCAAAGCCTTCCTGCAACAAGGAGAGTTTGCTTCTTCTGTGGGACGTACTCTGCTAAATCTGAAAACATTCGGGCACAGCAGCCAGGCAGGGCCTTTCCCGCCGCACTGTGAACTGTGCTCTTGACGGTGCCAAGGTGGGAATTCAGAGCACTCCCCCTCCCTTTCCAGTTTGGTTTGGTCTCTGAGCTCAGGAGGGTAGAGATCAATCCTCACGTACTTTCCTTCCCTCTCTCAAACCTGCCTGGGGCAGAGGAGCGGGCCAGGAAGGAGGCAGCTGAGAAGGAACAGGAGCTGATGACACAGAAACTGCAGGAGCAGCAGCAGCAGATGGAGGCGCAGAAGAGGAGTCTCGAGGAAAATATATGTCAACTGAAGGAGAAGATGGAGAGGGACAGAGAGAACCTAATCAGAGAGCAGAACTCGATGTTGGAGCATAAACTGAAGGTAAGTCCTGCGGTGGCCTCAGGGCGCTCAGTGGCCCTTATCCGGGTACCTCCGCTGGGCCGGAGGGGGTTACAGCCAGACCGTGGGAGGAAACGCCGTTGCCATTTACGACTTGTGTTTTAGTAAAACCTTGAATCTTCCCCTCCACCCCCTTCTTTGTGAAAATATCTTTGAAATCACCTCTGATGTGGTCAGGACAAGCATCTCACCTCTGAATACTTGGAGAATATAAATAGCATTTGAGGTGCTATTTGGGGGCATTTTAAAATGATCTCATGTGGCCTGATTAAACAGCTATTTGAAACACCATTATTTATTATGACCACCAACTGGTTTGCTTTACCAAGATCATTATGTATTATCAGGAACCTTATGTATTATCAGGAACCCTACTACCACCCAAAGACCCTGAGGTAGATCTATGCTCACAATAAACCATTAGAAATGTCCAGACTTCAAAACTCAGGGAAATGACAGCTTTTAAACTGGCTGCATTGTTTCCAAGTGTGGATAGTTTACCCAAGTTACCATATGGCAAAGGAAGAATTCCTGATTGGCTCTCTGTACATGTTAAAATAGAGCTATAGAACAATGTAGGATTTCCCATGGCTTCCACACTTTGGTTGACCACATTATTCCAAGTGGGACTGAGAGTTAGTGCCAGCAGACCAAGGTTGCCTCTCAACTGTAATTATGACTGGCACATATTACATTTGTCCTCAGGCCAGGCTTAGCATCCCAGAAAACCCTATTGATGTGTGAATATTTGTGAAGCTGTAAACGATGCTTTCTTTCAGTTTTCGGTCCAAGACAGCGTGTATTGTTGCAAAATTTTCCTTGATTGTGTAAGAGAGAGCAATTTTAAGAGCGAAAGAAAAGACTTCAAATATTTAAGAACATGTTCTTAAATACAAAATGTAATTCTTGAGAAACTGTGAATTTAAAAAGTTTTACTTCCCTCCTCATTTTTTATAAGGTTCAAAGAGATCTGCTGAAAGAAGGATTTACAAAGAAATCTGAAGAGATGAATGCAGAGATCAATCGTTTGCGAAAGATGATTGATTCTACTGAAGATGACACTCCCTGGATTGCAAAAGCCTTAGATAAACTTGGCACTGAACTCACTATTATATTGTCTGCTCCTGCTCAACTTGTTGGTTCTCTTGTAAAAGGCATTGGCTCACTATTTAAAAAGAAATAGTTCTCCTTTGAAGGAAATTATAGAATGTGGATATATGCTATGGCTTGCTTTGGCATGCATTGTTTTCGATTTCATTCATCCACATTTTAAACATAAAAAGTGCGTACTAAAATATATAAATGCTGAGCCCACGTTAAATAGAATAAATGCACATACTCTTATAGTATGTTCACTTTTTGAAATACATACGTTGCCCGGCTGGGCATGGCTCAAAGGTTGAGCGCTGACCTAGGATCCAGGCGATCAGGGTTCGATTCTTGGTCAGGGCACATGCCTGGTTGCCGGCTTGATCAGTGACTCTCTCATCATTGATGTTTCTATCTCTCTCTCTCCCTCTCCTTTCCTCTCTCTGAAATCAATAAAGATATATTTTTAAAAAAAAGAAATATATATGTTTAAATAAATACACTTACAAACAATCCATTGAGTTATCACTTTAAATGACAAAAGATTGGAAACTACTTATATATTCACCTATGTAAATTGGTAATATAAATTTAACATGTGCATATACCGGAATACTATGCAGCTAGTAAATAAATTGAGAGTTCAGACCCATTTTTATAAATATGCAAGAATCTTGAAAATACATTTAAAGTGGAAAAAATGAGGCAAAAAATGTGTATAATGGGCTTACTGGGAAAATGTAATTATTGTGTGCAATCCTACATTTGTACTCATTGAATATCTATGGGAGCCCTGGAAGAAGCTAGTACTATCAGTTCCTACTTGGGAGAAGTGGGTGGGATCAGGGTTTACCAGTCACAGGTTTTTCATTAAATACTCTTGCTTTTGAATCTTATAGAGAAATCTTGTATTACCATTTCATAAATAAATAATAAAAAAAATGTAAAGTGTAAGAATAATTTTATAACAATAATAAGAATGTAAAAAAGGCTATTAGATGATGAAAGTTCTCATTGCTTCTAGAAATGACATCAACCTGCACAATTGGGGGTTTAAGATTAAGTATAGAAAGTATAAAATTTGTATCCTAATCTTGTTTTTATTTGAGCCTTGTTCTCAATCCATTATATTTGCTTCAGAACTAGGATATACACTCTCCTGTCTCACTTTGAAATCTCAGCCAGAGCATCTTCTACTTGCTGTCACCAAACTATACTTTTAAGGTATTAGAAGCAAATTACCAAACGTAAGAATATGCACTGGTGAGAGGGATCCTATCATCCTTCAAAGTGCAGTGGTGGCCTCATTGCTACAGGCAAAAACAGAGGGGACATGTGCCATTGCAGAACTGGATGGCCTGATAGTTTTGGGGATGATACACCTTGACACGTGGAGGCCAGGTGTTGGCACATAAATATCAGAAAGCAATTAGATACAATGATAGTAATCAGCATCATGGTTTGTCTTAGCTCAGGCTGCTATAAGAAGTTACCATACATTGTGTGGCTTAGAAAGCAAATATTGATTTCTTCTCGTTCTGGAGACTTGTTAGTTCAAGATCGGTGTGCCAGTATTGGTGGGTTCTTGATCAAAACTCTCTTCCTGATATACAGAGGGCTGTTTTCTTGCTGTTTCTTCCTAAGTGGAAAGGGTGGGAGGAGCTCTCATGATTTTTATTGTAATGGTAGTCAAACAATAGTGCAAGAGAGAGTAAGTTAGTGAAATATAATTGTCAACTTATTGTGTGGTGGAAAAAAATAACTTTCAAAAGTGGGTGCAAAATTTATATTTGGAGGAGATTTTTTCTTGAATAAGTCAAGTCTGAAAAAGTTCTAAATATTTTACTTTAGGCAAAAATAAAGATAGCCCAAGTACAAAGTCTGTAGTACAAAAGGGAATGCAGATCCAAAACAGCAGTAGATATGTCCATATAATAAAACCGAGAAGATAAAAATTTCCATAAAATAATTCAGGAAGAGTCTGGATAGAGATCGAGTGTTATAAGGTCCTTGAATTGTTTTCAGGAGAATAAGATGAGTAATTCTGAGTTTCACCATTTAAGTCTAAGTACAGTCATTTATAATGTAATCAGTTAAAGAACAGAGAAAGTTTTTAATTTCTATACTAGGAGACATAAAATAATTTTCACACATCTCAGTAAGTAAAAATAAAATAATAATAATTAAAAACATTGATTAACACATTTGGCCTAATGTACTAATGTAGAACCCTGCACCCAACAGTACAAGACACATCCTTTTTTTTAAGCACACTAAGAAACTTCACATGATCTTTACCTATACCACACCACAAAGCAGGATTAGTAATGTCTCTAGAAGCAGAGTCCTGCTGATGGGCTCTTGTGCATGTGTTTATTGAGGGAGTGCTTTCAATAAAAGGGGTCTAAGGGAAGCAGGAGTGGGCCAGAAAAGAAACATTAAAAGAGGCTATGGTTGCAGTAAAAGAATGGCTTCAAGCTGATCCATTGGAACCTCTGTAGCACAAATAGCATGGCAGTTTGTCCCTACTTGAGCAAAGTGCGAGACATTTGTGCCCCATCAGGCATAAATTTTAACTTCAAGACCAAAAAACGAGCTAGCCTTATATTCTTTATGTCTAGCATTACATTTTCATATTGTCGCCTAGTGGAACAAAATTATAAAATAACAGTAAAGAAAAACAGAGGGAGAAGCGAGGGCAGGCTCTTTGATCCAGTTGATAAGGAAGGACTCTCTTTCTTTGATTTGTTGCTCAACACTCATCTTGCAACAATCTGCACGTCTCAGTAAATACAGGGTCACAATACTAACCCTGCTTATGTTCACTTCTAGAAATTGCCAAGTTAGAATAAAGGTGTTTTAGCAAAGCTGTCTCTGGTATTGGTGCATATAGTTTTAGAGATATGACAGAATTTTCAGCTCTAAATATTGCATGATTCCATTTTAGAAGATGATCTCATGGCTAACCAGGTAGAGATTAAATCTTTCCAGCTGCTTTTGCATCAAGGAGGCCATGTGCACATGAAGTATGAGCAGAATTATAACTATGTTATCTCTGGGTCTGGGTCAGAGAAATTGGAGCTTGTTTGTCACCGGTTACTCTTTTCCATTTACTATCTGGCCATCGGATGTGGATAACTCAACCCTTGACCTTGCAGATATGTCCAAGGCCTTAGTGGATAAAGAACAACAGAATGGAAGAAACCTGAAATCTCTGAAAGATGAGGTGGAACCTAGAGTGGTGGGATTGTAATATGCCTTCTAAGCTGTAGCATCAGCCTCTTAAATGATCTTGACCTCCAATGTCTTCAATTTATTCATTTTACTCCTGCCATCAGAGAAATGGATTTCAAACGTGGCTCCGAGCATGCTTAGTAACCATCAAAGTATCTGCCTGCCTCTGCAACATTGTCCATGATCCAGGTCCCAACTGATCTTTCTACTTTATTCCCAGTGAGCCCACTATACTGGCTATATTGGACCTGGCTGATTTCTAGCACCTACCTCCTAATTTTGTATACTTGCTCGTTCCCTTTCATTGCCTTCAAATATCTTTCCTCCCTCCAATCACCCTTTTTTCAAAAGTGAGTCATTCTTTAAGATCCAACAGAAATAAGAATTTTCTGTGAGGCCATCTATAAACCTTCCTAACCTTTCCTAATATAATTAACTGTTGCTTTTGTGGACACAAGCACTTTTTTTGTAACATCGCTTTCTAACACTCATCACTTCTTACTTTAATTTATTTTTGCCTCTTTCAAGGTATAGATTATCCCAAGGTTAAGACCTTTACTTTGTTCATCTTTAAACAGGCAAAGGTAATGGCCTCACAATTATATTACATGTACCAGTGAAATGCACCACCATGAGTTGCAGGAAAACAATAGCATTGCCCAAATTAAAAATACAAATATACGGAAGTTATAAAGACTGACAAACTAATATCAAACATCAAGATTACATCATAACTCTGAAAATAACAAGTCTAGGATGTAAACTCATTTTAAAAGTAAATGAATGAATGAATGAATGAATGAATAAATAAATAGAGAAAAGAAAAAAGCCCAGCCAGTGTGGCTCAGTGGTTGAGTGTTGACCCATGAACCAGGAGGTCGGTTCGGTACCTGTCAGGGCACATAACCCCGGTTAGAGGCTCAGTCTCTGGTAGGGGGCGTGCAGGAGGCAGCCAGCTGATCAATAACTCTCTCCCATCATTGATGTTTGTACCTCTCTCTCCCTCTTCCTTCCTCTCTCTGAAATCAATTAAAAAAATTAAAAGACAAATATTCCCATAAAAATATGATTGGTAATATTTATTCACATACTAAATAAAATAGGACATTTCAATTTTCAAACTTTTGATTTATTTTATGATTATTGTATTCAACATAACAGATGTCTTGGAACAAGTTTTTCATTTTAGTAATCTATTTATGATGACTCTATAAAATTGAATCTAACATCTAGCTGTTGCTACTGTTTTTATCATGTAGTCAAAGAGCCAGTTTCAACCAGACATATTGGTGAAAGTGGAATTAACACTTTAATGTCTTTGAAAGCAACACAGAATATTCTAGGCAGACAAAAACAGGCAATGAGCCTAATCCAAAATTTTTCCAATAACACAACGGCTACCTAGATCCCCCCAGAAGGCAACAGGTGGACCAAATGACTAATTTGTTTACACAGTTCTGACCAGTAGTCTAATACAAGTGGCATCCCTTGAAATTACATATATTTTCTTTCTGAATTATTATTCATACTAATTTTCAAATATGGGGAAATGAAAGTTAACAGCAGATAAAAGCAGAAAACCGAGGCAATACTTGTGGAACTTGCCAACTTTTAAAAATTTGTTGATGGTGATGATTTCTTTGTTCAATTTCAATGTTCGCGTTTGAGTTTGTATTTTTATATTATCTTATTTAAAGAAACAATCAAAATGTAAACTCAGGACCCTTATAGTCCCCCACAGAGCCACCACAGTAAAAGTAAGTGGAAGAATATGCTACAAACTACTAGTGACTATCTCTCGACTGGAAAAACAGTTGTATGCACACGGTCATTGATACTGAGGAAGGGTAAGTTCATAACAAGAGTGAAAACAAAGTCAGATATGAAAAGGGAGTCTAAGCATAAAATTAAAGCAACGACCCTTACTGCCTTTCAGCAAAGTACCCGAGCGACAGGCCGCGCTCCCGTCAGCCTGCTGCCCGGGGTCCCCGTGGCATCAGGGACACAGGCCCTGAGGAGGGGCTGCCAGCCTGCGATTCCCGGCTGGGGGCGGAGGAACCGAGGCTGACCTCCCACCCGGCCCACTCACGCCTTGGGGTGCGGGAGAGGTGGCGGCCACCGGGCTTCAGTTCCCAGAAAAGGTGTCCTTTCGATTTCGGTTTTTCCCCGCCTGACTCACAGCCGCTTCCACAGCATCGGGCTCGAGCTGAAGCTTCTAGAGCGCGGCGCCCGGCGGAGCCCGCGGGGAGGCAGCGGGACGCCCAGACCTCCGGCCGCGGCAGCGCCCCGACTCGTGAGTACGCCCGCGCCTCGCGCTCCCCGCGCTCCGTGACCCAGCGCAGGAACCACGCGCGCGCCCGGCACCTTGCGCGCTCGGACGCGGGCCCCTCCGGGTTTCCGCTGGGGTGGGGGCTGCTGCAAGCGCCCCGCATGGAGGGGGCGCATCCTCCGTCGCCGGCTGGCAGGGGCCGGGGGACTTTCTGTGACTGAGGAGCCAACCCGGTCCCGCTAGAGTGCAGCAGCTTCCCCCACCTCCCTCCTCCCACCCCAGACATTTCCCGTTGGGCATTTGCCAAACAGAGGAAAGATGATCCTCAACATACACTTTAAATAGTAAACATTTCTTTGTTGCATTTACCCTGTTTAGTATTCCATAGGTTCTATGAAGCGGTATTTAGATGGAATAATTCATTCTCACATGTTCTAACCAAGTGTTAAAAATAACTCTAGGGCCTAAGCCAGAAGTTTATCCTGCGGTTTCCAAATGGGTGGTCCCTACGAAACAAATTACATTAGTTTTAGGTTCACCTGCTTTGCTGTTTCCTTTGTAAGAATGAAAAAAGTCCTCAGCTTTTTGAAACTTCTATAAACTAGCAACAGAAAAGTGGGAGGAGGAAAGGGAGCCAGGAGAAGTGAGAAAGCGGGGAGCTTGTTCTTGGACACCCTGACCTGGGGAGCTGTGGGGCAGAGATGCTAATTCCACTTTCTTTTGCACGAAACCCGGACCTGAGGTGAAACCTCTCAATTTCTGATTCAAAATGGTCTTTGAGGAACAGGGAGGTAAGGGCCCCTGTAGTGGGACAGCCTGGGCTGCAGGCTTCAGTTGCTGACTTTAGTTCTGGGAAAGCTCAGCTTCTCCATTTGGAACAGTGGTAGCTGTGAGGTGACAGCCTGGCAGCATGTCCAGTCACATAACCAGGACAGCAGCAGGTGGAGAGGAAAAGGTGGGTGCATGGAAAGATGAGAGATTAGGGTCTTCTTCTGGCTGTGTAATGGGACGGGGTGGGGGCGGTGGAGGCAGCTTCTTCATCCATGAGCTCAGCGATCCTCATCATCATGTGCATTGGGATGGGCTTATGGTTCACAACTCTGATTCTACGTCAGATTCATCGCCTGCACGACTTTTAAAATTAATTTTTAAAAAAATCAAGAACAGACGTGGTTCAGAGAGCTCTGGCTTCCCTTTATTTATTGGATGAAATTAAAGGAAAGGGAGGGAGGGAAGGAAAGAAGGAAGGAAGGGAGGGAGGGAGAGAGTGAGGGAGGGAGGGAGGGAGGGAAGGGAGAGAGGGGGAGGGAGGGAGGGAGGGGGAGGGAGGGAGGGAGGGGGGGAGGGAGGGAGGGAGGGGGGAGGGAGGGGGAGGGAGGGAGGGAGGGGGAGGGAGGGAGGGAAGGAACATCTAGACACAGATGGGGTGCATAAAGATTGCAGCCTCACCTCCAGCTTCCATTCACATCCTTAAAAGTTGGGAAACAAGCATGCTGTCCCCTGGACTATGCGGTAAATCACTACTCAGGCCCAAACTTGCTTAGGGTGCCTCCTGGCTCAGCTTCGTTCTCAGTATGTTCTGAAAATTGGGAAGCACCAGCACAGCACTTTCTGGAATATCAGGAGTACTTTCTCTTCCCTAACAAAGTCCTCTGTCAGACATATCCAGGAATTATGCAGAACCGCTGGATACTTTCACATGGATATTGTTAACAGGACGTGGAGGGTGCAGAAATTGGGAGGACTTGTTATTCTTTATTGACTGTTTTTTTAATATATACTTTTTATTGGACTATAACATACATCCACTTTTTAATTCAGATGCATACTTCATTCTGAAAAACAAAATCATATTGTGTGACTCAGTTTCTCTGAACAGGGGATGACTGTTCAGCTTTGTGGCCAAAAAGAGTTTGAAGACTCTGTAAGAGGAGACAAATCAAATGCTGTTGCCCTTCTGGAAACCCAAACTCCTTTGGCCCCGTCAATATCATAAATGGTGCCATAGGTGTTACACTTCATTGTCTGTCACATGTCAAAGCAAACTGTCAATTTAAAAACTCAAATTCTGATGGTCCTAGTCATATTCACCACTAGTTCTATAGCTGTTCTCAACAATTAGGACCATGAGACAGAAGAGATGCGTGAAACCTGTGGTTTACAATTCATGACTGTGTCCCCAGGTCGTCCTGGTGGCAGGTCCTTCCTCAGCATCGGCCCCACTGTCCTCTTTGCAGCTGGTTAAGCCTTAGGTTTGGGGAGAGGATGTTGGTGTGAGGGGATGGCTTTGCTCCTCACTGGTGATTCTCGCCTTGGGTAGAGCCAACTACTTCGTGCATTATAACGAGGCTGCCCAGTGCTGGCAATAATACTCAACTGAGATCCTCACAGCACTGGGAACACTTGGGCCCCTGCGAAGATCCACTGTAAGGACAGAACCAAGAAGCGATGAATTTTTATCGCAGGGCTTAGCCTATGCTTACTGTGCCAGAAACAAAGCAGAACACTCGCTGTTCTAAGGCGATGGGTGCTTTGCATAATTCTGCATCAGAGAATGTTATAATCTTATTTCTACTGGGATGCCCTTCTAGGTTAGCAGGTTGCCATGGCATCCATACCCAGCATGGTGGCCCCCATTTGTCTGGTGGAAAACAGCAATGAGCAGCTGTCAGTGAATCAGGAAGCTCTGCAGATTCTTGACCAGATTTCTCAGCCAGTGGTGGTCGTGGCCATTGTAGGACTGTATCGTACAGGCAAGTCCTACTTGATGAATCGTCTTGCAGGACAGAACCATGGTGAGTGTGGCCTCAGGCAGGGGTCAATTTCTTGACTCCACCTATATCACAGCTTATCAGCTCTCTTCCCTGGTACATGAAGAGAGAACCAAACTCCTCTCGATAAACCAACCTTCTAATTCTAATTCTCACCAGTAAACTATTACCCGAATGTATTTTCTTGCCATATTCATTGTTTTACTCCTATTAAGGAAACTCTCTCCTACCAATGGGCAGACTCCTGCCTTGTTTTACCTGTGCAAGCACTGGGGTCTTGAAATTGGGCGACCTCTCTCTCTTATAACATGTTTTGCTTTCTCTATGAAATATTCCTATCAGCATATAAAGATGTTTGAATATCAATCACCATGTTTAAAAATTATTGTGAGTTCACATCCCATTGTGGCTAATAACCTCTCTCCACACTCTGCCATTTTTTTTTTTTAATCACTTTGACTGGAAAAAATATTATCTCAATTTATTTTTCTTTAGATGTCTCTCTGTTATCTACCTCTGCCCGGTTTGCACTAGACTGTTCTTTTAAAATGCTCGTATGGTATTCAGTGACCTTTATTGTGTCTGGTTCATGGATGCCCCCTGCCTCCATTTCGAGCCCTTGCTGGGTATCATTCTCACAGTTGACATTCACCTCCTCCTTGAAATAGATGACATACAAAGTGAAGCATTCTTACAAAATAGAGAAAGCACTAGCTTATATTCTGGGGTTCTTACAGTGCAACAAGTCTGACTTTGTAGCCCTTGGCTGCTTAGATTGTCTGTCGTCACTGTGTGTTGGGTCTCCCCTTCCATGATAGGCTTCCCTCTGGGCTCTACGGTGCAGTCTGAAACCAAGGGCATCTGGATGTGGTGTGTGCCTCACCCCTCTAAGACTGATTGCACTCTGGTCCTTCTGGACACCGAGGGCCTGGGCGATGTGGAAAAGGTAAGGCAGAGAGTCACAGACACATTGTTTTCAGTCTGGATATTCTCATAATGATCTCTTTAACTTAACTGCTTGTTCTATTTGTGAAATCTTGAAATCCAACTATATATCAGGCAAATTTTCATTGGTTTGACTCTTACTTCGAGGTAAGGTGTCATGGTACTTTGAGTAAAATTTTCTTTTATTTCTTGGCACTGGGTGAATAATTTCATTCAATTTACTAAATAATTACTGAGCACCATATTCCCAGGTCTCTAAATTAGTACTGTAGATACTAGTGACCAAAGTCAAAGTTCTGCCCTCAAAGAGTCTGCAGTCCTGTGGTGAAGATTATCAAGTACTCACAGAGCATTCTGGAAGACTTTGAGGCACCTCTGAAGGAGACGGACGGTTCTATCAAAGCATGTGTTTGTCCTACAATACATGTAGATGAGTTTTTGATATTTTATTTTTCTACTAAGGGGTAAATGCATGATTTCTCCTTTTCTGCTTTAGTTTGAGACTTATTTGGAAATAGTACCTAAATTTCTACAACTCTCTATTTCTACCAAAGAAGAGTTATCCATTTTGTGTTTATTTTTATATATTAAAGAGTCTTGCTGTCTAAACAACCTATTGCTGTCATAAGTGATACTTTTTATGGTAATCATTTTATTTAAATTGGGCTTTGAGAAGATAAATTAATGAATCAGCATTTCCCTCCAAGAATTTATTATTGCGTCTTCTAGGCATTTTTCACTTTGCTCTAGGGAACAACTTTAGACACTGTTTATATTAGAAAAAGATTCCGCTGTATTTTATACAAACAAATTAACCCGGCCTTAAAGGTCCTTCATCTGGTTGCACTAGGCTTACTCTCCAGCCTAAACTTCTTGACCTACCTCCTGTTCCAGTGAGATCAACTAAGTCTACTTTTATTGAAAAGACCCCTGTATTCTGCCATGTCTACTTTTGCTTCCGTGGGTCTTTCTGCCCATAGGATACCTTCATTTCTTCAAGTTCACATTCTACCAGGTCTTTCATTTTCTGTCAAGATGCTGAGGAAAACTTTGTGTTCTGTGAAATTTTCCAACTTTTAGAGCTCTGGTCTTCCATGATGGACCTGTAAATTTTTATTGACTACATCTATAGGTTCCAGTGCTTCTATACATTATTCAGATGTAAGCCGCCTGTAGATATTGTTATCTTTGTTGCATTCTTTGTTATAGGTGTCTCATACGGCTGCAAAATACTCGTCTTGAAAGTAGTATTTCTCACTTTCAACTGCTTTTTAAATTTACCAGCAGTGGAAATATTCAGTAGTTACTCAAAAACATTTCTTGAATATATCCCCAGTTATGTTAACTATGGTATATTTTATGTAGTTCATGACCAACAAATGGTGTAGAATGAATATGTGGTAACACTCTTCATTGAACCTAGTTGCACAACAGGTACTGTGCTAAACTTTTCTTTCTTTCTTTTTTTTTCTTCTTATTTATTTATTTATTTATTTATTTATTTATGTATGTATTTATTTTCATTCATTCATTTATCTTTTTTAGTTTCTTTATCTTTTTATTTAAAATATTACAGATGTCCCTTTTTTATCCCCATTGAATTAATCCCCTCCACCCCACATCCATCCTACCCACAGGCTTTCCCCATACCAATAGCTGTGTCCATGGGTTATGCTTATAAACATTTAAGTTCTTTGATTAATCTCTCCCCACCCACACTCCCCTCCCCATCTTCTCTTGAGATCTCTCAATCTGTTCCATGCTTCTATG
This sequence comes from Miniopterus natalensis, assembly GCF_054644295.1. Taxonomy (NCBI): domain Eukaryota; kingdom Metazoa; phylum Chordata; class Mammalia; order Chiroptera; family Miniopteridae; genus Miniopterus; species Miniopterus natalensis. The sequence goes on along the minus strand of NC_142089.1, from coordinate 56,211,171 downwards.
TCTCTGGATCCATTTTGTTCATCAGTTTATTTTGTTTATTATATTCCACATATAAATGAGATCATGTGGTATTTGTCTTTCTCTGACTGGCTTATTTCACTTAGCATAATACTTTCTAGTTCCTTTCATGCTGTGCCAAAGGATAAAATATCTTTCTTCTTTACAGCTGCATAGTATTCCATGGTGTAAATGTGCCACAGCTTTTTTATCCACTCATCTACTGATGGGCACTTGGGCTGTTTCCAGATCTTAGCTATTGTAAATTGCACTGCTATGAACATAGGGGTGCAGAAGTTCTTTGTGATTGGTGTTTTGGGTTCCTTAGGATATATTCCTAGAAGTGGGATCACTGGGTCAAATGGCAGGTGAATTTGTAATTTTTTGAGAAAAGTTTATACTGCTTTCCATAGTGGTTGCACCAGTCTGCATTCCCACCAACAGTGTACTAAGATGCCCTCACCAGCACTTGTTGTTTGTTGATTTGTTGATGGCAGCCATTCTGACAGGTGTGAAGTGATACCTCATTGTGGTTTTAATTTGCATCTCTCTGATGATTGGTGACATTGAGCATTTTTTCATATGTCTCTTAGCCATTTGTCTGTCCTCTTTGGAGAATTGTCTCTTTAGGTCCTTTGCCCATTTTTTAAATTGGATTGTTTGTCTTCCTTTTGTTAAGTTGTATGAGTTCCTTATATATTTTGGATATTAACCCTATGTTCCGATGTGTCATTGGCAAATATGTTCTCCCATACAGTGGGCTCCCTTTTCGTTTTGTTGATGGTTTCTTTTGCTGTGTAGAAGCTTTTTGTTTTGATGCAGTCCTATTTGTCTATTTTCTCCTTTGTTTCTCTTGTCCTAGGAGATGTATCAGCAAACATATTGCTACAAGAAATGTTTGAGATTTTGCTGCCTATGTTTTCCTCTAGGATTTTTATGATTTCATGTCTTACATTTAAGTCTTTTATCCATTTTGAATTTAGTTTTGTGTATGGCGTAAGTTGGTGGTCTAATTTCGTTTTTTGGCATGCAGCGGTCCAATTTTCCCAACACCATTTATTGAACAGACTGTCTTTACTCCATTGTATGTTTTTGCCTCCTTTGTCAAATTTTAATTGATCATAATGGCATGGGTCAATTTCTGGGTTCTCTGTTCTGTTCCACTGATCTATATGTCTGTTCTTGTGCCAGTACCAGGCTGTTTTGATTACAGTGGCTTTGCAGTATAACTTGATATCTGGTATTGTGATGCCTCCAACTTTGTTCTTCTTTCTCAAGATTGCCATGGCTATTTGGGGTGTTTTTTGGTTCCATACAAATTTTCAAAATGTTTGTTCTAGATCTGCGAAATATGCAGTTGGTAATTTAATAGGGATTGGATTGAATTTATACATTGCTTTGGGTAGCATGGACATTTTAATGATGTTAATTCTTCCATTCCATGAACATGGTATATTTTTCCATTTATTTATATCTTCCTCTATTTCTTTTTTCAGTGTCCTGTAGTTTTCCAAGTAAAGGTTTTTTACATCTTTGGTTAAGTTTATTCCTAGGTATCTTATATTTTTAGTTGCAATGGCAAATGAGATTTTTTTTTAGTTCTCTGAGAGTACATTATTGGTATATAAAAATGCCATTGATTTCTGGGTGTTAATTTTGTATCCTGCTACCTTCCTGAATTCATTTATTAAATCCAGTAGTTTTTTGGTGAAGTTTTTAGGATTCTCTATGTACAATATCATGCCATCTGCAAATAATGACAGTTTTGTTTCCTCTTTTCCAATTTGGATGCCTTTTATGTTTTCTTCTTGTCTGATCACTATGGCTAGGACTTTTACTACTATGTTGAATAAGATTGGTGAAAGTGACATCCCTGTCTTCTTCTTGTTCTTAAAGGAAATGGTTTTAGTTTTTGCCCTTTGAGTATGATGTTGGCTGTAGGTTTGTCATATACGGCCTTTATTATGTTGAGGTATGTTCCCTCTATTCCCACTTTGCTGAGAGTTTTTATCAGAAATGGGTGTTGGATTTTATCGAATGCTTTTTCTGCATCTATTGATATGATCGTGTGATTTTTGTCTTTCAATTTGTTTATGTGATGTATCATGCTTATTGATTTGCAAATACTGTACCAGCTTTGCATCCCTGGAATAAACCCCACTTGGTCATGGTGTATGATCTTTTCAACATATTGCTGGATCTGATTTGCTAATATTTTGTTGAGGATTTTAGCATCTATGTTCATCAGGGATATTGGCCTGTAATTCTCTTTCTTTGTAGTGTCTTTATCTGGTTTTGGAATTGGGCTAATGCTGGCCTCATAAAGAGAGTTTGGAAGTGTTCCTTCCTCTTGGATTTTTTGAAATAGTTTCAGTAGAATAGGTGTTAATTCTTCTTTGAATGTTTGGTAAAACTCCCTTGTGAAGCCATCCAGGCCTAAGTGAGCTAACTGAAATGGAGATAAGCAATTTCTCAGATACAAAGTTCAGAATACTGATTGTAAAGATGCTCAACAGCATGAAAAAAAGATATGGAAACTAAGAAAAGTGACTATTCAGAAATGAAGAATGACATAGCAGAAATAAAGAATACATTGGAAGGATGTATAAGCTTTTCTATATGTTATTTTATTTCATCCAATTGAGTCAAAAGAAAGCCATGTGATCACAAAATCCTTTTATATATGAAAAAATTCAATCACAAGAAATGTTTTGTAATTGTCAAAGCCAATATGTGTATTTACTCCTGTCTTCAAACTTATTTCTTTGCATGGTGAGTACATAGCTGAAATAAAACTAACAGGCTGCTAAACTCAGTGTCTGAATGAAGTTCTACAGGGTAAACTCCTAAATGTCTTGACCTAATGTGCTTCCAGGGCAACCCTAAGAATGACTCATGGATCTTTGCCCTGGCCGTGCTCCTGAGCAGCACCTTTGTCTACAACAGCATGAGCACCATCAACCACCAGGCCCTGGAGCACCTGCAGTATCCTTCCAGGAACCAAACCACTGTGTGTCATGGAGTCTCTGGGAATGCAGATCCAGTCAGTTTCTCCTTCCTTCTCACTAGATTGCCTTTGGTGGACCAGAAGGAACCATAGCAAAAGGGACTGTTTATAATACATTATTTTGTTAGAGAAATAGGGAATTGTGGGTAGAAAGTTTATTTTCCTTAGCCAAGTCCTAGTTATGTGACAGAGCTGACAGAACTCATCAGGGCAAAGTCCTCTCCTACATCAGATGGAGTAGATGATTCCACAGAGTTTGTGAGTTTTTTTCCAGACTTTATCTGGACTGTGCGGGATTTCACCCTGGAGCTGATGTTAAATGGTCACCCTGTCACAGAAGATGAGTACCTGGAGAATGCCTTGAAGCTGGTTCCAGGTAACAGCACATGGCTGGGCAGTGGATGGTCCAATACAGGGTGCGAGGTATTAGACACCATGTCTGGAGTTGCATTTGTACTTGAGACTACATGAAGTCTGTAGAAAAGATGGCTGGGAGAGGGGTTGAAAAGCGCTGTGGACTGGAGTTTAAGTCCACTTAAGAAAAGTAGAGCCTGAAGTAGAGTAAAATGATTCATAACCAATTTGTTCTTTCCCCAATATGTAATTTAGCATCCAATTGTAACCTAGAATACAGGGATGCTAAAGCCTTCTAAAGACCAGGCACTTTTGTTTGTTATTTTAGCTTCTGCTTTTCCATGTTGAGGAAAACAACTGATCAAATACTTGCTGGGAATAAAATTACAATGACAAGCCTATCCAATGAAAAAAAAATCATTCACATAGTTAGATATTATTCTTCTAAAATGGGCATATGACTTTCTAATGTCTTCATACATGTGTTATCAATAAAAATGGCATTATGTTGTAATAAACTGGAAGAAGTATATTTTTTCTTTTTAGTCTATGCATTTGTGACATTTTTGATATTTATCAGAATATACATTTTAATTTCTATATCAGAATCTTTTTCTTTTAAAAATAATTTTATATTTCAATTAAAGTTTACATTTAATATTATTTTGTATTATTTTCATGTGTACAGCATAGCGGTTAGATATTGCATACTTTACAAAGTGATACCTCCTATATTTTAAGTACCCACCTGGCACCATACATAGTTATTACAGTATTATTAACTATTTTTCCTATACTGTATTTTACATCCCCAAGACTATTTTGTAACTACCAACTTGTATTTGTTAGTCCCTTCACCTTTTTCACCCAGACGTCCAACCTCTCCCTTCTCATGCAGCCATCACTTTGTTCTCTCTATCTATAGTCTGTTTCAATTTTACTTTATTTTGTTCTTTAGAGTCCACATATAGGTGAAATTATATGATACTTGTCTTTCTCTGTTTAACTCATTTCAATAAGCATAGTACCCTCTAGGTTTATCCATGCTGTCACAAATGGTAAGTTTTCATTCTTTTTTATGGCTGAGTAATATTCCATTGTGTAAATGTATTGCCTCTTTTTTATCTACTTATCTATCGTTGGGCACTTGGGGTACTTCTATATCTTGGCTATTGTAAATAATGCTGCAGTTATATTAGGGGGCATATATTCTTTTGAATTAGTATTTTGGATTTCTTTGGATATATACCCAGAAGTGAAGTCACTGGGTCATAAGGTAGTTCTCTTCTTAATTTTTTGAGGAATCGCCTTACTGTTTTCCACAGTAGCTGCACAAATCTGCATTCCCACCCACAGTGCACGAGGGTTCCCTTTTCTCCACATCCACACTTGTTGTTTGTTGATTTATTGATGAGAGCCTTTCAGACATGTATGAAGTGATACCTTGGCGTGGTTTTAAGTTACAGTTCTGTGATTAGTTATGTTGAGCATGTTTTCATATATGTATTGGCCATCTGTATGACTCATTGGAGAAGTTTCTATCCAGGTCCTCAGCTCACTTTTTAACCCAATTGTTGTTTCTATATTGAGTAGTATGAATTCTTCATAACTTCTGGATATTAATCCCTTATCAAGTGTGTCATTGGAGAATATGTTCTCCCATTGAGGAGGTTGTCTTTTTGTTTTGTTGATGGTTTTCTTTGTTGTGCAAAAAGTTTTAGTTTGATGTAGTCCCATTTGCTCATTTTTTTGTTTCCCTTGCCAGAGGAGCAATGTAAAAAACAATATATTGCTAAGAAAAATGACTGAGATTTTACTGCCTATGTTTTCTTCTAAGGGTTTTATGGCTTTGAGTCTTAAGTCTTTAATCCATTTTGAGTTTATTCTTTAAAAATTTTTTTTTTACTTTTTAAATTTATCTTTATTGTTGAGAATATTACAGGTATCCCATTTTCCCTCCCATTGATCCCCTCCACCCCCTTCCCAGGCCTTCACCCTGTTATTAACTGTGTCCATGGGTTATATAACTTCTTTGGTTACTCTCTTCCCACCCTCCTCCCCCCTTCCCTCTGAAATATGATCATCTGTTGTATGCGTCAATGTCTTTGGATATATTTAGTTTCATCAGATTCTTCTGTTCATTAGCTGCTTCTTAAAGAAGACCCTTCAACTTTTCCTGTAGTGCTGGTCTGGTGGTGATGAACTCCTTTAGCTTTTCCTTGTCTGAGAAGCTCTTTATCTGACCTTCAATTCTAAATGATAGCTTTGCTGGGTAGAGCAATCTTGGTTGTAGTTCTGTTTTTCATCACTTTGAATATTTCTTGCCACTCCCTTCTGGCCTGTAAAGTTTCTGTTGAGAAATCAGCTGACAGTCATATGGGTGCTTCCTTGTAGATAATTAACTGCTTTTCTCTTGCTGCTTTTAAGATTCTCTCTTTGTCTTTAACCTTTGGCATTTTAATTATGATGTGTCTTGCTGTGGGCCTCTTTGGGTTCCTCTTGTTTGGGACCCTCTGTGCTTCCTGGACTTGTAAGTCGATTTCTTTCCCCAGGTAGGGGAAGTTTTGTGTAATTCTTTTTTCAAATAGGTTTTCAATTCCTTGGTCTCTTTCTTCCCCTTCTGTCACCCCAATAATACAAATGTTGGGCCTCTTGAAGTTGTCCCAGAGGCTCCTTATACTATCTTCATATTTCTGGGTTCTTTTTTCTTTTTGCTCTTCTGGTTGGGTGTTTTTTGTTTCCTCATGTTCCAAATTGCTGGTTTGATTATTAGCATCCTCTACTCTACTGTTGATTCCATGTAAATTATTCTTCATTTCAGTTCCTTAACCTTCATTTCAAATTGGTACTTTATTATGCTATCGATTTTCTCAGTTATTCCCTAACAGTCTGCTTAAACATCCTTATAGCCATTATTCTGAACTCTCTATCTGTTAGGTTGCTTGGATCTATTTCATTTAGTTCCTCTTCTAGAGATTTCTTCTGTTCTTTCCTTTGTGATATGTTTCTTTGCCTCCACATTTTGGCTGCTTCCGGGTGTTTGTTTCTATGTATTAGGTAGAGCTGCTATGTCTCCTGGAATATGTAGAGTGGCTTTGTGTAGTAGGTGTCCTGTAGGGTCCAGTGGCTTAGCTTCCCCAGTCACCTGAGCTGGGCCTTCTAGGTGCTCCCCTGTGTGGGCTGTGTGCACTGTCCTGTTGTAGTTGAGCCTTGGTTACTGTTGGCATCCCTGGGAGGAACTGACCCCCAGGCCAATCAGCTGTGAGGACCAGCTACAACTACAACCAAAGAGCTGTTGTGCTGGAGACACCCTTATAGATAAGGATTTACTTCAGTGGAGCTTTGGTGTTCACCAAGTGCGCCCCTTGAGTGTCACTCATGGATGTGGTAGGATTGTAATCCAGCATGGTCAAGTCTTGAGCACCAGGTGCACTGTCTCTGGGGCCTCCCGGCAGATGCAAAGTCAGCCTGTGCCTGTGCCTTGCTCAGGGCCACCCAGCATGAGCTACACAGCAAACCGTAGTTGGCTGCTACTTGTGCTGGGCTTGGTGGTGTCCAGGAGAGGCCAAGCTATGAGCCAATGCAGGCTGCTGCTAGTTCCAGGCCTGGGGCCACTTACCAAGCCATATGGGGCCCGCTTCTGCTTGTTTGAGAGATTTTAGGAAAGTCCTAAGCATGAAGCTTGAGAGGCCACTTGCATAGAAATGGCCTGGATGAGCTGCAGGTGGGGAGGGGCGGGGCCAAAGGTGTGAGTCAGGTGCTGGCGGTTCAAATATGGCGCCTGCCTGCCGCTGTGTGCGGGGAGGACTCGCCAAGGGAGCTACGGCCTCTGCCAGCCCTTCTGCCTGGGAGGAAGCCGCCCCTCCCCCTCTCGCCCGGATCTCAGGCAGGTTAGTTCCTCCCCGAGTGTCCCAGGTTCCTGTCTAGCTGCTGCCCGGCGCTGAGCTCAGAGGGAGCGTGTCTGAGTGAGTCCGTGTGCGGGCCCTCTAAGAGGAGAGCCTGGGGTTCCCGCAGCCTCCGCGACCCTCAGCCACAGTCCCCGCTGGTTTCACAGCCCGGAGTAGTGGGGGTGTCTCTTCTTGGTCCTGGAGCCCTGGGCTGGGGGCCTGCTGTGGGGCTGGGACCCCTCGCTCCTCCGGGAAACCTCCGCCGCCGAGATTCCCTCCCCACGGCACCGGGTGTGCGCCCGCGGCCGCCTCTCGAAGATTCAGCCCCGATCCGCCCGCGTCTCCGCCCCTCCTACCGTCTCGGTGCTTCTTCAGTCCCCTGGTTGTGGGGCTTCTGTTCAGCCAGATCTCAGGAAGCTCTGAGTGATGGTGCTTCTGTATTTTAGTTGTAATTTTGATGTGGTTGCGGGAGCGGCGGGTACAGCTGTTACCTTCACCGCCATCTTGTTTCTCTCTCCTTTTTAAAAAATTTTTGAAAAAATATGTCTGTATTGATTTCAGAGAGAGGAAGGGAGAGAGAGAGAGAGGAAAACATCAATGATGAGCGAGTCATTGACCGGCTGCCTCCTGCACGCCCCTACTGGGGATCGAGCCCGCACTTCACGCGTGCGCCCTGACTGAGAAGGAACCTCGATCTCCTGGATCCTCGGTCGATGCTCAACCGCTGAGCCAGGCCATCCGGGCTGAGCTTATTCTTGTATATGGTGTCAGAAGGCGGTGTAGTGTCATTTGTTGCTGGTAGTTGTCCAGTTTTCCCATCACCATTTATTGAAAAGACTGTCTTCACCCCACTGTATGTTGTTTTGCCTCCTTTGTTGTATATTAATTGATCATATTTGCGTGGGTTTGTTTCTGGGCTCTCTGTTGTGTTCCATTGATCTATATGTCTGTTTTTATTTCAGCACCTTGCCATTTTGATTACCACAGCATCGTATTATAGTTTGATGTCAGGTGGCATGATGCCTCTACTTTGTTATTCTTTTTCATTGTTTCTGTGGCTATTCAGGGGGCCTTTCATGGTTTCATATAAGTTTTTGGATTATTTATTCTACTGCTGTGAAAAACACCATTGGTATTTTAACAAGGATTGCATTAAAACTATAGATTGCTTCCTTTTTGGGCAATATGGACATTTTAACGATATTAATTCTTTCTATCCATATCATAGCTTTTTTTCAATTCCCACATATCTATCCTTGCTATAATTTCAAAGTAATAAATTATTTGAATGGGTTATATTTACATAGGCATGTATCTGCTGAAACCTTGAAAGAAATATCAATTCTGACTTATATACTCTTTTCTTCATGTTTCTGTTTATGGTTTCTCAAAACGATGAGAAATTGGCTAGGTACAAGAGCAACACGTCAAATGAAATATATTTCTTTACCTTAAAGAGTTTAGAGATTAAGGGTGATATCTTAAAATTACATTTTGATTACCACAGCATTGTATTATAGTTTGATGTCAGGTAGCATGATACTTCACTCTTAAGAGGTTTTTGTTGAAAAAAACAAAACACTAATGTTGTACACATTATTTTTAGTATGTAAACAGTTTTCCTTGAATAACCTGCGTGTTATTTCTAACACTGTTTCATTAAGGCTTATTTGTGGCTCTTCATTTTGGTCTACAGCTTCATTTCCATCTGGGATGAAGTAGACCAAAACCCTACATTTGACCTATTTTTCTGTTAGCCACTCATTCAGTAATCAATATAGACACTATAGACAATACTCTACCATTTTTAGGTCTGATAGCAGCAATAGATGTTTTTTTATTGACTTCAGAGAGAGGAAAGGAGAGGGAGAGAGAGACAGGAACATCAATGATGAGAGAGTCATTCATTGGCTGCCTCCTGCACACCCCCAACTGGGGATCCAGCCCACAACCCGGGCATGTGCCCTGTCCGGAAATTGAACCCTAATCGCCTGGATACTAGGCTGATGCTCAACCACTGAGCCACGCCCGGCCGGGCAATAGATGTGTTTTTTAACCATATTTGATCTCGTCCAAAATGTTTCCCCAGAGTTCCATCATTGGTAAATTGGATGTTAAAGAAGTACTTGGATGTCTTTGCTAAAGGAGTTATAGACAGAAGTTGGACACAGAATAGGCAAAAATACAAAAATGCCTGTCATAAAAATCATTAGGTCCCTTTCTTCAGACTGTTCCTACTGTAATATCTGTTTCTTTGTTGTTGCTTGTTTCTTTTTTTTCCTTTTTTTTTATCCTTCAGGCATGGATCCCAAAATACAAAGGTCCAATCTCCCCAGAGAGTGCATCCGGCATTTCTTTCCAAAACGGAAGTGTTTTGTCTTTGACCGGCCAACAAATGATAAAAAACTCCTAGCCAATATTGAGAAGGTTGAAGAAAACCAACTGGACCCTCAATTCCAGGAACAAACAAAGAATTTCTGTTATCACATCTTCACCCAAGCGAGGACCAAGACCCTCAAAAAAGGAATCCTGGTCACCGGGAAACGTGAGTCTCCTTTTGACATTCTGTGGGGCCTAATATTTGTTTAGTATATTCTATGATGTGTTCTCCAGGATTTCTGTTTGGTTCTATATTGAATTTTGGGTCTAAAGATATTCAGACTCCATTGAAGACAAAAGTATACTCATCACATTATTGGAGGGTTATAAATTCCTCTCCAATATTACAACCTTTATCAACAAAGTCTGCAGCATCCATACATATAAAAAATCTTCAAGTATAATAAATCACTAACTGGGTATAAAAACAGAATACACCGTTTCCTCAAAAATTCCTTTGTAAGGAATGTGATTTGCAAGGAGAATACAAAACATATTTTGAGAGTTTAGGGTAATTTAATAATGAATATTAGCCCACAAAGCTCTGAAAATTTACTGGAAGCTTCAGAATTAGGAATAAATATAATGGCAGTTCCCCTGCCTCATCTGTACACCTATGTAAACAATTTGCTTCTAATACTTTTAATGGGAAATTATGTTTTCCAGATATCCTTTAGTATGTTAGATAATGGTAGATATTGAATTTGTTTTAGCCTTGTGGTCTGAATAAACATAAAAATTAAGAGTCTGTGGGGCAATAGTATTAGTGGAGGAAATATGATCTTCTACAGTGTTGTGTGAAAATAATTTCAGGGACCCTCGGAGTCCTTTTTAGCAATGGTTGCAAGGTTTATTAAAGCGAAAAGCAACATTACACTCTCAGGGAGACAGAGAGAGGGCAGGCTAGAGGGCAGCTATTGCCTGGAGGCCTTGTTAAGCTTCCTTATATATCCTGGGGTTTGGGAAAGGGCAAGCTTTCTTTCAAATTATCCTGTCTCTTTAGGGTCTTGTGTCCTTTTATCCAATCTTTTCCCTAGATTTTCCCAGGCTAGTGCCCTCCCCCTTTTATTGCCTTCATTTGGCTCTTACTGCACATGCCTTATAGTTCTGCTTCATCATTTGGCTTTTGCGCATGTACTTAGTAAAGGAATTCCTTCTGTGCCATTTTCTTGCATCCCAGTTAGTTGGGTGTACTCCCTAGGGTGACTGAAAAGCTGTTTTCCCTCACTTAATCAGGCTTAATCAGATGTGTGATTACATTTGCTTCCTGGCCTATTGTTAGTATCTAACTAACTACATACTCCAAGAATAGTAGAAGGAGGTAATGTGTTTGTGTTTGTGTGTGGAGTGGCATGGGGAATGTGCATATGTGTGTGTTTGTGAGAGAGAGAAACAGAGAGAAAGACACAGAGAGAGAGAAAGAGAGAGAGAGAGATTTAGAAATGTAGTCTCAGAATCTTGGATCCCACTGAATGATAACTTGATATTTATCCCTTAAATTTCCTGGCTTATTAGGGCTAAAGACTCTGGTGGTGACTTATGTGAATGCCATCAACAGTGGAGGAGTGCCTTGTTTGGAGAACGCGGTGACAGCTCTGGCCCAGCTTGAGAACTCAGCGGCCGTGCAGAAGGCAGCCGAGCACTACAGCCAGCAGATGGACCAGCTAGTGGAATTCCCCACAGACACGCTCCAGGAGCTGCTGGACCTGCACGCAGCCTGTGAGAAGGAGGCCATTGCAATCTTCATGGAGAAGTCCTTCAAGGATGAAAACCTGGTGTTCCAGAAGCATCTTGTGGTAATTTGTCTCAGTATTTATTTACCCTTTGTGGCCCTTCCCTTGAAGAATGAAGCCTGGAAGAGCTTCTGTGACCCCCTTCCTCCTCTCTCTCTCCTGGATTAAGCAGCTTGGATTCTTATGAGCGATAGAGCTTCAAAAGACTGCATTTTCTTCCCTTCCTCCCCCCAAACCTTAGGAACTTTATGCAAAAATTTCTCTCATCTCTCATGCATAATCAGTATAGATAGCTTTCTGAAAAGAATACTTGTATTGAATTCAAGCCTGCCCGGAACACCCAAAAGCCATTCCTTGGCTAATCGCTTTTTTGAGAACACTCTCCCATTCGAGGAACCAAACCTCTCCTAACACACCCTCATTCCAGGCTATTTTGAACTCCTATGAGCTCCTCGTGGTATCACTGTGTCATCCAAGATGGAATTGCTGAAAGTCAGAGCTTCTAGGAACCATAGGGACAAGGGAATGCAAGTCGAACGTTGTTGATGAAGAACCTGAGACTCAGGGAGGTTAGAAGCTTTCCCCTGCCCCAGGTGGCATTTTCAGTGTTGTGAGTAAGTCGAGTCTCGCAATTCCTGCTTTATTCCATGTCCTTCTCCAACAGAGTGCTTTGCTCATGAGGACCACAGCTAGACTTCCCTCTACCAGATTCTATGGAATTTTATCTCCTCTCTTCCTTTCTTCTAATCATATCCCTCTATATTCCCTTTGCAGCGGATCATCAAGGATAAGAAGGATGAGTTTGTGCGGAGGAATGAAGAGGCATCTACCAAATACTGCGAGGCTGAACTTGAACAGCTTTCAGTGAACCTACTGGAAAGTATTTCAGCAGGCATTTTCTCTGTTCCTGGTGGTTACGAGCTCTACATGGAAGCAAAGGACAGGATTGAATGGGACTACTGGCAAGTGCCCAGGAAAGGGGTGAAGGTGAGGAACAAGGGGAGCATAGGGATCCTACTGATTAAAGTCAAGAGGGTCTCCTGAAAATCTGTGAGCACAGCACCAGTTGTGGGTAACATGAGAGCAAGGGGATATCATGACCATTTTAGCTTTTAGGGCCCATTATTTGTTCTGTCTTACTGAAGAGAGAAGAAAAGTCCATTCTCAAAAATGAATATGGATTTCTGAAATCCAGAAGAGACAGAAGAGAAATAATCATTTTTCTATCCAACCACATGACATTCAAAGGCAGAGAGTTTACGAATTAAAGTCAGAGTCTTTGCTTTCAAGGCTGATCGAACGAGAAAAGGCAGCCAAACACACAGACACCTTCACACAGGGTTACAATCCTTATGAACCTGAGATCATTGGCTCCCTAGCTGATGGGAACACATAATATTAAAATAATAATGATGATTTTGCAACTAATACACATCAAACGGATATTGTTAAGGCACACTATGAAGCTCTTTCCCTCGACTTTTAATTTAATCCTTCAAGTAGCATTAAGAAGCATCTACACTTTTTGTCAACAATTTACACATCCGAACTGAGAGGCAGAGACGGGTTAAAACGACTTGCCTGAAGTTACAGCGAGCAAGTGACAGAGGAGAACAGCAGCACTAATTGGAGACATTTCACCCTGGAAGGCAAATGTGAAAAAGCAGCAGAGACTGTGGGTTTTAGGTGTGAACATGGTTCTCCCTGGCTGGAACCTGCAGTGGGTAGAAGGAGGCCGCTCTGGGAGAGACACTGGAGGGAGACAGGAGGCAGTAGGGCATGGAGGGCCTCTGGTCACTCCAAGGAGCCTGGACACTGTGTAGGACACGATGCAGCTTTAATCATGAAGGAAAAATTACAGGGACATACTTGTTTTTGCAGCACTGTTCTTCCCAGTGGAGATCAAGTTCTTTTTCCTTCTTGTTTCCTCAGGCAAAGGCGGTGCTCCAGAGCTTCCTGCGGTCGCAGGTGGCCATCGGGAAGTCCATCCTGCAGGCGGACAGAGCGCTCACGGACAAGGAGAAGGCCATGGCAGGTACGGGCAGGGTGGGCTCACGGTGGGCCGCGGGCCCCGCAGTGTCCTCGGGCAGCTGCGGGAGCAAAGCCTTCCTGCAACAAGGAGAGTTTGCTTCTTCTGTGGGACGTACTCTGCTAAATCTGAAAACATTCGGGCACAGCAGCCAGGCAGGCCTTTCCCGCCGCACTGTGAACTGTGCTCTTGACGGTGCCAAGGTGGGAATTCAGAGCACTCCCCCTCCCTTTCCAGTTTGGTTTGGTCTCTGAGCTCAGGAGGGTAGAGATCAATCCTCACGTACATTCCTTCCCTCTCTCAAACCTGCCTGGGGCAGAGGAGCGGGCCAGGAAGGAGGCAGCTGAGAAGGAACAGGAGCTGATGACACAGAAACTGCAGGAGCAGCAGCAGCAGATGGAGGCGCAGAAGAGGAGTCTCGAGGAAAATATATGTCAACTGAAGGAGAAGATGGAGAGGGACAGAGAGAACCTAATCAGAGAGCAGAACTCGATGTTGGAGCATAAACTGAAGGTAAGTCCTGCGGTGGCCTCAGGGCGCTCAGTGGCCCTTATCCGGGTACCTCCGCTGGGCCGGAGGGGGTTACAGCCAGACCGTGGGAGGAAACGCCGTTGCCATTTACGACTTGTGTTTTAGTAAAACCTTGAATCTTCCCCTCCACCCCCTTCTTTGTGAAAATATCTTTGAAATCACCTCTGATGTGGTCAGGACAAGCATCTCACCTCTGAATACTTGGAGAATATAAATAGCATTTGAGGTGCTATTTGGGGGCATTTTAAAATGATCTCATGTGGCCTGATTAAACAGCTATTTGAAACACCATTATTTATTATGACCACCAACTGGTTTGCTTTACCAAGATCATTATGTATTATCAGGAACCTTATGTATTTTCAGGAACCCTACTACCACCCAAAGACCCTGAGGTAGATCTATGCTCACAATAAACCATTAGAAATGTCCAGACTTCAAAACTCAGGGAAATGACAGCTTTTAAACTGGCTGCATTGTTTCCAGGTGTGGATAGTTTACCCAAGTTACCATATGGCAAAGGAAGAATTCCTGATTGGCTCTCTGTACATGTTAAAATAGAGCTATAGAACAATGTAGGATTTCCCATGGCTTCCACACTTTGGTTGACCACATTATTCCAAGTGGGACTGAGAGTTAGTGCCAGCAGACCAAGGTTGCCTCTCAACTGTAATTATGACTGGCACATATTACATTTGTCCTCAGGCCAGGCTTAGCATCCCAGAAAACCCTACTGATGTGTGAATATTTGTGAAGCTGTAAACAATGCTTTCTTTCAGTGTGTATTGTTGCAAAATTTTCCTTGATTGTGTAAGAGAGAGCAATTTTAAGAGCGAAAGAAAAGACTTCAAATATTTAAGAACATGTTCTTAAATACAAAATGTAATTCTTGAGAAACTGTGAATTTAAAAAGTTTTACTTCCCTCCTCACCTTTTTTAAGGTTCAAAGAGATCTGCTGCAAGAAGGATTTAGAAAGAAATCTGAAGAGATGAATGCAGAAATCAATCGTTTGAAAAAAATGATTGATACTACTGAAAATGATGATACTAACTGGATTGCAAAAGCCATAGATGTAATTGGCCCTGAGCTCAGTTCTATATTGTTTGGTAAAGTTGTAGATTTTGTTATAAGAGGCTTGAGCTCACTATTTAAAAAGAAATAGTTGTCCTTTGAAGGAAATTATAGAATGTGGATATATGCTATCGCTTGTTTTTGGCATGCATTGTTTTTTATTTCATTCATTCACGTTTTAAACATAAAAAGTGTACTAAAATTTATAAATGCCGAGCCCACGTTAAATAGAATAAATGCACATACTCTTTGATATAGCATGTTTACTTTATGAAATATATATGTTTAAATCAATACACTTATAAACAGTCCATTGAGTTATCACTTTAAATGACAAAAGATTGGAAACTACTTATATATTCACCTATGTAAATTGGTAATATAAATTTAACATGTGCATATACCGGAATACTATGCAACCAGTAAATAAATTGAGAGTTCAGACCCATTTTTATAAATATACAACAATCTTGAAAATACATTTAAAGTGGAAAAAGTGAGACACAAAGTGTGTATAATGGGTTTACTGGGAAAATGCAATTATTCTGTGCAATCCTACATTTGTACGCATTGAATATCTATGGGAGCCCTGGAAGAAGCTAGTACTATCAGTTCCTACTTGGGAGAAGTGGGTGGGATCAGGGTTTACCAGTCACAGGTTTTTCATTATATACTCTTGCTTTTGAATCTTATAGAGAGATCTTGTATTACCATTTCATAAATAAATAATAAAGAAAATGTAAAGTGTAAGAATAATTTTATAACAATAATAAGAATGTAAAAAAGGCTATTAGATGATGAAAGTTCTCATTGCTTCTAGAAATGACATCAGCCTGCACAATTTGGTGTTTAAGATTAAGTATAGAAAGTATAAAATTTGTATCCTAATCTTGTTTTTATTTGAGCCTTGTTCTCAATCCCTTATATTTGCTTCAAAACTAGGATATACACTCTCCTGTCTCACTTTGAAATCTCAGCCAGAGCATCTTGTACTTCCTGTCACCAAACTATACTTTTAAGGTATTAGAAGCAAATTACCAAACGTAAGAATATGCACTGGTGAGAGGGATCCTATCATCCTTCAAAGTGCAGTGGTGGCCTCACTGCTACAGGCAAAAACAGAAGGGACATGTGCCATTGCAGAACTGGATGGCCTGATAGTTTTGGGGATGATACACCTTGACACGTGGAGGCCAGGTGTTGGCACATAAATATCAGAAAGCAATTAGATACAATGATAGTAATCAGCATCATGGTTTGTCTTAGCTCAGGCTGCTATAAGACGTTACATAGATTGTGTGGTTTAAAAAGCAGTTATTGATTTCTTCTAGTTCTGGAGACTGTTAGTTCGAGATCAGTGTGCCAGTATTGGTGGGTTCTTGGTCAGAACTCTTCCTGATTTACAGATGGCTGCTTTCTTGCTGTGTCTTCCATGGTGGAAACGGTGAGAGGAGCTCTCATGATTTTTATTGTAATGGTAGTCAAACAATAGTGCAAGAGAGAGTAAGTTAGTGAAATATAATTGTCAACTTATTATTGTGTGGTGGAAAAAAATAACTTTCAAAAGTGGGTGCAAAATATGTATTTGGCGGAGAGTTTTCTTGAATAAGTCAAGTCTAAAAAAGTTCTAAATATTTTACTTTAGGCAAAAATAAAGATAGCCCAAGTACAAAGTCTGCAATACAAAAGGGAATGCAGATCCAAAACAGCAGTGGATATGTCATATAATAAAACTGAGTGCATGAAAAAATCACAATAATGTGCTCTGGGATTAAAAATGAGAAAATAAAATTTCCATAAAATAATTCAGGAAGAGTCTGGATAGAGATCGAGTGTTATAAGGTCCTTGAATTGTTTTCAGGAGAATAAGGTGAGTAATTCTGAGTTTCACCATTTAAGTCTAAGTACAGTCATTTATAATGTAATCAGTTAAAGAACAGAGAAAGTTTTTAATTTCTATACTAGGAGACATAAAATAATTTTCACACATCTCAGTAAGTAAAAATAAAATAATAATAATTAACACATTTGTCCTACTGTACTAATGTAGAACCCTGCACCCAACAGTACAAGACACATCCTTTTTTTTAAGCACACTAAGAAACTTCACATGATCTTTACCTATACCACACCACAAAGCAGGATTAGTAATGTCTCTAGAAGCAGAGTCCTGCTGATGGGCTCTTGTGCATGTGTTTATTGAGGGAGTGTTTTCAGTAAAAGGGGTCTAAGGGAAGCAGGAACGGGCCAGAAAAAAAAACATTAAAAGAGGCTATGGTTGCAGTAAAAAAATAGCTTCAAGCTGATCCACTGGAACCTCTATAGCAGAAATAGCATGAGAGCTTGTCCCTCCTTGAGTAAAGTGCTCGACATTTGTACACCATCGGGCATTGTTTGGGGGCCATCCATGTTGAGCAGAGCAGCTACCATGCTCTCAAGGGAAATTCTCTGAAGAAAGGAGCAGCTGTGAGCCTTTTAGCAATGAACACTCAGAGCAACAGGAGGATGGGTGCAGTGCCTTGTAAAGGTGATCTAACTGAGGCACTAACAATGAATAGCACCTATATATAGGTTAATAATTGCATACCTACCTTGTGCCAAGGTCTATGTATGCCACCCCTCCACTGGTGGGGTCCCTGCCATCTAAGCAGTTATCTAGATCTAGGACCCTGTTTCTGAAACTTATTTTTCAGGCCTCTGTGGGTACAATCTACTGCTGGTTGAATTCCCTACAAAGCAAATTTTGAGATGGAAATTTGCATGTAAAATATTTATTAGGGAACACTCCTGGGATGAGTACTTATGTATGGATGTGGAGGGAAATTGGACTGGGAAGACAGAAATTTAGCTACAGTCTTAACAGTTCTCTCACCCATCCCAATGAAAAACTCTGGACTTTAGTAGTCCTTCTCATTTTCCCCCAGTTTTTAGGAGATTGGTCATTGAATGATGAACATCCTAGGAGGGGTCAAGACTTTGGGCAAGGTGACTATTCAGAAGGAGGCTGAAAACTGAGTTACATGTGTTTGTAAGAGAGGGCATAGTTCAGAACCATGAAATCCAGATGGTTAGGGGACATGGGAGAGGTGAAAGATTTGAGAAGAATGGATATGTACTTCATTGAGTTTCAAGAGTATTCATGTAGGAGACCTAGAAGGAAGCTCGCAATACAAAGAAAAGAGACTGTGATGGGCAAAGAATTGAATTTTTAACTGCAAGTTTCATAAGTGGAAATGTTAATTCCAAAATTTGACCATGTGTAGTAGTTTGGGATCTCCAAAACATCAGAACCAATAGGATGTGTATATATGTAGAAAGAAACGTATTAAAAGGAACTTGCTCAAATAATTATGGAGGTAATCAAGTCCAAAATTTGCAAGGTGCACCAGCAGGCCCAGGAGAGCTGATGTTCCAATTCTAGTCTGAAGACCAGGAAGAGCCAATGTTGCAGATGAAGTTTGAAGGCTACTGGAGACTTTAGAATATGGGTGCCTAATTATTTACAAATAAATACACCCTTGTAACTCCCACCCAGATAAAAATATAAAGCGTTATTTGAATTCCAGTAATGTTTCTACTTCTGGTTACCCAAGATTAACTACTACTCTGATTTTTCTCATCAAGCAAAGTTTAGTCTGTTTCTGAAGTTCATAGAACACAACTTCATGTACTCTTTTCTGACTGACTTCTTTGCTCAATGTTTTGTTTGTGACAGTCATCCTTGTTGCATGCAGAAGGAATTTGTTCTCTTCATTGCTCCACAAAACATTTCTCAACCTCAGTACTCTTGACATTGGCGCTGGGAAATTCTTTGTTGTGGGAACTGTCCTGGGCATTTTAGGACGTTAAACAGCAGCCCTGGCTCTAAACACCAGATGCCAATAGCACCTGTTCTGCTAAACAACCCAGCTGTGACAACCAAATATATCTCCAGTCATCACTAAATGTCACCTGGGGGCCAAATCACCACCTTTAGGAGCTATTGAGCTGGAATAATTAAAACCATCTCTATTCAATCACATCCCAATCTCATAATAGGTGTTTCAGGATCTAAGTAGACATAAGGGCTGAGAAAAGTGTGGAAGAAAGGGCCACTTAACAATGCCTAAGAAATATGTCTCCTTTATCTCAAATGTATTTAACTTGGTAGGCTGTGGGGAGAAAATAAAAGTAACATGATCCAAAACGCTGACTCATTTGTACTTCCTCAGGTCTCAATTTTTGCTGTTATTTCTTTATTAATGAGTAAGGAAGTGTGTGCTACTTTATTAAATTCTTAGTGCCTTTTTATTTTTTATTCGGAATGATAGAAGTAAATCATTTAATTCAGAATAAAATCCAAATCCTCAATATTAACACAAAGCAAATTTAAGCACAATCTCAAGTTCCTTGGTTTTGCAGAATACATTTATCACTTAGAGACTGATTTTGTTTGAGTGACAGAATCATCAAGGGCAAACCTAACAAAGATGGGGATGATGACAACAATGATGATAGGAACAAATACAGTATTAACAAAAGTTCACCTTCATCAATTCACGTTTTGTGTATTGTCAACAAATTTTGGTATTTTTTACAAGGTTACAATATAGAAACAAAACTCAAATATAGGTCTGGCTGACAACAAATGGGTACTGTTAAACATGACTGCATTTAATCACTTAATAAATATGTATTGACCACTGACCATGGGCTGGGCACCAGGGAATGCATTGGAAAGGCATTCAGGACTCTGTGGTGCCTGAGCTCATGCTTTTTTTTTTTTTTTTCCCCCAGAAAGAAGACATTAAGACAAGTCATAGAAAGAAATGTAATATTTGAATGCCTAATAGGCATTGTAAAGGAATAATACAGAGGGCTATGAGCAAGTGTAGAAAGGAGACTGAATTTGGACCACTCAGTCAGCAACCCTCCCCTGAGAAAATGAGAGTTAAGATGAATTTTTGGTGAATACAATTAGGAAAAAAATGAGGGAAGATTGTTTCAGACAGAGGAGAGTTTGTGTACAAAAGTCCTGATGAGTGAAGAGTTGGGTGTTTTGGTATCTGAAGCTGAGATAACATGTGATGGGGACAGTGACAGGCAGGGGCCAGAATGCGTCGGATCTTGCAGCCATAGTATGGAGAATGCAAGCTTTTAATGCTTTAGGACTTTGTGTAGAAAAAAATGACAAGATATTTTGTTTTAATGAACTCATTGTGACTACTGTATGAACATGAATTAAGACTGCCGAGCTGATTATTTCTGGCCATGACTTGAGATCCAAAAACAGGTCAACCAGCAGCTTCTTAAAATTACCAACCTGTTTGTTAAAGATTTAAAATGCTGAAAATAAATAAATATGCCATATATTTGCTCCGGAAAACAACCATGAGAGTGCCAGAACTCTTAAATACAATGTTTTCCCTCTTCCTCCCTTCAAATTTCACCTCATCACAGCCATTTTCTCCCCCAGAGTTAGTAAAATATAATGGATATATATATATAACACTGTACGAGCCGTGAACAGCAATTAGGTTTTTAAATAATCTAATGTGAAATTTTTTCAGCCAGCAGAACCATTTGTTAGGTCATTCAAAGCCACCAAAATGGCTTATCCTGTGAACATAACTCAGATTGAAACTGAAAGCAATGAAGAGCTACTTTTACCACAGGTTCATTTCCAGGAAATCAGTTGCCTTTCTGCAGGAGCAACCCAAGAGCCTGGTTTTGACAATCTAAACCCATAGCAGAATGTGTAAAAGTGTGCAGACAATTAAAGCACTCACCCTAATGTGCTTTGCATACTCTCTTTGGACACCACATTCTTCCACTGGGGTCCACTTGTATTTCATGGGCCCCAAAAATTCATGGAATGTGCAACTGCTGCTTGTTTGGGAACTTGACTAAAACTCCACAGGGCTGTAATTCAAAATGGGGAATTTAACTTATATGCCTGCACTTGTCTTCCTAGGGTCCGTTTGGCCACATCGTTTCCAAAACAAAAGTGTCTGGGCACTATTTGAACTCTTAAGGGTTGTTCACACACAGCCTCCTTCTTTCTTATACAGAATAGATATTGGGATAACATATTATAAAAAGGTAAAAGAAAGGTTCATTATTTAACATTTGATCCCCAATTCCCTTTTTAAAACTTATTTTAGAGAGGAAGGGAGAGGGAGAGAGACAGAAACATCAATGTGAGAGAGAAATATCTGAATTCTCCCAGACCAGGGATCGAATCCACAACCTGGGTCTGTGCCCTTACCCACAATTGAACCCACCACTATTCTATGCATAGGAGGACGCTCCAACTGACAGAGTCATACTCAATTCTTGATATAGAGGAAAATGTGTGTGTTTGTTAAGATTCATTAATATGTCTATTGGAGTAGAAGGGGGAATACAGAGATGTGTCAACAGAAACCTCAGCAATTAAAAATGGTTCCCAGTTGCTTTGTTAGAGAAAGTTTAATTGCTCCTAAAAGCAAGGTAGTGAGTCAAGAACAGACTAGGATAGGGAGAGGAGGGTGGAACCATCAGGGTAGAAAGTGGCTGGGCTTCAGTGGGTTGAAGAGCTCACGGTTCCCTTCAAAGCTGTGATGAGCAAATAAATCGTAAGGCAAACTATGTCCTCCCCAATTTTCAGTAAAATCTATTATACTTTAGATTAAGTATAAGCTTTTTGGATAGTCTTGCATTTGGCAATGAGGTCTTAGAAGGTAACACATGCAGTTCTATCTCTGATTGAATTACCATCCAGACGGTGAGTTCATTTCTGCAAAAGTCATACTGTGGGGAATCAGACAATGACATAGCATGGTCTCAGCTAGTTCTGGAAATTTCCCAAGTGTCACAGGAAATAATGGCAATCAATACTTGATATGCTTTCCCCTTTGGGATGCAGTGTAATTTGAGACAGTATGTTTGAGTTAGAGAAATGGGTTTTAATTCTAATATATAACCTCAGCAGAATGAAGAGATCAATCATGAGGTAGCAAACAAGAGCTTTGAGAGTAGATTCCTAGGGAAGGGAACAGAGGTTCAGCCACATATCCTTGGATTGTTTCAAGTTCTTTACTATGTCTTATGTGTTCAGGCAGAGTGCCTTAGGACCTGGATTCCCAGCATAAGATTGGTTCTGAGATAAGTACTGGAGAATGAGCTACAGATTACATGCTGCCAAAAACTAAGGATGATTGTATAGATATTGAAAAAATGAATGCAGTCTAAATGTGATTCAATGTGTAAACCCAAAAATGATGTCTGTATTCATATATGTGGCTATTTAAGAATACACAAACCCATACACATGGACACATTTACTTATTTTAAGAGTTAAAGGATACCCCGAGAAGGGTTAATGTAAATATCAAAGTTATAGTTTAAACTTAAAATTGTCTTCAAAGTTTACATTTTGCCCTACGATTTAGCTGTACAGTGAAACCTTTGTTCTCGAACATCTCTCCTCTTGAACAATTAGGTTCTTGAACAAGTGGTTCATGGAAAAAATGTCTCGGTCATTGAACAAAACATCGGTTCTCAACCTGACAACACTTTCATGTTGATACATCAAAAAAGGGTCTCTCAATACACAAACAAAGGAGAGAATGCAAGTCAGTTTACCTCTAAACCTCACATTGTTAACATCTCAGGAAATTGTGCTGTGAATAGTTTTGTGGATTTTTTTTTTGGTTGTTTGCTTTGGTTGCTGGCAGTAGGGGTGATTAGCACAATTTTAAAACATAAAGAGGACATTAAAAGTGCTAATGCTGCTAAGGGTGTGAAAGAAATAATGATCACAGGCAACTGAAGAAGTAGAAAAATATTGTTGATTTGTGTAAGTGAAAAGCAGTTAGTCAGTGACAGCATTTTGGAGACAATGATATGTGACAAAACGAAGATGCCACATACTGACCTGAAAGACATTACTGGAACGAGTGCTGAAAGTGATGGGTTTAAGGCTGGTAGAGGGTGGTTAAATAAATTTAAGAAAATAAGTGTTTGTTTATAGATTAAACAGTATATTAGACATGTACTGTATATAAGAAAAGTTAAAACAGGGAATAATTTGGGAGTCTGGAATGAATTAATTCAATTTACATTATTTCTAATGGGAAAAAATGATTCAGTTTTTGAAAAAATCACCTCTCAAACAACCTTTCAGAAAGAATTAAGTTTGAGAACCAAGGTTCCTCTGTGTATAGTATAGCTGAAATAGTGAAAGAACAAATGAGTGAGTGAAAAGTAGACTCCTAAATCCCTCTAAAGACATCACCTTCTTCATTCTTATAGCACATCAAATAAAGGTTAACTTAACAACGTCAAAGAAATGTGAAATAGATCAATTAATTCTTGGAAGTATCAGATTGGGCCTGATATGAAATACACGATGCTGAAAGCCCAAAAGTTGTTGCGTCTGTTTCTAAATCTGCCTGCATCATCCTAAAAAGCACAGAAGAAAATTATTTCTTTGAACAAACATGGAGCTTGATAATCAGTTTTCCATACAGGGCCAGCATTGCATTATATTTTATATGTAGGTGGCTAAGCAGCCTCAATTGGGATTGAGAATTAATTAGCATCATACCTACATTACCTCTCAAAGAGCATCATTTGACTGACACATTATAGGGATAAGTTACAGCCCTCACCTATTAACAAGCTCCCCACCCCCAGTGAGAAGGTGGTGAGAGAAACTTAGGAAGGTTCAAACCATGGATATTCTCAGTATCTTGTCTGCACTTATGGAAATATTGGATGACCTCATAAAAAGGTACTCTAAGGAAGTAGGGAAGTAGACACACATGCATACCTGCTGACCTTGATAAATTCAAAATCCCGACTTGTGATAGTTGGAGATTTTTAATGGTGTACTCTCTCTTTTATAAGTCCAAGATAAACTGCTTAAGGAAGGATTTAAAAAGAAATCTGAGGAATAAAGTAACATATACTAAAAAAAAGAGAGAGACTGAAAGAACTAATGTAATGAAAGCTTACTGTTTTCACAGTCCCTTGATGAAGCTGGCAGTGTGTGTTCAGTATAGGACTACATGGGACTGCTAAGATAGTTGGTGTAGAGAAAAAACTCTTTACTCCAAAATTAAATAAGCTCTAGAATTAATGTTAATAAATTATAAAATGAGGCTTCTTTTGTTTTAATAGTTTAATGTTGTGGCTCACTTTTGAAATATATGTCATTTTTTCTTTATTCAGTGAAAGTTTTAAAAGTAAAACATAATTTCCAAAAATTATCAGGGCCTGTAATACAGAAAACAAGTTACATGTTGATTGAAATAACTAACTTAAAGGAGTGGGAAACAAGTTAGAAAATGTAATGGAAGACCAAATTTACAATATCATCAAAACACATAAAATAGTTTAGAATAAAATTATCAAGTAGGTAAGATTCATATGAAGAACTGTTGAAATGTGTCTGAAAGAAACAAAGATGTGTAAAACTGTATGGACATAAAAATGTAGATCTTTATAAATGAATAAATACATTTCATATGATTCAAGTAAATATGGCAAAATATTTTTTTGAAGTAGAAATACTTACTTTAAACCAGATACGTAAAAAACTAAAAGCAAGATCTTCCAATGCAATTTTGAAACAAAGATGTTAAATGTGGGGGGACTCAACAGTAATTGCATGATAAAACATTTCAAAGATTAGCACAACGGTACTGACATTAAACATTTAAACAGCAATAAAAGACTTGAAACTTATGAAGGCTCAGATTCATATGGATATTTAGTACATAATCAACTTGATATTTAGCATTAGTGAAGAATTATGAAATATTCAGTGAATAGTATTTGGACTATAGGTAGCCATATGAAATTATATGAAGTTGGAGACTCTTTTATACCTTTCATGAAAATAAATTTCAGATGGGTCAAAGTGAAACATGAAAAATTGAACTAAAATCTTAGATAAGATACTTGAGCCTTTAAAAAACTTTTGTATAAAGAGGCCACTTTTAAG
Source organism: Miniopterus natalensis (assembly GCF_054644295.1). Lineage (NCBI taxonomy): Eukaryota > Metazoa > Chordata > Mammalia > Chiroptera > Miniopteridae > Miniopterus > Miniopterus natalensis. The sequence continues at coordinate 56,186,212 of NC_142089.1, read as the reverse complement.
TGTGATATGAAAAGAGACTTAAAATAAGAGATTTAATAAGTTCACTTACATAAAATAATGAAATTCTTTTAAAAAATATGTAAGCCCTGATCGGATGGCTCAGTTGGTTGGAATATCTTTCCGTACCCCCAAAGGTTGTGGGCTTGATTCCCAGTTAGGGCACATACCTATGTTGTGGGTTTGATCTCTGGTGGTGTACAGAAGGCAGCCCATCGATGTTTCTCTCCCTCTCTCTCTCTCCCCCCCTTCCTCTCTCTAAAATCAATAAACATACCCTCAAGGTGAGGATTTTAAAAAGCATATATATATATGCTTTATATATATAACATAAAGACAAATGGCAAGTGAAGGAAATATTTGCCATTTATATCAAAGAGATAATATCTTTATGCTATAAGGAGCCCTTTACGTATCAGTGAGAAAAAGAGCAATCAATGGCCATATTAAATACTGGGCAAATAGAGTAGACCAAAAAAAGATGTTTATTTACATTTACTGATAATAAGGAGATGTGCAAGTTAAAACTATGAGTTACCTGTTTCAATTAAAAAATTAGAAAAAAATAAAAATAAAACATTTGCAGGAACAATGGGTTGGCAAGGGTTTGGGCAGTCTTTCATATCTCCTAGTGACAGTGCAAATTGGTACATAATTATATATCAAAAATTTAAATGCACCTAAAGCTCTGACCCAGCAACTCCACATATAGGAATCTATCTTATAGATATATTTGCTCTAGAGCAAGATGGCATATGTACTAGGATGTTCTAGAATGTTAACTGCAACATTGTTGAAATGGCAAAAGGCTGAAACAACTCTAAAGTAATCTGTCAGGTACTAGTAATGTAAACCATGGGATATATGTATAAAGGAACACTCCACTGTTACTAAAATAAAGAGGGAAATACTATTTTTACTAATATGAATAAGTCTCTGAAAATTATCATAAAGTGAAAAAAAGATGTAGAAGCTACATCAATTTAAATTATCACATGGGACAAAATAATAACAATTTGTCCCAGTTCTAACCTGCTATTGTCACAGAGCTTTGCCTTCTCACTTGCTCACAAGGTAAAACACCTTTTTTTTGGTCTCTGCAACTCTATCAAATGTCCAGCTTCTGTCCAAACCACTGGGGCCAATACAACCTCTCATTCCAAGCTGCCTTTCCTATCTGACCAACCTTAAGATAAAAGACATAAATATGCCCAGTTAGGTCCTAATTAGTAGTATGTAAAGTAGAAATCTATTTTTAAAAAAAACTGATGAATAGAGTTTTGGATATAGTCAGTGCTTATTAAATGCTTGTCTAACCCATAAATACCTGTGGGCTTGCAATAGTCAGAAAAATAATTTTATTGTTTAAAATGGAAAATATTTTATCATATATGTGTACTTTTATGAAGAAAAATAATTCACACTTATTGAAAATAAATTCATAATGCACACAGAACCATAAAAATAACTTTACTGGAAATACTGTTAGTTTTAGTGTACACGTTTCAGGGTTTTATCTACACCTTATTGATTTTTTAAAATTATTATTATTTTTAAAATTTATCTTTACTGTTGAAAGTATTACAGATGTCCCCTTTTTTCCCCCATTGACCCCTTCCACCCAGCCCCCACCCCTTACCCCAGGCCTTCCCCACACTGTTGTCTGTGTCCATGGGTCATGCATATAAATTCTTTGATTAACCTCTGCTCACCCACCCACCCCCGCCTTCCCTCTGAGATTAGTCAGTCTGTTCCATGCTTCTATGTTTCTGGATCTATTTTGTTCAGCAGTTGTTTTTAAATAGGCTCCTGCTCAACATACCATTAATTAAATTATTCTTACAGACAGTTCCAAGTCTTTGTGCATGCAGTAAAGAACTTTAGCTTATCTGGAAAGGGTTTTAGAGGATTGGCAAGAATCTCAGTTCAAAAGCTCACAAAAACATTCGGTTGTCCCTGGAGCTTGTTTTGCTTCCCTGATATAAACACAGACTTTATTGGTCAGAAGAACAAGCAGCTGATTTCTTGGCATTGTCCGATTTCAAAGTAGCCCTGCTCTACTTTGCTTTCATTCTCACTTTCATAGAAAGTATCAAACTTTGTCCTGAAATTGATACCAGAATTTTACATTGGCAAGAAAGTGAGGATGAACTTTAGACCTTCTCCTCTGCAAAATATTAATCAGACAGAAAGTTAGGGAAGGCAGGAGGAGAGACAGGCAGAGCTGGTGAGTTTTCCCCCAGTTTCTCTCAGATGAGAGTTTAATACAGCCCTGAAATTGTACAAACATACTGGTCATTTTCACTCTGAGCCTATATTACTGACAACTTGGGAAAGAATCTGAATTTTAGATCACATTTAAATTGTTCAGTGGCCTTTTTATTAGAATAAGAACTTTTACCATAATATTTCACCTTTTAAAGAAAAGCAAACCTAGAAACAGAAAAGTTCTAAGGGCAAACGTATGCAGTAGGTGAAACACGCGAAATGAACACATCCCTGTATTATCTTTATTTATTTATTTATTATTTTTTAATCTATCTTTATTGATTTCAGAGAGAAGAAAGGAGAGGGAGAGAGAGAGAGAAACATCAATGATGAGAGAGTCATTGATCCAGCCCGCAACCCGGGCATGTGCCCTGACCGGGAATCAAACCCCGATCAGCCTGGATCCTAGGTCAACGCTGAACTGCTGAGCCACGCCCGGCCGGGCTATTATCTTGATTTAAAAAAAGAGCACTTCCAAATCCTAGAAACTTTCTTGGGCCCTTTTTACCCAATAACCACTCCATCCTGATCAAAGATAGTCACTATTATTACTTTTCTTATCAAAGACTAATTTTGCCTGTTCAAAAACTTTATGTAAATAGAATAACATAACATGTATTTCCTAGTGTGCACTTTATTTTATTCACCATGTGACTGTCAGATAAATCCATGTTGTTGGGTTTAGGTGTAGTTTGGTTATTTTCATTACTATTACATATTCCATTACCCAATACCCCAGGGTTTATTTAGCTATTTTAGATGGACTTTGGTCATATTCAGCTTGGAGCTATTATACATATTGCTACTATGATCACTCTCTGCATGTTTTTTATGCGCATGTATCCACATTTCTGCTGGACATATGCTTAGGAATGGAATGGCCAGGTCGTAGGGAACTTCAGTTCAACTTAAGTATATGTTTCCAAATAGTTTTCCTGAGAGTACTTCAAATCATCTTGACACTTACATGGTTTCTAGAGGAGAAGCAGCTTTTCTACAGTCTTCCTACTCTGAAATACTTTGTGCATATTTAATGATTCTACCTCTTCGTAGAGACAGATAACAAATACAGTTTATATTTGTTTGGAAATGGTGAAACCATGACAACGAACAGAATCAGACGTGGAATGGACCTGGCTGTAAACAGAGATGTCTGACTGGACAGGCTCTGCATGATACCCCCAGAGGCAGGAGGCAGGAGGCAGGAGGCAGGCGATGGCTGGAGAGCAGAGGAGAGGACAAGACAGGGAAGGAGAAGCAGCAGGTGGAAAGGAACAGAGGACGCCAACTCTGCCAGACTCTGGTGAAATGTCCTGGACATCTAATATTAGGAAAAACTGGGCACCATGTCAAAAATCACAGCTCTCCTGTTACAAGACTTGATGCTCTTTTCAGGTTTGCTCAGATTCTGCAGTTTGGGAAGGATAATTCCTGGGTAGCTGGCCACTCACTGATCTAACTCAGGTGGTCAAGCTGGGGCTGGAGCACCTCAAGTTACAGGGAAGAAGCCCATCTACATACAGAACTCAGGGCATCCTGGGACCCGGGACCCTGCAGAGAGCGCTCAGGAGGAGCCTGGATCTAGGAATGCAAAGACCTGTACTCTTTCTGGAGTGAGGCCTTTTCTTAAACTGCTACTTCTAGTAAGACTTTTCCATCAACACATGCTCATTTTGAAGGCCTTGGAGGTACAAAAATGACAAGTACAACATATGTAAATCAGTAGCTTTTGCCAGCAGAGTCACAAATTAACTATCTTTGAAAAGTTTTGGACACATGTATTAAGGGGCATTTCCAGCCGTAGAATTTAACAGTATATGTGCATACATATTTACCGTTATCTCAGACCAGATGTCACAGGCACCAGAGGGAGACCAATCTGTTTTTTAATTTTACAAATTGGATGTCGGAACCAGGGGTGAAGATACTCTTTACAATTGGCTTCACTTGCAAGGCATCAAATCTGTTCCCTGGGGATTGGAGTCAGGGCAAGATGAGGAACAACCAGTAATCTGGGCTGTACCCTAGATACCTGTGGTCACCATCAGTGATGTGGCCTAGAACAGATACATGCAGTTAGTGGGGTGAGGGGGCAAAAGATAAGAAACAGAAGGGGCTTCTCATGGAGTGGAATAAGAGAACTTTTTGTCTAGTGTTAAGTTTGCAGGTACAAAATGCTAGCTAGCAGCCACTATCCCATTCTTAGAAGAAGTTTCTTTCTTCCTTCAAATATTATTCAAATTATAGTGAATCCTCCTAAATTCTCATTTCTATCCTGTTTCCCAGGCCCTAGACACAGTAACTGCTGAACTAAGGGCAGATTTTCTAGTCACTCACAGTATCAATTCCTTATTCATTTTTTCCATATGTCTTCATGCCCAGCAATATCCAAAGTGTTTACTTATTTAATTTTCATTATAGTAGACATATTCTATTAGTTTCAGGTGTACAATATAGTGGCTCAATATTTACATACCTTACAAAGCGATCACCACAATAAGTCTACTGATCATTTGTCACCAAAGTTATTACAATATTGTTGTCTATATTCTCTATGCTGTATATTTCATCCCTGTGACTTTTTATAGCTGGAAGTTCCTAGCTCTGATTCTCCTTCACTTTTTTGCCCATCCCCCAACACCTTTCCCCTCTGTTCTCTCTGTGAGTGCGTTTCTGCATTGTTTTGTTTATCTGTTTTCTTATATTCCATATATAAATAAAATCATATGGTATTTATCTTTATCCAGCTTATTTTCCCTCTAGGTCCATTAATGTCACAAATGTCCAGTATTTATCCCTTTTTAACTGAGTAATATTCCATTATATATATATATATCTCACAACTTGTTTATCCACCGAAGTTGCTGCCATATCATGGTTATTGTATATAATGGTGCAGTAAACACAGGGGTATATATATATCTCTTTTTAAATCAGTGTTTGTTTTGAGGTTTGTTTTTTAAATACCTGTAAGAGGAATTGCTGGGCTATATGGTAGCTATATTTTTAATTTTTTGAGGAACCTCCACACTGTTTTCCATAGTGGCTGCACTAGTTTACATTCCTACTAACAGTGCACGAAGGTTGCCTTTTCTCTACATCTTTGCCAACACTTGTTATTGTCTTTTTGATAACAGCCATTCTAACAGGTACAAAGTTACATCTCATAGTGGTTTTGATCTGCATTTCCCTAATGATTGTGATGTTGAGCATTTTTTCATGTGTCTTTTGGCTGTCTCTATGTCTTTTTTGGAGAAATGTCTATTCAGGTCCTCTGCCCATTTTTTAACAAGGTGTGTGTGTATGTTTGATGTTGAGTTGTATGAGTTCTTTATATATTTTGAATATTAACCCCTTATTGATTATATCATTTGCAAATATCTTCTCCCATTCAGTAGGTTGCCTTTCATTTTGTTAATTGTTTCCTTTACTGTGCAAAAGCTTTTTAGTTTGATGTAGTTCCATTTGTTTATTTTTGCTATTGTTGCTTTTGCCTGAGGAGACATATAAAAAAAAAAAAAAAGTAGCTAAGACTGACGTCAAAGAGTTTACTGCTCATATATATATTTTTTTCCTAGAAATGTTATGGTTTCAGGTGCTATGTTTAAGTCTTTAATCCATTTTTAATTTATTTTTGTATATGGTGTAAAAAAATTCATCTTTTTTTTAACATGTATCTGCTCAGTTTTGTCAATACCACTTACTGAAGAGACTCTCTTTTCTTTAAATTCTTTAAAATTATTCAGCATTTGGTTTATCTATTTAGTAAGTTAATTTTTTCATTGACATTATACAGCAATGTATTCTATGTATTCCAAACTCGATTTTGTCAAAGAAAATTCTATCAACCTCTCTATTGCTAAATACAAGGATGGTTGCTTCCTTAAAAAGGAAAATGGCATATTCACATAATTCAAACATACTTTGGGATTATACTAACTGTAACTGTGGAGTTATGGACTCTCACAGCCCTGAGGACAGTTTGAAATAGAAAGTTAAACTGAAACTATCTTTCACTGACATTATGCAGTTTCTGAGAAATCAGGCCAAATACATTCACCTGGCAACACTCAACACTCTGTTTAGAACTGCCTAGCCTATGAGCTTGCTGTGTAGTTTGTTTCCTGCAGCAAAGCTAGGAAACCCCTCCTACTTCTGGTGTTTATTTTGTATTCTAATCCTCTGCTCTGTGTGTATGTGTGTGAGGGGGAAAGGGATATAAAGAAAAATAAAATCCCCAGGATTTGGTAGGGAAAAACATTTATCGGAAGCCAACACAGCTAAATTGAGAGGCAGAGTTAGAACTCCTACAACATTCTCATAGAAGCAGCTTTGTTACCAGCTGTAAAAGACATCTGCTATTGATTTTACAGTTAAGGTAAGACTGGGACCAGGGTGGGAAAAGGTTTATAAGGGGCAGGATGTTTTAATAACATTTTATCCAGGATAGGATGCTGCTGAGCCTGGGACGGATTATCAGACTTCATTAAAAACTAAACTGGGGTGCTGTCAGACAGGAAGCAGAATTCGTTAAGAGCAGCTACATTTGCTTACTGCTGAACTAAACAGAAGCATGTGTAGAGACTAACCTAAGTGTGAAATGTCTTAACACTGTTTTTCTTCCTTTGACAACTTATGATCTATGGGAATCATAACTGCCACTTTGGTTATCTTAATCTTTGATAAAACCTGATGGAATTAGCCCAAACATCCTGAAAATTTCAAAAACTATAACCATTATTTTTGAAAGAGAAATGAATGAGATACAATGAAAAGAGCTTGCTCACATCAGTAAGGCCAAAAAACATTAAAACCCAAAGTGAATAATAAAGAGCTTTCATGAAAACAACTACATATTCTTAGCCATAGTCTTGTACTTTGTTTGAAGGTAGAGTTCTTCCTTTAGAAAGACCATGAATCAATTAGTTTTGATTTCTTGGTACCCACTTAAGGCCCTTTACATTGGATTCTGTTTCTACTACTCTGTTGCTTCTGTTATTACTAACACTTGATTCAGTCTGGTAATTTTGTTTACTCCTTGGAACGCTCTCCTTTGAATTTCTTATCACAGCACGAGTCCCATGCATCGCCCCCTTGTTTGATTCCCATTTCCTCCCTTGATAAGGGCCTTCTTCTCTTCTTCCAACTTCAAACCAAGAACAACACAAAGCAAAACAAAAGGAAGCAATGCTAATAAAAATAACACAAAACCCAACTAGAATTGCATGGCTGAAAATAGAGAAATCTTCTAGAAACACCATCACTAGGACTTTTGAGCCTTTAAAAAAATATTTTTTGGCATTTTCCTTCTTTACACTTTTTTTCTGTTCCTACAGCTCTCTCTCTCATTCTCTCAAGCTAGCAGTTCTACCCATATAAATAGGCGTTAATTTATTTACTTCCATTATTTTAAAAACAGGCTTAGAGCATTGAGTGAAATGCAATGTCATACAGATAGCCAGTTTGCAGGGCTATGATTGGAAATCAGGTCTGCTTTACTTTAAAGCCAAAATGAATTGTGTGTGTGTGTGTGTGTGTGTGTGTGCGGGCATGTGTGATATGCATTCTTGCATCGTTTTTATTTACAAAAGGTAATGGGCTCTAACGGTGTTAGGCAGAATGCATCTCAGAGCACACATCACAGGCTGAGTTATGAAAGCAGAGCCATAGTCAAGTGTGGGGCTTGAACATGTTTAATTTGCAAAAATTTTGGAGACTGGAATTTCCTAAAAGCGTTAAAAATGTTAACTAGATAACATTTGGGAACAATCTATAAAACACTTTTACAATATAGATACACAGCTCTAATGTTATTCATTGGAAGGCCAGAGAATTAAAACAAATTAGTTCCCTTTCCCATTAGTGACAACATCCTGAAGCGCAAGAACTTGTCAGACCCCATTATCTGCAAATATATTTAGATTGTGTATCTTCTACTTTTCTAATTGTTGTAGATCATCACTGCCAGATACCCCTATCTTTCTAATCTAAAAATACTTATAACCAGTGCTATATACAAATCAGACAACCAGAATTTTACAAATGTAGGTTGCTAATATTGCATTGGGACTGAATTAGAATAAAAGGAATCAGTAAAATCACATGGAATCCACTCTTTCTGGATCTGGCTTGGATTGGGCATTTTCTGATTCCCTAGTGCTATGCCATTTGCAATGGATGTCCTATTATCTGCTCCCAAGCAGCTTCTGTTTTTATTTTTCTGTACCTGGATGATCTCCAGGGCACTAGCTATGAGGAAGTGGGGAGAATGTATCTTTATAATTTTTTTCAAAAGCAATTTTTGTAGTCAAGTAGTAAGGAAATCCAGATGTGTTCATTGGGAGATTTCAGTGAAAGAAAAAATCAAGCAGATGGTGGATTTTTAGCTTCTGTAGTAAATAATCACTTGTAAAATGAAAGAAATTTGTTTTTTATGGTAAGGCACTGCAAAAGAGCAAGCATTTGCTTAAATCTCAGCTAGCTTAAAAATGTTTTATCAGGTTATAGGAGTTGATGCCCAGAAGTTACAAAATAAATGAGTAAGTAGTATTGTAAAAAGTATTTTCACTCATTTTCTCATTCATAAAATGATTATGCCTTAAATATTTTGATTGAAAAAGGCACACCAATATCTATATAAAAATTCTTTTAAACTGCTATGATTTGTTCAACAATAGTATATAATGACCTGTCAGGATTTAGTATACTACACTTTGACTGGACATATAACCCTACATTACAGAAAAGCAAGTTTAGATGGGGTAAAAGCAAGAAGTGTAATATAACAAATAATGGTCAAAAAGATTCAATATGAGGATTCAGGGAGGTAAAAACTAAGAAACATAAGCAAGCCAAAAACCAATGGAGAAGAGTCCGATTCAAACCAGCAATAGATTATATTTAGAAAATAGTTTTCCATATGCCCTTGAATATTTAAGAACCAGTAGATTATCTTATAGTAGACCTCTGATGGGTCCAGGATTTTACTGTAACTTGCTTTGCTGTCTTTTTTTTTTTTTTTTTTTTTTATAATTTCTTCAGACACTTAGGCCATGCTGAGGAGTAATATGTCCTCAGGTTCAGGAAGCAAAAGGATGAAAGACTGGAAGTTCTAATCCATCCCATCCATTCCCTTGCAGACAAGGTCACACCCTGGACATGGCCTCAGAGATCCACATGCCATGCCCAGTGTGTCTCATTGAGAACATCAAAGGGCGACTGGAAGTTAATCAGGAAGCTCTGAAGATCCTGTCTTCCTTCACACGGCCTCTTGCCGTGGTGGCCATTGTGGGCCTCTACCGCACTGGCAAATCCTACCTGATGAACAAGCTGGCGAGGAAGAAAGAGGGTGAGTGACAAGAAAACTTGAAAACACCAAGTTTTCAACCTGTGATACTTGATACTCTTATTTCCCAGTAAAGCTCTGCTGAGTCCTTTCTTTTCACCCACACTCCCAGCATGAGTATGGAGATGTGAGGAGAGAAAGTTAGAGATGGGGAGGAATATTGAAAGGTAATGTTTGGGCCACAGCTGGCTAATTATCTTCTGGGAGATAAAGGACAGAGGCCTGTTTCTGAAATATCACCTCTTTTTCTTTTTACTTAGTATCTCCTTGGATAAAGCAAAATATTGTCCAATCATAAAGCATAAGACACCAATAAAATAACATATATATACATAATTGTTTATAATTATATTAAAATTTTAGTAGCATAATATTCTTGTAAAAAAAACCCATCAAGTTTTCAACCTGTGATACTTGATACTCTTGTTTTCCCATCTCTCTATTGCAGTTCAGGTCAATACTGGTTATACTTTCTTCCATAGCCACACCTTGTTCTCCTTAAACCCTAGCTCAATTGTCAAGAGCATCTCCAATTTCCAGATCCCCTCATCTAGTACAACCTCTCCGCTTCCCCTGCAGGCTTCTCAGTTGGATCCACGGTGCAGTCTCATACCAAGGGAATCTGGATGTGGTGTGTTCCTCATCCCAAGAAGCCAAACCACACTCTAGTTCTGCTTGACACCGAGGGACTTGGAGATGTAGAGAAGGTGAGGGGCAAGAATCAACCCTCTCATCTCTGAGCATTCTTTATAGAGATTTTTTTAATGTACTTCCACTTGACTAGAGAATCTATATTTAATAGTCAAAGTTTGGAAACCTGAAGGGAGGAAAATATATTTCTAAGCCAAAGTCATGATAGGGAGACTCCACTAGTGTGGAGCTAAGCAGTTAACCGAAATGCAGAAAGATGTGGAGGCGGGCTGCACAGCTGGTAACTGGAGAGGCCCAAGTGGAGTGGAGGGAACAGGGCTGCTTTAAGACCCAGGTCCATTCCTGAGGAGGGAACCATCAGGGCTTGACTCCTGGCATCCTGGCAGGCTCAGAACAGCGGCTTGTAAAGTGGAGATTTTCATGACCTCTTCCAGGGACTTGAGCCTCTTTAACATCCCTCCCATCTCCTCTTGCCTGGAGCGTTTGGATCTCTCTTCCTTCAGTTCGTGAACCAGGGACGTAATTTCCTGCCTCAGCATCCAGTAGGTCGTGGTCACCTTTCTGCCAGCGTTGGCAAGGCTGAGTATATTTAATGCTTCTCATGCTTGGCATTGTCTAAGGAAGACTCGATCCCCATGCACTCCTCATTAACTGAGCAGAACTTGTCATGAGTTGGCATTTCTCCTCCATCTGTCCTGTCTGGCCAGTGCTTTTGCCAGCTGCGCTTCACATCTTACATAAAGTCTACTCCAAACAGACCGAACAAGCCTGACTATAAATACGAGACCCACCAAGAAACGGATGACAGGTAGACACACCAATATCTTCCATTGGAGGACGTGGACAAGGAGGCGTGGACTCTGGCCGTCCAGCCTCAGTTCCAGCAGCCTCCTTGCCTAGCTTCTCAAGGATGGGCCCAAAGCCCAGCTCTACAGAGGACCACAGCCTCTCCATGGACCATCCACACTTGGACTGCCCAGTCACCATGGAGCCTCTGGCCACAACAGACCCAATGACACCCTAACCTTCCAAGTGGAATCAGCCAGCAATGCCAACACTTATTGGTCATCAGTGATATGGTTGAGATGGGGGAAGATTTGTAAATAAAATGCCCTCGTCTCCATGACTACCAAATGATCATTCTCCATCTCTACCTGTATGTTTTTGTATCAGTATAAATTAAAATACAGTGAAAAATAGCAAAAAAATTTTTTCAATGCTAATGACAGAACTATTCAAATTTATATGTTTCTCACAATCATTTTTGTTTGTCTCATTGAACATTGTAGGTCAGGGGCTTATTTTTAATGATTGCTCATCTGGGAATGCCATGAGACATGACTTAAATTTGTTCTTACTTCTAGGGTGACAAGAACAATGATACTCACATCTTTGCACTGGCAATACTACTGAGCAGTACCTTTGTTTACAACACCATGAACAAAATTGACCAGAGGTCTATCGATCTATTGCAGTATCCTTTTATGATCCAGGACGGCACCAAAGCCAGAGAGAATTCTTCTATCCCCCAGCTGTGTTTATGACTCAAACACAAAAACAAAAATGTGATAAACATTAAAAGTACAAGAAAAACAGCCCTTATACTTACTGATAATATGGGGAATTGGTTACAACCAAAAGAGAACAATGGTATAAGGATGTAAGGAATTCAATATGGGCTTAACTGCAGTCCTATTTCCAACCAGTTTTCCTTAATTATATTTCAGTTATGTAACAGAACTGTCAAATCTGCTCAAGACAGTATATTCACCTGATCTTGATGGGGCTGAAGATGCAGCTGACATTGTGAGCTTCTACCCAGACTTAGTGTGGATTCTGAGAGATTTCTTCCTATCCCTGGAAGCAGATGGGCAGCACATCACAGCAGATGACTACCTGAAGAACTCCTTGAAGCTGAAGCAAGGTAATCGGGACTTCAGTTTTGGAAAGAGAGAGAAAAGTAATACAAGAATATTTCTGAGTATAGGTGGTTACATTTATAGTTTCCCATATGTAATCGCTTGGCTAAACTGCCAAGTAAATAATTAACACGACTAATTTAAAGTGAACTAATAGATTCAATATGAAATTGTATTACTTGCTATTCTTGGAGCAAATTACTTTTCTTTCTTCTTTTCCCTGATGGGTTACCTTTTAATTTTTTGCTTAGGGTTTGTGGAGATGTGTTAAAATAAATAATATTAGGTGGAAGGCAAATTTATTCATGGGAAATACATTAAAATAAATGCTAGTTCTATAGTAAATAAATCCTATTTTTCCTTCCCCAGACACTGATCAAAGTCATCAAAATTTTAATATGCCCCGTCTTTGTATACAAAAATTCTTTCCAACAAAGAAATGCTTTGTCTTTGACTCACCCACTCACCGGAAGAAGCTTGCCCAGCTTCAGACACTGCATAATGATGAACTGGATCCTGACTTTGTGCAACAAGTGGCAGATTTCTGTTCCTACATCTTTCACCATTCCAAGACTAAAACTCTTTCAGGAGGCATCCAGGTCAATGGACCTCGTGAGTACCTTTTTTAGGATTTTCCTTAAACTCAACATAAAGGATGGGTTACCGTTAAAAGTTTCTTCTTTCGTTGTCAATGTTGAAAATGCATAGTCAGTTACTACTAAGAAAATTGTATGAATCACATTTATTAAGTTATTAAGTTCCAGTGGGTACCCAAAACATTCCTAGTGATTTTTTTAGTTATGCCTCTCAAGTAGGATAAACTAGGAATACGATCTGAAGAAAAGGTCAAATTAAAGAGTTCTATTCATAAGTGGTCCACTGTTGGACTAGACTAGCTACATGAGTTGGCAACATTTGTTCCACGAATATAGTGGATACTTATTATGTGTCACAACCTTTGATAAGCACAAGAACATATACATTCTCTGTAGAAATGGAACTTACTTGATACCAACATTAAATAAACAGAGGCCCAAGATGTCTAGAGCCCTAAAGGAAATTTAAGCAAGACATCTTGGTCCAGATTTTTTCTAAAGACTCTAGGTCTCAGAACTCTATAAATTATTGCTATACTCTAGAGCAATGATTTTCAACTGGTGTGCCTCAAGAATTCTTAAAACACGCAGAACCTGACTATTTAGTCAGGGGCACTGACCTCTTTTCCTTTAGATTGTCAAATAATAATAATAATAAAAAAGAAAGCAGTCAGTACGACAATAGCCATCTGGTGTGAATGAATCAAAATTATAGTTTTTTGTGGTTTTTTTTGTCAGATTGGGAAAAAAATATATTTTTTGGTGTGCGGCGGAATTTTAGTAACTCGTTTATGTGTGACATGAGACGAAAAAGATTGAAAATTGCTGCTCTAGAGGGGTGGTGAATGCAAACAAAAGTATGCAAGGGACAAAGAAGACAAATAAGAAAGTTTCAACAAAGAGTAAAAGTGGCCTAGTCGAATTTGTGCACTTTGTGTTTTTTCAGCTAGCTCTCATTTCAGTTTTACATACTCAAGTGGAAGAGAAAAGAGAATTTTGAAGGGAAATGAAACCTCAGGAAGATGGAAAGAAAGGGAAGAGTAAAGAGGCAAAAGGCCTCTAGTAGTCTAATTAAATGAATATGTATAACTTTAACAATTTCCTCATTTCTCAATAGAAGGATGGCATGAGGATGATCACATAGATCTTGATATTTCTCCTTTGAACACTTCCTTTTCTCAAAAAAAAGAAAGATCTGACTTTTTAGTCACACAACTTTCTAAAATAAAACTTATTTGGGCCACCTGAACACAGCAGAATACTGAAAAACTCAGGCCATGCGTTGTTAAATTAACATTCTCAGAACTACCCAGTTTAGAGCATGCCCTCTTTTTCTGAAAATAATGCAAGCATCTTTTTCCCCTGTGAAGGTCTAAAAAGCCTGGTGCTTGCCTATGTCAATGCCATCAACAATGGGAATTTGCCTCGCATGGAGAACTCAGTCTTGTCCTTGGCCCAAATCAAGAACTCAGCAGCAGTACAAAAGGCCATAGTCCACTATGACCTGCAGATGGGCCAGAAGGTGCAGCTGCCCACAGAAACCCTCCAGGAGCTGTTGGACCTGCACAGGGCCAGTGAGAAAGAGGCCATCGAAGTCTTCATGAAGAATTCCTTCAAGGATGTAGACCAAAGATTCCAGAAGGAATTAAAGGTATTTAATATTCTTTGCTCTAGCTCATGGGGCTTGCATACATTACAAGTAAAAGTATTGCTATGAAATGCAAAATGGGGACTTAGTTAAGAAAAGCAATTCTTTTTCTTTTAATTTTTAATATATTTTTATTAATTTCGGAGAGAGGAAGAGAGAGGGAGAGAGAGAGATAGAAACATCAATGATGAGAGAGAGCCATTGATCAGCTGCCTCCTGCACGCTCCCTGGTGGGGATCGAGCCCACAACCAGGGCATGTACACGGACCAGGAATTGAACCACAATCTCCTGGATCATAGGTCGATGTTCAACTGCTGAGCCACGCCAGCTGGGCAAAAATCAGTTCTTCTTAGACTGGGAAATACTATTACTTATGTGATCAAGATATCACTGTTATTCTAAAAACAAACAAACAAACAAAATAAACAAACATACTCTGGGTCCTATGGATTCTGATATATATATTTTTTAATATGTTTTTATTGATTTGAGAGAGAGGAAAGGAGAGGGAGCGAAAGACAGAAACATCAATGGTGAAAGTGAGCCATTGATTGGCTACCTCCTGCACACCCTCCACTGGGGACCTAGCCTGAAATCTGGACATTTGCCCTGACTGGGAATTGAACCATGACCTCCTGGTTCATAGTTTGATGCTCACTGAGCTACGCTCGCAGGGCTGGATTCTGATCGTTTCACACACACACAATTCACCATGTTACACCCATGAACTAATTTTTTAAAATTAATTTTATTCTTTAAAAATTGCATTCATAAATATATAAAGTATTAATTAACTTTTCTTTTATATTAATAAAGTATACAAAATTGCCAGATGGATCTACTAAAATATCATGTTTCCAGGTTTAATAGCATCCACTCATCTCATTCTAGCCAATTATTCTACTTCATCTCCTTATTGGGAATCCAAGGCCCTATAAAATACTGAAGCAAGGAATAGTTGCAAATGAGTAGGTTGCACTTAAAATTAGGGCATGAAGCTAGAGATCTTTAGTCTGAAGATCACATCTAAAGCAGAAATAGCAAGAGAAAGGGGTTTCAGGAGATTTGAAACACAAAACTAAAGTCATTTTTCTGCACTGTATCACCCTAGGAACTTTCCTAGGTTTGGTAAGAAGGATATACTCTTGCTGTAGTTCTCTAGTTTCTAGGAAAACACACACACACACAAAAGAGATTCTTTTTGAGAATCATTTCTAGAGATACTGAAGTGCTGCTAACATCTTTTCCATGGGCCTTTGTCCCTTTGAAGACCCTGCTAGAAGCAAAACAGGATGACTTTTGTAAGCAGAACTTGGAGGCATCATCAGAGCGTTGCTCAGCTTTACTTCAGGATATTTTTGGTCCTCTAGAAGAAGATGTGAGAAAGGGGATTTATGCAAAGCCAGGGGGGCATCGCCTCTTCATTCAGAAGACAGAAGAGCTGACGGCAAAGTACTACCGGGAGCCCAGGAAAGGAATACAGGTATCCCTAGTTTCATATATTAATTGTGGGACATTGTTAGAGGATGAAGGAGGGCTTCTTTCAAAATCCAGTGAAGATAGGAAGAAAGTATTTGTACTCTAAAGATAGCTGTGGAATTAAACTCAGCTATCGCCATAATCACCAGACTTTTACTGCAACCACCAACATTCATTGCAACACAGGGACTCTTGATTACATGGGACAGAATTCCACTACTTGACACTAACTTAAGAAGAAACGGTAGTTCATTGGTTTACAGGAAAGATTTAAATTTAGTTGCAAATGCAGCTACGTTCAGAAATTTAAACAATGTCATCAATTTTCCCCTTCTTTTTCTTTCCAACTCCCACTTAGTTTTCTGTTCTGTTTTCTTCGCCATTGGCTTCATTCTCAGGCATGGCAGCAAAGACTTCGCCAGCATCTCCAAGCTTAACTACATCTCTTGCCCTCAGCCTCAGGGGAAGAGAGAGCCTTTTCCCCCAGTATCTGTATCAGTCTTTAAAACACTCAAGTTGAGCATTTTCTCACCTGAACCAAAATCTTTTGTATCACGTGAACCTGGGTGCTCTGATTAGCCTGCCCAGAGTTTGTGCCCATCCCTGTGACAGAAGGGGCTTGATTGACAGTTCCACTAAGTGCAGGCTGAGCAGTTCTGGAGAGGAAAGGATGCTGTGAAGAAAAAGAAATAAAAAGCTTTACAACATGCCCAATCTCCGGTTCCTACTTCTAACTGCATGATTTTGGGGTTCCTAGACTGAAGAAGCTCTGCAAAAATATTTACAGTCCAAGGAGTCTGTGAGTGATGCCATTCTACACGTAGACCAGGCTCTCACCGCAAGGAAAAGGGAGATGGAAGGTGAGAGGAAAGTGGGAGAGATGAAAGATAGAACTTCCTGCACATTTTCAACTAATTTGGGCTGGTTTACATGGGGCCTTTAAACTAGAGCAAGAACGGCCAGGGTGACTTTCAGCTCTTCAAGCTTTACCTGAGTAGGGCGTGCACTGTCAGCTGGAAAGGAAAAATGGCCCTAGGGAATTTCCTCCAGGAAGCAGCAGCACCAATAGGAGGGGGAGACAGAAGGAGGAGACGCTTGAATCTTAGAGAGGTTTGTCCTTTCCTTCTTTCTCAGAAGTACATTTGAAAGAAGAGTCTGCGAACGCTATAGCACAAATGTTGCTGCTGATTCAGAGGTGGAACCAGCGGATCATGGAGGAGAGGGAGAGAGAACATCAGACGCTATTGAGACAAATGGAGAAACAGCATCAGAGGAAAATGGAAATAGAGGGAGCCCGGTATCTGGCACAGCAACAGAGGGATTTGGAACATCAGCTCCAGGTACTCGCTCATTATTTCATCTCAGAATTTTGTATTGATAACAGCAGGGAGCAGGAACAAAGAGGGAGAAGCATAGTATTATGGCTCAGGGTAAGGACTTTGGAGTCAGACAGCCTGGTGAGAATCCCAGGCCCACATCTTACTAAATATATAGTTTGGGCAAGTTATCTGTCCCTTCTGTGACTTAGTTTCCACTTGTGGAAAATGGAGACAATAATACCTATTTACAGGGTAATTAAATGAGTTAATATTTGTGTTTAGATTGGTGCTGAGTACAGAACAAGCACTACACTTTGTTAAATAAAACCCAAGGACACTTCTAACTCACAGAAGTTAGTCTTTTTTGTTATGTTCTTCATTGCTATAAGCAGTCTTTTCCTTTAGTCATAAGTAACCTTGTTAAATTAATTTCATATTGCTTTTAACTCGAAGTTTCTTTCATCCAGTCCTTTATTATCATCATCACTCAATAGCAGTGGTTCCTACTTACCAAGTACTGTACAAAGTACTTTATATGCATTCTCTCATCTAATCTGTTCATTGTGAAGCAGAACGATTATGGATTCATTTTTCTGATTAAAAACATTAGGTTCCAAAGAGATAACTAAATGCTAATATCACCCAGCCTCTCAAGTTATCAAAGCTGCCTTCCCAAGTGAGTGAGAACTGCAGTGCTTTTATTACTGCAAACCTAGTATGAAATTCTTATGTGAACACCTCCCCTAGGGTGACCAGTCTACCTGTAGGTCCTAGTTTTCAAGGTGATGCTCCAGGACATTTCTGTGATTACAGATCTACACTGAAGGGCAGTGGAGTCAAACTGGGGTTCTTGATCTCTTCACTCTTTCCTCTACTTCTGCCCCATAACTGTGGAGACCTGAAACAAATTCCCTGATCAAGGCTCAGACCCCTCACCTGACTGTGGATGTCACCTAGACACCCAGTAGTTGTATTAGCCTCTCCTCGAAGAACTAGATCCGCCATTCCTCTGTGTATAAATGAAAATTGAAGTCAAGATGTGGCTCAGGATGCCCAAGGAGGAAGGGACCACGGGATGCAATTCTTGAGACGCCAATACTTCAGGAATTGAGAGATGTTGATGATGCTGCTGCTAGAGAAAGAGATATGGAAGAATGGCTCAGGTAGGAAGCCAAAAATGAGAGGTAAAGTGGACAATAGAAAGGAAAATTTAGGGACTGTCTTTCGTTTCTGATGGCTTCAAATAAGTGAGGAAAGTCAATGATTTTGGCTTATCTTCCCCACCTCTCCAGTGATGTAGATATTACCTTTTGTTAAGCTCTTTAGTTTTATTTATCACTCTTCAGGAAGAGGCTGCACAGCGGAGGGAGAGAGCCGAAGCTGAAAAGAGAAGACTCCAGAGGGAGCTCAATGCACAGCAGCGAGACGATTCATGCATCTTACTCTAACGCTAAACATCAGAACTTCTTTTCATGTTCACTTTCCCTGAAGATAGAAAGAAATACGAAACTATAAAACTTGGGATGATTACTGTTTAAATAAAGTTTACAATAATTATATCAAACTTTTGTATTGTTATAAAGTTATGATGCTCACATAATTGGTAAAATGTGCATTTCAACAGTTTAACTGATGATTAATTACTTCCTTAAAAAGATCATGAATTGTATAATAAAGGGCATTTGATTGCTGCATTTATTTGGTAGAGATATTGGGCTGGTTCTTTCAGGGAAACTTTCCTTTGTACCTCAATGCCAACCCCTAATTTTCTCAGGGGGGATTGGAAGTGCCCTAAGGGGTGTGGTCAAATGGGGCTTGATTAAAGTCTTGAGCTTAAGTGGACATCATTCCTGCCAAGTGGTCATATGCTGAATGCCACCCCGGCAGTCATTTTATTTAAAGCAGAATCCTAAGTTATATAAGCCTCGCAATATCAAAATCCAGATATGCCTTAGAATAAGTAGAGAAAAAATCAGGAAGACTATACAACAAAATTATAGTGATTATTTCTGAACTATTACATTAGGAGTTTTATATCTGCAGTAGATGTATGTATTTTTATTGTTATGAAAAGAGTACTCATGTTAACTACAGGATTTTTTTTTTTAAGAAAGCTGTGGGCAGAGAAAAGGGAAATAAGAAATGAGTAAGTAAAATTTTCAAAAGAAAAAAGCACACACCCTACCGCAAACCTATACAAACAAACAAACAAGCAAACCCCAAACACTGAGGGGGAAGGGAACTAAGCGGCCGGGAGGCGCCTCCCGCTTTCAGAGCCCGCGCAGAGCCACCGCGCGCTCGCCGCCCTCACCCCACAGACTTGCTCCTGCAGCCTCGGTGAAGAGCGGCTGAGAACTCCAACCGTTCAAGCCGCAGAGAAAAAGGCTTGTCACCTTTCAGTTTCGGATTTCCTCATTCCCGCTCCTCACTGCTTGGAAAGCGGTCACGGGTTTCAGCTTCTGAAGACAACAGCTGGCGCGCGCAGGAGCCAGGTGCTGGAGGCGCGCTCGGGGGACGCGGAGGGCAGCTGAGGGAAGCTTGTCCTCTGGCTGCGGCTCCCTCGCCACGTAAATTCTGTCCTACATTTGGTCTTCCATGCACAAGTCCATGAACCAACTAGCCGACCAACTAACCGACCAACTAACCAACTAACTAACTAACTAACTAACTAACTAACTAACTAACTGACATGTGCCCAAGGCAGACACTGGCAAGTGGTGAAGGCAGCTGGTGGCGGGCGCAGGGGGCCCAGGGGCGCGTGGCCTGTGGGGTACCGAGGAGCCTCAGTTTGGGTTGGAGGCGCCTTTGAGGCTACAGAGCACAAACCCAGTCCCCGGGATGTGGGATGCGGGATGCGGGATGCGGGATGCGGGATGCGGGATGCGGGATGCGGGATGCAGGATGCGGTTCTCCTCTTCAGGGACCCACCCAGGGCTGCACAAAGCACCCTGCACAAGAGAAGGAGGAACGCGCCCCACTTCGCAGGCGGGATGGGGCTGAAGCCCTTGTGGGGACCGAGGGACCCAACCTGGCGCTCCCGCAGGCGTGTTGGGTGAGGCCTTTCCTTTCACCTTCCTCTCCTCTCCTCAGACATCCCCTGACTGCGCCCTGCCAGGCATTGGAAAGACAGAGGGACAAGATAAACCTTTACATTAGGGGCAATTTAAATGTAGAATCTGGACTACTGATTATTTTTGTATTCATCACATCCAGTATTCCAAAGATCCTAGGAAGCTGTATTATATAGAATAATTCAGTGACACTCTTCTAACCTGTTGTTAGTCAGCTGTTAAAAACAGCATTGTGGTCTAACTATATAGTTTGTTCATCATGCACCATTTCTAAATGCATGGTTCGCCCACAAATAATAACCTGCAGTACTCACTAAAAAATACGGGTTTGGGACATATTTAACCATCACCCCAAATGACTCTTGTGGACAGTAACTTTGGAAATGTTGATCATTTATCCCAACCTAATAGCATTGTTTCATTCTATTTGTTTATTTGGAGGTAAAAGTGTCTTGGATTGGCTACCTCAGTCTTACTCTGCATTTTTTTTTTTTTTAAATATATCTTTATTGATTTCAGAGAGAGGAAAGGAGAGGGAGAGAGAGAGATAGAAACATCAGTGATGAGAGAGTCCCCCTCCTGCATGCCCCTGACTGGGGATCCAGCCCACAACCCGGGCATGTGCCCTGACCAGGAATCCAACATCGATCTTCTAGATCCTAGGTTGATGCTCAACTGCTGAGCCACGCCGGCTGGGCTGCATTTAAATTTTTAAAAATTACTTTGTAAGATTATTTACTTCTCCCCAAGCCTTTTGAAATATTAACTCTAAGAACTCTACATCCCTTCTTGCTCATAACATAGCAGTAAAAGGCTCGTGTTTTATCTCCGATCTCTTCTCCCAACCACCTATAGAAAAGAAGAGAAACTAGACAGAGGAAGTCTGTTAAGAATCAAATTGATGTGGTTTTTTTCCTCACATGTGGGGAGCTGCTGTGGCTCCAGGATCTGCTCCTCGCACGGAGGAGCTGCCTGGGTGAGCTGCAGATGTGCTCTCCTGCTCCCTGACCCAGACCTTGAGGCATCAAGGCGATACTAATTTAGCTTGCGGCCAGAAATTCCAGAAAGGCTTATCAGGAATTTGGCCCCGGCCTGAAGGGTCAAGGGACAGTCAAGCCACATACCAACCAAGGACTCAATCCTCCCCAAAAGTTCCCGTTGAAGCTGAGATAAACATAGTTACCAAGGTCCGAGCTCATGCAGGTGGCAGGGTGTTTACTCTGAAAGAGCATTCATGCGCCCTTGAAGGAACGCGGGGCGGGGTGCTAGTCAGCAAAATCAACAGTGTCTGTATAAATTGAGCTAGGAAAATAAACTCGGGGCTGCAATCACAAACTGCAGTCCTCCTGATCCCATCTCTTTTGTGTCTGTCTTTTCTTAATCCTCACCCCTTCCTCAGGACCGTTTGACTTTGCCGGCGGGCTCCGGCACTCACAAAAGAAAAATTTCAGTTATTCTAGTGTTACTTGGCAATTTCCATTTTATAGAACCTATTGCCACAGAACTAATTGCTTCAATACTTCATGACTTCATGGGCTTATTGTAGAAACAGTACATTAACTGTGGGAAATTAAAAATAATATATTGAGAGTCTTTTTATTATTAACTTGTAATGAATTAAGCAAAAGTTATGGAAGAGAAATTTGAGGTTTACAGTGTAAGTTTCTTTTTCAAGGTCTCATGGGCAATAGATGAGGAGAATCCTAGTTGTGAACCATAGCAGCCTGACTCCTCAGTCTGTACTGTGACACCCCAGGATGTTTCTGGGTTCCTCTTGCTGACTCATCCTCTTTAGTGCCCTCCCTCCCCACCAGTGGTCCCTGCTCTTCTGCTTCTGCCTGCTGTTCTTTTTCATGGGACAATTCGGTTGCAGTCATACTTCTTGCCTTCACACCACCTTTCACTCCTGGGAGAGAATTGTCACCATTTACCAAAGACAATTCTTTATCTTCTTTTGAAATTTCACCCTCCTTATCTCCTTAGGTATCTATTTCTTAAATAATACTTATATAGCATTTACTAGTACCAAAGAGCTTTATATAGATTATGGGATATTTCATTCTCTTGCTGACCCTATTATTTAATTACTATAAGAATTTCCATTTCATAGATGGACAAAAACAACACTGAGTCACAGAAAGATTAAATATCTTTCAAGTAGTCGCACCACTTGTGAAGTATGGGTCCTGTCTACTTAATGAGACGCTCAGAGCCTCCCATTATGGATTACATAACTACACTTCAAGACTCAGTCCTCAGTCCTCCTCTATTAAGAGACTGTTTCAGCAGAGCTGGCCTAGAGCGGCAGCTCAGTGCTGTCTTTCCCAGGGCAGTGTCTTCTCCCTTTAGGTGACTTTCTCTTAAAAATGACCCAAATAAAGGAAAGGAGGTGCGACATGAAGATGGACCAGAAAAACAGAGTTCTTGTCTCAGCCCTCTCTCTAATTCTACTTATGAATGTGTGCTTTTTATTTCCTCTTGAGATAAAAATACACAAGTTAATAGTGTTTACATTAATCTGTAATGCAACTTATTTGAGCCTATAAAAATAATAGATGAATGGGGGACGCAAAGTGTTTCTTGAGAAAGTCTTTCATATGTGTAAAGATTGGACTGACTGGCCTTGCTGAAATGGAAGCAGCCCTTCCCCTGCTGGACCCTTACCTTCTTTCCAGTTTAATCATGTCGCTCCTGGGCAGACTGGACTACTCATTGTCACTGGATGTTGTTTACTTCTCCCTAGCAGGTTTTTGTCTGTGCTCCATGGTGAGATCTAAAATTGAGGGGATCTAGATGTGGTATGTATCCCACCCCTCTAAGCTGAACCATACCCAGGCCTTTCTGTACACTAAGGACTGGAGGGTGTGAAAAAGATAAGGCAGCATGTTGAGAAATCTTCTTTTCCCTTGCTTTTTAATTCACCATCTTCATTCAATTTGTGTGAAATATTCTAGCAAATAGCAAATGCAGGTTGTAGATGAAGTTAAGTGCTCTTCCCTTGAACTTATTTCCTGAGAGCACAAATATTTTGATACTTTAAGGCAAGAGTTTCATCTTATTTTTAACACTAGGGTTAATGACACAATTAAATGAGTACTTACTGAGTTTGTAGATATGGCAACCGAGGCCATGTTTTCTTTCCTGTAACTTGGTTGCTGTGGTTGAGAAGAGGACTGCTATTAATTCAGCAAGTCCACATTCAGGAACTAACCTTAAGACTTATTTATCCCAGTTGAAAATGACATAGTAGTAGTACATTTGTGGCAGGATGGCTATCACTCCAAAAGACTGAAAACAACTTTAAGTCTTAAGACATGCTTACAAAGGAGAAATACTCAAAAGTCACTAAAATGAAAGGGGGGCTCTGTGTGTACTAACGTGAAGAAACTTACAGATTTATCTTATGTGAAAAAAAGATGCAGGATGTGTGTATGGTGGTACCACCAAATTTAGCAAATAATGACTATGTGCATTTATGATTTTCTATCTGGAAAAATATAAAGCAAAACAGTATCCATGGACACAACAGGAATGAACGTGCATAGCTGACGTAAGATATGAAAGGATAACTAGTCTTACATATTTTCTGTATCTTTTATATCTTGTATGTATTATTACTAAAATATAAATAAGTACAATTACAAAATTGAAACTAAAATAAAAATACATGGAAACACAAAGTTCTCATGACAAAATCAGAGTCTTTAACACTGCTAGAAAGACCATAAGTCAGCTCAACAGAATGAGTCTTCTTTTTACGGCTGGAAACAGAAATTAGAAGATATGTGTCTTAATTTTGTTGCCCTTTGGGCCTCTCAATAAGGTCTTGGAATTTCTAATTTCTGTTTGGATATAAAGTCTACTGGGATGTCAACTGGAATGGTCTCCAAATTCCTGCCCCACATTTATAAAAGTAGTGAATTAGAAGAAAAAATTATTCAGGATCAGCTCAACATTTTAAGAATTCTTTTCAGCAGTGTAGGGCTTAAGACTGTTGAGGTTGGAATGAACTGCTTGTATCTCCACACGCTGTACGTATTCTCTTGACTCTGGACGTTTGCACACAGATTTCCTTAAATACTCGGGGGCTCACCCTGTACCCGTTATTTGCAAGTTTCTGTTCCTCCTTACCCTCTGCCATTTCCTGATTTCCAGAGACTGCATAAGGTTCCTTCCTTGGGCTGGTATTGTGCTGTGATGTCCCTGCTACCACAGCACTTTTATATAATTATGAAATTAAAATGACCTGTTTACAGCTGTCTCCATTACTGCCTCATGACCTCATCTACTTGCTGATCTTCATCTTCGTGTATTTGGCTCCCATCACAAAGGCCACCCTGTGCACACCAGGTGTTCAAAAATTAGAGGTGAGTCTATAAGCTGCCATCCAACAAGGCCCCAACTAGCATTTTCTTACTATATCAACTGCTCTCCAAGTCCTCAAAATAAAGGACACAGTTCTAGGAACTAGTGCAGTAGGGACTTGCTGAGGCAGAAAGAATATGCACACCCGTCTGAACCTGCTGCCCTGTTCTCTCTGAGGCACGGGACACTCCATGTGCTCTGGGTTCTTCATTCTTCTCTGCCTTGACAATTACCCAGCAATGACGTCACCACCTTTGTCTCACAGTTGAAACAAAACTATCCTTTTGTTATGAAGATCAATTTCCCATTGAACATGATGCCTGCCACCTTGCATAATCAGCTATAGCCCCCCTCCAACTGGAGACCTATTTGACCTGTCCTCTGACTCCCAAAGACACTGCCCTTCTGGGCTCAGTCCCACAAAGCAATTGGAGTGCTGGGCAGAACTGGGACCTTCAGAGCACTTCTCCCTAAAAGGCTCTTGCTGGGGACTCAGATGGTCGCTGGGTTATTTGGCTCCAGTTGTGGAGGGGGGTGGCATTCTTTTCTTCAGCCCTTGCCAGTGCAGCCCGCACCACTCCCACGAAAGACTCACCTGACCTGCCCTTCCATCTCCCGGTGGCAACACCCTGGGGGCATCACCCTGCTGAGCTCTCTCCTGCAGAGAGGCCAGCTGGCTGCACCCAACCTGAACCTTCAGTGCACCCTGCTAGAGCAGCCTGGGTAGGAGACTCAGAAGAGACTTGAGTGGTATGGCTCTGGAGTAGGGGCCATTTTCACCCCATTGACTGCCTAATTGCACTTCTCCCAAGCAGGAAACTCATGAAAAAAAAAAAAAAAAAAACCAACCTGGGGTAGCAATACTTGATCAAACAAAATAGACTTCAAAACAAAGGCCATAAAAGAGACAAAAAAGGACATTATGTAATGTTAAAAGAATCGATCCAACAAAGGGATGAAACCCTTGTAAGCATATATGTACCCAATATAGGATCATCTAAATATATAAAGCAGTGGGGTAAAGACTGTCTATTCAGTAAGTGTTATTAGAAAAATTGGACAGATACATGCAAAAAAATGAAACTAGACCACCTTCTTCTACCATATACAAGAATAAACAAAATAGATTGTAGACTTAAATGTAAGACTCAAAACCATAAAAATCCTAAAAGAAAACATGGGCAGTAAAATCTCTGACATTTCTTATAGCAATATTTTTTAGATATGTCTTCTTGGACAAGGGGGAAAAAAGAAAAAAATAAACAAATGGGACTACATAAAACTAAACAAATTTTGCACAGTAAAGGAAACCATCAACAAAATTAAAAGACAGTACACTGAATGGGAGAGCATATTCAACAATGATACATCTGATAAAGGGTTACTATCCAAATTTTATAAAGAACATTTACAACTCAACAACATAAAAACAGTGGGCAAAGAACCTGAATAGACACTTCTCCAGAGGAGATTCAGATGGTCAATAGATATATGAAAATATGCCCAATGTCATTAATCATCAGAGAAATGTAAATTAAAACCACAGTGAGTTATCACCTCACACCTCGGAATGGTTGTCATCAATAAATTAAGCAAAAACAAGTGTTGATGAGATTGTGGTGAAAAGGGAGCCCTCATGCACTGAGAATATATGTACCCCTGTGTTCACGGCAGTGCTATTTACAAAAGCCAAGATTTGGAAGTATCCAAATGTTCGTCAGTAGAAGAGTGGATAAAAAAGCTGTGGTATATTATACAATGGAATACGACTTGGCCTTCAAAAAGAAAGAAATCTTACCTTTTGTGACATCATGGATGGACCCGGAGAGTATTATGCTAAGTGAAATAAGCCAGTCAGAGAAAAGCAAGCACCAAATGATTTCACTTATACGTGGAATCTAATGAACAAAATAACCAACCAAACAAAATCGAAACAGACTATAGATACAGAGAACAGACTGACAGCTGTCAGAGGGGAGTGGGGAGTGGGGTTGGGTGAAAAAGGTGAAGTGAAAAAGCAAAACAAACCAAACAAACAAAACCCCTCATAGACACAGACTATAGTATGATGATTCCCAGAGGAAAATGGGTGTGGGAGCAGGAAGAAGATGGCAAAGGATGAATAAATGGTGATGGAAGGAGACTTGACTTCGGGTGGTGAACACACAGTACAATATACAATGATGTATTATAGGATTGTTGCATTTGAAACCTATATAATTTTATCAACCAGTGTCACCTCAATAAATTCAATTAAAGATCTTTTAAAATGGACAACAGACAAGAATAAATAAGTAATAAAATTAAATTAAAAACTGATCATCTAATTTCACTATAATCTTTTGCAGAGTCCATTTTAACATTTAAAATATAAACTCATATCGAAGACAACATTCTGATGAAAATGTGATTGGTAGTATCAGGTCACATATCCAAGGGAAAAGGGGGATTCAAATTTTTCAAAAAGAAATTTCATTTTCTGACATTTTATTTTATTTAAGTCTCCTCCTTTATGTGATATAATGGAAATCTATTTTTGTTAGTGTTGTAAAAATTGTCTCTACAATCTGTTTTTTTAATTTACCACTGTTATCAAAGAGCCCATTTCACAGAAATATATTGGCTAAAATGGAATTGAAACTAAAAGAGCTGATACAGTTTTTGTTCTGTAGTTCAGTACAATGGAATGCTTTTTTTTAAATTTTTTTTTTTTATATATATATCTTTATTGATTTCAGAGAGAGGGCAGCAGAGGGAGAGAGAGATAGAAACACCAGTGATGAGAGAGTCATTGGGGATCGAGCCCGCAACCCAGGCATGTGCCCTGTCCAGGAATCAAACCTCTATCTCCTGGATCCTAGGCTGATGCTCAACCGCTGAGCCACGCCCGGCCGGGCTGGAATGCTTTTAAAAAAAAGTGAATTAAAATTTTCCTAGGATGCAGCTAAAATATATCTGTCAGCATTTTAGCTCACATTGGAATTCAAATATGATAGGAGTAGCTTAACAGAAAGGAAACAAACCGATGAGACAAAACATTTGTAGCATTTGTTGTTAGCTTTTTAAAAATATTGGTACAAGGTTTTGGTCATTTTGAATATTTGTTTTTGAATTTGTATTTTTCTTTTGCTTTATTTCAAGCAGACTCTCACCCCCTCCCCCACCAAATCTAGATCCATCCTGTATAAGCAAGAAACAACTATATGCAACAAAAGAACAGGGAATTTGTCTGGGTTATAAAATCAAGCATTGTATACACACACACTGTAGTTGTTTGGTTTTTTGTTTGTTTTGCTAATGAAAATCATCACGTTAAACACAAAATACTCTTTCAAAAAGGAGAGAGAAAAAATTGAACAAGTGAAAAAAAATTAAGGAAAAGAGATTAATAAACAAGCCCCTTTCCTCACAAAAGGACCCCTCCTGTCCCTTGGCTCACAGTCAGCTGGCCAGCCTCTCTTCCCTGTGGGTTCAGGGAACACAAGCCACCCGAGGAGGGCCCAACCTGGGATTCCCAAGGCAGGTGTGGAGGAGCCAAGACTCGCCTCCTACCTCACCTGCTCTCCTGCCTCAGTTAAAAATAAGAGGAGGGTGGGGGCAGAGGAGCGACCCAGTGACTCAGTTCTCTAAGAAGAGCGTGTCCTTTCAATGTGGGCTCTTATCAACCAGACCCATAACTGCTTGGCTGTGATATCTGGCAGGATTTTCAGCTTCTAAAGACAACACTTGGTATCCAGAGGAGCCAGACGCAGGAGGAAGAGCGAGCCAGGGAAGAGCTAGGAGAGCTGAGAACTTGTCCCTGTCTGCAGCGCCGGAGACACGTAAGTTCGCCCCTAGACTTGGTCTTCCATGCCCATGTTCCCTAACACCGACAGCGACCACACGTGCTAAATGCACACCCCGCACTGGAAGCGCAGGCTTGGCACCGGCCCGCAGGGTGCCAGCCGGGAGGCTAGTGCGTGGCCTGGCTCCCAGCAGCTCAGCTTCTCTGTTCGGGACCCAGGCCTCTGTGAGGGGACCAACGTACACTCTCCTTGTCACTAGGATGAGCTGCTCCTCTGGCACCCACCCAAAGCAACACAGAAGGAAAGAGAAAAGAATCCAACAAGTGAAAAAAATTAAGGAAAAGAGAGGGAGGAGGGGGAATGCATCCTACCTCAAATGCAAAGAGGAGCTAAGCCTTTCCTGGGACTGATGGAGTAAACCCCGTCCGCTTGCAGAGGCGCCTGGTGGAGTCTCTTTCCCCTCCATCCCCCTGTCCTTCCTCAGACTGTCCCTGCACCATCGCTACCACCACCACCTCACCTCCAGGCATAGGAGAAACTGAGAGAAAAGGTGGTTCTTAATTTTCAGACAATTTAAATCCTAAAAAATTGACTGAGATTATTTTTGTATTAACAATAGTTAATATTCCAAAGACAGTACAAAGCTGTGTTAGAATAATTCGTTCTCATGCTCACTGATCAAGTGTTAAAAATGACTAAAAGACCTAATAGTGTTTGTTTGTCATGCATTGTTTGTAGCATGTGGCCCATGCAAGAACTGTATCAGAATACCCTGTCATCTTTGCTGAGAAGTCAGGGCTTGGGGTCGTTTTCACCTTCACTTCATATGGCTGACTTTCCTCAAGAGTAAACTTTGGAAACCATTTAACTACATGCAAAAGAACTATTTCATTTTACTTGCTTATTTGAACTTAACAGATTTTTGGATTGAGTATTTCAGTTTTCTTCCATTTTAAAAAATTGTTTGTTAATTCATCTATTCCTACCCAAAATTTTAAATATTCAGTCCAAGAAATAAACCCTGCAGTTCCTCCTGTTTATACCCACCATGATGAAAACTGTAAAGTAGGGCCTCGCCCAGCTGTGGGCCCCGGGTGGATCTGGGTACACCCTAAAACACCCTGGCTCCAGCCTCTCTTCCCTGTCAGCTTAAAAATGGGAACTCATTTTCTTTGGTTCCAGTTAAATGAATTCCTGCACAAATAACTTTATCCGGGTCCTGTAAAGATTTGTCCTATTGTGTTTTGAGAGGGGGCTTCATTCTTTATCTCTTCTCCCTTTCAAAGTCTCCCCTCCTCCAACTGCTCCTGCTCCCACCATTCACTAAACCTGTCCTCATCAAGGCCGCAGGTCACATTTATTTCCCTTTCTCTGAGAGGCCTTCCCTGACCACCCCTTATATAAATCCAGCCCCACGTTCCCTGTCCCAGTTCCTCCTTATTTTCTCCTGAGCACTTTCCATCATCTAATATACACCTGCGTGTTGCTCATTAGCTTTCTGTGTTGTCTGTCTCCTCCTGCTAGAGCAGAGCTCCACGAGGCAGCAATTGGTATCCATTTTGGTCACCAATTGATACCAAGCACTTAGAACAGTGCCCAGCACATAGTAGGCACTCAGAAAATACACGCAGTCAATGAGAAACCAAATCATTCTGGATGTGAGATATGGTCTGTGGTCAGTCCTTGCCTCCAGCATGTGCCTTTCTGCCTCTGCTTCCCTCCAATATGTTGCTGTTCCCAAGGCTCCATCGTCAGTGTTTGTTTTTTTTCATTCTACTCCTTTCATGCATCACTTGGAGGGAGTTGTTTTAGGGTTTATCTCTGGACCAATACGATAGTGTACATAAGGAATCTGCACCAGGCCTTGACACACTAGGCTAAATACTTATCTTTTAGAAACATACCAAATGTAGGACACTGATATTTGAGCTCCAGGAGCACAAAGCTGATACGTAAATGTAAATGACGCCTGTAACCATTAGATAGGACTTCGGGGTCTTGTATTCTACTGAGTTGTTTCTCTGGGTTACAGCTCACCATGGCCTCTGAATACACCATGATGGACCCCATTTGTCTGGTGGAAAACCAGAAAAATCAGCTGACAGTAAATCTAACAGCACTGGAGATTCTCGACAACATCTCGCAGCCTGTGGTGGTGGTGGCCATCGCAGGACTGTATCGGACAGGAAAGTCCTACCTGATGAACCGCCTGGCAGGACAGAACCATGGTGAGTGTTATTCTGGGTCAGGGGCCATTTGCTTAAAAAGAGTGATAATACAGGCTGATCACACCTCTTTCAGGGTCACCTTAAGGAAGAGCCTAACTCCTCCCAGGGAAGAAAACTTTTAATTCTCGTTGCCAAATTTATAACTTCAACCTCATCTGTCTGCAAACTCTCACTCTTTTGTCCAGTAATAAGGGGTCCCCCAACCCCGTCAAAGATCCACCCCATTAGTCATCTACTGGGGAGCTCAGCTCCAGAAATTATTCCCTTCCTTTCTCCTACATCACTTCTGTTCTAAACTATGGAGTAATTTCATAGCATACAAATATTGTTCAATATTTGCTGTTTTTTAAAAGGATAGGAAGTAGAACAAGCAACAGTATATTCTGTATATCCCATATTTCAATGGGGCTACCATCCAATTGTTTGCTTCATTTCAGAGCCAAACTTTAATGAATTATATCTCTTTCTCTTTCCTGCGCTCTCTCTCACTCTTTTGTGTTTTTAATATGTGAACTATAACAAATATTGAAAAGTACATATACATATGTATACAATAATATTAATAAATATAAAGTGATTGTCTATATAATCACTGCCAAGATAAAAAAAAACACACAACATCGCTAACACCCAGAAGCCCAAATCACTCCCTCTCACAACACTAGAGCTCACCAATGTTTTGATTTTCATGGTGCATTCTTTCACTCTTCCGTACTAAAAATGGTTATATTTTTCTATCACGTTACTTTCTTGTTTCTTATTGACTTTTAGGACAACCTGACTATATCCTGTTAGGCATTTCTGTCTATGAAGACAGCATACCATTTTTTTCTGATGTCTTCCTCTATGGCTCAGCAACTCAGCACCATTAGGGGATTCAACCCCTGACCACTGAACTCCAAGGATCCCTTGGAATATCTCTCATGTTCCCTCTCTCTCCCTCTCTCTTTCCTCTCTCTCTTCCTTTCCTCCCTTTCCTCTTCTCTTCTTTTTTCTTTCCAATATCCCATTGGCTTCTAACAAAACATTTTGTCTTTGTATTTCTTTTAGAGGAATTCTTGACCACCAATCAGAGGAGGACACTTTTCCTTGCGTCACCTGAATTAATTAATAGGCTGTTTTTTGAGGGATTAAATGTTTGAGAGCTCTAAGAGAGAGATATCAGTCAAGGAGTTTCAACAATGTCTTTTCAATTCTACTTAAGATAACTTCAGGTAATAACAAGGCGATTTCCCATAGCTGAGGAAGTCTCTATACTAAAACACATGTCAAAACCCCAAAGTTGTGGTTTTACCACCCCACTCGTATCACAGAAAAGACATAAAGAAATTTGCACCCAGTCAAGTTCCATGAGCATAACCAGGTTACTGCTCTCTCTCTTTATTGAGGATTTGCTTTATGTGTTTTTTACGTCTCAAAGCTGAGAGCAAGGACCTTTAATTACACCCTACCTTTTCTCCCTGGGGTAATGGGAACTTCAGATTACTCTGTATTAATCAGAAAGCAACCAAACACTATAGTGTGTAGAAGAATGCAGACATCTCAGGCTTTATGTGCTCTCTGTGGAAAACACAGAGAAATTGAATGGTGTGAGCTATGCTGAATCAACCTCCCATAGGTATTTTATCATGTTCATTTCTATGCTTTATTGAAGGAAGCTTTGGCATATGGCAGGCGGTCAAAATCCTGGACTGTGGAATAAGAGATATCATCAGTGGGTTTCTGAGCATATCCTTCACACCCTCACCCACTGTATGTTTAATTTCAGCCTTTGGAAAGAGCATCTGGAATATCTCACAGGTTCTTTCCGTTTTCCTTCCATTTTATCCCCACTTGAGGCAGTGAGCAAAGAACCCATCATTTGTTAGAATAGAAAATAATTGAGGAAACTACAGGGAGGAAACGAATCCAAAGAAAGCTAAGGTAACGTCCAGGTCCTGGCAGGACACAGGTGACCCACTCAGGGGTCCTGAAGAGCAGCTAGTGAGGGCCTGTTCACAAGGCCGTAAGCACAGCACAAGGGGCCGGTGTGGGAGGAGGGTGCATCCAGAGTGGCAAAAGCAATGGCCAGGTAGACGCTACGATTACTGTCGCCGGAGGAGGCAAGGAAAAGTGGATAACAGATTGTGGCCAACACCAGAGAGACGGCATGAAGCTAAATGAAAGGGCTGTGACCCAAGGGAGAGGAACAGAGGCACTGGGACACCATGGCTCGCTCGGGAGAAAATGAGGGGACCACAAGCCTAAACTCTGGTCTCCTGCTGGTGCCTCCTCGTGATGGAATTCTACCAGAACCTGAAGGATAAGGGAGCTCTTCGGTGTCAGAAAAGAACATAAAGGTCAAGCCCCGGCCAGGTGGCTCACCTGGTTGGAACATCATCCCACTCACCAAAAGGTCGCAGGTTCAGTTCCCGGTGAGGGCACGTACCTAGGCTGCAGGTTCAGTCCCAGGTTGGGGCGCATACAAGTGGCCGCAAATCGATGTTTCTCTCTCACGTCAATGTCTTCTCTCTCTATTTCTCTCCCTCTCCCTCTCTCTCAAATCAATAAACATGTCCTCTTCAGGTGAGGATTAAAATATATATATACATCTATACACATCCATACACATATGTATACACACACATATATATAAAAAGGTTAATAGAATTTATGTTAATTCCGTAATGTGGCATAGCTTGAACTATTGATAGAGTGAGATGAATAGAGGAAACGAAGTGTTTTTGGAGAAAGTCCTTAATGCGTATAAAAGTTGGATTGACTGTCCTTGCTGAAATGAAAGCAACCTTCCTCCCAGCCAGGCACTCACATTCTGAACAGTTTAACCAGTGCAACCCATGGGCAGCCTGGACTCTCTGCTGTTGCTGTATAGCACTTTCTTCTCATCCTTTGCAGGTTTCCCCCTGGGCTCCACAGTGAGGCCTGAAACCAAGGGCATCTGGATGTGGTGTGTGCCTCACCCCTCCAAGCCGAACCACACTCTGGTCCTTCTGGACACCGAGGGCCTGGGCGATGTGGGAAAGGTAAGGCAGAGAATATTCTTTGTTCTTGAAACTCCACTTACATTTTCATTTGCCACCTCAGTTTAACTTTTACGACATATTTCTCTAAACTACAAATTCAGTTGTGAATTTTGAGGCTAACTTCTGTTTCACTGAACTTACTTTCTTGGTAAACTCAATACTTTGACTAGGAATAGATGTTTTTATTTTTATACTGAGGCAAAAGTTACAAGTTAAATACTTACAGGGATGCTGCATTCAGGGCTTTGTGTTAAGTACTACAGATAGGGCAGTGAATGAAGAAAAGACCCAGAGCCTAGTTGAGGAGCTAAGTAATATGCAGTGTTATCAGGATAGGGTACAATGGATACAAAAATTGAGACTCTAACCCAGTTGTTCCTGGAGGAAACTATAACCCATGGGAGCTTCTAGTTAAGTTGTGTGAGATTAAAGAGGTTGGAAGTAGGATCCATGAGAATGGGTTACAGTAAAATAATCTTTTTAAATTATCTCTAGAAAAGCCTCAGTTACACCAGGAATATTCATTATTTGAAGATGAACTTTGTACTAACATCTATAAAAACATGAGTTAGACCCTCCAAAATCACTATTGTGGGATAATATAAGTATTTTGTACTTGTACTGTTACTTACAATTCAATCTTTTCTCCTTATATATATTAGTGTGACTCTAAGTTAAAAGTAGCACCAGTGCATCTTTTACTGCAAAAAGGGGTGGTGGTGCATGAATTTAGAAAATCTGAATTTAAAAAGTACTCAACAGTCAGCTCAATGTAAACCCAAGATGATCTACTGATGTCTAATTGATTGTCATTTGCATAAACCTTCTTTTTCTCTAATCACATTTGTCAAGGAAACAGGATATATCAAATTGAACTGTTAGAAGCACAACTATTTGCTGCCTTTACACTCTAGTGTATCTCAGCAGTATCCATTACAAAGCCACTCCTGACTTGCCCTGAATCTTGTTTTCAGCATCATCATCTAGTCTTGCCAACCACACAGATAACCACCACTTCAATGAAATAAAATAATCTTGTAATATCTTTATATGGCCACATTTTCTAACAATTCTAATTGGCTTCTGTTGGTCCTTCCACCTACATGGTCTCTCTCTCTCCACAATTCCATTGCCTTTCAGTTCTTTAAAAACCCAGCTATTTTCAACCTAATGGGATTGTATCTCAATCAGACATAATCGCTTCTTGCCCTGAAAACAAAGAGTAGTCTTTCTGGATTTTGCATTCCCCCTTTGTCTTTTATTAACACTTTATTAAATTATTGGGGTGACAATGGTTATTATGAACATGTAGGTTTCAGGTGTGGGTTTCTATGTTACAAGAACTGTATATTGTTCTGTATGCCCATCACCCAAAGTCATATCTTCTCCCGTCACCCCTCTTTGTCTTTTATGTTATAACATTGGGTGTCACTCTTGGCAGAGTTTATCACCTTGGATGCATTTACATGTTACCATGTATATCTGCCCCTCTAGCAAGTCATCTCCGGAGGTCAGGAATTGCCCTATGAAACTTTACATGCACAAAAGAAAATGCAATATCTGGCAATTTTTAGATGCACAATGAGAAGTTGGTCGATTTAATTGAACAGCATGTGTGTAAGCCTGTGATTGAGAAGAATTTGCAAAGAAATCATTGCCCAATTATTATAACATACTTCTATGTTCTAGGCACTGTGTTAAACATTGACACACATTCACAGTGTTGGTCACTTTTGTTGCTAGCTAAAGAAACTCAGGCCATGAGGGAGGTCAATATGCAAAATGAGTTTTCAATTTAGCTTCACAGTTCATGTGTTGACTCTACTATTCAGTTATAGTAGAGGTGACATAGTGCATAAACAACGAAATGAGTGAATGAAGAGTAGACACTCACCTCACCACCTCCTGCCTCCAGAGGCTCCAATGCACTTCTGGCCACACAGGCCTCCTCTTGCGCTCTCAAGTTAATGGTGGGCAGTGGCTGCTGAGTGGGATGCAGATAACTGCTGCCCACACCTGGAAAGCCTCCCGGCCTCCCCCTTTCAGGCTGGTGGTCAGTGCTTGCCAGGTGTGTCCCTAGTGCTGTCCAATTGCTGGCAGATCAACAGGCCCAGGAGGGGACAGGGAGTGTCAGCAACAAGTACATTCAGCAGACCAAGCCCCTCACCTTGCAGCGCACCATCAACCTGGACCATCTTACCAATTACACCTTTGGTACAAAAGGTATAATGTCCTCTATGAGGACAGCTCTGTTGCAGCCAGATTCCAACCCATGAGGGAGGAATTTGATAAAATTGGATGAGAAAGGGCTGTAGAAGGGGCTCTGATTGTACATGAGCAATGGCTACCCCATGCGTTACTGTTCTAACTTGGAACAACTTTCTTAAAAATACCTGGTGGCGAACTTAACCCAGGAGAAGATGAAAATGAAAGACTAAAACACTTAATGACAGAGATACAGGGTCATCAGGATGGAGGCCTGCAAGACTGGGTCATTGATAACTGTGTTGGTAACTGTTGAAGACCAAATTTTGAGCGTCCTGAGTATCCATATATTCCTGCACATATTACCAAACCTAAGGAACATAAGAAGTTGTTTTTGGTTAAATTCAAGAGAAAGCCTTGTTTGTAGTCCCTAAAAATTACAAGGTGGTAGCTGCACCATCATTTGAATTGTTTAACAATGCACCAGGATATGGACCCATTATTTCTAGTTTTCCTCAGCTTTTGAGCAAGTTCAATTTTATATGCAACTGAATTCCCACACAGTGGAGAAGGAAATGCTCTACACAGTGTAGAATAAACATGGTAGAAGAGGGTTGGGTTTTTTGTTTTTGTTTTTATTTTGTCTCTTTCCCAACCCCTAAGTTGCCACCTGCTTTCTATTACTAAATAGTAAAGCTAATATGAAGAACTAGATAGTAGTGTAAACAAATATGATAATGTTTAATTTGCTTTTGTTTCTACTCATAGGTTCTTGTACAACATTAAAGAAAACAGACTTCCTTCTATTTGTATTATTTTTAAATTTTACATTAAACTTGTGAAATTTTTACAGGGAAGGATTATTCCCCACCCCACCCCCAGGTAAATGTTAAGAGACGGTGCCAGGTTTAGGTCTGTCGAGTTTATGGGACCCTTGCTCTGGTACCATCCTTGGGGGTGCACTCTGAGACCATGTGTGTTATAGATCTTTGTGATGAGGTTCTTCTATTACTTTAGGGAAATAAATTTGCTTGAACGAGTCCAAGGTGCAACTCCTATACCAAATTTTACACTCTGATGATTTGTATCACAGCAGAACTCTCAGTATATTACTGACTGGTACATTTTATACTAATATAGCCAGGTCTTAGTTCATAACCAACAGACCTTAAACATATGGAAAATCAGTAAAGTGGATTAGGGCAGAGAAAGTTATGGAAAATGGTATAAAAAGAGACGGATCTAGCGCTCATTTAGAATTTTTTTCTTCACATAATGGGTGTATTAATTATTTGTGCTGTTGTGAAATTATGTCTTAGTTATTCTTAAGACTATGGTAAAATGGTGATCTGTGAAGGAAGTTTTTAAAAGTGGGTGTGTTAGGTTTTGAACTCTTGGGTTGCAAAGTTGGTTTTTTCAATTAACATGAAGTTATATCCACAGAGATGAAAATTTGATTTTAGCAAGTGACGCAAAGCTTTTTCAAAAATAAGTTTGAAGAATCTGAAATCTAAGGACAAGATAAGGGATAGATTTTGTCAGCCTAATAGAAAAATAGCAAATTTTTTAAAACTTTAAAAAATAGTGCTAAATTATTATCAAATTTGGAGGAATAAAAAAGAATCTTAGGGCAAAGGTGTGTGCTGGCTGTGTCATTGCTTTAATGGACAAAATATACTGTGTATGCATTATTACAAACTTGTTGACTGTAGGCTCATTTTAAAGGACATCTTGTAAAACACAGCTACTTAAAGAAAATACATTGGTATAGCTAAGTTTTTTATATAGATAAATAGAAATGAACTTTTGATTAGTGCTTACATCTATATAGGACTGATCCCAGGGCTATTCCCCGAGTATTGGGGATCTGAAAGGTATCATGTATATTTCCCTATTTAGACTTGAGAAGATCAGATCAAGAGTACCTGAACAACTGTATTAATAAACATTCAAGTTGAGTTAAGGTCCTGCCAAACCTTCACATGACTAGGTATCAAGTAGTGACTGTAACCATATCCATGCTCACGTAGGTGATCACCAGTCTCTAGGATCAACTATGACCAGAGATTTCCTTTGAAAAAGCCACTAGTTCTGTGGATAGATTTCTTCCCTCAAGGGCTAACAGTCCTGCCTCTCTGAATTTCATTAGCATATTTCTAAGTCATGATAGTTTTACAGGTAAGCTCACTGATTAGCTCAGTCCTAAAGCATTGAGGGAGGCGGAGATGGAGACAGTGCTGATCTAGCCCACCTTCCATGATTGCTTCTGGCATCCAAGTGAAAAGCTACACTGACCACGCTTCAAACATGTTAGCTCTTGCCATTTGGGGTGGGTGGAAAGAGGCGAACATTTTCTTGGTGTGATTTATAAAGTGCTGTCAATAAAGGAGTGCTTGAGTTGACGAGTGATTTGATTTAAGGTCACTGACATCCTGCATAACTTAAGCTTTGACCTATAAATTATTTCTTGATCACTACTTCCCAGTATAATCAGTACTCAAGTCAGTCATCCATATTCTGGGGCCTACGTGAGAAAAATCTTTGATTTAAACTGGCCGGGTTACTAACCTCGGAACGTAAGAGATACTGTTTTTAATGTAAAATTCATAACACACACCCCCCCCCCAACTTTTGTAACTATTTCTGAACTGGTCAGTTATAGTTTTATCTCAAAACTCTTGTTTTGTTTTATTAAAGGGAACAGTAGGCCCAGGGAAATTCAAATCTGATTTATTCCTACAGCAGTAGAAGAGAGTACAAGGGCTCTCCTTAACACTAAGGTCTTCTGATAAATAAGTTTTTATCACACTTCTTCAAGAACTAAGTCTTCAAGTGTGCTTTCCAGTTCTCTGCATACTAAATACTGAATAGTTTTTAAAGGAGCTCTTAACTGACATTTTTCTGTCTTCTGTGTTCCAGGTTTGCTTATATATGAGAGTGCGCTTTTGCATTGTATAACAGCAATATTTGCCATGTTATTTTCTCAGAGTAATCCAAGTAGTACATATTCTATATAAAACTACTAAATGACACTGGGAAATATTCAGTAGGTTGAGGAAAAAAGAATAAGAGGTTTTACTCAAATGTTTTAATCATATTTAGTATTGACATCCCTTTGAAGAAAAGTGAAATTTGTTTTTTCCTAAGTGATGAAGACTTGCGGTTTTTTGAAAAAGTAGATAATACTTAAAATGGCATTATGATCATTTTGTACCTAAACTTGTACTTTTTAAAAAAAATATATCTTTATTGATTTCAGAGAGAGGAAGAGAGAGAGATAGGAACATCAATGATGAGAGAGTCATTGATTGGCTGCAGCCCGCAACCCGGGCATGTGCCCTGACCAGGAATCGAACCCCAGTCGCCTGGATCCTAGGCCGATGCTCAACCGCTGAGCCACGCCCGGCTGGGCTAAACTTGTACTTTTAACAGCAGATCTGGATTGTTATCCTTGTCTTACCTTGTAACTAGCATTGTGTGGTTCAGTTATTACTTTGGATATTTAAGGGTTCCATTAAGTTAGCATTTTATGTGACTAAAACAATCAAATTGCCAGCCTCTCTTTTTTCCTTCAATGCTTAATTAAAAGTGAAAGGTAGAAGCCCTCCAGAGTCAGCAGGCCCGCAAGCGGTCAGTTTAAAATTCCCCTTTTTAAATGATGAGACTCTTCTGCTCTCAGGTTTTTAATGAATTTATTTTTTAAGTACCTGCTCAGTCACTCTAGGTGAAATGCCTGGAGTAGCTTCCCTAGTTCCTAGTGTTTGGGACATTTTGTGCCCATTACTAAGACTGTTTCACAGAGTGTGCAATCTGTACATCGCACGGCCAGAGAAGCTTAGTGGTTTCTGACTGTAGCACAGGTCAGCTTCTGTAGTATAAGATTTCATTTCCCATAATTGTTCCACTTGTTTTGTATCACTTATTAAACGGACTCACTTCAGGTTGTTGTTGCTGTTGTTGTTTATGTGATGAGAAACATAATACTGTATTTTGACTTGAGCCATGAAACACATTTTAATATTAGCTCTTAGTATATTTATCAAACAAAAAACCCAAATAA
Source organism: Miniopterus natalensis (assembly GCF_054644295.1). Lineage (NCBI taxonomy): Eukaryota > Metazoa > Chordata > Mammalia > Chiroptera > Miniopteridae > Miniopterus > Miniopterus natalensis. Next base: position 56,146,252 of record NC_142089.1, on the reverse strand, counting down.
AAACAGACTAAAACCCAGGTAAGTCTAGATTAAATTAATTTAGGTATAATTTGTATTTTAGTGATGGATTGTATTGTAAAATGAGAGATTAATTGGGAAAATGTATCTGTTGAGGGAAAGATCAGTGCATTTTTAAAAAATATATCTTTATTGATTTCAGAGAGAGGAAAGGAGAGGGATAGAGAGAGATGGAAACCTCAATGATGAAAGTCATTGATCGAGCCCGCAACCCGGGCTTGTGCCCTGACCGGAATCGAACCCCGATCGCCTGGACCCTAGGTCGATGCTCAACTGCTGAGCCACGCCCGGCCGGGCGATCAGTGCATTTTTAAACGGAAACTTTTGGTTACTGTGTTCACATCTTAGAGTACAGGCATCATTTACAGCTTGGCTTTGAGACTTTTTCTCATATTAAGTTTACAGTAAATGTATAAAAAAACTTTCACGTTTTCATTAGACTTTTATATTTTTAAAGTAAAACTTTGATTTAGATGGTACTGTTTTTTAATTTTATTTTATTGTCATTCCAATTCAAAAAAATTTTAAATTTATCTTTATTGTTGGGAGTATTACAGATGTCCCCGCTTTATCCCCACTGACCTCCCCCCAGGCCTTCACACCACCGCCTGTGTCCGTGGGTTGTGCCTATATGCATGCACGTCCCTTGGTTAATCTCTCCCCACCCACCGCCTACCCCTGCCTGAGCGCCCTGCCGCGATTCCCTTTCCAGGGCGACCCTCAGAATGACCCGTGGATCTTTGCCCTGGCCGTGCTCCTGAGCAGCATGTTTGTCTATAACAGCATGAGCACCATCGACCACCAGGCCCTGGAGCAGCTGCAGTATCCTTCCAGGACCCCAGCCACCGTGTGTCGTGGGATCTCTGGGAATGTAACCGAGAGTTTTTGTTGTTGTTGTTGTTCCCTCGTGTCAATAATCGTGGTTGAGAAGAAAGGGCCACAGGGTGAAGGGAGTGTCCATGAAACTTGTTTCCGGGTGAGAACTGGAAGTTTGGTGTGGAGCACTTCTCATTCCTTAGCTAAGGTCCCAGCTACGTGACTGAACTCACAGAGCTCATCAGGACAAAATCCTCCCCCAGCTCTGGTGACATAGAGGACTCGGCCGAGTTTTTAAGTTTCTTTCCAGACTTTGTTTGGGCTGTACGTGATTTCACACTGGAGCTGGAGTTAGACGGACGCCCCATCTCTGAAGATGAGTACCTGGAGAATGCCTTGAAGCTGATTCCAGGTATAAGAGGACAGCCTGGGTGGTAAGAGGTTCAGTAAAAGCTGGGATTAACTGAGCCCTGTCTCTCAGCACTTAAGGTCAATCTTTATGTTTTATCTCATTGAGGCCCATACTAATGGTGATATGTGTATGACAGGTGGGTATAGTTTCAGTTATTATTATTACTGAAAAAACTCCGGTGACCAGAATTTAAGCTGGCTGACAAAGTGTAAACCAGTATCAAACAAAATGATTTTAGAAAAATTGACATTATGAAAAAACAATTAGAGGACTATAACCAGTGCTAAAATTCCCTTAGGCTGAAATATTTGTGTTAGTTATTAAGGTCAGAGCTCATCTATTTCTATTTAGAGAAAAATGCCCATTAGTATGGAAGATGGTAAATATATCAAATGACTTTATTTTTGAAATATATTTTATGTAGTCTATTTTAATAGCCTTCATAGTTACATTCTTCATATAAAGGATATTTATACACTAAATGTTTCCCCTCCAAATCATTGACATATCCTTCCAATAAGAAGGCCAAATCCTTTATTATCTGTTTTTCATAACATCACTCTCTTCATTCTGTAGCCTCATACAATATTTTGCCCTGTTGATATAATAAATTCATTTCAGAGAGTACATTTAGCAGAGAGAATAATAGGTGGTACCTAGAAGCAAGTTTATTTTTGCTTATTTAATCATTTACTTATTCACACAAGAATCATTTATTGAACAGCTGATATATGCCCAGAATCCCTCTGTGCAACGTTGTCACATTCAATATAATCTGATATACAGAACAGGTGAGGTCTCCAAGTAGCATTAGGTTAGCCTTACTTTTTGATGGTGTCTGCTAAAAAATCTCTGAACATATTTATATTGTGTGTACTTTTCTAACTCTGATTTTTAGTTTTTCTTTATTGTTCTGAGTATTGTCTGTTCTTCACATAAAACTTTTCCCAGAAGTATCATAAATATCCTTATTTCTACCAGGAAAAAATTCACTCTTACTTTAGAGCCCACATTTCGTTTCTCACATGAGGACTGTAATATCAAAAGTATTTCTGACAATTTGGGAGATTAATCTATCATTCAGAAATAGCTAATAGTCAAGCCACTGGACACTGTGGAAGAACTAAGGAAAACAAACAGTTTCTTCCCTTGGGACAGATGCCCCTCCTCCTTTTCCAGAAGTACTTCCTTTACTCCTGACTCTGGAAAAAAGGATAAATAAATGAAATGTCTGCACTTTGGGTAGATGAGCATTAGGTTGATTTGCATGATTAAATAAAAGGAGATTTACAAGCACCAGATATAAAATGATGCAAAGACCCCTGGAAATGAAAGTCTTCGACCTCCGTGCCTCCTCGCCAATCCCTGCTCTTTTTCTTTTTCATAGGCGAGGATCCCCAAATCCAGAAATCCAACATGCCTAGAGAGTGTATCAGGAAGTTCTTTCCCAGGTGGAAGTGCTTCGTCTTTGACCAGCCTACGACTGACAAAAAATTATTACACCATATGGAGGAGGTGTCAGATAACCAACTAGAATGGAATTTCCAGGAGCAATCCAAAAACTTCTGTCAATATATCTTTACACATGCAAAACCCAAGACCATAAGAGATGAAATCATTGTCACTGGAAATGGTGAGTCTTCTCTGTCACAGCATGTTTCTCCGCAGTTCAAGGTGTGTGATTGCACGCTGGGTTTGTTGGTAATTTTGTTTCCTCCTCTGCATGGTGTAGAAAAAGCAGAGGCTCATGCCACACAGGGACATGCATGTTTTTCCATTGACGTTTCCCTATATGAAGGATTATTGAAGCTTATTGTACCTAATGAAACTAATACACTAATGACATAAGCACAAGCTGCTGTTAAGGGTAGGAATGAGATGAGTGTCTTGGTGAGGACACACATATTTTGTAAATTTACTCCAGTTAAAATATACATATAAATAGCAGAACATGAGCCTCTGAAAGTTCACTGGAAGTTTGAGAAGCAAATTTAACTATAGCCTTATATACAGGGCAAGATTCACGGATATACCAACTAGGAGGACACCCAGTGCCCTGTGCTGAGACGGGCCCATGCTTGGTTTAATGTTTGTGTCACTGCCCTGAAATTCTTGATGATTTTTTTAAAAGGGCCCAGCATTCATTTTGAAATAGTGTCCGCAAATTATCAACTTTACTTACCTATAAAAGAAATTCATTTTAAAATTTCAATGGGAAAATTATTCTAGGAAATTCTAGATTGTGTTGGTTGAGATTATTATTTTAATATTATAGTGTGATGAATTCATAAATAAAAAATGAGGGCAAGGAGGAACACAGGGGGGAAGTAAACAGAAACCCTCAGTTCAATAAAATTGTCGTGATTTTTAGATTGCTGATCTATAAAGCTTGTAAAACAATGAGTGAGAAATTCCTGTTAATTTCCTAAATATCATGTGTCATTCAGGGCTGGGCACGCTGGCAAAGGCCTATGTGGATGCCATCAACAGTGGAGGAGTGCCTTGTTTGGAGAACGCGGTGACAGCTCTGGCCCAGCTTGAGAACTCGGCGGCCGTGCAGAAGGCAGCCGAGCACTACAGCCAGCAGATGGACCGGCTAGTGGAGTTCCCCACAGACACGCTCCAGGAGCTGCTGGACCTGCACGCAGCCTGTGAGAAGGAGGCCATTGCAATCTTCATGGAGAAGTCCTTCAGGGATGAAAACCAGGTGTTCCAGAAGAAGCTTATGGTAAGATATCTTAACATACATCCCTCCTCAAAACTGTCCTAAAATGGTGCCTAAATTCCCTTTTTGTGACCACAGACTTCCTGTGTTTCTCATTGTAGAATGAGCCCCAGTTCTTTTGAGTGACAGGGCCTTATAGGTTAATCTCTATGCTTTTTCTAACAGATTAGATTTTTTTATGTATTATTGCAAAACAAAAGATCATGTGATTAGCAGCTTACAACACACACACTCCTTAGCTCACAGTTCTTCAGGTCAGATTCTAGAGCAAGATATGTGTGCCCTGCTCAGTGTCCCACAAGCTGAAAACAAGGTTCAAATGAGCTTACATTATCAAGTGGAGGTTCTGGGGCACTCCCCTCCATCTTCAAGCCAGCAATGGTGCTTCATATCCTTATATTGTTTCTAACCTCTCTGATTACCTTCTCTCCCGCAAAATGGAGAAAACTGCTTTTAAAGGGCTCATGTAGTTAAAGTCAAGCTGAGCTGTATAATCTAATCTAATCTAATCTAATCTAATCTAATCTAATCTAATCTCAAGATTAATATTCATCATACCCACAGGCCCAAGGAACTATGTAGAGAGTGGATACCAAGGGAGAGAACACTTAACAGACATGATAATTCTACTTACATCATAAATCACCATCCCTGAAAGTTTGTCTTTGAGTCTGGTTTTGACTGTCTTATGGGTTATAAAAATCTCTCAGTTCATATAGAAGAAAACCAGCTTCATTAAAATGTGGAAGTACAGCAAGTGCATTTTATTTGCATATTTTTACACTACCAAACCCTCATTGAAAAAAATTTGTGACTGGTTTAAAACTCTGTTCACAGACCACTTAACTCATTAATGGGCAATTGATGTGCTATGTACCTATTTTTATCTATTGCAACCCAAGTTTGCAGAGGAAAGTCATATTGAACTTTCCATTGCTCATTGTCAATCAATCCTACTACTGATAAAGGAATCATGCATAATACTGGATTGCATATTTGAAAATTTCTAGAGTAAATCTTACAACGTCTCATCAAAAGAAAAATAAATGTTTGTTACTATGTAAGATGAGGGCAGTTAACTAGACTTATTGTGGTGATCATTTCACAATGTATACAAATATTGATTCATTAAGTTGTACACCTGAAACTATTATAATGTTATAAGTTAATTATTTATCAATCTGGGGGGAAAGGCACTGTGGAGTTCATGTCTACCAACCTCATCATTTCACATGTGTTGAGCCTGAGCCAGAGCAAATAAGGGGTTTTCCACATGATGCCTAGTCATTCCAATTTCCAGGCCACCCTGATGCCATCACACTGCTTCTTTTATTTTTAATATTTTTCATTTACAATTGACATACAATATTATATTAGTCTCAGGCATACAACATAGCAATTAGATGTTTATATAATTTCCAGAGTGATCACCCCAAGAAGTCTAGTACCCATCTAACACCAGACAAAGTTATTACAGTATTATTGGCTATATTCCCTATGCTGTACTTTATATCCCCGTGACTGTTTAAATAACTGGTAATTTGTACTTCTTAATCCCTTCCCCTGTTTCACCCATCCCCCCAAACTGCCTCCCATCTGGAAAACATCAATTTGTTCTCTATTAAGTTTGTTTCCATTTTGTCTTTATGTTTGTTTTTTAGATCCACACACATAAGTGAAATCATATGGTATGTGTCTTTTTCTCTGACTTATTTCATTTAGTGTAATACCCTCTCAGTCCATCCATGTTGTCACAAAGGCACGATTTCATTCTTTTATATGGCCAAGTAATATTCCATTGTATATATGTACCACTTCTTTATCCAATTGACTACTGATAGACACAAGTTGCTTTCATATCTAGGCTACTGTAAATAATGCTGCAATAACATAGGGGTACATATATCTTTTCAAATTAGTGTTCTGAAATCATTCAAATAAATACCCAGCAGTTGAATTGCTGGGTCATACAGTAGTTTTACATTCAATTTTTTGAGGAGTCTCCTTACTATTTTCCATGGTGGCTGCCCCTGCACCCTAGCCCTGACACTAGTGAATTAAGTTCCCCCCTATATATCCCTGGAGCCCTGCAAGGTTGCAAGGTAAGAGTAAGTGAGTTTGTGAGCAAGTGAGTCCTTACCCAGGCCCCTCAAGGGGAATGCCTGGGACTCCAGAGGCCCTCCTCATTCATTCACAATCCCTCCAGGTTTTCACAGCCATGTGTTGTGAGAACTCCTCTTCTAGGCACTGGTTCCTTGGAGTGGGAAGCCAAGTGTGGGCTGGGACCCATCATTCAACAGAGGGGAGCTCAGCAGCTGAGATATTCCTCTGATTCTTAACTGCCACATCATAAATATGGGCCTGCCTGTTCCACATCTCTGTCCCTCCTACCAGTCTCATTGTGGCTTCTTCTTTATATCTTTAGTTATAGATTCCTGTTCAGCTAGTCTACAGATTGTCCTTAATGATGGTGGTTCTATAATTTAGTTGTAAATTTAATGTGGTCCTGGGAGGAGACAAGCACTGCATTTACCTACTGTGCCATCAAGTCAGACTGCTTCTTCCTAGAAGATCACATTGGACTTTCCCTTCTAACAGTCTCTTTCCTTTGGGTTTCTCCACATTTCCCTGACAGGAAACCATAGAGATGAAGAAGGGACATTTCTTGCTGCAGAATGAAGAGGCATCTGGCAAATATTGCCAGGCTCAGCTTAAGCAGCTGTCAGAGCCCTTGATGGAAAGTATTTCAGGAGGAACTTTCTCTGTGCCTGGTGGATACAATCTCTACTTAGAAGCAATGGACAAGCTTGAAGAATCTTATACCCTGGTGCCCAAGAAAGGAGTTAAGGTGAGATATAAAAAGAGGGTGGAAGGACAATAGGTTATCATCAGGGAGTCTTAGTTGTTTCTTTTCAAAATCTAAGACCACACCGCACCATTTGTGGAGAGAAAGCAGAGCATGATGAGCTTTACATTTTTAGCTTTTATATCCACAGTTAGATACTTTTAAATGAACCAGAATGATTTCTTCCCAAATATAGGATTTATTATCAGAAATCTAGATGAAATAGAACATTTGTTTTATTTAAGAAAGAGTGTGGATAGTTTGTGCTAAGTATAAGAGATATATAATTAAAGAAAGAACATTCTCAAAAATCTATGATCTTACTGATAAAGGACATGTAAATAGTCAATTGGATATGATGGGATATGCTTATAATCATACAATGGTAGTGATGACGATGATGATGGTGATGGCTAACATACTGAGCACTCACTTTCTATTACAGGTATCACCTTAGGTGATGTGTTTGGATTATCAATTTAATTCTTAGAATAATGTGAATTTAGGTGCTACTGTCATCCCCATTATACAGAAATGTGATGCACTGAGAAGCTAATAATTGCCTAAGAACACACAGCGAGCAAGTGGTAGAGCTGGTGGGGCAGCTCTGTACCTGGCAGCGATTCGGATCTCAGAAGGAAGTTCAGCAAAGCTTCCTGGAAGGGGAGATAGGAGCGACAAGTTGAGGAATCAGTCTATGCTACATGAGTAAAGAAAGGGTAGATGAGCACCCAGGCAGAAGGAAAAGAATGGGAAGGTATTGCAAACAAGGGATGAGTGTAGAACTGCACAGAAACCTGGTTGTCTGTGCCCTGGGTGTGCGGGGGCTGGAATCATTCAGACAGGAAGCTGGAGAGCTAAGAAAAAGGCTGCCAAAGAGGGTTTTATTCTAACTAAAAAGGTTGGATTTTTTTTTAAATGGCATCTGTATGTGTTTTTTATTTACAGAGGTGGGGGGTTGCCTCCTGCACATGCCCTACTGGGCATCTATCCCACACCCTTTCCATGTGAGCTGATGCTCTAACCAACTGAGCCACATGGGCCAGGGCTGGATTTTTTTATTGTGACCATGGAAGGAAGGGAACCGCTGTGGGATCCTAAGAACGATGAAGAATTTGCAGGGTCAAATTTGTAGTTTTATTGACAAGAGTCTTAGCTCCTTTTTTTTTTTTTTCCCAGGCAAATGAGGTTCTCCAAGGCTTCCTGCAGTCACAAGCAGCAACAAAGGACTCCATCCTGCAGGCAGACACAGCCCTCACGGCCACAGAGAGGGCCCTGGCAGGTACAGCGGGGCTCTGATCACACAGGGGAGGGGGATCCCGCAGCGCCCGCAGCAGGTGAGAGCGAGGCCCTCCTGAAACCAGGCGCCTCCTGGCCTTCTGTCCAGCACCTCGACTACACTGGAAATCACGGGGCAGTTCTGGCAGCTTACTCAGCCAGTTCCCGCCCTTCCATCACATTCTGAGACACAGGCTCCGCCTTACCATTTTACAGTCCTTTCAGTCTCTGAGCCCAGTGGGGTACAGCTGAGCATAACTGACTTTCCTTCCCCTGTCACCCTTGGGGAACAGCTGAGCGTGCCAAGAACTGGGAAGCTGAGAAGGAGCTGGAGCTGCTAAGACAGAAACAGAAGGAAGAGCAGGAAAAATCGGAGGCTCAAGAGAAAAGCTTCCAGGAAAACTTAGTGCAACTGAAGGAGAAGATTAAGAGAGAAAGCGAAAACCGATTGAGAGAGCAGGAAAGAATGCTGGAGCACAAGCAGAAGGTAAGTCAGAAGTTCCCATTATGTGTTACACGTGTGTGGTCATCCTACTTCAGTGGAACTGAGAAATAATTAGAGTTAAACCTCCAACCTTCCCAAAGAGCATTGTGGGGACTGGAACACATTCCTGGCATAGTTGTCAGGCCTGACACATCCCCACCTCCCCACCCCCGAAGTGAGATGCTACCGAGAGGCCTTAGAAATTTATAAACCACGGATACTCCCACTATGAGGTCCAAATATTTGAAAATTTTGGACAAAGGCTTCAAAGAGCATTTAAGTGAGTAGAGAAATAGAACTGAGCTGCTGCAGTCAAAGTACAAAGTGCTGCTAATTGGGATTTTCAAAGGAACTCTCTCCTTTTTTTACAGATCCAAGAAGAACTACTTATTGAGGGATTTGAAAAGGAATCGGAGAAGATGAGGAAAGAGATAAATCAACTAAAAGAAGAGATTGAAGAAACTGAAAACATTTGGCCTTCAATATTTATAGAGCTCTTTTATATGGCAGCTGGTGTATTACTAGAGAACTCCCTGGCCCAATGAAGAAAATGAGTAGATTTTATTTTTTAGACAGGCTGAGAATATTTGGTAAATATATTATAAAATGTTCCTTACAGTATAATAGCATAACACTGTGGCTCATTTTATAAGTATGTGTGCCATAGTAGTTTCAGCCAATAAAAGTTTAAAAATAAAGAGTGATTACCAAAGGATATCAGGGCCTGATATACCAAAAAAAAAAGTTTAATGTTGATGAAATTAATTGCTTTTAAGAAATGAAAAATAAGTTAGAAGATAATTTAGTCATAGTAAAGGTTTAAGTAAAGCAAAAAGACAAATGGTAAGACGAAGAAAACACTGGCAATCTGTATTATAGCCACGGAGATTGTTTCTTCAGTGATAATGATCCTTAGGAATCCAGGAGCAAAGAACAACAACCACATTTTTTAAATGGACAAAAGTATAACATTTAACTTTAATGATTATAAAAGACATGCAAAGTAAAGCTAGGAGGTACCTGTGTCACCTGTCAGATGGTCCAGAAAGGACAGTTTTGATGGGACAGTAGGTTGGCAAGGGTTTCAGGAAACTGGCAGTCTCTGGCCCTTGCTAGTGAGAATGCAATTTGGCGCAAATACACATCAAAATTTTGAATGCAACTGCTATTGATTCAGCAAGTCCACATTCAGGAACTAACCTTAAGATTTATTTACCCCAGTTGAAAATGACGTAGTAGTAGTACATTTGTGGCAGGATGGCTATCACTCCAAAAGACTGAAAAGAGCTTTAAGTCTTGAGACATGCTTACAAAGGAGGAATACCCAAAAGTCACTAAAATGAAAGGGAGGCTCTGTATGTACTAACGTGAAGAAACTTACAGATTTATCATAAGTGAAAAAAAGATGCAGGATGTGCGTATGGTGGTACCACCAAATTTAGCAAATAATGACTACGTGCATTTATAATCATCTATCTGGAAAAATATAAAGCAAAACAGTATCCATGGACACAACAGGAATGAACGTGCATAGCTGACGTAAGATATGAAAGGATAACTAGTCTTACATAACATATTTTTCTGTATCTTTTATAAATTATTACTTATTTAAACCTAAATAAGTACAATTACAAAATTGAAACTAAAATAAAAATACATGGAAAGACAAAGTTCTCATGACAAAATCAGTCTTTAACACTACTAGAAAGACCATAAGTCAGCTCAACAGAATGAGTCTACTTTTTACAGCAGGAAACAGAAATTACAAACTGTGCATCTTAATTTTGTTGTCGTTTGGGCCTCTCAATAAGGTCTTTAAATTTCTCCCTAATTTCTGTCCAGATATAAAATTTACTGGGATGTCAACTGGAATGGTCTCCAAATTCCTGCCCCACATCTATAAAGGTGATGAATTAGAAGGAAAAATTGTTCAGGATCAGCTCAACATTTTAAGAATTCTTTTCAGCAGTGTAGGGCTTAAGACTGTTGAGGTTGGAATGAACTGCTTGTATCTCCACACGCTGTACGTATTCTCTTGACTCTGGATGTTTGCACATGTGAAAAGCAGCTTAGTATAAAAATATCCCACATCTGAAATTCAGAGTCTGTCTGGATAACATTTGAAGTCACTAAGCACATATACACACATCAATTTTTAATCTACTAATACTAACATGCAAATTAATTTGATCTGTGACTATCTTCTAGAATAACACAAATATTCTAGAGACTGCAACTCCAAGTACACTGGAAAGAGAGGAAATACAACTTCATCATACTCAGCATTTCAAAAAGTCCCTGGAAAAATTTTCAAATAGCCTCACATGAAAATAAAAGGCACAAAAACTGCACAGAATTTCATTGTACTAAACAGGGAGGAGCTGTTTTCTTAGCATCTAGTCTATTCTTGGGAAACTAAGAGCTTGTTTCCACTTGCATTTTCAAAGGACGTGTGTTCAATACAAATACTTTCAAGTTGTCATTAATCGACACAAGAAATTCCTCACTTGTGAGAAAAGGAAGAGCCAGAGAATTTTAATTTATAAAAGCCCTGGTCAGACTGCCAGAGGCAGTGAGGATAAATGGGGAGACATGCAGCAGCAGCATTTCAGCCCACTTTGCAAACACAGAGCCATGGATGAACCTAATTTCACCTTCCTCTTAACACACTGACTCATCATTTCAGGAAACCTCAAATCAATCACCAGGGCCTTACGGCCCAATGAACTGCTATTAACAAACCATGAGCCCTGCCCAATGTGCATCAGTTGGTTGGGCGTCAACTCCTGCAGTGCAAGGTTGGGGGTCAACTCCAGGTCCGGACATATTCCTGGATTTTGGGCTCAATCCCCCAGTATGACACGGCTGGCATGGCTCAGTGGTTGAACATCAACTTATGATCCAGATCAAGGTTCGATTCCCGGTCAGGGCACATGCCCAGGTTGCGGGCTGCATCCCCAGTTGGGGGCGTGTAGAAGGCAGCCGATCAATGGCTCTCTCATCATTGATGTTTCTATATCTCTCTCTCTCCCTCTCCCTTCATCTCTCTGAAATCAATAAAGATATATATATCCCCCTTGGTGTGGGGCATGCAGGAAGCAGCCGATCGTTGTTTTACTCTCACACCAATGTTTCATTCTCTCTCTCCCTCTCCCTTCCTCTCTCTCCAAAAATCGATTTAAAAAACAAACAAAAATTAAAAGCATTAAATATCTTTAAACTGTATTTACTAGTGTGTAAAATGCAAATAATAATAATAGCTATATTATATGCATGTGCTGAAGAATAAATTGAATTTAGTTAATAACACCTATAAAAAACTTAGAACCACAGCAGAGCTTATATTTAGTAGGTGTTTGGTGATTGTGACACCAGGGACCCAACACATGTGGGGTTTGGACCCACACACTGCACAGCAGAAGATAGTGGTAAACCACTGCTATGTTTTCCTGTTCTTTTTTTCCCCCTCTCTCTACTTTCATTTTAATGAACTGAATAAAATGAAATTGAATGATTTTATGCAAGTAACCACACATCAGAACAAGACATGCTGATAGCAATCAGTGACTAGAATGCAAAAGTAGGAAATAAAGCAGAATCAAATATTGGGAGTGGGGGTCAGAAATGAAGCAGAAAAACAGCTCATGAAGTTCTGTGAGAAAAACAACTTGTCCAGCACAAACATGTGCTTCAACACAATCAAACAGACGACTGTCTATATGGACATCAGCAGATGGCCAATATAGAAACCAAGTAGACTACGCAACTGGAAGGAGGAGATGGAGAAGCTGTAGTCTCTCTTCCAGGTAATTTTTAAAGGCGATATATAGTGAGGCATTATGTCTGTTACTAACTCTCAAATAGTTCAGACAGAGAGAGAAAGTAATGTGAAAAAATAACATTAAGGGAATTGGGGTAAATTTCCTTTTCTATTTTTGGCCAAGTTTGTGAGGAATGGGTATTAATTTGTCTTTAAATGTTTGGTAGAAATCACCAGTAAAGCCATTTGGGCCTAAGCTTTTCTTGATGGTAGTTTTCAATCTCTTTACTTGTTATAAGTCTATTCAGATGAGCTATTTCTTCTTGAGACAGTTTCAGTAGTTTGTATCTTTCTAGGAATTTGTCCATTTTTTTAATCTAATTCATTTGTATACAGGTTTTTTATTTGTTTGTTTGTTTTTAATATATCTTTATTGATTTCAGAGAGAGGAAGGGAGAGGGAGAGAGAGAGACAGAAACATCAATGATGAGAGAGTCACTGATCGACTGCAGCCCGAAACCTGGGCATGTGCCTTGACCAGGAATCGAATCCTGATCTCCTGGATCCTAGGTCAATGCTCTACCACTGAGCCACACACGGCTGGATGGTATAGTTTTTTATAGTATTGCCTTATAATCCTTTTTATTTCTCTAATGTAAATACTAATGTCCCCTCTTTCATTCCTGATTTTAGTAATTGGAGTCTCCCTTCTTTTTTTCTTGGTCATTTTAGCTAAAAGCTTGTCAATTTGGCTGATCTTTTTAAAGAACCAGCTTTTGCTTGCACTGATTTTTTTCCTCTTTATCTTTCTATTTATTTCATTAATATCACAACATTCATTTACAGAAATCTTTTTTTCTTTCCCTTCTGCTTGCTTTGGATTTAGTTTGCTCTTATTTTATCAGTGTCCTAAGGGGAAAGGATTTTAATTTGAGATCTGTTGTTTTCTTGATGGTGCTCCAGGGTAACCTCAGTCTGTTCTCTTTATTTATGAGTCTGTTTCTATTTTGTTTGTTAGTTTATTTTGCTCATTAGATTCCACATATAAGTGAAATCACATGGTATTTGTCTTTTTCTGACTGGTTTATCTCACTTAGCATCATACTCTCCAGGTCTGTACAGGGGAAGGGAGTTGGGGGTGGGGGAGCTGGGTGAGAAAGGGGCAGGGATTAAGCAAAAAAGAAGAAGAACCCTCACAGACCCAGGCAACAGTGCGGTGATGACCAGAGGAAAAAGAGGGACTTGGGGAGGCAGAAGAGAGTAAAGGGGGGATAAATGATGGTGGACAGAGGCTTGACTTTGAGTGGTAAAAACACAATACAGTATACAGATGATGTATTAGAGAATTGTACACTTGACGCCTATGTAATTTTATTAACCAATGTCACACTAATAAATTCAATAAAAAATTTAAAAAAAAGAATATACCTCAAATTTATGCTAAATTAATTCCAGTGAGGCAGAACTGTTACTCCTGTAACTCTATTCCTTCTTACCCCTTTTAGTGCTATTATTTTTACATATATATTACAAATTATACCTATAGGTAACAATTTCAACAATATATTTTGATAGTCATTATGTCTGTTAAAGAAGCTGAAGGAGAAAGAATAAATTTGTAGGGCTTCTTACGTTAACTTTCTCACTTATAATTTCAGGTTCTCTTTATTCCTATGAGTTCAAGTTAACATCAGGTGTCATGTCTTTATTTCAATAGGCTTTGTGTCCACTTACCTCGTTTATTCTGTTATTGCTAAATATATTACATTTATGTATGTTATAGGCCCTGCGATGCAATTATATACATATTGTTGTACACAACTGAATTTTAAACCAGTTAAGAGAAGAAAGAAGAAATCTGCATTTATACTGTCCTTTATAACTACATAATTCCCTTACTGGTTCTCTTTGTTTTTCTTTATGGATTTGTAGTATCATCTGGGGTCACTTGGTTCCTGCCTAAAGACCTCCTTTTGTATTTTTTTGTAAAATCAATCTGCAAGCAATAAAGTTTCTTCCTGTCCCCACACTCTGTTTCAAATAAAATCAGTTCTTTGGGGGAAAACTTCAGAGATCTCCGTGTTTATGGACTGCTTCTCTCCCTGAACAAAAATCTCTGAGCCACTGCTCCTCTGCTGGGCTGGGGTGGTATAGCCTCTGGTCTTCTCCACCTGGCTCTCCCAGCTTGGAAACTCCGCCCTACAAATGAGCCAGAGTGAGGGTGATCTCAGCCCGCTAGCATCAGCTAAAGCCTTCAGGGGCTGGGTGGAGATTTGGAGCCTCAGCCTCGAGGAATTTAACTTCTACAACTCAGTGCCGGAGGGGATGAGAAATACTGGTGGCCTGCCCTTCCCAGGGATACACCTTACCCTGCTAACTCACCAGGGGTGGAGCTTTTGTGAAATTGAACTAGCTGAGATATTTTGTGAAATCCATTCGCACAGCTTTCAGGAATTCCTTTTATGGTTGTTGCGCCATTGCCTTTTTCTCAGTGCTTTCAGTTTCACGTTACCGTAACTCCTTTGCTTCTAATGAAAGGGTATTTAGGAACTCCCGAGTGCCTCCTGCATCCTAAGGGTGATATAAAAGTCCAGTCACTCAGTGGAACAGAACAGAAACCACTCCAACCTAAACTGAGGAGGAGAAAACAACAGGTAAGAGCTTGATTTTCTTATCAGAGCTGGGGCACGGTTGGCAAGGGATTTATAAGGGTCAGTGCATTTTCTAAAGAACAACCAGCCTAAAGACAGGTTGCAGCTGAGCCCAGTGTGGGACATGGGGTTAGGAGAAATCCTGGTGATATCAAGCGGCAGCGCATCCCTAAGTGTCACTACTGTGCTTGCGAGAAGTTAGGCAGCAGCAGAACGGGGCTAAACTAAGAGTTTGAAATGCCTTAGGATTCTCTTTCTTTGCCAACCTTGTCTGCGTTGGCCGCAGACACAGTTAAACTACCACTGTCTCATGCAACTTGTTCAATTCTGACCTCCCTCCAGCCGAGGCACTGAAAGGGCTGCAAATACGTTATTTTCATGAGAAAGAAAGAATAGAAAATGAGCTGCAATGTAAATAGCCGCCTGTCACTGTTGAAAACGAAGAAAGAAAAACCTGAAAGCCAGTGTAAAAGCTGAAGATTCAAGAAAACACCATACTTTTTCATCATACATGTGAACTTTGCTTCAAAGTAGATTTCTTCGCTTAGCAGTAGCGCAGGGTCTGTATGCCGGAGGGGAGGAAGGATGGGGCTGGGTGAAAAGGAGAAGGGACTGAGAAGTACAGCTCGGCAGGCACAAAACAGTCACGGGATGTCAAGTACAGCTTAGGGCATACAGTCAATAATATTGTAATAATTATGCATGCTGCCAGGTGGGTACTAGACGGACCAAAGGCATCACTTCTTAAGTTACGTAAATGTGTAACTGTTCTGGGGGGACCCGTGACAGGCGACCACTAGAGTTTGTGTTTGAATTTTGGAGCCTTTATTAGCTGCCAGCAGCTACAGTTGCAGCGTCTCACCCACGTGAGAGCCGAACTGCAGCCCCGACCCTCAGTTCTTCCCTCATTGTATACCCAGTAACCACAGAGGCGCTGCAGTAAAGGGGTTTCCAAGAATTTGTCAGGCTGTCAGCTTTTGGTACAGGAAACAAGGGGGGACCTTTAGCAACACAAAAGGGGCGATTTAAACACAATGTGTTACGATGAGTGATGGGGTTATGCTTGGCCTGAGCGTGACTGGTTTGTTCTTTCTATGGGAACTGGGGGGGGGGGGGGGGGGCGGTAATTATTGGGCTGGCTTGTCAGGGCTTGTCCTGTACAGTGGGGATCTTGTTCTACCTTTACTGTTAGTTCCTTAGGTATATTCTTCTGCTTGGTGGCCAGAACATAACCCCTATGTGGTACATCCAAAACTAATAAAATATTGAATGTCAACTGCAATTGAAAACTAAAAAATTTAAAAAATAAACTAAACTAAAAAATAGCCCAGGTTCATGAGATCCGATTTCTTAGTGCCAGCTTCTTTCTTACCCCTTACAAGCAGAATTTGGCCCCGCTACTTTACTAAAAAGTTTTGTCCTTGAATCTACAGTGGTTCGCCGCTAAAGCCAACAGTTTCTTTTCCTGATTTCTCTACGCTCTCAAGCGGCTTTGTTCTTGCTTCCTGGAAACTGCCTGGAGCTTTAGCATCACCTGCTTCTCAGGCAGTTCTCTCTCTGTTCAGCTTTTCCTCCCCCTGCCTCCTCCCCCTTCTTCCCTCCCTCCCTCCCCCTCTCCCTTTCCCTCCCTCTCCCTTTCCCCATCCCATCTTCTTCCTGCTTCTCCTTCCCCTCTACCAAATGGAAAAACGGAATGAAACAGAAAGCCTAGAAGTGTACGGCTGAAAATATATTTTCTTTGAACCGTTTCCTCCCTAGCTCTCCTGATCTTTTAATCCATATTTCATAGTCTTTTGTTCCCTTACACCACACACATATATACACAAACATGGTTCTTAGCAACATTCTTTAGTTGGAGGCGTATTTATTGTGAAGCCAATGAAGCTGAAGTCATCAGGGACCCTTGCTAACGCAAGCCCATACCAAGGCTTTGGGTGGGTCCCTAGTCATATTTCATACAGCCATACGTTTTTATCAGATTTGCAAGCATAAGTTATACTGGTTCCGCTTTTGAAACAGCAGTGTAAACAGTTCTGTGAACCCTCATTTTAGCAAAATGAATACAACTGGTAGAAAAAAAGACATTTAAAATCTGTGAAAATTGTCCAAAGGGCATACATCAAAAGATGAAACATTTATTCACAGAAGTCATTATTCATAGCAGAATTAATGAATAAATGAATATCGAATTTCTTACATATAGCCAGGATGTAAAATACCCTCTCAACCCTATTCTATTTTACATTTGATGTCTGTTTTAAAAATTTTAATGAGAATATAAAAAGAAAGTTTTCCATGGTAAATTAAAGATTTTGTTTATGAAAGTGGTTAAATGTTGATGTCATTGTCAAACCAATATTTTTTTAATGGGCTATTTCTATTGCACGTCTGTAACTTTCTAAAATAATATAGATCTTCCCCTCATCTATCTCACTGTTGACACAAAACTTTTTGTCCATGTTGGGGAACTTTATGACTCCACCTTCTGAATGAAAAATAACCTGGTGAAATTCAAATTCATCCTATCTCCTCACTTGCAGATAAGGTGACACCATGGACATGCCAGGTCCCGTGTGCCTCATTGAGAACAATAAAGAGCGACTAGTGGTTAATCCAGAAGCTCTGAAGATCCTGTCTGCCATTACACAGCCTGTTGTGGTGGTGGCCATTGTGGGCCTCTACCGCACAGGCAAATCTTACCTGATGAACAAGCTGGCTGGGAAAACAAGAGGTAAGGGGGGCACCAGCAAAGCTTTGCCAGATCCCTCTGTCCACCCACACTCCCAGCATGAGTATGGTGTTGCAAGGAAAGTTAGAGAGGGGGAGGAATACTGAAAGCTAACTTTTAATCTACAATTATCCTCTTATCTTTACCAGGATCCGAAAGAGTTCAACTCACTGTCCCTTCCCACTTTGCCTTAATTTCCCCTTTTAAAAGCATACATTTTTATTCCTTTCCTAGAATTCTATTTAATTTTTAAAGAATTACCATATCATTTTCCACAGCAACTGTAGCATTTTATATTTCTCCCAGAAATGCACAGGATTCTAATTTCTCCACCTTCTCCCCAACATCTGTTATTTTGGTTTTTGATAGGGGTCATCCTAATGACTGTGAAATAGTATCTCACTGTGGTTTTGACTTGTATTTCCATAATTGCTAGTGATGTTAATCACCTTTTTATGTGTTTATTCGTTATTTGTATATTTTCTTTAAGGAAATGTCTGTTCAAGTTCTTTGCTTATTTTTTACCTGGGTTGTTTGTTTTCTGGGGTTGCATTGTAGGACTTCTTTATATATTCTGGATATCAATCCCTTAACTAAGAAATATTTCCCTCTGTTGATAGTATCCTTTGATCCACAAAAGTTTTAATTTTGAAGTCCAACTTATCTATCTTTCTCTTGTTGTTTATGCTTTTGGTGTCATATCCAAGAAATCATTGCCAAATCCAATATCATGAAGTTTTCCTATGTTTTCTTCTAGGAGTTTTATAGTTTTAGCTCTTACATGTAGGTCTTTGAACTATTTTGGTTAATTTTTGTAGAAGGAAAGCTTTCTGTCTTTCACCATGGAGTGTGAAGTTGGCTGAAGGTTTTTCATATACGGCCTTTATTATGTTTAGTTAGTTTCCTTCTAGTTCTAGTTTGTTGACTATTTTTACCATAAAAAGGTACTGAATGTTTTCATGTATCAGATATTCAAATTTCCGTTTCTCTGTAAAATTAATACTGGTTATGGTTTTGGTTCTCTCTCCTTACCTTGATTATGTTAACTTTTATCTCAATTTCCGACACATCTGCTGTTAAAATCCCACTCCCTCCATCTCCTCTCCCCCTGCAGGCTTCTCTCTGGGCTCCACAGTACAGTCTCACACCAAGGGAATCTGGATGTGGTGTGTGCCTCATCCCAAGAAACCAAAACACACCCTAGTTCTCCTTGACACTGAAGGCCTGGGAGATGTAGAGAAGGTAAGTACTGAAGATTCAATTTGGGGACAATCTGCTCATTTCTGGATATTCGCTACACTATTTAATTTTAATTCAAATAAGAGCTTGCGCTCAACCATAATGTTTTTTTCATTTTTGTTCATGTGCTACGAGACCAAGTTTTGCAATCAGGGGTCAGGGAAATATTGATAAGGCAGAATCCTAGAAGAGCATAGAGATCAGTAGATAGTATTCTAATTATTAACAATAGGCTATAAGTTAAGCCAGTTAATCCAGATGCATAAAGGTAGTACAAACAAAATCAGTCTTGAGTCTTATCCTGCAGACAACTTCAGGTAAGGATTAATGTTCAGAAGTACTAAACTGTTGTTTAAATTTAAACTCTGTCATTAACACAGTGGCTTTAGCAAATTACTTCACCTCTTTTAACCTCAGCTTTCTAATCTGTAAAACTGATTTAACAACCTATATTTGCCTCATAGTATTGTTTTGAATATTTAATAAGAATGGAAAGTGTTATGTGCAGAATAATTGCTCCATAAAATAGCTATAAGTATTATTACTCTTATATAAGTCAATTTTCTGTAAAAACATAGAGAAAATTAAAATTATATCTAAGGCTTTAGAACACCCACCAACCCTGACTATTTGTTTTGCAATTATCTGCAAATGATCATAAGAGGACCTAGTGAGAATCAGTGTAAACCAAAAATACTAATTGGGAAACTATTCAAAGTCCAAGTCCTACTAACAGTCATTTTTATTTGGATTTGGTTTCTTCCTGTAAGTCATTACTCTAAAAAAAAAAAATTCTGATTAAATGAGCATCCTTTTACTACTGCTGATCTGGAAAGTGCCATGAGAATAAATCATAATCCTGGCTCAAATGTGTTCTGATTTCCAGGGTGACAACAAAAATGACTCCTGGATCTTCGCCCTGGCAATACTGCTGAGCAGCACCTTTGTGTACAATAGCATGGGGACCATAAACCAGCAGGCCATGGATCAACTGCAGTATCCTCTTTGTGGTCCAGAACATCATCAAAATCAGAGGGGAGACCTGTACTTAAAAACCAGCTGCCTAAATGTGAATCCTGGTTAATCATGCACAAAAACAGAATGTATAAAAAATAATTCAAGGGCAGGAGAAAGATCCTATGTACCTACTGAAGAATTGACACTCGGGTTAGAAACAAAGGCAAAGCAAAGGTTGGGAATACGTGGGACTAACATGGGACGAAGGGCACTGTTCTTTTATACCAGTTTTCCTTAGTTTGCTACTCAGCTATGTGACAGAGCTGACAGATCGAATAAGGGCAAAATCTTCACCTGATGCAAATAATGTTGAGGATTCAGCTGACTTTGTGAGCTTCTTTCCAGATTTTGTGTGGACACTGAGGGATTTCTCCCTAGTGTTGGAAGTGGATGGACAATCCATCTCACCAGACGAGTACCTGCAGAATTCACTCAAACTTAAGCATGGTAAAGCAGACTTAGAATTGATTATTGGGAATCACAAGACACTAGAAACCATCATTTTTTATTTTTCTATTTAGCTTTCTTATATGTATAGTTTTCTACTTCATCTCAGCTGGCTAGTTCTAAAAATTAATGTTTAATATGTGAATTAATAGATTTGATTTTGAATTGTCTTCTTCCGTGTTCTAAGACCAAGTTTCTTTTTCTTTCTCCTTTCCCTGTGCTATAATCAGATTGATTTTCTCTCCTTGCTTAGAGTTTGTGATGCTGTAATTAGCCCAAAGAACATGGAGTAGGATGGGCATTTATTTAAAGAAAATAAAGTATGAACAGTGCACTAGTCCAGGGGTTGGCAAACCATGGTCCACAGGCAAATGATGGCCCAAGCAGCCTGCCAGCTGTCTTATAAATAGGTTTTATTGGACTAATGCTATGTAGATTGCCTATGGCTGCTTTCACGCTATACTAGCAGAACTGAATAATTGGGAAAAGAGACCACCTGACCCGCAATGCCTAATCTATTTACCGTTTGGCCCTTTATAGAAAGAGTTTCCAAGCTCCTATATTAAGCAAAGTCTTTTTTTAAAAAAAATCTTTCTCCAGGTACCACTGATAAAGATAAAAAATTTAACCTGCCCCGACTCTGTATCCGGAAGTTCTTCCCGAACAAGAAATGCTTTATCTTTGACCGGCCCACTCACCGGAAGAAGCTAAGCGAACTGGAGACCATGCACGACGACGAGCTGGACTCCGAATTTGTGCAACAAGCTGCAGACTTCTGCTCCTACATCTTCAGCAGTTCCAAAGTCAAAACTCTTTCAGGAGGCATCCAGGTCAACGGGCCCCGTGAGTCCTCTTCTTGGTCTTTATCTTCACTGTCAAGACTAAAAGAAAGTGGAACGTCCACCTAGTGTCAGCTTTGAAAAATGCAAATCTAGTGCAATTCCTGTGGCACGTTCTACGTGACACAACATTTCTAATAGGTTTTATTAGTCAGAGTTCTTGGGTGAGCAAAGATAGGAAAGGACAAAGAAAAAAGCTCTATCACTGAAATTTGCCCAATTAAACTGGACCTATCCTATTCCATATGGTAGCTATTAGAAATTGTAGTTATCTAAACTTAAGTGTAGATTAATTAAAATGAAAGAAAATTAGAATTTCTGATTACACAGCTGTATTTCAAGGGCCCATACCTACACATGGCTAGTGACTGCAATACTGGACAGCACATAGAGCACAAGACCATCGTCACAGAAAGATCTCTTGGACAGTGTTCTGTTAGAATAAATAAAATGGAGGACTCCTTTTTTAAATTTATTTTTATTTTTAAATTTTTTAAATCCTCACCCAAGGATATATTTTTCCATTGATTTTAGAGAGAGGAAGAAAGAGAGAGAGAGAGGAACATTGATCAGTTGCCTCCCGCACTCGCCCCATAGGGGCTTGAACCCGAAACCTAGGTATGTGTCCTGATGGGGATTTGAGCCCACAACCTTTTGGTACATGGGATGCTGCTCCAGCCAATTGAGCCACCCAGCCAGGGTAGAGGACTCCTTTTTAACAAATATCGATTTTACAAATGCTTACCAAGGACCAGAACTGATGATAGAGTCATAAGTGAGAGATTTACATTTCCTGTCCTAATGGTGCTTGGGAGTAAAGTACATGCACTCAATAAACATAGGTCTATGGTATACAGAACAGAGGTCCTCACCCTTTGCTATGTATCCATATCCCTCAAGGGTCTTGCCAGAGGAGGATCTAATTCAGTTGATTGGGGGCAGAGGCTGAGAGTCTGCATTTCTAGAAGGTGATGCTGAGGACATAGATGCTGTGAGCCAAATGAGTGGTGAAAGACATCATCAGATTTACAGAGAATAGACTGCTTCCTCACCCCACCTACAATAAACTTATCTTTTGTTCTCTATTTGTAGGCCTGGAGAGCCTGGTGCTGACCTATGTCAATGCTATCAGCAGTGGGGATCTGCCCTGCATGGAGAATGCAGTCCTGGCCTTGGCCCAGATAGAGAACTCGGCTGCAGTGCAAAAGGCCATTGACCACTATGACCAGCAGATGGGTGAGAAGGTGCAGCTGCCCACAGAAACCCTCCAGGAGCTGCTGGACCTGCACAGGGCCAGTGAGAAAGAGGCCATCGAAGTCTTCATGAAGAATTCCTTTAAGGATGTAGACCAATTATTTCAAAAGGACTTAGGGGTAATTTTTCTCTCACATTCACATGGATTAGGGTCTCATAAAGCAAAGTCCTAGAAAATGAAATGGGTGTTTATTATGGGAGAAGGAATTCTTACTAGACTTTAAAATGATTTTTAAAAACACTATTTGTTATTATTATAAGAAGAAGCAATTTATTATAATTGACCTAAAGTTTTGAAACATTTTTCTTTCTTGCATAAACTAATACTCTTTCTTATAATTTAGTTAAATGCATATAAGTAACAATCAGAGCTTCTAATCAAGTTACATGTTTGCTGTTATCAGACTGATTGACAATTATAGCCAAAAGCAAAGAAATATGTAGTCTTAGTTATCTTGAGCAGGCTTAAATTGAGCCACATTCATTCCATATGCGATCATTGGTACAATTTGAAAAGCAAAAGTTTATTTCTGAAGGTGTTTTTGTAGAACTAGAAACCCTAGTGCTGACCTATGTCAATGCCATCAGCAGTGGGGTTCTGCCCTGCATGGAGAACACAGTCCTCGCCTTGGCCCAGATGGAGAATGCAGCTGCAGTGTAAAAGGCCATGGCCCACTATGACTGGCAGATGGGCAGAGAATGCTAATGTAAAGGTAGCAATCTCTGCCATGAGAAAGGGACTTCAATAGAAAGACAGGATCAGGAGGATGTGGTCCTGCTGAGGTGCCTATAAGTTTTTATCGGGGTCACAGACTGTCTTTTGAGAAGCCTTTCCAAAAATCTTGAGCTCAAGCTAACATTTTCTCTCTACTCTTTTTACTTCTTATTTTCACATGAAAGGCCCAGCTAGAGAAAAGGCTAGAAGACTTCTGTAAACAGAATAAGAAAGCATCATCGGATCGCTGCTCGGCTTTACTTAAAGATATTTTCAGTTCTTTAGAAGAAGATATAAAGCAGGGGGTTTATTCTAAACCAGGAGGATACCGTCTCTTCATCCAGGTTATGAAAGAGCTGAAGGAAAAGTACTATCAGGAACCCAGAAAGGGAATACAGGTAACCAACATTTATCTGTCTGTCTGTATGTCTGTTGCTCCCCTCAACGCCACGCCTCCCTTCCTCCATTCACCCTCCACCTCCTTTCCTTGGATCTGCTCTCTCTACAGTGGCTTCATTCCCCAGCAAGCTCGCCCCATACGGGACTACAGTACCAACATGTCCAAAAGTATGAGCCCTCACTCAGAGAACAGAGACTCTCCATCTATAAGCATATCAATCTCATACAGAGGATTCTGCTTTGTAGGGTGCCATGCTTGGCCAACCTGGAGCATGTGCCCAATGAGTGACAGGGACTTGACCAGCAGACACACCAGAGCCAAGAGAAGCAATTCCTAGAGGAAAATATGGCGGGCAGATAGGAGTAAGCGCTCATGGCTATTTCCTGTCACTAATGCTATTTTCTCTGGGTCCTAGAGTGAAGAAGTTCTTCAGACATACTTGAAGTCCAAGGAGTCTGTGACTGATGCAATTCTACAGACAGACCAGACTCTCAAGGAAAAGGAAAAGGAGATCGAAGGTGAGGAGCGAGTCTAGAGACTAGATAGCCTCAACAGCTTTTAAAAGTTTAAATAGCCCTGGCGGGTTTGGTCAGTGGTTAGAGCGTCAGCCTACAGACTGAAGGGTCTTGGGTTCAGTTCCAGTGAAGGGCACATACCTTGGTTGCAGGCTTAATTCCTGCCCTGATGGCCACCAGTTGATGTGTCTCTCTCACATCGATGTTTCCCTCTCTCTCCCCCCTTCCACTCTCTCTCAAAAGCAATGGGAAAAGTATCCTCAGGTGAAGATTGAAAACCAAAAGAACCCTGGTGAAGTGAGACTGAATTTAATTTCAGTGTGTTGTTCTGTGCATCATCTACAGAAATAATTATCAAAATAAGAGGTTCATTTTGGCATGTAATAGCTTTATTAAAAAAAAAGTTTAAATAACTTGGCTGGGTGAACCTGGGGTCCCGTAATAAGAGCAAGATGCGCAAAGATGACTCTTACTAACTGAAGTCAGTTCTCAGTAAGGCAGCGCAGTCAGCAGCAACGACAGGTAAGTTTACAACTCGGAAAAAGCAACGTGGTCATCCACGTGAATTTTTCTTCTTCCTTTCCCCCTGACAGTGCAACGTGTGAAAACTGAATCTGCAGAGGCTGCAGCAAAAATGTTGCAGGAAATACAGAAGGAGAATCAGCAGGTGATGGAGGAGAAAGAAAAGAGTTATCAGGAACATGTGAGACAACTGACTGAGAAGATGGAGAAAGAGAGGGCCCAGTTAATTGCAGAGCAAGAGAGGACTCTCGCTCTTAAACTTAAGGTATTTAATTGCATCACCTTGAGGTTTCTCCTTTTCTGTTTTCTCTCCACTCTCCCTGACCTGTTAGTGTGTCTGTTAGAACATGAAGCCCAGAAGGACCTTTCTCGCCCACTTATACTGTCTGTCTGCCTGACCTGACGCCTGCCTATGTCCGGTTATAAAAAATTTTATTTGCATTTATATCACATCCAGTCCTTTATCAGTATATTCTTCAATCAATGGCAGCTATCATCTGCTAGGGATTATAAAATGTCTTATCTGTTCTCTTGTTTAATATTATATGAAGAACTGCTGTCTCCCTAAGACTTAGGAGAAGAAACAGAGGTTCAGAAAAGATTAACTAACTTTTATAGGGTAACACAGCTTGGTAATATATCTGAACCACCTTCACCACTTAGGGGAATCCACAATCACTGTTTTTCTGTCACACTTGGTATGATGAGTTCCTCGAGAACCTTTATGAGCAGAAAGACTCCTTAGCTCTCACATCTCTGTTAGTCTGCCACTCCTGGCTGTTTTCTATGCTCTACTCCCAGTTTCTGTAGTGAGTTATGTGCAGAAATCCAGTATGGTCGATTTGGGGCCTTGATTTCCAGTATTATTTTCTGCTACCCTTGCCACCAAGCTATGGAGGCTTAAATCAAATTCTCTGCCCTAAGAATCAGACACCTCCTTTGATTTTGAGAATTTTTTACTTCTGTTATGTGTGTGTATATAAAAGAGTCTCTGTGTGTATGTGTGTGTGTATATAAGAGAGTCTATAATGCATAGATAAGGTTTGAAAACAAACCTATGATTAAGATTACCCAAAAAGGTTGTATAGAATTAATGGGATAAAAGATCAAGACTTGTAATTTAAGTTCATCAATATATCAGAAGGTATAAGCCAAAATCTTTCTTAGCTAAAGGAGGCTCAAGAAAAGTAATCATGGAGCTAGGATGCCCAAGACAGAGCATAATGAAAATTAACAGTAGAGAAAATTTCAAGAAGAAATTAAATACTAAAAAAACAATAAAAATCTATGCATGTGGAAACTAGCTAGAAGTTAGAGATTTGCTTACTGCTGTACTTTATTCACCCTTTTTTATTTGTCCCTTTTTAGGAACAGGCCCAGTTACTAAAGGAAGGATTCCAAGGTCAGAACCGACAACTTCAGAGAGAAATAGAAGATCTCAGGAATAGGATGGAAAACAAGAAAACCTGTATCTTAAGCTAAAGACCTAAGGAAAAGAACTTTTCTGGACACCCTTTACCCAAGGCATAACTCAAGCAGTTTTAGAATTTGGAAAAATGTCACTACACTTGAGAAAAAGTGACCTTCCTTAAGCTGATAAGAAGAATCTACAAAAAACCCTTCCCCTAACAAACTTAATGATGAAAAGTTAATTCTTTTTCTCTAACTCAGGGACAAAGCAAGGATGTCTAGTCTCTCCACTCCTATTAAACATTGTAATGAAAGGCTTTGTACAATATGGCAAAAAATAAAACAAATAAATAAAAGGCATATAGATCAGAAAGGATAAAACAAAACTGTCTTTATTCTCATATACTATGATTATCCATATAACAAAAATCCCAGGGAATCTACAAAAAACAACAACAAAAAAAACACACAGGAAAAAAACGCTTGGAACAAATAAATGAGATTAATAAGGTTGTAAGATTCAAGGTCAATACACATAAATCAATTTTCAACTGTATTTTTATACAAAACTGTATTTTTATACAAAAGCAATGAATAATTGGAAACCAAAGTTTAAAAAACAATACCACTTATGATAGCTGTTTTTTTAAAATTATATACTTAGGAAGAAATCTAATGAAACATGCACAGGTTCTCTATGCTGAAAACCATTCTAAGTCCAAGAGATTATGGGATCGACCATGACCCATGAATCTCCTTAGATTCCAACTCCCTTGTAGATTTTCTGATCCTTTTACTCATTGTAGAGAAGGTTAAAGACCCTTCTTCATAGAGTTAGCCCTGACAAAAGCATATGCCTAGTATTTGTTAAGTTCCACTGGGCACTAAAAATATGTCCATTGTTTGTGTTAAGGTTTTATCCAAATAGAAAGAGGCATAAATATGGCCCAGAATTCAGAGTGCCACATAATATGCCTATTACTACCGCACACACGCTCACACACCACCCTTCCCACCCACTGAGAGTTCTGTGACAGACAGGGTTTCAGAGAACACAAGACAGGTAAACTCACTCAGTTTTTATTACGGAGACTATTTTCCCCAAACTAAGTTCAAAACAGAGTCTGGAGAGACAACAAGATGGCAGCGGCGTAGGTAACAGCGGTACCCATCACCTCCCACAACCACATCAAAATTACAACTAAAATACAGAACAACCATCACTCACAACCTCCTGAAATCTGGCTGAACAGAAGCCCTACAACAGGGAACTGAAGAAGCATCGAGACCCGTAGGAGGGGTGGAGACGTGGGCGGATAGGAGCTGAATCCCAGAGACACGGCCCACACCCGGTGCCGCGGGGTAACCCGGGAGGGAATCTCGGCAGTGGAGGTTTCCCAGAGGAGCGAGGGGTCCCAGCCCCACATCAGGCCCCCAGCCCAGGGCTCCAAGGCTGGGAAGAGAAGTCTCCACAACTCCGGGCAGTGAAAACCAGAGGGGATTGTGGCTGAGTGACGCTGAGGCGGCGGGAGTCCCAGGATTTCCTCTTAGAGGGCCCGCACACGGACTCACTCAGACGCGCTCCCTCTGAGCCGCAGCTTGAAAGAGACCTGGGACACTTGGGGAGGAACTAACTTGCCTGGAATCAGGGTGAGAGCTGGCGGGGCAGCTTCCTCCCAGGCAGAAGGGCTGGCGGAGGCCACCGCTCCTTTGGCAGGCCCCATATTTGAATTGTTAGCACCTTACCCACATCTTTGGCCCCACCCCGGTGATTCTTGGAGGCCCTGCCCTTACCTACCCGAAATCTCATCCAGGCCATCTCCAGGGGCTTTTCTGCGCAAGTGGCCTCTCAAGCTTCATGCTTGGGACTTTCCTAAAATCTCTCAAACAAGCAGCAGCGGGCCCCATATGGCTTGGTAAGTGGCCCCAGGCCTGGAACTAGCAGCAGCCTGCGTTGGCTCATAGCTTGGCCTCTCCTGGACACCGCCAAGCCCAGCACAAGTAGCAGCCAACTACGGTTTGCTGTGTAGCTCATGCTGGGTGGCCCT